>NC_136068.1:685982038-686655038 GCF_964261635.1 Lissotriton helveticus | reverse complement strand
AGCATCAGTGCAAGCATCCCTTGCATAACCGGTGCAGCACAGGCAGCAGCAGGGTGCGCGCGCACACACACACACACACACTCCCCCCACCCCAACACCATCCCCTGCATAGAGAACAGTTACAACACAGGCAGCAGCTGTGCAAGCTTCCCTCACGTCGAATATTCCAGCACTGACAGCAGCACTGCTTGTTTCTCTCACACACCAGGATACAGCACAAACCGTAGCAGACAAGCTTCCATTAGTCTCAGTACAGGAAGAGCCTCCTTCATATTAATAATTATAATCATTATTAATGCAATTATTTTTAAATGAACATTCGTATAGCGTTAACAAACACTACCAAAACAAAATCTCTTGGTGCTATTAAGTTAACAAGGACTACAAGTAGAAAGGGCGTGTTTTATGCACCGCTTGCAGGTTGTCAAAACACATAAATTAAAGGCATTGTCATTTAGAATGCCAGTAGCTCTCAAAATCTCGCAAATACGAGACCTATTGCATTGCAAATACAAATGCAGGCAAAGACAGAGTTCAAAAGTCAGATGCTTTCCAAGTGCGCCTGTTCGTGCCCGAACCCCCTTCCTGCTTGCTGCTTCTTTTCTTCTTTCTCCCCTTCGTAATAAAGTGGCAAAGATGAAAGACTCCTCCATACATTTTTAACTGTTTTAATCCTTGTTCAAAGCGCTATTTGCTCTACACTGTAAAATGTTTTGTACTTAAAGGCGCAACACGCATCTCAAGTCTGTCAATTCAAATATTCAATTGTTTTTTTAAGGAAATGCATTTCGCAGTCAACCATGAAACTGAAGCCTTATGCCAACAACATCCTACTAACTCACTTATCGCCCTGCATGTCAATTTCAAATTTATCACAAGTGGTTATAGAATTCAAGGTTCTCATGATATACAATAAACTGGCCAAAGTGCAACTCAATGTCCATGTCTAAATATAGGACTGCACACTCTATAGAAGACTACATGTCAAGTGGATTACAAAGAAATTGAATTATCAAGGCATTTTAACCAGCAGGAATATACATGAGATGATTACAAATAACCTTAAACCATTGCAGAAATAACTATTCTAGTGAAATAGTAAAAATTGCAACTCTCCCTATGGAGTAGGATTGAAAGCATTACAATGACAGTCTTACCATGGTCCAACTATGCCTTCGATATACTACCCTTAGGAGTACCTTGAACCACAACAAATTGTATAAATTGTATAAGGTTGCCAATTATCAACAAGCATTGGTATAGCCAATAGGTCTCACTTTTGGGAACTTATAAATATTTAGTTATGCAGCACAAAATCCTTGGTGCAACAACATCAACTGTTGCATGGCTAAACACTTATAAGGTCCAAAACGGCGAGACCTATTGGCTATGCCAATGCTTGTTTGGTGTTGTTGGTCACTAGGACTGCTGTTAGAGTAGCTGGTAAAAAGAATTGGGTGCATGCCACCCATACTAAGAAAGTTCCTTTGGCTTTACCGTATGATCAGTGGGTGAGGGATGGTATAGCTGATTCCGAATGTGAGCGAGTCCCTAGATTCGTTCCTTTTAGTGATACTCATTTGACATGGACTGGGTCAGAACGCGAGGATGAAGATGTTCTGCAAGCTGCTGTGCCTCCTCATCTGAAGATTGACACAACGAATCCAGAACTTTTGTTTCGAGATGACACTGTGCCTGATAAAGAACGCTACGATCTAAGACTGCGAAAGCTTGTACATATGGACAAATAAACGTGAAACTGGAATATTTTTTTTAATTGTGAATTTACACTTTGGCAGATCAAGAAACTTTTTTCCTTTTTTCCTTTTTCGAGTCACCATCCGGACTCCGCTGCAGGGTCACGATAGGAAGTTCTTAAGGGGTGAACCGCGCAGTTGACACAAGGTCCGTGGTCCAGGGTCGTTAGTACGATCTTGGCGCACACTTAAGTGAAGAAGGTAACGACCGTGAGCAGCACGTTAGAGGATGGAGTTTATTGAGGCTGACCAGAGTGTTGGGAAAGTGGATTCTAAAGTCCGAATATATATATTGGTTCGTAGCAGATGTTTTTTAATAATGTGTTTTCTAATGCTTTTGAATATTGCGTTAGCTTGTGTGGGTTTGATTTTCTATGCCACACAACAGCCGCTTACATCTACCTCCCAAACTACCCTTTCTTTTTCTACTATTTCTCCACATGAGTTTCATACGTTGCCTGAACATGAACAGACACGAAGATCAGAATTTGTGAACAATTTGTTTATACAAATGTTACATCAGCATCAGTTAGTTATAAATACTACGAATTGTTGGGTGTGTAGTCTTATGCCGCATACGACAGATAAGGGAATGCCATATTTAGTTTTGCCTTTTTCGCCTAATGGGTCAGTTTGGGCACTCCAGTCGATGTTTATTTATGCGAATGAAGCATCCCCTGTGCGTTCTGTTAAGGATAATGTGAGTAACAATGCTTTGATACTGGGAATAGTAGATATGATTAGAGATATCGACGCGTATAATGCCATCCCCAAAGATGAAGTCCGAGCATATGTTGGTTGGAACAAGACAAGATATAAGATTAGTTTGACAGAGAAAGAGAGACAGCAAAGGTCTCCTCCTATTTGGATCGTACCCCACCGAGGTCATCTTTGTTTGCAAGGTAATGGTGAGAATCCGAGAGCTCAGCTTGGTAAGAGTGTGTGTGTTCACACATATGTCTATACGTCCCAGAAATCTCCACCGTTCGTGCCAGCCAAAGGCACGTATTTTGTTTGTTATGACAGAGCTAACAATAGGGCAATTGATGTGAAGTAAAGAGCTTGTATCGCAACATTTAAAATAAACGAATTTCCCTCGATTTGTTATAGTTACAGCGAGGAAAATAAAGTGAATTCGTTTTTGGAACCTGTCGAGCAGCGTGAGAAATCAACTTCTTTGAAAAAATACAAGATACCTATGTACAACTAAGGAGGTACGGTTAAATTAGCCTTTTGGCGAGGGCTCTTGTTGAACAAGGGAGTACCCATAAAGAATACTTAACACTATCCTGTTCCCCTTACAGAGTCAATAAAGATTGGATAGCCAGACTTTTTTGGGAGTTGTCGACTGCAATCTGACAAAAAAGGAGACGGGCCACATTTCACATACTACTGAATAAAAAGAGGTACTAAAATAAGTAGTGACAGCGCCCTTGTAGAGGAAATTAACTTGAGGAATAGGGAGTTAAAAAGTCTTCACCCTTTTTCTCTTATAGATAGAAGCAACAGAAATAATTCCCTGATGGAACACAAAATAACAACAACTGATAGTCAGAAGGAAACTAAGGCGAACATGATATAAGGTAAAATATCAGCTATCCAGCGAATGTAGCTTAAGCCTTTTCTTCATTTCCCGGGGCAGTGGGAAACCTGTAAATTTGGACACCCAGTATCCCTGCCCTTACAATCCCTGGGGAATAGGCAATCCCTTTTGAAAGCCCATATATGAGAAATGATATATAGAGTACTAGAACAATAAGACAAGAGATCGAAGATGGGTTTAATGTAACAATGTGTATATCATTGAGAAACAGAAGTCTAAGAACCGAAATGTTGTTGTATAAATGTATTTGATATGATGACATTACACGCACTATAAATCATTGTATGAGCCATGTAAGATCAGATGTTACACATTCTAATTTACAGTGTATAAAGAACCTGACTGGTATAATGAAGGTCTAAGTATTAAAATATCCAATACTTATATAAGTATGTTTATCTGCAGGATCTTCATGAATTTGGCAACCATCCAGTGCCATTGACTTTAGTCGACGCCAGATATTACATAATCAAGGGACAGAGCTATTTCCGTAGACATCATAAGTATAACGTGTCCTGGATTACTCTCTTTCATTTGAATTCCCGGATATGTACTTTTATGACAAATAGGATTGTCTGTTTTTTGTTCTCTCCTTTGTCCTTCCCCTTTTCAGGATCAAGTCTTTTTATGTCAAAAATGTTTTAACATGTGGTGTATATTGTTGTATATTTTGATTGTAATGATAATGTATTGTTTTTAATGAAATCTTTGTGCAATAACCTTTTTAAACTGAAAATAAAAGAAGAATTTTAGAATTCACTGATTTGTTTATTACATTCACTTCTAATATATGGGCTAGAACATAGACAACTTTTTTGCCATCTGGTTGTGGTATTCAGACTCACCAAGGGATCCCTTTTTCTCTACTAATGACAGAGCATATACATGGTTGCCATCTCATTTTTCAGGCACATGTTATGTAGCGTTTTTGCTTCCCCCTACATACACAGCTGCTTTTGACTACCATAAGACAAGATTTGGTAGAGGTATTATCGATGCGAAAGATACTGTCGCACAAGAAGTTGGAGACTTCTTTAAGGGTTCCTTGCCCTTTTGGGTCCTATGGCTAATAGTAGGACTATTTGACAGCTTACGAGAGTGGTCGAGGCCACTATCAATGACACTGCAGGTGCCCTTAGTAATATTACAGCTGAGCTACAAGCGGATCGCCTTATGACATTACAGAACCGCTTTGCTTTAGATATTATACTAGCAGATAGAGGTGGGGTATGCAAATTGATCAGATCTAGTTACTGCGTTTTCATACCAGATAATGCCCCTACAGTGTACCAAGCCATCTTGAGGTTACATAAGTCTGCTGAGTCTATACATGTAGACGAAGGGAACTGGTCGTTGGTAGGATGGTTTTGGGAACTGCTGTCCAAATGGGGATGTTTCTTGGTATGGCTTTAGCGATCCTTTTCTCGTGTTGGTTATGCATACAGTGTGGTCCCGCCATTTGTGGCCTTTGTGCTACGATCTGTGTGAGACCCATCTCGAGAGAAGCGAAAGAAAGTAAGATGATGTTACAGCAACACCTTGATGATCTGATGAGAATAGATATAGACCTGGATTCAGATTGACGTGAGTTTGGGTCATTGCCTACGTAATGGCAAAAGGAGGGTCTGAGGTTCCGTGGTCTATGGAACCGGACTCCATTTTGTTTTGCGTTGTTCGAGACGCCATTTTGTGTTGCCCTCACGTAGGCCATGGGATAAACGAACGAACGAAGTTGCATGGGCCTCGTTGGTCATGTACATATTAACTTGGGCCTTTTCGACTTGCGAGTGAACTCTAAGATGCTGACCCCTTCACATGAACTTGACCCTTCCATGAAACTAGTTTCGTTAGCTGATAGTAATCTGGGAATCCAATCATTGTTCAGGATATCGTTAGGCTTTACTTTCTTACACATATCTTATCCTACTCAACATCTGAATTGCTCTTTCCTTTATGTCTTTTCATTACATGGGTAGTGCTTTCAATTATGGGTTTGTCCGGCTTTTGGTAATCGAATTTGGGACAGTCCTAATAATTAACCTGTGGGTTGGTACAATGTAAAGTGAGCTTTTTGGAATATGATAATGTATAGAAATGTGTTTCTATTGGTCAGAATTTGCCGCAATGGGTGTGCATTTGTAATGGGTTAAAACTGTGCATAAAAGAAGATGTCATGCTCTATTAAAATTGAGCAGGTTCCTGAGTTGTACACTGTGTTGTATTGCTTGGTTCACTGTTACTAGCTGCAGCTAATAAACTGGTCTCTGACGCCAACCAGAAGTATTCCGTGTCTCTATAGTCTAAGACTATAGTCTAAGACAGGAGAAACTCGAAGACTTCAGGTGTGTCCCTGGCACCGCTGGGTTCTAAGAAAACCCGGTTCTTCACCATTAAACAGCCAAGAGTTTACCCAATACGCTGTGCACCTTAACTTCAAACACCTCTAGATCATGCCCCTGTGGCTACAAGCAAACTGGATGATTGAGCAGTTCATGTTGACCATCAAAACGCCAGCCCAGCAAGCAGAGCCAAGCCACACACCCACCTAAGAAGCTCTCAATACCATCCTAAGAGCATATCGCAACACCCTTCACAGCTCCACCAGACAATGCCCCGCAGTTCAGTTTGTTTAGTGGCAGCGTAAATGAGGTTCACACCCACATTCCCAGCTGGATACCGACAACCACCACACCAGCAGTCACTGATGAGATGGTGTGTGAAAGAGATCAAAAAGCAAAAGAAAAGATTAAACAATGCTCTGACAAAAGGAGACATGCCCGCCCTTCTGACCTCATGAGTGAGATTGGGTGCTTGTTAAGCAGAAACAAGCAACAAAAGCTAACATGAAATGCAAGGCAGAATAAATGCAAGAGACATCTCGAAAAGGGCCAATGATAACAGCAAGAGCTAGTGGCTTAGAGCTGACACACAACTTCTCCCACTTCAAGAGACACCACCAGCAGCCACGGCTCGTGCAGGGCGATACACCGGGCGGTGACGTCAGGCAGAGGAGGGGCAGGGTGGGGAGTTATAAAATGCAGGATATGGACGATGTCAGGTAAGTACCGAAAAAAGAAAAAAAAAATTTCGTTGCGCGCGCTGCATCACATTTGGCGATGCAGCGCGGGTAACGAAATTCGTTTTTGTTTTTTTCGGTACTTACCTGACATCATCCATATCCCGCATTTTACAACCCCACCCTGCCCCTCCTCTGCCTGACGTCACTGCCCGGTGTAACGCCCTGCACGAGCCGTGGCTGACCACCAGGTCCCTCCCCAAGATTCAACAGAATCCAAAAGTGAAGATCCAGAGGAACATGAACACTGGGCCAAGAGCGACTGCACAGATGAGGAATTGAGCCTACCAGAAAGAACAAGAAGGACCAATGAGACTCACTAAAGAAATGTAACCTGCTTACAAAGCAACCCTAATAAACATTCAACTAACCAGTCATCTTTCCAACAAAGGGGGGGATGTAATGGTGCAGAGAGAGTGAGAGAGACAGTGGCATAAAGGTCAGCACTCCATTTGACCACCAGAAGCAGCACCCAGGACAGGAAACGCATCCAGGACAATTGGCAAAAAGGGATAGACCCAAGGGGGGACACAGGGAAGGGGCTGCAAAGACTGAAAGAGAAGTAGAAGGGGAGACGAGGAGAGGTCATACACACACATGCTGGTGTGCTACAACCTAATTGTAAAATAAAGAAAGTTACACCTTTTCCTTGCTGCTGTGCTTCTTTTCACTTTGCCTGGACACCACGCATAGCAACCAATAACACCCAGGCCCACCCATTTTCGTAGTGGACGTCCTGTCCAAGATGCTTCCAGGCCGATACATCAAGTATCTGTCTAGGATTGCCTTGGGTATAATGGCGGATAGAGATGGAAGGGATGCCTTCAGCAATGGTGTATGAGTAGCTTCTCATAGGTGGCATATCTGAGGCTGTTCACGTAAGCGGCAGGTGTGCTAGCAGTGTGTTCCATTTGGTGGAGCTGTGAAAACATTGCCTTTGGGAATACTGCCTTTTCCTGCACACTATGAGGTATATTTATCATACTTTCACGCAGTGCAATGCAGCAAGCCACCCTACTGCAAGGTAATGCATAAAAAAGGAAAAGGGAAGGAATGTGCCATATTTAACATCATATGGTGCATTGCTGTCCTTACCTTGCACTGGTGCACTATTGACTGCCTAGCTCCAATGCAGGCACCCATGCACCATGCAGAATGCAGCACACATAGAAAGAGGAAAAAATTAGAACTCCAGACTTATCAAGCCAGGCAGGGCCACGCAAGGTGGCCTTGCGTGGCTTGATAAATCTAACTTTAGTGTTATCTTGTCCTTGCGCCCGCTTGCATGGCGCAAGTGCAATGCAACACTATGATAAATATGGGCCTATATGAGCTGATGTAAGGCAGAGGTGGCAGGCGAGGACAATCCCCGTTTTTTAGCAGATTTCCCATTACCGCCCACATCAAAATGGTCCCTATGGCCCATGTGTCACACAGAGCCCTACGAGTCTGGTGTTATGATTAAAAGTCTTTGTGGCACCGGATCCTCCATACCCCTGCCACTTCAAGGAAGAATGGGTGTTCATTTTATTTTAGGTTGACTGAAAAATGTACAAAAAATAATAAATAACTGTGGCCGATCCCAGACCAGACAGCACGTCATGTATCCAACAGTACTTGGACCTCTGAGGGATGAGTGAAGTCGGTGATGCCAAAGAGGTCTGTAGGTCCACAGGTTTGAATCCTAGCACAGTTAATTTAATATTTATCCCTAAAATGAAAATGACAGTAAACTGTTTACTTAAGTGCCAAAGTACAGTTCAGTTTGTTTAGTGGCAGCGTAAATGGTTAGGAGACAATTGAATTTGCAGTATCTGGTCAATAGACATTAATTGCCTGTTGGCTTTTCATGTTTTTTGGGTGGGCAGGGGGAGATCAATTCAATCATAATTAGGGCTCCCGGTTTTACGGTATTTATTTTTTAAAGATTTCCGTCTGTATTTATCCATATTTATTTTTTGGCCATTTTATCTGTATTTTATCCATATTTATTTTGTGTTGTGTATAAATGAAGTTGTAAAACTGTACATTTCCATATTTATTTAACTGATGCACGCACTCATACTTTGAGGTCTGTCATGATTTAGCTCATTTAAGTTGCCAAGTATTACGCAACAATACATTCACTAAATATTAGCATTACACCACAAATGTATGTTGACATATGCCATTATTTATAGAAATTTCATCCTGTTTTTTAATTTCCCATGGTGTCCATCTGCTCAGCTGTTGGGCTACAATTCATGAAAGACAGCGCGGAGAGTCACTTAAAAGAAGCACAATTTCCTGCATTTAACCTTTTTTAAAAGTAAATGCAGACAGTAAACACATTGTTTTCTGTCTGTATTTATCTGTAAAAACAGGAAGCCTTAATCATAATTAAGAGATGCCCATTAATTTGAAGATCCACCATCTGTCACACTTCAGACATCATGCAGTATCTGTTATTTATATATTTATTTATTTTATTTATTTAATCCGATTTTAAATAGAGCGAATATTACCCGAAGGTGTCAGAGCGCTTTACATAAGAACCAGTTGCGATACATACGGACTGAGGATTACATGAGTTACATAAAAGATATAAACAGACAAAATTGCAAATGTCACACAAGGAAGAGATACAAACAGAATTTTTTTTTGCAAATGTACAAGTTGTAAAGTTACTCAAGGTCGGGAAGAGATACAAATGGATAAACTCTAAGAGTCAAATAGGAATGGTAGAGAGTACAAAGGTCTATTACATATACTAGTGGTTAGAGTTATCTCTCTATATATATATATATATATATATATATATATATATATATATATATATATATATATATATATATATACAAATAGTAGATTTTCTCAGGGCAAGACCCAAAAAACCAGGGGCCTCATTTATGAAAAGTGACGCATCGCTGCGTGAAAACAGCGATGCGTCACTTTTCACTGCGTCCTCCTTGCGACACCAATGATGCGTCATATTTACAGTATAGTAACGGCAAATGAGCAACCCAATATACCCTTGAGGGTTTGGGCAAAGGATATGGTAGGGTAGAAATAACTTCAAGGGGTTTTGTTATTATACAATTCTCATAGAATTTCAACAATATTTGAGGTCCTTATATGTATAAGACCAATAGTGCAAAGCAACAATCTCAAATTTTTATGCAATTTATATATGTCACTGCAAGTGATCCAAAAGAGAAGAGAGGGAGAAGGTGTGTATGAAAAAGTTCGTATTTAATACTCCAAAAATAAATTGTTTTTTTAAAAAGGGTACAGAAATATAACAATGTTATAGGAGAAAATGATTCAAGAATAACAATCAAACAAAAACTCTCTATAACAATTGTAAGCGCTTGTCCGCTTCTTCACAGTTGATCAATTATTTAAACAGACAAAGCGTATATGTCTGTATCTGGAAAAACCCTGAAAAGACAGAGTTGTAATTAAAAAACAATCTCAATCGCCTATACTGGGATAAAAATAATTTTAACTACTCTTCTATACATATCACACCATCCCTCTCTATGTTTAAAGACAATCATTCGACGTCTAACTGAGTTCAAATGTACATTGAGCCAGCAATTTATACATCTATGTAAGCGTTGTTGCGGAACTTTGTTACACAATACATCTAAATTTCAGAAAATTATGCATTTATATCAACTTTCCATCACAAGCTGGGCATGTCTATCATGACAACACTATTTATGTTAACCCTTTTTCCATATTTATAAACATTGCGTTTGCAGGATGTATTTGTCTTACTGAAGCACTCGCATACTTGGAGTTCTACTCAGAAAGGCTTTTGATTTAATCACACAAATTTCTTTAAACAGGAATTCCTACAACATGTAAAAGTATGGTCCTATTCACATACTTGATATAATTATTTGCAAAACATTCTAACAACCCTGAAGGCGAAGAAAAAGTTGGTATTATACAATGGGAGAATTTACTTACACACCATTTACTTCAAAGTTTACAATCCGGTTGCTAAATGCAAAGGTTTACAAATCACAGAATCTACCTAGGATATATATATACCTGATAAGATGGGGTCTTGTAGCCTCCAAATACACTTTATTGATGATTAAAAAAGGCGATCGATAATGCCCTGTGTAAGAATTAGAGTAACTCGATTAGCACTGTTGGAGTTTCAGTGGAACTGGGGTTAAAGGTTAACTTAAGTGAGATCATACCTTCTGTATAGTAAGTGGCATATGCAATCTTCTACTTGAATGTATTTCGGTTGGTTCAGCTCAAATAACTCTCGCAGTTTAATGCGGGCGGTTAAGAATTGTTAATCTGTTTGAAAGAATGCTTATATCAATGCTACATTTGATATATGAACAACCAGTTTAAAAAAAAAAAAATGCTTGATGTGTTATTACCTACTGCGCAAATTGATGTCGCACAAAGTCTTCCCCTTTACTTTAATTCTTTATGGAAGACAAGAGATCTGTAAATCAAAAGCAACAGAAATCTATGAAATATTTTGTTGCAGCATGACTATTGCTTGGTGTAGTCAGGGCTAGTTTCAAGTTCTCACCTGCATAAAGAGCTGAATAAATCGTCAGCGTGGCCGCATGCACCCAAAATGAAGCAAGGATTAAGTGCAGCCAAGTACTGTGTTTATAAAGCCTGTCGTTTGGATATCGAAACAGGACTAACATTATTTTAGGCATATGTCACTCACATAGATAGGACAAATTACGCCGCCATCTTTGAGTTGGCAAATTATTGTGGCTGGCTTGGGAATTTTAATGTTAGTCAGCAGTATAACAAAGTAAACTGCGTTTTTACTGCAACATTTCATTTAATGTTACCTTAAATAAAATATCCTATAATTTTTCGGTATTAACGGAAAAATGGGGGATTACCGTTTGAAGATCAAAACAGGACTAACATTTACTTAGGCATATGTCGCTCACATAGATAGAACAAATTACACCTCCATCTTTGAGTTGGCAAATTATTGTGGCTTGCTTAGGAAATGTAATTTTAATCTGCAGTATAATAAAAATAAACTGCATTTTTTACTATAACATTTCCTTTATGTGGCCTTAAATGAAATATCCTATCGTTCTTCGGTGTTGAGAAAAGAAAAAATAATTTTAAAAAAAATCTCAATTTATATCATTGTTTTTGTTTGTAATCGCCTCTCATTTATAAGCAAACACAAAGGGACCAATAAGGTACTCTCATCTAGTCTCTCTATCAGGGCATAATCATCGTTACGATTTCACAATGTGTCTAAACTATTTCGAATCATAACTTTATTAATCTTATCGACTAAGAAACTCCTTACATTTATCCCTGATATGTTTGTATCATTGATGTATTGAGCATATTGTATAGTACTTACATGAGTTTAAACAGACACAAGTGTGGCATTATATCGACTATGAATAACTAAAACACGGTATGTAGCCAAATTTATACAATTGCTAGAGCATACATTGAAGTACAAATTCAAAACAAATTTGACAAAATAAAGGCTCAGTTTAAGTCACAATTTATAAATCATCTCAGGTACAATATTCAAAATTTCGAAAGCTTTGTCTGTTTAAATAATTGATCAACTGTGAAGAAGCGGACAAGCGCTTACAATTGTTATAGAGAGTTTTTGTTTGATTGTTATTCTTGAATCATTTTCTCCTATAACATTGTTATATTTCTGTACCCTTTTTAAAAAAACAATTTATTTTTGGAGTATTAAATACGAACTTTTTCATATACGCCTTCTCCCTCTCTTCTCTTTTGGATCACTTGCAGTGACCTATATAAATTGCATACAAATTTGAGATTGTTGCTTTGCACTGTTGGTCTTATACATATAAGTACCTCAAATATTGTTGAAATTCTATGTGAATTGTATAATAACAAAACCCCTTGAAGGTATTTCTACCCTACCATATTTACAGTATGACGCATCATGTCGCAAGGAGTTACAGATACGTCAGTATATCTGACATATCTGTAAGCGCAAAAGTCACGCATTGCTGGGGTGTGTCACAAAAGTGACACAACTCCAGCAATGCGTCCTTTCACATGGGGAAAGCCCCATGTGAAAGGACTTGCGTCAGTCTTACGCCTGCTGTGAGGCAGGCGCAAGATTTTGACGCAACAGCGTCCTAAAAGTGACGCAGTGAAATCTCATAGATTTCACTGCGTCACTATTACGAGGCTTTTTGCGGGGAAACGCCCCCTCTGCATACATTATACCTGACGCAGGTATAATGTAGCGCAGGGGTTTACAAAGTGACGCATCTGCTTAGATGCGTCACTTTGTAAATAGTGCGCAACAGGAGGCATGTTTTACGCCGCCGATGCGTCACAAAAAGTGACGCATCAGAAGCACAAAACTGACGCAAGGCCTCATAAATGAGGCCCCCGGAGAGCAAAGTACCATTAAGTGGGGTCGGAGGGGGGACCCAGTCACAGCATCAAGGGAGGGCAGTAGAATGGCTGCTGTTTCGCAAGATGATGAACCAAGGACAAGAGCGACAACAGGAGACGGTCCCAAAATGGCGGGGCGCCACGTGCTTCCAGTCCAAAAGTTATGAGTGCCAGGGGCAGGCGGTCTCCGAAGCACAGCTGTGCCGTCAATGTGCACAGGTCCCGGGCAGCGGTGGCAACAGTGTCCAATCCATTCTCCCAGGTTGGAGGGAGATCGACACAGGCTCCAGGGCAGCAGTCTAGAGAACGGTACAACGCAGCGTCCGAGCCAGAGGGGGCGCCTCACTGGCAGGGATGGAAACAGACAGGCTCCGAAAATGCCGGAGAGCAGCGCCGCAGTTCCCACCTCCGGTGGTGTCCGATCACCCGTGCGTGTCCTGAGAGGCAGTTGTAACCGTGGGGCGACTTGCTAAGGAGAAAGTCTCCGGCAGCATGCGTGAAGAAGAGCAGCCAGAGGTGTTAGTAGCTTTGACCCCCATCCAGCGCACAAACTGAATGTGACCGGAGACATATGGCTGCAGGATCCAGTTTCTGCGTTGAGGGCAGAATCTGCATACCGGAGCTGCTGGGACAGGGTGGCTTGGGGGGTGGTGGAGGTCTAGAAGGCATCGTGCCCGCCGCAGCACACCACAGATCGGGAACATGCTGTGGTAACAAATCCTAGAACAGTGATAGAACCTACATTGCAAGCCATGTAGAGTCATCCTTGTAAAAAACAGAATACCAGCACAGACTCAGCTGGGCCAAAAGTACTTCAGCACTCCCAAACCACACCAAAAGCAGCAAAGAGACCCCCAGAGCCAGCAACGGAGCAGCAGGAGACCCAATGAAATGAGCCAAGAAAGCAGGACTACAGAAATAGAAAACAGAAACAATGAGATGAGTCAAGTGAAATAATAGCAAGTGGTTGTTAAAGTGGTTGTTAAAGCTCTTCCAGGCGTCCATGTAGTGAAACAGGGGGGTGTGACCCAAATATTGCACCAACAATAATAAAACTTGTATCCAAAGAATATACAGGGTCTCACGGGAAATAAATAATGAGCTGCTGAAAATGACAAAACGCTCTGTTGTGGTTTGTTTTGGTTATTGTAACAAGGCCTCGATAGTGCTAAAATTAGAAATATGAGCCCAGACTCTTAGCAGGCATATAAATGAAAGAACTTTACATGAGGGTTGTGGCTGAGATCACTAGTCAGAAGTCAACCTCTAACTAGCACTGCTGCCAATAACTAGTGTTTTATTTCATGTCCTTGCTTAGCGTATGGACCCCAGTCGTGAAGCCCTCAACCATCACGTAATGCGATACACAGTGTGCATGTAAATCTCGATTTGAGTAGATGTGCACCACCATGGATGTCTTGCAGAAATTAGGGCAATTGCACCAGTATCCTCCTGGAAATCTGAACTTCCACAGGAATCCCCTAGGGACTACCATAGGGGTACTTCTCGAATGAAACCAAAGGAGGCAGGCACTAGGGAGAGAGGGGTTCTCGGTGGTTTACAAATAAGAGGTAGCAGAGTTGTCCACACTCATAAAGGAATTTCACTTCTCTTCGGGTCCAGGTACTGAGACATTTTTGCAAATGCTGTCTGATGCACAACTATATACACTAAAAACACCCCTGTTCATTTAGTGAATTTTGATCCAGACTATGTGAAGAAGATACAGTCAGAAATAGTCACTTTTCAAACATTGGAAATTCTTCTTGCATGAGGACATTAACCCCTTCAGTGCTAATGACAAGGGTAACTCGTCATGGAGTTTCCATTGATTTCAATGGAAAGTCAATGGAAGTGCATCATGTGCCTTAGCAGCCAAGTGGTTAATGCATATACCAGACCAGGTCCGGATTTCATTCTAAATAAGGCATTTTAAAGTATGCTACTGTGTTAGACCCGTCTGCTTCTGAGAGTCCCTTCACCACTACGATTTCTTTTGTTCCCCTGTACCTCCCAAAATTTGTCGCTTTTCTTTGTCTGCCAGGACTTTTTATGTGCTGTTTCATGGGGCTAGATGTTCCTTGACGCCCAGTTGCTCACAGGATTTTTGACACCTATTTACAAGGTGCCTGGCGAAACCTGTGGCATTGCAAGCTGGGGTTGTCAACCTGTATAAGTGGCCCTAAAATGGTGGACACCCTTTTCCCTCATGTGAGTGACTCCCATTGGAGCCTCCATGAACTCTGGCCTTTTGAGGTTTTGGCTCGCATTCCTGACAGGAATCCCTTTATTTCCCTCAGGTACACAAAATGGCTGCTCTAGAACCACAGTACGGTGGCTGTTAGTGTCCTAAATACACCTCAAAAGTGCCATGTCATTGTCACAGCCAGAGAAGGTTCTAGAACCTTCTGGCTCGTGCCAGCACCTCAGGGCACTGGCTATATAAGGCTCAGTCCCTGGCGGCCATTTTGGATTAGATGGAGATTCAGATTTGACCTTAGATGAGAAGGAGATTCCAGACTTGACACCAGATTGACACCTGCCCTGTTGACCCCTGAGGTGGCTGGTAGCGCAGGCAGTAGAGTAGCAAAGGTCATTGGCGTTGATTCTGACTGGCGTTCCAGTCAACTGCGTGAGCGGAGACCTTGCGCCTACAGCGCCTGCCCAGCGAGTGCCTCATTACCCCCAAAGACTGTGTCCATATTCGTGTGCCTCCCCGCACCCCCGGTGGTGAATTGTGACAGATTTCACGAGTCGCGAGGCGAGAGCAAGTTCGCCGCGACCGCGATCATCAACAGTGCCCCCCTTCGCGACAGACGCCTCTAAAGGGGAGCTCGGACGTCTCCGAGCTCCACCGGCGTAGAGCGCTTCTTGCGCGGACTGAAGGTGAGGTGGTGCGCCGGGGCGGGGGAAGGCCGGCCTTCGTTGGGCGGGACTAGCGTCTCTGCCACTCCCCAGTGACCCGGGAGCTGTAGCTGTGGGCGGGAACCACCCCCGTATGAGGAAGTCGGAGGGAGGTCCGTGGAGCCCCTGAGAACCCCATCGCTGGCGTGAGAAGTGCAGTGCCCTGACTGAATCGTTTCCCGATTGCAGCCGATGCGAGGTAGGCCCGTTTCTTCAGGTGGGGTGCAGCGTTATGAAGGAACTGTGAAGCGGCATTTATTTGACTGAGCGCGAAGGTTGTGCGACCTCTCCGGCAGCCCGTTCGTCAGTCTAATGACTTTGAACTGGTGCCGCCTGAGTGCTAGCGGTGACAAAGCCCGTAGGCGCGCATAGACTCCACCGGCAAGCAGAGATCTCATCCCGGTGGCAGCCGAGTGCAAATGAAGTGTTCACTGTGTTTCCTTGCCTTTTAGATACACGCGCATACTCCCTGAATGAACCTTAAGAGTCCCAAAACTCATTCTGTGCCCAGAGAAGCCCGTATGCATTGTCATTGAAACCAACACAGACTGTAAGAGTTATCTTTCCAAACTGAAACGTATTGCAAGTGTAATGTTCCTGAAATATTTAATTGGTGGCAGCGATACCAGAATGAACATGTGTTTGTGTAGTTAAATGAACCAGTATTTATTCTGCTAGGCAAAAGTGATATTTATCCTATTTATTGGTGATATTTATTCCTGATATTTATCCTATTTATTCCTGATATTTATTCCTGATATTATTTACAGTATTTATTGCAGAATTGAAACCCCGAACTTTATGACTAAAAGAAATGTGTATGTGCTTTCCCAATCAACCCTATTCACAACAGAGAGCTTTTATATAAAGGAATCGTATTTTTTCACAGCAGTGGTGTGGTGTCCTTCTTTTTGGTGTGACTGCGCATGGAGTTATTATTGGGTCAGAGCCGGCTTAACACTAAAGTCTCCACTTGCCTTGACACTTGAGCCAAGCTACCCCCTTTGTGCTGGGCTTGCCCATCGCAGGTCCAACATAAAATTGGTGCTCAGCGGGTGGGATTGCGAGCCGTGCTTGTTTTGTACCCCATAATAATTCAGTGTGCACCACAGGTACACACCCGGAGTTTTCTCCCAGCAGTCCTCCAATTCAACATTTTTCTTTTTCCAAATTCTCTTCTGGAGGTGGGTGAAATGTCAATCTGCCCTAAGGTAACCTCACGGGAGGGCAGCAGTGTGTCATCGAGAGGGTTGTCAGAGACCGAGTTAGCCGACAGGAGAGAGGAAAGACAGTTAAGGTGGGAAATAGCAAAAATGGAGATGGAAGAAAGGAGGGAGGGGAGGAGGATGGAACACGAGTTCAAGCTACGAGAACTCGACCTCCAGGCCCACAATATCACTCCGGAGGGTGTCGAGTCAAAGGAATTTGCCAGGGAGCCCAGGCCTCATTTACCCAAGGACGTGGTCGCCAGTTATACCGCTGGAGACGACATAGCCAAGTGGCTGGCAGCCTATGAGGTCTCCTTAAGAGCCCATGGGATCCATGAGAAGCATTGGGGTGGTGGATTGTACCGGTACATGCCTCCGACAAGTAGGGATGCCCTATTGGCCCTAGACCGGGAGGAGCAGGTAGATTACCCCGCCATGAAGGTGGCGCTCATCAGGAAGTTTGGGTTGACCCCAGAGAAATACCGGCAAAGGTTTAGGGGCAGCCACAAACTGAGCTCACAGAATTGGGTTGACTTCCTGGATTATGCCAAGAAAGCCCTGGATGGGTGGGTCCAAGGTAGTGAGGTGGAGGACTATCGAGGGTTGTAAGACCTAATACTCAAGCAACATCTACTCGAGAAATGTCTTCCCGAGCTGAGGCAACACCTGGTTGAAGGCAAACTTACTTGCCCCCGTAAGCTTGCTGAGGAGGCGGACATTTGGGCAAGTACCCGAGTGTCCACGAAGGGGACGGGAGGAGATTCTCAGAAGTCCGGACAGGGCTCTCCCCACAAGAAAGAGGGGGAGATAACAAGAAACAGGAGTTCTCCAAAGGCCCCCAAAATAACTTTAAGGGGAAAAGTTTCTTTTCCAACTCTAAGGCTAACCCGCAGAAGAACCCTAATCCTGGCCAGAGTCAGCAGCCAAGGGTTATCCGTTGCTTTGAGTGCGGTGGTGTTGGACATTATAAGGGAGACGTGAAATGCCCAAAGAGACCACCCCCTCCCACTGGAGGAAAGGCCCCGGGAGTCGCTAGTATAGCGCTCGGGAGGAGATGCCCTTAGTTAAGGGGAGGGAGTGGGCGGGTGTCACCTTAGTGTCCCTGGGTGATCGGGAGATGGTTCCAAAGATCCAGGTGCCCTCAAATACTACCAAGTATGGGCAATGGGTCACCATCAATGGCCATAGAGGGGAAGCTCTGAGAGATACAGGAGCCAGTATGACTATGGTAAGGAGTCATCTGGTGTCCTCAGAGCATGTGATTCCAGGCGTACTTCATCCAGCCGCGATGGCTGACGGCAGAATGGGCCACTATCCTGTGGCCGAGGTTCCCTTTGAGTGGGGAAGGGTTGCAGGTTCACTTCGAGTTGCCGTAAGCCCCGCCGTGCCAGTCGATTGTCTGCTGGGTAATGATATGGAGCACAATGCTTGGAAGGAGGTGGAATACCGGACTCATTCTGAGATGCTGGGTACACCTGATTGGGCCTGTGTGAGTACCAAGTCTGCGGCTGCTCGGGAGGAGAAGTCGCGTGGGTTGGAGCCTGGAACAATGGCCCACCCAGCTGCTGATGAGGGAGCATCTCGAGGACAGGAAGAGCCTGCCTCGATGTCCGTGCCCCGTGAGACAGATAGGCCACCTGCGGAGGTGGACCCGGAGTCCGCGGAGGAGGACATGGTTCCGTTGGAGGACCATCCAGGGAGGAACTGAGCAAGGGACAGAGGGAATGTCCCACCCTCGAGGGTCTGAGGCAACAGGCTGAAGCCCAGGCAGCACGTAACGAGTCTGGGAACTATCGTGTTTACTGGGAGGATGGTCTCCTCTACAGTAAACCCAGGGCGCCAGTGCACGGGTTGTCACGGGCCCTGGTAGTCCCACAGTGTTACCGAGCCTTCCTATTAGAGTTGGCTCACGAGATTCCCTTGGCAGGACACTTGGGTCAGGACAAGACCTTTGCCCGGCTTGTCCCCCACTTTTATTGGCCTCGAATGAGGGTGGCGTCCGACACATACTGTCGGTCGTGCGTGTCATGCCAAGCCAGTGGGAAAACAGGGATGAAGCTGAAGGCTCCCCTGGAACCACTTCCCGTCATTGGCACCCCCTTTGAAAGGGTGGGCATCGACATTGCTGGGCCCCTAGATCCACCGACATCATCCGATCACAGGTTTATCCTGGTACTGGTGGATCACGCCACAAGGTATCCAGAGGCAGTCCCTCTGAGAACCATTACTGCACCGGTAGTGGCGAAGGCCCTGATGGGGATCTTTACCCGAGTGGGATTCCCCAAAGAAGTTGTGTCTGACAGGGGGACCAACTTCATGTCAGCATATATGCGGGCAATGTGGAAGGAGTGTGGAGTGACCTACCAGTTCACCACTCCTTATCACCCACAGGCCAATGGTCTCGTGGAAAGGTTCATCCAAACCTTGAAGGGTATGATCAGAAGTCTACCCGAAAGCCTGCGGAGGAAATGGGACGTCCTCCAACCCTGTTTGCTCCTTACCTACAGGGAAGTGCCACAGAAGGGAGTGGGCTTCAGCCCCTTCGAGCTTTTGTACGGGCACCCTGTATGCGGACCTCTCAGCCTGGTGAGGGACTCCTGGGAAAAGTCTCCCCGGAAAGTTCCCCAGGATGTGGTGAGCTACATGCTGGCCTTCCGGAGCCAAAAGGCTAAGTTGTGGAAGCAAGCTTCTGACAACTTGGAAGCCAGTCAGGCAGTCATGAAGGCGTGGTATGACCACAATGCTCACCCAGTGGAATTGGAGCCTGGCCAGAAGGTGTGGGTGATGGAGCCTGGAGAGCTGAGTGCCCTCCAGGACCGTTGGACAGGCCCCTATGAGGTGTTGGAGAAGATGGGCAAGACTACCTATCTGGTGGACGTAAAGACCCCTCGGCATCCGCATCGGGTGTAACATGCCAATCGCCTCAAGCCCCACTACGAGAGGCCCGAAGTCATGCTGGTTATGGTGACTGACGGATCGGAGGAAGAGGACACTTAGCCTCTCCCCGACCTCTTCGCGTCTCAAGAAAAGGATGGGTCGGTGGAGGGAGTGAAACTCTCGCCATCCCTGACTCCTGAGCAGCAGGAGGAATGTCGCCAGGTCTTGGGGTCATTCGCTCCTCTGTTCTCCCTTGTCCCGGGTAAGACCCACCTGTGTACCCATGACGTGGACACAGGGGACAGCCCACCTGTGAAGTCAAAGTCTTACCGGCTGTCTGACAAGGTGAAGGCCAGCATCCGAAGCGAAGTAGCTAAGATGCTGGAGCTAGGAGTCATCGAACCTTCAAGTAGCCCTTGGTCTAGCCCGGTGGTTTTGGTTCCCAAAGCTGCCCCACCTGGTGCCACACCAGAATTGCGATTCTGTGTGGACTACCGAGGACTAAATTCGGTAACCAAGACGGATGCTCATCCGATCCCTCGGGCGGATGAACTGATTGAGCGGTTGGGAGCTGCCCAATATCTCAGTACCATTGACCTCATCACTGCAGGGTACTGGCAGATTCCCATGACTGATGGAGCCAAGGAAAGGTCAGCCTTCTCCACGCCTGATGGACACTACCAGTTCTGCGTCATGCCCTATGGGCTCAAGAACGCTCCTGCCACCTTCCAGCGGCTGGTGAACACGATCCTCACCGGGATGGAGTCATTCTCTGCTGCCTACTTGGATGACATAGCTGTCTTCAGTAGCAGTTGGGAGGATCACTTGCAGCACTTGCAAGCCGTTCTCCAGGCCCTGGAACGGGCTGGCTTGACGATCAAGGCCAGCAAATGTCAGATTGGACAGGGGTCGGTAGTGTACTTAGGTCACTTGGTGGGCAGGGGAAAGGTGCAGCCCCTACAGGCGAAGATTGAGGCAATCATGGCCTGGAAACCCCCCAAGACCCAGACTGAGGTCCGAGCCTTCCTGGGCCTCACAGGTTACTACAGACGGTTCGTGAAGGGGTATGCCACTATCGTGGCACCCCTTACAGAACTCATGGCCAAGAAGCAACCCAGGAGAGTCATCTGGACGGAGACTTGTCAGCGAGCCTTCGAAACTCTGAAACAAGCATTGTATAAAGCTCCAGTCCTGAAGGCTCCAGATTTCACGAAGAAATTCATTGTCCAGACAGATGCATCCGATATTGGCATTGGGGCGGTGCTATCGCAACTCAATGAAGAGGGTCTGGATCAACCCGTGGTCTTTCTGTCACGGAGACTGCTTCCCCGGGAACAGAGGTGGAGTACCATCGAGCGGGAAGCCTTTGCGGTGGTCTAGGCACTGAAGAAGCTGCGACCATACTTGTTTGGTTCACACTTCCTTGTTCAGACAGACCACCGGCCCCTTCGCTGGCTCATGCAAATGAAGGGGGAAAACCCCAAACTGTTGAGGTGGTCTATCTCCCTACAGGGAATGGACTTTCGGGTGGAACATCGGCCCGGAGTTGACCACGCCAATGCAGACGGTCTCTCCAGGTATTTCCGCCTTAGTGTTGAGAACTCCCAAGGGGTTGGGTAGCTCTCCCCACTTTCAGCTGGGGGGGACGCGTGTTAGACCCGTCTGCTTCTGAGAGTCCCCTCACCACTATGATTTCTTTTGTTCCCCTGTACCTCCCAAAATTTGTCGCTTTTCTTTGTCTGCCAGGACTTTTTATGTGCTGTTTCATGGGGCTAGATGTTCCTTGACGCCCAGTTGTTCACAAGATTTTTGACACCTATTTACAAGGTGCCTGGCGAAACCTGTGGCATTGCAAGCTGGGGTTGTCAACCTGTATAAGTGGCCCTAAAATGGTGGACACCCTTTTCCCTCATGTGAGTGACTCCCATTGGAGCCTCCATGAACTCTGGCCTTTTGAGGTTTTGGCGCGCATTCCTGACAGGAATCCCTTTATTTCCCTCAGGTACACAAAATGGCTGCTCTAGAACCACAGTACGGTGGCTGTTAGTGTCCTAAATACACCTCAAAAGTGCCATGTCATTGTCACAGCCAGAGAAGGTTCTAGAACCTTCTGGCTCGTGCCAGCACCTCAGGGCACTGGCTATATAAGGCTCAGTCCCTGGCGGCCATTTTGGATTAGATGGAGATTCAGATTTGACCTTAGATGAGAAGGAGATTCCAGACTTGACACCAGATTGACACCTGCCCTGTTGACCCCTGAGGTGGCTGGTAGCGCAGGCAGTAGAGTAGCAAAGGTCATTGGCGTTGATTCTGACTGGCGTTCCAGTCAACTGCGTGAGCGGAGACCTTGCGCCTACAGCGCCTACCCAGCGAGTGCCTCATTACCCCCAAAGACTGTGGCCATATTCGTGTGCCTCCCCACCCCCCCGGTGGTGAATTGCGACAGATTTCACGAGTCGCGAGGGCAGAGCAAGTTCGCCGCGACCGCGATCGTCAACAGTGCCCCCCTTCGCGACAGACGCCTCTAGAGGGGAGCTCGGACGTCTCCGAGCCCCACCGGCGTAGAGCGCTTCCTGCGCGGACTGAAGGTGAGGTGGTGCGCCGGGGCGGGGGAAGGCCGGCCTTCGTTGGGCGGGACTAGCGTCTCTGCCACTCCCCAGTGACCCAGGAGCTGTAGCTGTGGGCGGGAACCACCCCCGTAAGAGGAAGTCGGAGGGAGGTCTGTGGAGCCCCTGAGAACCCCATCGCTGGCGTGAGAAGTGCTGTGCCCTGACTGAATCGTTTCCCGATTGCAGCCGATGCGAGGTGGGCCCGTTTCTTCAGGTGGGGTGCAGCGTTATGAAGGAACTGTGAAGCGGCATTTATTTGACTGACCGGGAAGGTTGTGCGACCTCTCCGGCAGCCCGTTCATCAGTCTAATGACTTTGAACTGGTGCCGCCTGAGTGCTAGCGGTGACAAAGCCCGTAGGCGCGCATAGACTCCACCGGCAAGCAGAGATCTCATCCCGGTGGCAGCCGAGTGCAAATGAAGTGTTCACTGTGTTTCCTTGCCTTTTAGATACACGCGCATACTCCCTGAATGAACCTTAAAAGAGTCCCAAAACTCGTTCTGTGCCCAGAGAAGCCCGTATGCATTGTCATTGAAACCAACACAGACTGTAAGAGTTATCTTTCCAAACTGAAAAGTATTGCAAGTGTAATGTTCCTGAAATATTTAATTGGTGGCAGCGATACCAGAATGAACATGTGTTTGTGTAGTTAAATGAACCAGTATTTATTCTGCTAGGCAAAAGTGATATTTATCCTATTTATTGGTGATATTTATTCCTGATATTTATCCTATTTATTGGTGATATTTATTCCTGATATTATTTACAGTATTTATTGCAGAATTGAAACCCCGAACTTTATGACTAAAAGAAATGTGTATGTGCTTTGTGGAAAAGTAAATTTTGCCATGTTCTGTGTCCCTACGTGTCCTCCATCTTATGTTATGTGTGCATGATTAAATATGCATATGTATCCCCCATGTTTGATTAAAGACGCAATTACAGTTGTGTCCATCACTAGTATGCCAGTTTTCAGTTCTCGTGAATACTACGAATATCAGGCCTATGTAAAGTTACGTTGCCACGTTTCTCAGTGTGCACGTTATTTTATTGTAAAGTCCCCGTTTCTAGGCCTCAAAAGGGCCCGGACACCAGATTCAGCTCCTGTCTTCTGAGTCCTCGCTGAGGAGCGATACAGCCCCCACCTGTATCCTCGACACTTCACTTACTTCCTGCCTCACAGTGCCCGGCTCAGCCTGGCTCTGCCTGTTAGTCTGCCAAGAGTATGTTATGATTCTAGTTATCAGTCCAGCCCTCCTTCTCTGCATTCCTAAGCTACTGAATCGCATCAATAGTTTCCGTCATTGTCTAGCCTTTACGTCTCCATGTAAGAGAAATACTGCATTTAATGGTCATTTAATATTCTTCATCACGCACTACATGTAGAATAATGCATGCTCCAGTCTTAGAGTCTGTTAGCCTTTACCCCGATAACTTTTGGATTCTATCAACATGTTCTCTAAACATTAGATACTAGATACTGTTTAGGTACATGTCGCCCTGACTCTCCAGACTTCAGTCTCTGCTCCTAGCACAGAGTTCATAGCCCCCAGCTTCTCCTAGTAACACGTCATTGTCAGTTTACGCGCACCATTAGGTTAGAGGTCCCGGCTCCTTAGGTAGCCCCCTCCATGTTTCCGCCCCATTTATGACATATTCTGTTACGTTTACATCACATGTCTATGTATACGCCCTGTTACACCCATTTTCACCCTTATCTTTCGCGACTGCTATTGACCACACCCACTGCTCCGCCTACTGTAATTCATTGTAATGTAACTGTTTTAGTATATATATTTGTGCACTGTTATTAAATGTTACGCCGATTCTGATCCTGCCCCCGGCAGCGCTGCCATCCTGTTCCCGTGCAGGTTGTCCTGTTCCTGTCCTTTATGCTGTATTAAAACCTGCAAACTCCTACTACCTCGAATCTTGACTCTTATTTATTGAGCTATCTGTTATTGCTATGTCCAGTAAAACCTAGATCCGGTATTATTTATTTATATACCACATAATGGCGCCCGAATAGGGACTTGCCCTTTCCCCACGCGCCGGTGAAGCCACGCCGGCCCCCTGACCCTCTGCAGCCGTGACGGAACCATACCGTGCACGTGCAGATATTTCTGCTTCAAGTATCCCTCAGGCCCACGGAGGAGACGGAGGTGGCGGTCCAGCATCCAGACGAGGCGGTGGAGGAACGCGGCGAGTCCCGACCAGAGCCCAAGCCGAGAGTCCAAGGTCCGAGGTATCCGGAGGCCCACCCGTAACAGAAGTCCGAAGTTCGTCCGTCCGGCGTCGAAGCAGTCCAGTCCAGTCCGAGGCCTTCCGTTCTTGCTGCCCGGTGAGTACCATTGCTGGGGTAGTATCTAGACAGGGTCAATCTAATTGACTCTGGTCCGTGGGTTGGTGGTACACAGACCCAAAACGAAGTGTCCACTTCGGTGGATGCGGGTCCTGACGTGTCTCTTTATGAGACCGGTAAGTTTCGTACTGTTTCAGCAGTGCATCTAGTTTCTGTTCTAGTCAGTTCTGTTCTCGAGAAAATTCATGTATTCTGTTTTCAGTATTCCAGGTAGTATTCTGTTCGAACTGTTATTTTAAATGTTCTTCATGTATTTTTAATGTCGTGGTATGAATGTGGAGTAATTATCGTGTTCATTGTGTATTGTATTGTGTCTAGATTACAGTTCGGTTATGCCCTTATTCTCTAAATTACGTCAGCTAAAAACCAGGAAAGGTCTGCTAGAAGCAGCAGTTCCTGTCCCGCCTAGGGACAGTCCAGGTCATTTTATGTATCAGAAGCATGGCATAAGTGCCATATTATATCTAGACTTATGGGTAGAGTATACCAAAGAGTTAGAGGAAAAGTATAGATGGCCCGTATCGGGTACATGGGATGCCGAGTGCATCATGAGAGTAGAAGAAGCATTATGGAAAAAGAAAGCCAGACAGTCACAGAAAGATGCCATCGAGTTATGGCGCAAAGAATCTCATAAAAGAACCGAAAAAGAAATCAGAAAGTCAGAACTAAGTAGAGAATTTTTGGAACGAGCCCAAGAAAAGGAATTAATCGAGATAGGTGAACGAGTTAAAACCGAACAGTCAGACAGACAGAGGAATGCCCTCATCAAGGGTATGTATCCTCTTCTTGCCGAGGGCTTGCCAAAAGCAACCCCGGAGGCATCCAGTAATTTTCCGCCACCACTAGTTCCGACCAAGCTACGTCACAAACCGACCGCAGCTGATATTTTCATCTCGTCCTATTTGGACGACACAGTCCCAGAATATGTGAATCCTGTTCCGCCAGTCCCTGTAAATAATGTAAATCTAGCTCCTCCAGACACCGGGGCACCTCTTGCAGTACCTGCTACGGTACCCCCGGTCCAGCCTACATTACAATTTCCCGCCGCGCTAGTACGAAGAGTATCAGTCGACGATTCCAGTTTAGGGGCCGCAGGAGGAGGTCCTCCTGGTACCCCGCCACCACACCAACGTAGAACGTTGGCCGAGTTACATGAATGTGCGTTACAACGTACGCCCAAATTTAAGTCCGTTGCAGACATCCGACGAGCTCTTACTGAATGCCGCTATGATCCGGTTGCAGGTGATGATAGTACAGTAATATATTCCATCCGTGTAAGACGGGTGACCGGGTATTTAGACACCCTACCAGATATGAAAGGAGATCTAGACAGAATATATCGTTTCATCCGTACAGGGGATGATCCAGAAAGTATTGGCGAAGCCATGTCTCAAAGGAAAGCTGAGATCCAGCCCATGTTATTAAAGTTTCTGATTAATTGTCTAATAAGAGAACAAGATTCCCCGACTAAAGATCCGGCCGAAATGAAAATTCTGACAAGGTGGAGTGATAATATAGCCGAGGGTAAACACAAGACTATCAGTAGTATAGAGAGTATGTACAAGAAAATTCGTAAAGAAATACTAAAGTTACACGAACAACGTAAAGCAGCACAAGTAAGCGAGAAAGAAAATGACTCTACTGAAGAGGTAGACGACGAGAATCCCACTAGAATAGCGTATGTAGGAAAATCTAGATTTCCAGACCGACATTCACGTCTAGACTACAAGAAAACTGTTCCTCATCCGGCACCAGAACAAGGTTCTCTAGAACAAGTATTTCAAGCTACCGATCACATTCTGAAATCACGAATCGGTTACAGTGAGTTAAGTACTATGCATGAACAAGAACTAGCCCGATCAGCAGTCCGATGGATTACTGATTCTACCACTTTTCCAGACGAAATAGTGGCACAAATGTTTCTGAAACTGCCCCCAGCCGAGCAACGACTGGTGGGTATGTATATGATCCAGCACCTCATTACTCTGTATGAGGGTCAACATTCTGATCCAGGTCCGTTACATGATGTCCTGAACGAGTTACTCCAGTATAGATGGAAAGGTTTAGGTACCGATTTAATTAGTGGCATCCTAGAACAGCGCCACAAATATAGAACGTTTTTGAACCCGCATTTTGTTCATGTCTCACCTCCAGAAAGTAAACCGTTTTACATAGACAGACAGAATCCGTTACGAGAAGTACACCCAGTTAGGACAACAGATGGTGAAATGCAACGAGTGTTTGTTTACACTCCGATTACAAAGATGGAACTCTTAGAGATGAAGAAATTAATTCCCTGTCATGACAAAGATCCAGCAGGGTTCCACCGAGAATTAAAAGACATGCTCCGTATGGGAGAATACACGTATCCAGATATAATTAAAATGTTAAAAGTCCTGTTGCCCGCAGGGGTATACGAGAAACTCAAGGAAAAAGAATGGGAGGTGGGAGAGAAAAAGATCGATTGGGCAGTTCTAGAAGCTGAAGATAAGATACGAGTACCAGGTACCGGTCTAGGAGAAAAATGTAAAGAATTACCAGAACTGTTAATACAAGTTTTGCCAAGATTATTAGCCACTAAAAAGGAAGACTGGGATGCAATCTCAGCCTGTAAACAGAAACAAGATGAAGACACTAGTGATTTTTATTCTAGATTCGAGAAATGCTTTAGTATCAACAGTGGCCTCAAGACAAGTAGCGAGTCATACCCTCATCTTTTTGTTACTAAATTAGTCGAGAATTCAAGTCCACAAGTTAAGAATCGAGTTTTGAAAGTCGAAAGTACCTGGCAAGCTAATACCCCGTCCCAAATGTTACAGATGCTTCAATACCACCAGAATAGAATCAGAGAAGAACAAGATCACGAAAGAAAACGTATGAAAGACACGAAAATGAAAGTACTAGTTGCACAATCTGTTCCACAAGACAGTCAGAAGAGGGGTATGAATCAAGCCAGTCATCCTGCAGTTCCCGTTAAAGGGACCTGCAATTATTGTAAACAGCCAGGTCATTTTATAAACGAGTGTGCAGTTCTGAAACACAACATAGCTACTGGTAAGACTAAAGAAAGACCACGTCCGCCTAGACAAGAACAAGTTTCACAGACTTCTCAGCCACAGAATGCACAACAGACAGTTCCAGCACCGCAGCCTATTGCTGCAACACAGCATGTTACACAGCAGATGTACCAGTATGCACAGTCCGAGTATCCAGAGTATCAGCCATATTCATGAAACAGCCTAGAGAGGGAGGTAGGCTTGCCTCTCATCGAGATACCTGTAGATCAAGAGGGTCCCTATGTTCATAGTCAAGTATTAGGGAAAGACAGAAAGTTTTTGATTGATACAGGGGCAAGTAGGACCACCATCAGTCACGCCGAAGTTCCAGGGGCTCCGCTCTCAGGCTCAAGAAATGTTTCCCTTGGATTTTCAGGAAAGCCTATTGTAAACGAGATATCTAAGCCAGTTACTCTAGAAGTAGGTCCATTGTCCCGCACTACTGATCTGTTACTTACTAAGTCGTGTCCAGAAAATTTGTTAGGCATTAAGACACTGAAAGAATTAGGTGCAGTTATTTGCTGTTCCCCCGAGGGAATACGACTGTTTCTACGTGACTTCAAGGGTCACTATGTATTACGAGATTTTGATCCGAGATTGTCCAATGTTCCGCAGCATCTATGGGCGCAAGGTCCAACTGATGTAGGTTATATGCAAATCACACCCCATCGTGTGACTCTCAAGCCAGGTGTAGTGTTACCACGAATCAGCCAGTACAGATTGCCACCTGAGGCTGTAGCAGCCTTATCCAAAATTATTGACGAACTCATGGCTCATGGAGTAGTTGTAGAAACTGACTCCAATGTATGTAATTCTCCGATCATTCCAGTCATGAAACGTACTGATCCAAATGCACCCCCAGTATATCGATTAGTGATTGACCTCCGAGAGCTTAACAAATGTATTATTCCCCAGTACCCAGTTGTCCCAGATATCTCTTCCCTATTGACAGCCATTGATTCTGAAGCCACATTTTTCTCAGTCATAGACCTCAAGAACGCATTTTTTAGTGTCCCCATTCATCCAGACAGCCAGTTCCTTTTCGGTTTTTGTTTAAATGGAAGGAGCTATATGTTTACACGAGCTCCTCAAGGTTTCACAGAAAGTCCTAGTATTTACAGTCAAGCACTTAAGAGACAACTAGACAATATTCACATGCCAACTGACACTGCCCTGCTCCAGTATGTCGATGACCTACTGATCACAGCCCGTTCTGAACGTGCTTGCGAGCGAGCATCCCTTACAGTCTTGTATTTCCTTGCCGAGATGGGGCACAAGGTGTCCCCTTCTAAGCTTCAATTCTGTGTCCAGCAAGTGATCTACTTAGGCCACTTACTGTCCAAGAGGGGTAGGCAGTTGACACCTGACCGTATCCAGTTAATAGCGAGTCTTCCTCAGCCCAAGACCCAGAAGGAGGTACGTGCTTTTATCGGCCTCACTTCTTACTGCAGACAATGGATTCCTCAGTATGCATTTCTAGCTAAGCCACTGATACAGTTAACGACACAGGAGGCAGCCGTATCGACTGTCCTCCCTTGGACATCTGAACATACACTTAGTTTTAATGAGTTAAAGAAAGCTCTATGCCAAGCTCCAGTTCTAGCAACACCGAACTACAGTAAGCCTTTTACACTTTTCGTCACTGAACGTGAAGGTACAGCATTATCTGTTCTCACACAAGATCAAGCAGGACAATACAAGCCCTGTGCTTATTTTTCTAGCACATTAGATCCTGTAGCCCAGGCTCTGCCTGCGTGCCTCAAGTCAGTTGCAGCCACAGCACTAGCTATCAGACAAAGTGATTCCATAGTATTAGGACATTTCTTAACAGTACATGTTTCCCAGACAAGCAAGGTCTTCCCCACAGAACAGGGTTAGATCTAGAAAATGAAGTTTATAATTTGGGTAATTATTCTTCGAATTTTATGGTCCTGAATGTTCAGTCTGATTCTACTCCAGACTTACCTGCCATGTCAGTACTACCAGTCAAAGGTGAATTATGTGTCCGAAATAATGGTTCCGTACATGTAGGCCATAGTGATTGTACTACTATTGTCAAGTATAGTGACAGTGGGAAATCTATTTTCAAAGCTTCACGTCATTCTTATTTTGTTTGTGGTCAGACCGCATATGTTCGTCTGCCCCTTGATTGGGATGGTACATGTTACATTGCCTTCCTACTGCCACCAGTTTTCCTAGCCCCACCTGACTATCATAGGAATTCCCACCTAGTACATACTAGACACAAGAGAAATCTCCCGATTGTCGATTATACTGAAACTGCTCTAGAACAATACATAGATATCAATAAAGGTGTCTTCCCCTACTTAGGTACTGTCGTGAATAGTAAACTGATACGTAGATTAACCAGAACACTTGAAGCAGTAGTGATCGAGACTACTTCTGCTCTAGGTAACTTAACCGAAGAACAATCCTTTATGAGAATTGTCGTGCTCCAGAATCGTCTCGTCCTTGACGTCATACTGGCCGATAGGGGCGGGGCATGTAGAGTCATCGGATCTAGTTGCTGCATTTTCATTCCTAATAACGCACCGTCTGTTTATTCAGCTATTACCAGACTCCATAAAATTGCCCATATGTTACACCAAGATCCAGGCACCTGGACATGGTCCGGTTGGTTCTGGAATATAATTTCCGCCTGGGGATGGAAAGTATTGTCATTTCTGGGTATTGCAGTAGCGATCATATTCAGTTGCTGCCTCTGTTTACAATGTGGCCCTGCGATTTGCGGCATTTGTGCTACATCTTGTATTCCTAGTCCCAAGTCCCGTCCTAAATCCCGTTCCAAGAAAATTCGAGACGAGCAAATGATACTGTATGAAATGATAGATGGTATCATGAATATTGATGTTTCCTGATGGAAACGTAGTGACAAGGAGGGAATGTGGAAAAGTAAATTTTGCCATGTTCTGTGTCCCTACGTGTCCTCCATCTTATGTTATGTGTGCATGATTAAATATGCATATGTATCCCCCATGTTTGATTAAAGACGCAATTGCAGTTGTGTCCATCACTAGTATGCCAGTTTTCAGTTCTCGTGAATACTACGAATATCAGGCCTATGTAAAGTTACGTTGCCACGTTTCTCAGTGTGCACGTTATTTTATTGTAAAGTCCCCGTTTCTAGGCCTCAAAAGGGCCCGGACACCAGATTCAGCTCCTGTCTTCTGAGTCCTCGCTGAGGAGCGATACAGCCCCCACCTGTATCCTCGACCCTTCACTTACTTCCTGCCTCACAGTGCCCGGCTCAGCCTGGCTCTGCCTGTTAGTCTGCCAAGAGTATGTTATGATTCTAGTTATCAGTCCAGCCCTCCTTCTCTGCATTCCTAAGCTACTGAATCGCATCAATAGTTTCCGTCATTGTCTAGCCTTTACGTCTCCATGTAAGAGAAATACTGCATTTAATGGTCATTTAATATTCTTCATCACGCACTACATGTAGAATAATGCATGCTCCAGTCTTAGAGTCTGTTAGCCTTTACCCCGATAACTTTTGGATTCTATCAACATGTTCTCTAAACATTAGATACTAGATACTGTTTAGGTACATGTCGCCCTGACTCTCCAGACTTCAGTCTCTGCTCCTAGCACAGAGTTCATAGCCCCCAGCTTCTCCTAGTAACACGTCATTGTCAGTTTACGCGCACCATTAGGTTAGAGGTCCCGGCTCCTTAGGTAGCCCCCTCCATGTTTCCGCCCCATTTATGACATATTCTGTTACGTTTACATCACATGTCTATGTATACGCCCTGTTACACCCATTTTCACCCTTATCTTTCGCGACTGCTATTGACCACACCCACTGCTCCGCCTACTGTAATTCATTGTAATGTAACTGTTTTAGTATATATATTTGTGCACTGTTATTAAATGTTACGCCGATTCTGATCCTGCCCCCGGCAGCGCTGCCATCCTGTTCCCGTGCAGGTTGTCCTGTTCCTGTCCTTTATGCTGTATTAAAACCTGCAAACTCCTACTACCTCGAATCTTGACTCTTATTTATTGAGCTATCTGTTATTGCTATGTCCAGTAAAACCTAGATCCGGTATTATTTATTTATATACCACAGCTTTCCCAATCAACCCTATTCACAACAGAGAACTTTTATATAAAGGAATCGTATTTTTCTACAGCAGTGGTGTGGTGTCCTTCTTTTTGGTGTGACTGCGCAGGGAGTTATTATTGGGTCAGAGCCGGCTTAACACTAAAGTCTCCACTTGCCTTGACACTTGAGCCAAGCTACCCCCTTTGTGCTGGGCTTGCCCATCGCAGGTCCAACACACTGAGAGAATGCACCCTACCAAAACATCCCAACACCAAATACAAACATGGAATCCATGTAAATGTCCAGATATGCATAATATTAATGGAAAAGTGAAAATGAATACATTCAACTCAGAGCAACAGAATGATTAAGAGTGCTATCATTGGCTTAGCCCACTTTGGGATTCGTGGTTTGATTGTAAAAAAGAAATCCCCACCACTCACAAAATAATGCCAAATAGCCATATACATTAAAGTGACCCAAAAGAGTCAAACAAAAACAGTCCAGCCACAGAACTCTAACATATGTCTGCCTACATGTATCTAGAGAAGGCAGTAGAAAGACCAAACTGTGTCTGAACTCTGCACCAATGACCTAAGTAGCATGACCTACACCTTCCAGTATAAAGCATACTGTAAGACCCCATCCTACAACAAGTGAGCTGTCAGAGATATGAGTACAATTTTCATTGGGGCAGCAGAGGAAACACAAATGATACAGGACTAGAAGCCTACTATTCAAAGACCTTATGCGGTCACAATTCATGCAATTCACAGGGTTTGTGACAGCAAAAGAGCGTTACCTGCATGAAGCTGGGTTCAAGGTTGTCGGAGCCTTCTGTCCCAGAGAGTTAAATCAGGAGGCAGCCAACTAGCCCTTGGAGTCACTTTGGGATGCTGAGTTCAACAGATCCAGGACCTGTCCTCTGGCCCAAGAAAGAGAGTGGTAGACAGCAGGAACGCACATACATTTAGAAGGTATTAAGAGCAGCAGTCCAGCAATGTAGCAGTCCTTTCAGCAGCACAGCAGCCCTTCTTCCAGGCAGACTATCCATAGGTCCAGAAGTGTACTGTAGAGTTGGTGTCTGAGGTCTAGTATTTATACCCAGTTATGACTTAGAAGTGGGGAGAAGTTTCTAGAGGCAGGCCTTTGAAGTGCACAGGTGCCCTGCCTTCCTGGCCCTGGCTCCAGACTAACAAGAGGGGGTATGAAGCCCTTTGTGTGAAGGCAGGAACAGCCTATTTAAGTGTAAGCGGGACTACACCCAGCTCCTCTCTCCCTTCCTGTCATTAATGGCACATCTAAGGTCCCTAATGTGTGTGGCTGTCTAGGAGGAATACACAAGTCCAACTGTCAACTACACCCAGTCATGTGACCCAAAGACAGGCTTAAGGTGCCAAATTGGTAAGGCAGGAAAATTCCAAATTTCTAAAAGTGCCATTTTCAAAGTTGTAATTTAAAATATGACTTCACCATAAGTTAAGATATTTCATTACAATTCCAAAGACATCAACCATAAACTGATCACCTGCTTTGGAAATTACAGCTTATTAAATGTAGTAAGGTAACTCTAATGTTATCTTATGAGCGACATAGGCCTTGCGGTAGTGAAAAACGAATGTAAGAGTTTTTCACTACTGGGACATGTAAAACTAAAAATTACATGGGCCACCTTTTAGGTACATTGCACCCTACCCTCTGGACTGTCCAGGGCCTACTCTAGGGGTGACTTGCATGTATTAAAAAGAAATGGTTGGGCCTGGCAAAAAGGTTTATTTCCCCAGCCAAAAATGGCAGTTTAAAACTGCATACAGGCTGTAATGTCAATCTTGAGACATGTAAAAAGTGCTACTTAAGTGGGTGGAACAATCAATGCTTCAGGCCCAATGGTAGCATTTAATTTACAAGCCATGGGCACAGGTAGTGCCACTTCACTAGGGACTTACAGCGAAATCAAATATGCCAGTTGGGTAGAAGCCAATTATACAATGTTTTAAGGAGAGAGCACACGAACTATAGCACTGGTTAGCAGTGGTAAAGAGCGCAAAGTGCTAAGGCCAGCAAAAACAAAATCAGTAAAACAGGGGGTCTGAAGGCAAAAAGCTAAGAGGAAAACCACACTAAAATGCTAGGTCTTACACAGTGGAAACTATGTAAACAGTACCATAAACAAACTTTTTGGTATCCATTTGAACAAAGAAATATGAAAGTTCATAAGTGGGGGTCATTTTTTATATATAACCAATACCACATATATATATATATATATATATAGCCACATAGTTTTACTACCAAAACATTAAACATTAGGCTATCACATCATCTTTCTGACTCTAGATTTTAGTCATTTTATTTATTTATTTAGCAGCTCTTTACAGACTTGTGGCACTTTACAAAACACAGTGGTTTGAGACTAACATAAGACAAAAGGAAAAAGGTAAAAGACTAGAAGATGGATGAGACTAAATGAGTGTCATATTATAACATTCAAACATTCGACAAGGAGAGAATGTTAGCTATAAAATATACAAACAGGTTAAAGTAGATGTTTTGGGAGGTGGACGAGGAACTAACGGCCCAGGAGTATGGTGCAGCAGGAAGCTACCATTGCCATTAATAATATTCATTAATTAGTGCCAATGCTTAAGTTGTAAAAGAATATGTGTCAGGGCTCAAACCTTTGTGCAGAAGCCCGCTACCTGCACTACCAAAGGTCGGGTTGCCAAATACCAAGGCCGTGTATTCTTGATTCCACCTCATGCCTCTTTAACCCGCCCTTGAACACTCCTTGCCCTTTCGTTCCACTCTTGTTGGTTCTTTTTCATCCTTACTTTCTCCCTTTGTCACTGTTTTTCCGTCTTTCTTTTTTTCCCTGCTCTCCCCATTTTTGTGTTTTCCCTGTCTTGCTCCTGGTGGAAAGTCTGTTGAAAAATAAGAGGTGGTCGTAAAAAAAAAAAAAAGAGTTGGTGGGCCCCACCTGCAAACACCGACTCAAATTAAGCACTGAATTCAGTGCTAAACCATATGACATTGGGGAGTATCAAATCTGTTACAAATGTTTAATTTAATAACTTCTGGTTCATGTTACATATGTTTCGTGACAACCTATATGTAGAGTTAGAAAATATGTAAATAAAAAAAAAATCATGTGATTCCATCTGGCAACCAGGACCCAACATCATATTACTGCAGGCTAGAATGAGGGGGATAACCAATGACATTCTAATATCTAGGTGTGCAGTGACCAGCACAAAGGCGAAAGTAAACAACATGCAAAGTAGGGCTTTCAAACAGGAAAAGAGAGCCAGACCATGGTGCAAAAACAACCCAACCTCGCTCAAACTTTATATTACTGATTAGCCAGATCTAGGGGAATCTAAGAGCCCACCTTTGACCACGGGTAGTTTCAGCCATGTTGATAGAAATGTTAAGTTGACGCAGGATCCTCATCTTCAATGTATACTGCTCAACACTCGCTCACTGGTCAAAGATAAGTACCAGTTTGAATGCTTGCTGCAGCTCTCTAACCCGGACAGAGTATTCCTGACAGGGACCTGGACAATCTTGGCCTCTGATCCTGACTGGAATACTTCACTCCCTGCTGGCTATTCAGAGATCAGCCAAGAGAGGACAGGGAACAAAGTAGGGAGAATAGCTATAATTAATCGCGACCATCTAAAGGTGTGAGTAGAATCTATTTCTCAACTTCCGGCGGAGGCTATACATTTTACGTGTAAAATAAATAACACTTTTACTTTTTATGGTCTTCTCTTATATCGACCACCTGGTCCTAGAGCAGCCTTCAGACCTTACTCGAATCCTGCTTAGAATCCCCCTCGCTCATGATCCTGGGCGACTTCAATTTTCACTTAGAACTAAATGATAATTCAGACACCATTAGGCTACTGTATAATTTGGCTGATTATGGCCTAACTCAAATAGTGTCTGAATCTGCCCACTCGGCCAGCCATACACTAGATGGCATATTCACCAACAACCCTGATATCACGTTGATAAAAACTTCCTCATTACCTTGGACCGATCATAAGGCTGTATATTTTAATATCAATATCACTCAGCCTAACCACTCCATCACAAACAAACCATCGTAAAAACCCGATCATGGAATAAAATACGAGGAAACGAATTATAACAGGCTCTAAACATTTGCCCTCCTTCATTTGTTACAGATAACAATGACGCAGTCCGCTAGTTTCAGAATTGTATAGGAACAGGTAGTGCCTGAAAAAACTATCAGATCAAGAAGATCCCTGGCGACATCGCCATGGTATGGACCGGATCTTAAAGGTATTAAAGCCAAATGTAGGAGAACCGAACGTACATGGAGATCTGAATATAGTAAGGAGCACAGATTGGCATACAACCTAGCCTTAGAGCAATATAGGGAAGAGCAATATAAGGAGGCCATTATAAAAGCCAAATCAGCCTAATTTACAACAAAAATTTAGTCAGCTAGTAGCTCCTCTAAGGAACCTTTTAAATCTATCCAAGTGTTATCCAAGTGGCAGCAGACCAATCAGTTCAGGCCAGATCAAGCCTTCTGCAATAAGATGGCAAATTTCTTTCAAACTAAGGTGCAATTGATCTATAGCGACCTTCCTAACACATCTCAAGTCGCTGACAATGGTAACAGGCGGCCTCTTGAGGAGAAGGCATCTCTGTGCCAGCTAACAAGTTTTCGGTCTCTAACGCAAGAAGAAGTGAATACTAGTCTCTTAGCAACAAAATCAGGATCACCTAATGACCCCTGTCCACCAGCCATTATGCACCTGGTCTCGGGGAAGATTAATTTACATCTAACCCCCTTTTAAACAAAGTGGTAGAGTCAGGCACCTATCCCTGCGCCTGGAAAAACCCATTATCAGGCCGATCCTGAAAAAGCCAGCTGGACCCCACTGAGGTAAAATGATAGACCTAGGTTTGAGTTAATATTGAACCTACCTATATCTGTGATGCACAGAAGACCTTGAGAGGTTTCTTCCGCTGCTTAATAGCCACAACTGAAGAATAAGCGTCATGTACCTGCAAGTTCACCTGCCTCCGAACCTGCCCTGCACCCGCCAAGACAAACACCAGCAGCAACCACCTCAAGTGCATCCTGCTCAACACCCGCTCCGTCCACAGACACGCCGTGGAACTCTGGAACCTCCTCGACGCTACTTCACCGGACGTCGCCTTCCTCACGGAGACCTGGATGAACGCCTCCTCTGCACCCGACATCGCCATCGCCATCCCGGACGGGTACAAGATCATCAGGAGGGACCGCATCAACCAGACCGGAGGAGGCATCGCCATCATCCACCGGAACACCATCCGCATCACGACCGACGCCAGCGACTCCTTCGCCGCAGCCGAACATCTCCACTTCCAGATTCACACCGACCCTAAGACGACCCTCAGAGGCACCCTCGTCTACAGACCCCCGGGACCACGCACACAATTCAGCGAAGACATCGCAGACTTCATCAGCCCACACGCCCTCCCCTCCGCTGACTACATCCTACTAGGGGACCTCAACTTCCACCTGGAGAACAACAAGGACCGCAACACCACCGCCCTGCTGGAAAACCTCGCCAACCTCGGACTCAAGCAACTGGTCAACACCCCCACCCACTACGACGGCCACACGCTTGATCCCGTCTTCTCTTTCAGCAAGTACATCACCTTCAGCCACGCCACCGGACTCCACTGGACCGACCACAGCTGCGTCCACTTCAGCTTCAAAAGATCCACGACCCACCACCACCCGCAACAGGTACCTCACAGGAATTGGAGCAAGATCACCGCGGACCAGCTCACCACCTCCCTCAGCCAGAGCCCACCCGCCAACACAATGGACCCCAACGAAGCAGCCCGCAACTTCACACAGTGGCTGACCGCCTGCGCCGATGACCTCGCGCCACTAAAGAACCCTCCCAGCTGACCCAGAAGCAAGAAGGGATCCTGGTTTACCGACGAACTCAAGGACTCCAAGAAGACCTGCCACACCCTCGAGAAAGCCTGGCTCCTCGACCGGACCACCGACAACATGACCGCCCTCAAACACGCTACCCGCAAGCACCACCAGCTCATCCGCACCACCAAGAAGAAATCACTGAAGGAACGACTGGACAACAACGCCCACGACAGCAAAGAGCTCTTCACCATCGTCAAGGAGTTCTCCAACCCCAGCACCGGCACCAACGACATCACTCCGTCACAAGACCTCTGCGACTCCCTCGCCTCGTTCTTCCACCGCAAGATCGCCGACATCCACAACAGCTTCGGCGCACCACCCACGCACCCAACCGTCGAACCAACGCCGCCACCCTCCGCACCTGGACCACGGTGACCACCGAAGACACAGCCCGCACGATGAACACCATCCACTCCGGATCACCGACCGACCCCTGCCCACACCACGTCTTCAACAAGGCCGACTCCACCATAGCACCCCAACTCCGGAACATCATCAACACCTCATTCAACATTGCCACCTTCCCGGAGAGCTGGAAGCACGCCGAGCTCAGCGCCCTCCTGAAGAAACCTACAGCGGACCCCACCGACCTCAAGAACTTCCGCCCCATCTCGCTCCTCCCTTTTCCTGCTAAGGTCATCGAAAAGATCGTCAACAGACAGCTGACCGCCTTCCTCGAGACGAACGGCTCCCTCGACCCCTCGCAGTCTGGATTCAGAGCCAACCACAGCACCGAGACCGCCCTCATCGCAGCCACCGACGACATCCAGACCCTGCTCGACAAAGGGGAAACAGTGGCCCTCATCCTCCTGGACCTCTCCGCTGCGTTCGACACTGTCTGCCACCGCACCCTAGTCCAGCGCCTCAGCAGCATCGGTATCCAAGAGAAGGCACTGGAGTGATTCATCTGGTTCCTCGCCGGAAGAACACAAAGAGTCCGCCTCCCCCCGTTTCGCTCCGAGGCCACCGAAGTCATCTGCGGCGTCCCGCAAGGATCTTCACTCAGCCCCACTCTCTTCAACGTCTACATGAGACCGCTTGCAGCCATCGCACGCCAGCACAACCTCAACATCATCTCTTACGCCGACGACACTCAGCTGATCCTCTCCCTCACCAGAGACCCCGACACCGCCAGAACCTGCCTACACGAAGGGATGAAAGTCGTCGCCGAGTGGATGAAGGACAGCCGCCTGAAACTGAACTCGGACAAGACGGAAGTCCTCATCCTGGGATCTTCGCCCTCCGCCTGGGACGACTCCTGGTGGCCCCCGGCCCTGGGCACCGCACCCAAGCCAACCGACCACGCACGCAACCTGGGCTTCATCCTGGACTCCTCCCTCTCGATGAACAGACAAGTCAACGCCGTCTCCTCATCGTGCTTCAACACCCTGCGTATGCTTTGCAAGATCTTCCGCTGGATCCCGACCGAGACCAGGAAGACTGTCACCAAGGCACTCATCACCAGCCGACTGGACTACGGAAACGCCCTCTACGCCGGAAACACAGCCAAGCTACTGAAAAGACTCCAGCGCATCCAGAACGCCTCCGCCCGACTCTTCCTGGATGTCCCCCGACGCAGCCACATCTCCAGCCACCTGAGGAACCTGCACTGGCTCCCCGTTGACAAGAGGATCACGTTCCGGCTCCTCACCCACGCACACAAGTCTCTCCACGACCTGGGCCCCAAGTACCTCAACAACCGCCTGACCTTCTACACGCCCACCCGCCAGCTACGGTCCACCAGCCTCGCCCTCGCAGCCGTACCACGCATCCGAAGAGCAACCGCCGGAGGAAGATCCTTCTCTTACCTGGCTGCCAAGACGTGGAACTCCCTCCTCATCCACCTTCGGCTGACCCAGGACCACCTCGCCTTCAGGAAACAACTCAAGACCTGGCTGTTCGAGCAGTAGCATACCCCCTCCCCCAAGCGCCTTGAGACCCTCCCGGGTGAGTAGTGCGCTATACAAATGGTATGATTGATTGATTGATGTTCCATTTCAAGAAGAGTGCCCTAAACTCCCTCCACTATGTGATGCTGAAACACAAAATCATCATTGGATTAGAGTTTCTGTTAGTTTTTGCCAGAGCTTCCAGGTGAGCGCGTTAGTAAGAGCACCCGCCCCAGCTCTCGGGCTCTTCCTATGTGACACAGTGACAAGATGTAGACTGAAGAGCAGCCATAAGGGAACCAAGGGATACCTACACATCCCGTCCAAAGAACACAGCTGTGACAAAAAATATAGGAACGTGGTCTCCCCCTAGCGGCCAAAGAGGATTTTGGAGATGGCAGCCAAGTGAGCAGGGAGACAGTAACCTGCAGGCCAAGAAGTCAGCTTGCAGGTCTGCGAAAAACAAAGAAATAATTGGGTATGTCAGACAGACAACCATGGTTAATCTTTTCACAAGTGGCCTTTGAATGGGAAGAAGCTGTGGTAAAGAAGCTGGGTGGGGAAGTGACGGCTGAGCTTGTGACCCAATTTAAAGGCACGGGGTCTTTTCTGATGTCAGAGAGAATAGAAAAGACCAAGGTGTTTTACGTCAAGCTCAGACTGCCAAGTTTCAAAAGCTGTGATAACTGGAGAAGAATTGCGGTGGCAGACATCATGCTATGGTTTTTGCCCATACTTATCTGAGCGAAAGGGTACTTCGAGGCAGCCCACCCTCAGAGGACTTTACATTTGAGACAACACAATGGTGGAAATGTGACTATTGCTTCCCATTGCAGCACACCCAACGCAAATGTGTGCATTTAGTTGCAGGCGGAGGGAACCAACACTTATTCTTTGGGACCAGGAAGAATACAGTGACAAATGGAGAAACTAGGGGTGAAATAAAGAAACGAGAATTGTAGAGTGGTGGAAGAAAGAGGATTAAGGAGGCTTCAAAACTAGACTGCCTTTTTATTCGTAAACTCCAGCAGTCAGCAGCGGGCTCTGATAGGGCCTTTTTGGGGGTGTATAGAACAGATGATGCTACCTTCATCATTGAGGTGAATCATGGAATTCACGGTGAAGCATTTGACTCAAAGTAGTGGCATTACGGATTAACAATGCTCAGGTCCCACCACTGAGGCACCCACCTTTAGTGAATGTAGTAACACTGCCGGGAACAGAGGTGAGAATGAAAGAGAGATGTGATTATGAGAAGAGAGGGATGGTACGTTCACGAGGGCCACATTACAGGAAGAAAAAGCTAAAAGAAAAAAGCATTAAGAAAACCAATGGGTCTGGTCTATGCAAGATATATTGGCTTTGTCAATTTCCTTTAGCCGTGCTGTTAAACAGCATGGGCCTTATTTATGAAGGCCTTGCGCCGCCGGTGCGTCACTTTTTCCCATTTTAAAAGTGGCGCACCGGCGGCGCAAGTCCTTCATAAATAAGGCCCCATGACTGAAAGTTAGGAAAAAAACCTCTATGACGCCGCAAGCCCTGACCTCGAGCGGCTATGACCTATTTCTTAGTATGGGATTATTCTCTGCCTTCACAAAACAAAAAAATTTTTCAGGAGCAAATTACAATAGCATCTTGTCTGTAAATTTAAACTAACAAAAAAATAAAGTATGTATTTATGCATCAATCTTTTTTAATAGGGACAGTAGATGTGATCCAAGAGCTGAGGGTGCTGGTCAAAACACAAGTTAAGTAATAATTGTATTGTATTGTATTTGTATTTATATAGCCCTTACTACCCCTGACAAGGCGTCGAAGCGCCTTTCGATGAGTAGCACTCTACTCCGGAGCCCAAAATCACAAAATTAATTATAAGCACCATTGATAAGTGGGTGCAATCTACTTAAAGAGGTCTGAGGTTATCAAAAGTGAATTTGATCATGAAGTGGCTGCGATGCATGAAACCCACAAAGGCATTCAAGAAAAAAACAACTCACTTATTTAATTATCTTACCTTCAAGCTCAAGTTTGCCATGTTGGCCCTGTGGAGCACCAAAAAGGCCATGCAGAGCCTTTTTGTAACATCTTGAAATGTGATGGCGTGACATTTGGGCATTTTGTTCTGGTGAAAAGAAAGGGGGCAAGCAAGGAAGGGAGCGAGCAGACGAGGCATGCAACAACAGGCAAGGGGGCAGAGGCTGACCAGACAAGCAACAAAGAAGAAGATGGGTGCAGGGGCAAAGCAAGCAACAATGATGGAGGGAGATTTCTGATAATGATGTGCACACACAGCTGTGATAATTTTCGCAGGTTTATATCAGGAAACACGTCTCTTCAACAAGGGGCACTGGAGCAACTGCCTCAATTGGAATGCAATACTCAGTGACCTCTCATTCCAAGATCTGGACATTCTGTTACAAAAGCTTACATCACCACACATCTCCCTTTTTACAGAACAAAGTATAAAGGTATAATCATTCTATTCTAAATATGGTACCCATACCCCCCCCCCCAATGAGAAAGAGAAGAAAAAGAAAACATACAAAAGAAGTGAGAAGTAAAAGGAAGAAGAAACAAAGAATAGAAAGAGAAGCGAAAACAATGAAAATTAAGAATAAACAAAATCATTCAATTTTTTAGTTCGTACAGGAATGCGAGAACTTTTCCTGATGATCATAGCATTCTTGGCATCTCTTCTGACAGGCAGAAAAGAAGATTGAGAAGAACTTTTTACAATGTCACTAGTTACATCATGGCGAGGAATAAGTGCTACATGAGACATGCCCCACAAGTTTCCATCAGAGAGTTTAAAAGAATTACTTCCTAATTCACAAACTTGAACAGGATTTCTAAATTTGGATAAACTTTTACCAACAAGAATAGGATTCCTTACACGTACCCAATCACCAATTTTCAATCTACATTCTTTCTTTGAGCAAGAATTGTTTTTAACAAATCTTTTTAAATTTACAAAATTAAAATTGAATTCAGCTGATATCCACCACTTGTTTACATTTCTATTTTTTTGTGAAATTTTTGTCGTCCAAAAAGGACAAAGTTCAGTGCTGGATTCTCTACCTCTCATCAACTCGAAAGGAGATTTTCCAGTCACAGAATGTGGAGTGGTACGATGAGACCAAACTAGCTCTTGAATGGACTTAGCAACACAACATTTGTTTTTGATAGATGATTGAATACATTCTACAAGTACTTTGTTAAAACGTTCAACTTTTCCACTGCTTTGAGGTTGGTAAAGAGGTGTTCTAAGATGTTTTATAGCACAGTTTTCTAAGAATTAAGACATTTCAGATGACGTATACTGAACCCCATTATCAGTAAGAATTTTACCAGGGAGACCCTTTCTTGAAAACACTCTTTGAAAATATTCAATTTTTTTTTAGTAGTAGGTTCAGAGATTGCTTCTACTTCCACCCATCTAGAGAGATGATCAACCATTACAATGAAATATCTCATGTAGTTGGGAAGATAAGTCAACCCCAATGCGTTGCCAAGGTTTCCCAGGACAGAGATTGATTGATTGGGTTTGAGGCTCAGTAAATAAAATCTTGTCACTGAGTTTACATGTGGTACAATTAGATACAAATTCTTCAACTTCGGAATCCATGTGCAGCCACCAAAATTTCTCTCTGATCTTTTTCTTAGTCATAGTGGAACCCAAATGACCCCCATGTGCTAGACTAATTAAACGTTGATGAAAACAAAGGGGAGCTACTAATTTGTCTCCACTAACTAAGATGTCACTTTAAAGAGACAGTTCATCCTTTACCTTCCAAAATATTTGGAGTTTATGTTGTAATACAGTTTCTTTGGGCCAGCCAGACTTTACAAATGTGATGACTTGGTTAAGGATAGGATCAGAGTGAATGGCAGAAATCCAATCTTTTTCACAAAAAGAAGCATCCCCTATGAATGCAATAAAATACTCTTCTATTTCAGTTTCCCATTTTTGATTTTCAGATTAATTAATGGGAAGTCTAGAAAGGCAGTCTGCACGAGAATTCTTCCCACCGGGGATATATTGAATAGAGAAACTAAATTCTAAACGTTTAGCTGCTAACCTTGAAATGCGAGCTGTAGTGCGTTTGATGTTCTTGCCAGATAGTATATTTACCAAAGGACAATGATCAGTTTTAAGTATAAAAGGTCTAACCCAAACATAAGCTTTATATTTTTCTACACTCCAAATGCAAGCTAGAAGTTTTTTTTCGATTACTGAGTACTTGCGTTCGATGGGTCTGAGAGTCCTAGATGCAAATCCTATGGTGAATTCACATCTATTATCTATTTGGGTGATAACAACTCCAAGACCGTATTCACAAGCATCAACAGTTACAATGGTGGCTCTGCCTTCAAGAAAAGGCTGTAAAGCAGGAACATTCACAATTCTTTCTTTAATTTCTCTAAAAAATTGTTCACAGGACTCCGACCATATGAATTCTGCATTCTTCTTTAACAGAGGCCTGAAACATTCTGTTAGGTTAGCATTTTTTTTTAATTTGGCATAAAATTCACACATGCCTAGAAAGGAAAATAATTGTTCTTTGTTTTTGGAGCTGGTGCATCTGTTATATTCTTGACAAGACAAGGCTTAGGTTTGATCCCTTGGTTTGAAAAAACATGTCCTAGATACTAAATTTCTTTGGCTGTAAAAATGCATTTGTCTTTTCTTAATGTGGCTCCCCTAGATTGAAGTATACTCAGGAATTTGTTATTAGAAGGTCATGTTCAGATTCACATTTAGTATATAGTAGAATATCGTCTTGAAAAACAGCTACTTGAGAAATACCACAAAACATTTCAGACATCAGTCATTGAAAGACAGCCGCAGCTGAAGCTATGCCAAAAGTCATCCTACAAAATTGAAAAGTGCCATCAGGTGTGACAAAAGGAGTGAGATGACGACAAGCTTTATCCAATTCTATCTGGTGGTAGGCAGATCTGAGATCAAGTTTCGTGAACCAATTAGATTGTCCTATTTTTGTCATTAAATCTTCAATCCTGGGCAAGGGAAAATTATCTACCCAGATAGTCTCATTGACATTTCTTAAGTCAACACACATTCTCAGTTCACCTGTCTTTTTTTTGGCCAAAACTATGGGAGAAAGTCATAATGTACCTTCTACTTTTTCAGTAATGCTTTGCAAACACATGTCAGATAGCATATTTGATAGTTCTTTTCTAACACTAAAAGGTATGTTACGCAATTTGTGTTTGACAGGTGTAACATTTTATTTAACTTTAAAAGAATATACAAAGTTTGACATTTTCCCTAATTTGTTTTCAAAAACTTCAGCAAATTTATTTTCCCAATCAGTGTCAATACTAGTAACAGATTTAACGTCGTGTTTTTCAATGGTAATTGTTTTTTTTTAACCAGGTCTGATGGTTAAATTACACTCAGCTTGATGAATAAGGCCTAAGACATTAATGCCTTTACATGCTACATAATTTTTTCCACTTATAGAAGAATGTAACAGTTTAATAGATGACCAAAAATAGCCCACTAAATCCACTTTACTACCTTTAAAGGCCACAGTAGTGACATCAGGAGGTAATAAATGTTGTGAGCTCCAAAATTGTGTATATTTGGTATGATCCATACTAGTGATGTGAGCTCCAGTGTCTACTAGGAGCATAATGGGAATGCCATCAATCCAAACTTCAATTTCTGGATCAGGGATGGAAGAAATTTGGTCTTGTTTGATACATCTAACACCTAATGATAATTCTTTAACTAGGGTGTCACAATTGTTGTCATCAGTGTCGTGGTCATCATTTATTACACAACGTACAGGATTAGAATTGTTGAATCAACCTCCAGTATTAAACCTTCCACCTCTGCAAGCTTTAGAAAAGCGACCCACATTTCCACATGTTTTACATTGTTGGCCAAGGGCAGGACAATATTTGAAGTTAGAAACATGGTTTGGTGAACCACACCTGAAACAGATAATTTTGTGAGTTTGAAAAAATGTGTGTAGTTTGAGGTGTAGATTTAAAAACTGTATTGTTGTTTTTGATGTCACTTTTATTAGAGTTAGAAGGAGATTTATTGAAAACAGCACCAGAAATAGTAGTTTTGTTGAGTGAATCTTCTAAATATGTTATATCTTGACATGAACCTTCAATACTTTTAGCTATATCAACAGCTTTATCTAAAGAATGATTTTTACATGCAAGAAGACGTTCTTGTATTTTCTTTGAATTGCATCTCACTACCAATTGATCTCTTATTAACTGAGAAGTAAAATCTTCAAATTTACAAGTCGCAGTTAGCACTTTTTAAGGCAGTAACATATGAGTCAATACTTTCTGTAGGTTTCTGAACTCGTGTAAAAAATGTAAACCTTTGAACAACAAGATTTTGGGATTTTGAAAAATATTTATCCAATTGAGCAGTGGCAAGTTGATATTCATCAAGGTCAGTTTAATCTATGTCAGGATAGTCAGGTAAGTGATCAAAATATTTTGTCCTTCAACTCCTAGGTGATAGTACATCAGACAGTTTTCCTATCAGTTTTAAATTTCGTAGCGTCAACAGCTATTAAATAAGCATTAAACAAACAAATCCACAATTTCCATTCTAGTATAGGTTCAGCTGGTTCTTGCAAGAAAGGTGCTGGTGGTGAAATGCTCTGCATATATATTGTTTTGAGTATTAAGTGTACAAATCACTGAAATATGAATCTGCACTGAAATATTGTGTGCACATCACAGTAGAAACATGTTGTTAGTGTGCATATCACTGAAAAGATAATATGCATATAAATGTAAATAGTGTGCAAATCACTGAAAATGTAACTTGCACTGGGGTGAGAAACGTTAAAATGTGTTGAAGATCTGCACTTGATATGAAGATTGTGTGCAAATCACAGAAGAAACTGCTTCAATTGCTTCATGAGCTGCTGTTTGACATAAAATACCATAAAAGACCACAAGATGGCAGTGTGGACAAGAGTGACTAAGAGGGAAAAAAAAACACACTCTGTGCTAAAGATTCTATGATGATGACGAGTGACCAGAGAGGAAGGAAATTGAAGTATGTGATTATTAAGCACAGAGAGAAACAGCAGGAGGTAATGTTTCCAGCGAGGCTTCAAAACGTGAATAACTTCCAATGAACAAAGTTAATTTCTTGTTCGCGCTTCGTTCATAATGCGCACAGCAGGTTTTATTTACTTTGAAAATTCTTCAACAACGCTGATTCCCTGCTTGCACTTCACGTGCGCACAGCTCGAGCTTCACTACACGCGTGCACAGTAGGCTTTAATTATTAAGCAGAATCTTCGTCAGCGTTGACTCTTTGCTCGCGCTTAACCAGCAAAGCCCCACTAAGCCCCATGGACCCACTGCGTCGTCACTAAAATAAAATGAAAATATTAAAATAATCGCGCTACCCGCCGGCCGGGAATCCGGGAGACACTCGACTTTTCCGGAGTGCGCAGGGGGGGGGGGGGGGGGAGGCTGTGCCTGCTGCAGCTGCGCAAGAGGATTTTTGGGCAGAAACTAGCCCGCGCATGCGCAGATTGTTTCCCCTGTGCAGTTCCCCTTGGAGAGAGGGCCAGGGGGCGGGCAGCAGCCCCCGGGGTTGCACAGGGCGAGCAGTCATGGTGCCCCCCCAGCCAATCCCGGCGCTGCATACAGCGCCAGGATTGGCTGGTCAATACTATAGCCCGGGTCCTGCAAGGAGTGCTGGACGCAGAATTAGTTGTTTCTTTAATCATTAGTCTAATCTGTAAGCAAATGCAATTTTATATATTGCTTTTGTCCACGTACATATGTCAAAGGTCGTCTGCGTAGAAATTTGACCAGTAGCGAATAGACAGTTATTTTGGACCTAGACGCACTTTCTTGGCACGGTTTTCTTTACCCTTTCAGACACACATTAACTCCGCAAGCTCAAATGACTTGAGATAGTTCAGTGTGTTAAAGCATCTGCTGCAGAAATGTGTGCGTCTATTCCAGGTCACCCGTTTATTTCACGGCACGAAGTTGTAAAAATGTATACATGACTTTGGTGTGAATATGTACAATCAAAACTGCAGGGCCACACCAAAGGGGAGAGGATGTGGTCTGACGGTTAGCGCGGCCAACTTTGGTGCTGTGAAACCAGGTTCGAGCCTCTTATCGAGCCATAAAAATGTATACATGACTTTGGTGTTAAATAAATAGATGTTTTAAAAAACAAATAAAAATGATGTTCCGACGAAGGTGTGAAATTGGTGTCGAATAAATACATGTTTTAAAAACAATTAATATTAATAATGTATCATTGGTGCTGGAGTACAAGGTTCGAGACTGGTATTGAACACTGGCAAGCTGTGTGCAAGTTATATGGTCATAAAAAAACATGAATGATGGATGGATGCAGGGTGGGTGCATTAATGATGGGTGGGTGGATGGATGCATGGATGGATGCATGAATGATGGATGCAGGATGGATGGGTGGGTGGATGGGTGGATGCATGAATGATGGATGGGTGGGTGGATGCATGAATGATGTATGGATGGATGCATGCATGATGGGTGGATGCATGATGGATGGGTGGATGCATGAATGAATGATGAATGGATGCAGGATGGATGGGTGGATGAATGAATGATGTATGGATGCAGGATGGGTGGATGGATGGGTGGATGCATGAATGATGTATGGATGGATGCATGGATGGATGCATGGATGCATGCATGATGGGTGGATGCATGATGGATGGGTGGATGCATGAATGAATGATGTATGGATGCAGGATGGGTGGGTGGATGGATGCGTGGATGCATGAATGATGTATGGATGGATGCATGGATGGATGCATGCATGATGGGTGGATGCATGATGGATGCATGGATGGGTGGATGCATGAATGAATGATGTACGGATGCAGGATGGGTGGGTGGATGGATGTATGAATAATGGATGCAGGATGGATGGGTGGGTGGATGCATGAATGATGTATGGATGGATGCATGCATGATGGGTGGATGCATGATGGATGGGTGGATGCATGAATGAATGATGTATGGATGCAGGATGGGTGGGTGGATGGATGGGTGGATGCATGAATGAATGATGTATGGATGCAGGGTGGGTGGATGGATGGGTGGATGCATGAATGAATGATGTATGGATGCAGGGTGGGTGGATGGATGGGTGCATGCATGCATGATGGGTGGATGCATGATGGATGGGTGGATGGATGCATGATGGATGGGTGGATGGATGCATGATGGATGGGTGGATGCATGAATGATGTATGGATGCAGGGTGGGTGGGTGGATGGATGGGTGGATGCATGAATGAATGATGTATGGATGCAGGATGGGTGGATGGATGGGTGGATGCATGATGATGTATGGATGGATGCATGGATGCATGCATGATGGGTGGATGCATGATGGATGGGTGGATGGATGCATGCATGATGGGTGGATGCATGATGGATGGGTGGATGCATGAATGATGTATGGATGCAGGGTGGGTGGATGGATGGATGGGTGGATGCATGAATGAATGATGTATGGATGTAGGGTGGGTGGATGGATGGGTGGATGCATGAATGATGGATGCATGGATGCATGCATGATGGGTGGATGCATGATGGATGGGTGGATGCATGAATGAATGATGTATGGATGCAGGATGGGTGGGTGGGTGGATGGATGGATGGGTGGATGCATGAATGATGTATGTATGGATGCAAGGTGGTTCGGGCTCGCTCGCTGCGGAGCAATATGCAAATTAGTTTACGCCTCACCACTTTCAAATGTCACCAGCCGCCCCTGCGCTTAACTCCACGCGCATACAACAGGCTTTATTTACTGATGAAAGCCTTCACAAACATTGAATCTTTTGCTCACGCTAAATTCTGAAAAACACGCTCCACATAAAATGTAGCCACAAATTCAGTGCTTGCAATGTTGAAAATTAATGTTTGCTTAATTCGTTTGGTATAGCAATAAACAACTGACAGTTATAGCGCTCGAGCTTATTATTAAATATAGAGTTTATACGCTGTGAAAGTCTTGGTAGAAGCGCAATGTAAGTAAAGTTAAAACATCTTTGTAGTAAAACGGATTGATAAGAAGACATTGTGAATCTCTCACCTTAGTTGTTCACTTACTGGTGAACAATGATGTCTTTACGATGTTTGCTCTCTGGCTCCTTTCTTTAATTAATCTGCATCCAGTTTGTAATGAGGTCATCTAGGTCATCCCAGATCGTCGCCAGTCTGATAATGATGGGCACACACAGCTGTGATGATTTTCGCAGGTTTATTTCAGGAAACACGTCTCTTCAACAAGGGGCACTGGAGCAACTGCCTCAATTGGAATGCAATGCTCAGTGACTTCAATCTCATTCCAAGATCTGGACATTCTGTTACAAAAGCTTACATCACCACAAGAGTTGCAAGCACAACAAAAAAAAGTAACTCTGAAAGTGGGAAGCAGTGGAAGGACACTGGGCAAGATAAGCAGTACTTGGGCCATGCTCCAGGGAGGGGACTAACACATGAAAAGGAAGGGAAGAAGGCCCTCGCTGACCAAAGAGAAGCAAGGAAATGATGGTGATGATGAAGCCAACCAAACTTAAACAATGGGTGGTATCTAAGCCCTTGTAAGTTAACAACATGTCTTGTAAGCGACAAGCATGCGCTGCCTCAGGCAAGACTTAAAGTATAGCGAGTGGGGTAAAGTTAGGGGGCAAACGGTCAAAGAGGTGAAGGTGCCTGCCAAACATACTCAATGGTATAAAATATAATATATAATTATAAAATATAATATATAATTATAATATATATTTATAAAATATAATTTTATTGTACCGTCATATAACTTGAACAATTTCAGTTCTTTATATGATTTTTAATATGTATATTAAAAACATGTTTGTCTTAAATCAATAATTATTTCTTTTAATTGTTTGCCTGTTCCTAGTCACCATTAGGTCCAAATAACTTGTTGTCTGCTACTAAAATTGCCTAGGAATTTTTTACATACACATAAAATAAATGAACGCACCCCTAGAAAGAACATTTAGAGGCACTAGGGTAAAAGAAGGAGAGTGTTTAGGGAGGTGGTGGCAATGTGTCCTGCCTGCGGGAAAACAGCCATTACCATGCAGGCTTAACCACTCAGTACCATTAGCATACAGTTAAGTACTATGTAGGTAAGTACTTGTACCTTTACCACACAGTACTTTAAGACACAGGTAAGTATTGTTTCTGTTAAATATCATACTTATTGCTTTATTTAAAAAAAAAGTGATTTTAGGATTCAGGGATGGTTAGAGGTACAGGGAGCTAAGGTTGATTTTTGGGTTCAGGGATGAGTAGAGGTAAAGGACTGTAATGGTGATTTTAGAGTTCAAGCGTGGAGGTAAAGGAGATAAGGGTGATTGCAGGGTGGGTAGAGACAAAGGGCCATATGTATCAAGGAACCATTTTGCGATTCTGTAATAGCGATTTTTAAGAAATCCATATTTCAGAATCGCAAAATGGTATGTATCAAGAAAAATGCAATTTTTTAGCGATTTCTTGATATTCCTTAATTGCGAATTCGCAAATTGCAAATTCGCAATTAAGGAATACTTTCTCATTCATTTCTATGGGCCAGGAGGCCCATAGGAAGGAATGGGAACTTTCTCTCAATTTGCGATTCACAATTTGCTAATCACAAATTGAGAATAATTTCAAGGGTGCAGGGGTGTCCAAAGGACACCCTGTTGCACCCCTGAAATAAGCATAGGTGCACATGTGGTGCACATATTTATTTATTTATTTATAGTGTTTTATATAGCGCGGACAAGACCCGTGGGTATCAGAGCGCTTAACATAAAAAAGATTACAAATTACAGATTGACAATTATAGTAACAATTATAACAACAAACATATATGAGGTAGTAGGCGATATGCTATCAGGGGTGATTAGATAAATATATTCCTAACGCCTGTGACATTAGCCTTAGGAGGTGCATAGGCTTGGCTTGTGTCATAGTCATATCGTCAGGCTCGGCGAGGTAGGGTTACGTAGTATTATCAGTACAATTCCATGAGTAATTAGCAATAAGAGTTGAATAGGTTTAGCTTGTGGCAAGGATTAAATAGATAAACCAAGTAGGGTAGAGAATTATATCATTATGGGTGTGAGATACAGTGTAGGGATCACATATATATGAGGTAGCCTTAAAGTGTATAGCCGAGGTTTGATCGGGAATCAGTCATTTGTCTAATTGATCTTCAAATTGTTCATGATGAGTCCGATCTTCTTTGTCTTGAGTGTTCGTACTAATGGTCGGTAGGTATCTCTATGTAGGGTATTTACTCATCAAGTGGTTCTTCAGTTCCCGTTTGAATTTTACAGTGTTTTGAATCACCCTGATGTTAGGAGGGAGTGAATTCCAGACTCTGGGGGCGGCTCCGGAGAATGCTCGGTCATAGGTCTTTTTCTTCCGGAAGAAGGCCGGTCGTAATAGCAACTCATTAGCGCTTCTAGTTGGTCTGTTACCTCCCGATAGCTTAATTTTTTTGGCTAGGTATATAGGCGTGTTGTAGTGAACCGCTTTGTGGGTAATACAGGCCATCTTCATTTTAATTCTAGCTTCGTAGGGTAGCCAGTTTAGTGCCTTTAGGTGGGGAGATATGTGATCGAATTTCCTCGTTCCCGTGATGAGTCTTGCCGAAGCGTTGAGACAGGCTTTTAGTGGTGCAGTGGATGTTTTCGGTAGGCCAGCTAACGTGGTGCAGCCATATTCAATTCTCGAGATCACTAGTGATTGGATAGCCAGTTTTAGATCTGCTTCTGAGATAAAGGGTTTCAGTTTTCTTAGATAGTTTAGGTGGAAACGGGCGCTCTTGGCCATTGTGTTGATGTGGTCTTTCATGTCGAGGTTCTCATCAAACGTAATTCCTAGTGATTTAGCTGAGTTAATTAGGGTCGGAGTACAGTTTAGCGCAGTCACCAATTTAGTCCATTCTTTTACCTCTGGTTGACTCCTTGCTGGTGATATTAGTAGGAATTCTGTTTTATCGGCATTAAGTTTTAGATGATTAGCTGTTAGCCATTGTAACGCTCGCTTTAATGTTTCATTCATTAGGTCAATGTCATCCCGACAGGCGATCTTCATATATATTTGCGTGTCGTCTGCGTACATGTGATAGGAGATCTGTGATTTTCGAAGAATCTCCGTGAGAGGTTCTACATACAAGTTGAATAGATCTGGGGATAACGTTGAGCCTTGCGGGACCCCTATTGCGTTAGGGCACGGGGAGGAGATTGCTTGGTTGACCAGGAATAGCTGTGTCCTGTTCTGTAGGAAGGAGTTAAACCATTTCAATACGTTTCCAGATAAACCCATCCTGTCTCGTAGCCTGGTCATCAATAATTCGTGATTTACAGTGTCAAATGCTGATGACAAGTCTAGTAGGATCAGTAGGCACGCATGATTTTGGTCTAGGGCTTGTAAGGCGTCATCAACAATATGCAGGATCGCCGTTTCAGTACTATGTCCCGTTCTGAAACCTGATTGGCAGTCATCTAGTAATGAGAACTTAGCGATGTGTTGACTCAGTTGGCCCTGTATGTGCGTCACATGGCACTTTGAAAAATGCAAAAATGTGCATTTTTCAAGGAATTCGCAACTTACCACCAACTAGATGTTGGTGGTAATTTGCGATTCCTTAAGGCCATTTGGCAAATTTTTTTGTCTTCTTACATTGCATTTAAGGAATAGCAAAATTTGCGATTCCTTAAATGCAATCGCAAAATAAGGAATCGCAAATTTTGCAATTCCTTATTTTGCATCGGGATTTCCTTCATACATATCATTTTGCGAATTTGCATTCGCAAAGGCCAAATTCTGCGAATTTCGGCCTTTGTGAATGCAAATTTCAATGATACATATGGCCCATAGGGAGGTAGGGTAATTTCAGGGTTTAGGGATGGGTAGAGGTAAAATGATACATGGGTGAATTTAGGGTTCAGTGGTGAGTAGAGGTAAAGGGAGAAAAGGGTGATGTTAGGGTAATGGGATGGGTGGAGGTAAAGGGAGGTGTTGTTTGAAAGTTTAGTAAATTCAGATAGCAAGGCCCTCATTTACGGGCAGCGCAGTGAGAGACCTTGCTGCCCTGCTTTATGGCAAAGTTAAAGGGCATGAATGCACCGTATTTACCAATACAGTGAGTTCCTGTCCTTTCCCCCTGCACTAGCGCCATTTCGGCTGCCTAGCGCCAACACAGGCCCCCTTGCATCATGGTGCAAGGGGGCTGTGTTGTTGCAGGATTGTTTTGTGCAGGAAGGGGCACCTTCCTGCACAGAAACAATCCTAAGAGGGGTTTTCCTCCTTCTATGTGTGCTGCATAAGGCAGCACACATAGCAAAAGAAAATAACAAGGAGAAATAAATTAATTTCTCCTGATTACACCTCATCCAGAGGCGTAAGGATTTGGCGCTTCTCCAGGTTTACATACTCTAGTAAATTTATGGCAGCATCAAAACCCACCACAACGCCCAAGGAACGCCTCCCGAGCACCGAGTAAGGCAACGCAGCGATTTGCGCCACCGTACCTTACTCCATATCTATGAGGCATGCAAAGCCACATGTACTGACAGATATAAGTTTGTGATTTGCACCGCCGGAGTGTCGCAAAAAGTGACACTCTATCAGTGCAAGGAGCTCATAAATATGCCCCCCAAGTGCATGATTACCAGACCATCTAGAGCTTTGGACCTTGCAATGATACATCCGGTCTTTTCCTTTGATATGCTTCGCTTTTTAACCATTTTTTAGGCTCTTTTTCAGCAGTTCATCACAGCTGAGTGAGCGAGTGCCCTGCTCTCTCTGGACCATCCAGGACCATCCAAGGAGCTTGTTTATTCTGTTATTGGGACTTGTGATCCAACATTCAATAACTTTGGTTAAAAGGAAAGCGGCTGTTGGGGCATTAGGGGGCAGCATTGGGGGCAATGCTGTAGCGAACATTAACTCCTTTCTAACTAGGGCAGCTAATGTCATATTGAAGTAGATAGCCCTGACTAAAAGGAGGCTCACATTGGAGACTGGGACAACCGCCCATGATTTAACCGCAGTTGAGAACTATGGAGCTGTAGGGGTAACTCCTGTGCTGGTTTTATTGCCACCTGCCTTTCCAACTACTGTGGTTTCTAATGCTGAAGCAGCCCTGATTACGGAGGAAGATGACTCAGTCCCAGATAGCCCCCCTATTAAGAGAAAGAGGATTGGCTGTAAAAGAGCCCCTCGGATCACATCATTGAAAAAGACAATGCCACCAGCTGGTACTGACTTTGAACCGCTTTTAGATATTCTCCTACCCAAGCTAGAGACTATGTTTAACACACTCATAGCGCCTACACAGCAAAAGCTGAAGGGTATAGAGGCGGGCTTGACACTCTTCAATAGCACCTTGTCATTCTAATGGTACGGAGCCTGCGGGGGGTATTCACACTGCTAGGCCCAATACTGCACGGCTGTCTGGAACAGGCACATCTCTTGCTGCAATCGGTAGCCTAAACCAGACGACACAAGAGACACAAAATTCTTTGCCACCCATCAGGGGGTGATTCATGGGGCCAGGAATATCCTCGCGTTTAGTAATTTGGTCCCTGTACCACACAAGGGGAGCTCAACTGACACACCCACTTGAAATAGACTTGCTATGACACAAGCTGGAAGCCAGAGTATCCTGGATCTGCCCCCAGAATCAGCACCCTTAGCCGTAATCTTATTGGGAGTCCCACCAATCTCACAAGGCTCGAAGAAATCCACATTGGTCCTCATGCATAAGGTCACTCATTGGTGTGATACTAATGTTGTTAATGGTCAACATCTATCCCATGACATCAGTATGGCTAGAAGAGTGGGATGCGTAGGTTGTAGGATAGGGAAAAATATGGCGGGGGACTGCGTCATAGTTAATGTGAGACATCCAGCACAAACTGAAGCGTTCATTGAATGTCAGCTTAGGAGCAGTTCCAAATCATCGATTAGGATCGCTCCCCTTTAGTATTTTTACCCCTCCAACCTGTTCTTCTCAAACTATCCCTGGCAGTCTGTGCCTAGACTAGCTGAGTCTACCCAGGGCAGCAATACTAGATTTGTTCACCCCATGGCTAACAGATTCAAACCTTTGTTAAGCCCACAGGGGCCAGACGGGAATGACTGCCTAACATCAGTTCAGGCCAAGCAGCAGATCACAAGGACCTTGGACCCTGTAATTAATGCATCCACTTCACCCTCCAAGTTAGCACCTGCTCCCTCACCTAAGCTCGCACCTATCATCCAAGGCACCCCCTGTATGAAGATACAGTCCTGGAACATTGCAGGCTTAAGGTCGGAAAGAGATGATGTGATATGGTAAAGGTCCCTTTTATGCTGCCATTTAATTGCCTACAGGAAACTAGGGATACCACTGAGAGCTTTTTTTGGATGGTTTTATCTCGTTTTGTAAGTGTGCAATCTCTACAACTGTGGGTAGAGCCAGTGGGGTCTCCTTCTATTGGGCTCACTTGAACTAGCTTGCAAAACTAGACTAGTAGAGTGCCAGTCACCCCATCTAATATTTAAGAATCACCTGCCCCTGCGGGTAGTTAATTTTTACAATTCCTTCACTAGAAGTTTGGGGCAAGAACACTTAGTAGCCCTTGAGGGGTTTATTGAACATCATGGGGAGAGGAAACACTCTTATTATGGGATTATAATTCTGGGCGATTTTAACATCCATCAATGCCACCTCAACTACTCTGTCACAAAGGGCCATGGGGACTTCTTATCACAGGCCACACACTTTGAGCACCTCCAGAATCAGGCGTTCACATAGAAGGGCTCCGCTTAGCTAACAACCTGTGTTTTTTAGAGCAAACGGGAGCAAGCACCTCCGTTCCTACATTCATAGGCAGGGGCTGTTCCAGTATAATTGATTGTATAATGCTCTCTGCACCATTAGCCCCACAAAATGAGTGTGTCCTGGAATACCTACAGTGATCATAACCCCCTCATGCTTGAATTTGTCTGCCTTCAATGGAGAAGAGGGCAGGAGCATCCCAAACACGGACATTGGCGCTAAAGATCAAGCACGTAGGCTGACGTGGGAGAAGGTGGTACCGGAAAGTTTCCTGGGTAGTTAGTATGTTGAGTGTGCCACAGAGATCTCAGCAAGTATGGACAACAGCATGCAGGACAGAGCTATCTTAGATGCTTTTGACAAGCTAACCAGATTAGCCACTTGTTTAACTACCACGAGCAGGGCCAAAGGTCCCAAGGGTAAAAGGTGGCTTGACGGTACTTGTTCAAAGGCTAATAGAAAGTTATTGTTGGCACTCAAATAAGTCCTGAGGGATGAGGCTGAGGTCAGTACTTGTTGGAAGGCCTACAGGTCAGCTATCCAACAGAGGAAGAAGCTCATTAGGGAACAGGCCTGGGAGGCTCTTAGACAAGCAAGCATACTGTCAGATAGCTCAAAATTTTGGGTCGTGGTTAATAGCCCCTTTTTTTTCTGAAAGAGCTAGTTTTAGTACAGACTGCACCATAGCTGCAGAGCGATGGGTTCTGCATTTTGAAGGAATGTACAGTGGTGATGACTTAGAAGGGGCTGAGGTACAATGGGATCCTGGCTCAGCTAGCGTACCACTTAACTTCAGTACAGCCTAGGTTCACAAAACCGTCCGGGCCACATCTGGAGGGAAAGCGCCAGGCTCTGTCTGGGCGAGGATATTGGCATAGTTTATAATGTGGCGTATGCGTGTGGTTTTCCTCGTTCCTGGGCCAAGGCTAATATTATTCCAATTTTTAAAAAGGACTCAAGGGATGATCCTGCATGTTATCGACCTATTTCGCTTTTAGATTTGGATACCAAAATCATGAGGAAAGTGATTTTGGATCGACTATCCCTGTGGCTAGGTAATTTTAATGTAATTTGTGACCTACAGTATGGTTTTAGGCAAGGCAAAGGGATGCTCTATCAATGTATTAACCTGCACCTGGTGATCGGGAAATACACAATTGATAAGAATGGTGACTTACATATGGCTTTTATGGACCTAAGAACGGCATCCGACCATGTAAATAGATCCAAATGGTGTCTGACTCTCCGGGATCTGGGTCTGGACACAGATCTGGTGGCCTTCCTACCCGCTGCCCATAATAACACTTCTGCGGCAGTGAGACTTAACAAGGATGGCGGTGTGACGGACTCTTGGTAGGTCAGGAGAGGGATCCGGCAGGGGTGCATTTTGGCTCCCCTGCTGTTCACACTATACATAAATAAGCTAGGGGACCACCTCATATCTAGCTGTAAAGATATTCCGAGAGCTGGTTCTAAAATTATCCGTGCACTTCTGTACGCAGACGACGTAGTGTTGCTTGCCTCAACTGCTACAGGCCTCCAAAAACTTTTAAATGTTTTTATAGATTTTATGGGCTCCCTCGATCTAGCCTCTAACTTTTTGAAAACCCACACCATGACTATAGGTACCCAGAAGGCTGCTAGCTGCAGGTCTTTTTGTAGGGGGGCAGAATTAACAAATGTGTCAACCTTCCCTTATCTGGGGGTGTTTTTCGATGACCGAGGGACCTGGGATGTGCAAAGATTACATAAAAAGTTACTTCTTGGCAATGGCAGCAGGGCCTACTATGGACTTTGCAAAAAGGGTGGGGTCAAAGCCCGTTCCGGCCATGCTCAAGGTGTATAGAGAAAAATGTATCCTTATGGCCACATACGGGTGTGATGTATGAGGGATACATGAATGAGATGGACATTCAGGGGGCAGAAAACACATTAATGCGTAGACTTCTTGCTGTCCCCGCACTGCTCCAGCTTTTATTCTGCATGAGGAGCTTGAATTTGTGTATATTTCTGACCTTATTGGTGTTGCACCCCTGCTGCGTTGGCTGAGAATGTGGGCCAGTCCTGCCACCACCCTAAACCAACTTGTCGTAGCGCACTGTACTGCACATGAGGGATATCTATGTATCCCCTGGTTAAAGTATATTATGGAGCAAATGAAATGTCTAGGCTGCCCCGTCCTGTAATCCAATCCCTGGCCTTTAGGCCCAGCAGCTATCAGGGATATCAAACATCAGTTTGCCAAGCAGCAGGGGCTCAGGGAGGGTAAGGAATTAGCCAAGCCTACTGTGAGAAGGTATGTCACACTGAGTCTGAACCCACAGGTACAGCCTTACTTGTCAGTGGTTACTAATGTGCCCCATCGTTTCGTGCTAATTAGATTCCGATTCAATCTGGTACCCTTGCTATTAGCCTTTCCTAAAGGCTACACCAAACCAGGGGGCATATTATCAAGATCGGCGTTAAAATTATCGCCTTTTTAGCGGCAGGAAACTGCCGCTAAAGCGGCGATAATGGCTTGATAATATGCCCTTGTGAATTCCCAGAGAAGCCCATGTTGTGTGAACCTGGGCTTCTATGGGAATTCACAAGGGATATTATCAAGCTCATTATCGCCGCTTTAGGGGCAGTTTCCTGCCGCTAAAGTGGCGATAATATAAACGCTGTTCTTGATAATATGCACCCTGGTGCTTTAAAGCCATGTCCTTGTGACAACTTCTCTGAACAGGATACTCTACATTTTATCTTTTTTATGACCCCCTGCGCAAAAAGTTCATACTCCCACTGCTCAGAACTAGCCAATTTGTTCAAGTAAGTCCTGCATTACTATACTTACAAATGCTTTCCTCTCCCATGGTCTGTTATGGGGTTGCAAGTTTTTTCAAAGGGGTCTTAAGACTTAGGAAGAGGTTGTCTACGCAGTAGCTAGGCTATATCTGTCCAGTGTGTTCTGGGGATCATATGTCCTATTCCACTGTAAGTATCCACCCCATTTACCAAGCTAAGGTCTCATCACTTTTGCACTTTACCCATTGAATTTTACTTTTATCATGGCATTCGGCGTTGGTTCTTAATAATGAGTTTTTATTTTATTTTTCTGTTTAACTAATCCTAAATATATTCACCTGTGCGATTTGAATTTTTAAATGTACATCTGTGTGCATGTGGAATCTTTTTAAGCTGTTGTAATTTTTTGCTAATGTTTTAAATGTCTGCTTTATGGCTTTTAGTGGCCGGATAAAGTATCTTTAACCTGTCCTGATACATCTGGTCATACCACGTGTTACTCTGTTCTGAAGCGCACAAATGCACTTCAGAATGCACAGTATTTGACATCACGATTTGAGTTGCACCACCATGCGAAAATCCTGTCGGCAAACACCCATGGGGTGCAACATTAATGCTTCAGAAGAAAACTGTGTACATCCTAGGAGACCCTTGGGAAACTGCAGAGACTGATGGCAACCAGGTTTGTCTGTGCATATCAGTGTAATTGACAGGCTGCATCAGACATGGATTCTGAAGAGTCCTAGACACTGAGAAGACCATTACTGTAGAGACTGATATGATTTTTTTGTTATATATTTGAAAGTTTCACGTTTGCACCGCCTGTCGCACTGCCATGCCAAAAATGTTCTTGGCAAAAGAAAGAGACCATGTTCATAGATGGCCATCTGCTGCCACCTAACGAAAAACTGTAGGTGTTACATGTGCTCATAATGGGTGCTGACAGCAGCAATGACTGTAAACTGAGGTGGTGACCTGTATTTAGGGGCACATTTATCAAGCTTTCATTCAGCGCAACACAGCAAGCCGCCTTGCTGCACAGCACAAAAGGGAAAGGGCCGGAACACGCTATATTTAACATTATATAGTGTATTCCTGTACTTTCCAACGCAGGCACCCTTGCGCCATGGTACAGGGGTTTTTATGCCGGAAGGGACACTTTCCTGCACAAAACGAATGGGAAACATCCTTTACAACGCAACTTTTACCACGCAATGCTTTTACATCGCAACTTTTACAACGCAAACCATTACAACGCATTGCGCTGGGGGGCGCTCTAGGATAGGGAATAGATTTAATTTACTATCCAACACCTTCCCTACTATCCACGGGGACTGGAGTTGGAATAGTAAATTAAACTATTCACTATCCAGCACCCCAAAGCACTATGCGTTGTAAAGGCATGCGTTATAAAACTTGCGATGTAAAAGCATGCGTGGTAAAAGCATGCGTTGTAATGTCATACATCCAAAACGAATACTAGGAGGCATTTTCCTCTATGTGTGTTGCAGAATGTATAACCCCTTTGTCATATTATTCCACATCTAGGACAACTATCCTTCTGTTCCAGTAATGAGCAGCTCATCAAATCCAGGTTCTCTTTTTTGCATCTTGAGGTTTTTAGGCCAGCGGATGTTTCTTTTTTTTTTTTTTTAAATCAAGACTAAAAGTCGTAGAATGCAAAGAAAACCTGGACTGGGTGAACTGCTCACGACTGGGTCTTAGATACACTAGAGGATAACAATGGCTTCTTAAGGGAGAGTTGAAGATAGCAAGCATGGCATCCTCGGTGACTGAGCATAGTCTGATACACCTGTCTAAGCAGCAGTGATTAAAAAAAAATTATAATAATGTTAAAAATTTGATATTTTTCGCTAGCCCAAGTGAAATGAGTGGTTGATCCAGTTAATCCAGATCAATTCAGAAAGTGTGTGGGGTTAAATAACTCAGGGGGTTCATGCAAAAGAGTTGTGGAAATGTGAATGTATACCACAGCTAAAAGGTTCAAATCGGAAACTAGGTGACTCAGGATTTCACATTCTGAATGGTGATAAAATGAGTTAGTCAGTTGGACAATAGTGACATATGTTTCTTATAGCACTGTAAGGCTGTTTGTTCTTTCCCTAAACAAGAATTTAATTTTTATGTTTGTTTAAAAAAAATGTTTTTTTCTCTGACTCCTTCAGTAGCCAAGTATGATTTTAAAATTAATAAAATTAGATAAGGTGAATTAAATACTGTGGCAGCAATCTCTACACCACCTACAACTTTTTTTTAGACGAGGAAATGGGAGACGTTGAATTACAGTTACAGACTCAAAATCCTTTTTGCCTAATGTACATCTGGTTGCAAGGAAGGACTAATCTGTTTTTGATGCAAATTGAGCTTCACCCCTATTGATACTTGTTTTTTTCCCTGTAGATGCCACGAGCTTTGTATGACAGTTTCTGTTAAGCAACAAATAAAGGATACATGGGAAATATACATGGATGCCATTTAGTGGTCGCCAGGGGTTGCAACTGTGACCACTGGCTTTCTACTTGTGGCACCTGGTACTGCCTCTGCGACCCCTGGCCTCAGAGTTTAGAAATTCAGTGACTGGAACACAGAGATAGCTTTAGGGATGTTGGTTAGGGGCTCCATGCTCCTTGCTTTCTGCCATTTTCTCATTACACCAATAACGAAGAATTTTAGATCTTTCGCTATTAGTGTAAAACAAATGGAGTACAATTAGCTGGAACGTGCCCTTCCCTGGCAGCTGACTTAAGTAAAAACATTGGGCCTCATTTAGAAGGCCCTACCGGCACTTTTGCGCCACCGGAAAGTTGCTTTTTTGATGTTCTGGCTGTGCAATGTGCCACTTGCTTATTTATAAGGCCACATAAAGCCAGGTTACGTGGCTTTTCATGCCCTTAAAAATATGTGCCCCATTCACACAACAAACTGCGTGAAAGGGGCATTCGATGGGTGTTGTTCGGGGCATTCCCAGCAACATTCATGGCTTTTTGACACTGCCACAGATTTACAAGAAATCGTAAGTCCGAGGCAGCGCCAAAAATGTATGCCTCCCCAGGGGAGGCGTAAGGGAGGCACAATGAGGAGAAATATCTTTATTTCTCCTTGTTTTTCCTCTTTCTATGTGCTTTGCAGTCTGCAGAAAGAGGAAAAACCTCTTGTGATTGTTTTTGTGTAGGAAGGCTGCCATTCGTACACAAAAATAATCATCCCCGCAACTCAGGCTCCCTTGCACCATGGTGCAAAGGTGCCTGCATTGGCACATGACAGCTCATTGTGCGCCAGTGCAGGGGAATAGGACAGGAATGCTCAATGTCTAGTAGATACGGCACATTCCTGCCTTTCCTTTTGCCATAGGGCAGCCCAGCAGCAAGGCCTGCTGCACCGCCCTATGGCAAAAAACCTATAAATGAGGCCCATGATTTTAAATATATGTTGTGTGCATGCCTTTGAGTACGGGCGGATGTATGCGAGAGAGAGTGTATATGTGTGAAAGTGGATGTATGTGTAAGCATGTACGTTTGAGTGAAAGTTGAAGTCAAAGGGCATTGATGTCACTTCAGCTACCCCTGGAGATTTGGTGAGTTGATGTCCATGGAACTATATCTCTCCAGGCTGCCTCTCATTATGGATGCTGTGCCTTTTCGGGAATGTTCTTAGCTGCGATTTCTTTGGGATTTATATCAGGCTGCAATTTTTAAGTTGTGTGTGCTGTGAAACCAGTCCTTAATTTATACAGGTGGTTGGATGTGGCGGGCACTTGCACTAATTTTTGGGGACATGACTTCTTTATCATTGTCACACTTTATTCCAGAGCAAGACAGAGAAAGGCAGACTAAGAATAAACAAAAAGAGGACGAGAATTATATGAACACAGTGACAAAGAGAGAAAGTAGAATCAAAAAGAACCCTTAAGAGTAAGATGAAGAGAAAGAAGGCGTTGGGTGGGGGAAGAAAGTGCATGAGGTGGAACTATAATAAGCAGCCCTTGTGGTAGGCAACCCTACAATGTGGCTGCACTGCCACTGCCAGAGGGCTCCTAGGAAAAACTTTGAACTATGCACTGTTGACAAATTAATCACTGGGAGGAGCAAACCCTAAAGGGCATCAAAGGACTTACCCCATTTTGAGTTTGATTTAGAGATCAGTTTCTCCATCAGGGCGACATATACTTTTAGTCTATTGCCCTGACGGAAGAACCGCACTCCAAATTTAGTGATGCCTGCTGCTCCAGCGGACATCTTTTTCACTGACATGTACCACCATCATGGCAGTTCCTGTCAATGCATTGAAATGGACGAGCTCTCTCTTTTCTTTTTCTAGCCTGTTTGGTGGGTACTAAATAACATGACAGTGCGAGATGAAAAAGGACTGAGGGTGGCTCTAAAAGTTGCATCAACAAAGAAGTATAACTAAGAATCCTCTACAAGAGGTGTGGCCTGTGTTAATGTAGAAGTGGTCTAAAACATTTGAACCAGAATGCTGCTCTTGGCACAACTTGCCACCTTAATAGCATTTAGGTGCTTCAACCTCCATTTTCTGTTAGTACATCACAGTAACAAACACATACCCCGAGACGTCAGTCCTATTGGCTTTACTGATGTGTGCCAGCAGTGGTTTTTATTTGCTTTCAGATCAATATGAAACATCTCCATTTGCCTCTTCAGCTCACTTTGTGTGGCAATCTCTCTCACCTCTTTTTCTGACATCTCTTTATCAGTATATCTCAAACTTCATCTACTTTCTCTATATTACTGTCATTTCACTGTTTCATTCTGCACGTACTTAGTTTAATCTCTTCTACTTCACCATTCTGTTTTACCAACACATACATTGCATTTTGGTTTCCTTTAATTTTGACAGCTCTCTCACAAACTTTGCCAAAGAATAATAATTACAGTTGGTGCATATTTGACTATCACTTAGTATGCTCTGCAGAGAGGCCCAGGATTGACTGAACCTGTAGTCGGAACACCTTCCTGTCACAGTGACAAGCACTACACGAAACGCACACTGCTTACAATCTCAAATCCAGAGCGCTCCATCTTGCCCTGTCATGCACACCCATCCACGTCCTGGTCTCAACCAAACACTTAGGGGCATATTTACAAGCCCCTACCGCCACCAGAACGTCACTGTTAGTGAGTTCTTGGGGCGATACGAGCTTCCCCTTAACATGGCTTAACGCTGCCTTGTAAATAAGGCACCCTTTCATGCTATACTTAGCATGAAAGGTGGGGCAGTGGGTGTTGCGGTGGGCATTCCACTGCAATATCAATTGATTTCGACGCTGCCCCATATTTACAAGGGTGGCATAAAATATGGGTCAGCGCCAAAATCAAGACCAAAAAAAACCATGGTCTTAGCCTGCCGAAACAAGGATAAATGCTTTATTTCTTCGCGTTTTTGCTGTTTCTATGTGTGCTGCATTGTGCAGCACATATAGAAACCGTAAAATGCCATTGATTGTTTATGTGCAGGAAAGTCTCCCTCCCTGCACATAAACAATCTTTAAAAAACAATGACGCTTTGCAACTTCTATGTGTGCTGCATTTAGCAACACACAGGAGTTACAAAACACCATTGGAACTTGTTTATACCTTCCTGCACATAAACAATCTTTCCCTGCAACACAGGCACCCTTGCACAATGGTGCAAGAGTGCCTGCATTGGCGCTAGGCAGCTAAATTTAGTACCAGCGCAAGTTGAAAGGCAGGGCTGCCCATATTGTTGTAAATACGGTGCAGCCCTGCGTTTCAGAAGTGGCAGAACACAGCGTTAAGCCAAGAAGGCTAACACCACACTCTGTCACTTCATTGTAAATATGCCTGTTTACAGGCAAATCAGTTTATGGTATGCAACCAAATAAAACTCATGTATGCTGCATGAAAAACAAAACTATTGGAAACATGTCAGGGAAAATGATACGCTCCTAGAAATTAGAGCAATATATGTCATGAAACATGAAGTAAAATGTGTGACATTAAATTAGGAATGCATCCCTGATTGGGCAACCTGACATATTCTGGCACACATTATTGAAAAAGAGTTTGTTTTATTTATAAATTTAAGGCATGAATACTATTCTCAGATGGCTTCTCCCAGTGCTGAACACTGGCTAGACCCACCCCACTTAAAGGTTTATGTCATGATGATTAACAAATGCGTGTATGAGTTGGTGTCACACAGCAGATGGTGCGTAGATGCTTACTTTAGAGCATTGAAAGAGCATAATTAGGTAAGGCTGGAATAGTATATTTTATATGCTGTTGCCATGATTATGAGCTGGACGAACCAGTATTTCGGGGTGCGAGTGAACACCTCCCCACTCGATTTTGAGCTGCACTGGATGTAAAGCCACACCTGGGCCCAGATTTATCATACTTTCACGCCACAAACTACCTTGCTGCACTGCCTGAAAGGGCAGGCATATTCCTGTCCTTTCAATGTGCTGGCTCAATTTTGGCTGCCTAGCACCAATGCAGGAAGGATTGTTTTTGTTCAGGAAGGCAGATATTCCGGCACAAAAATAACTCTCAGAGGCATTTCCTCTTTCTATGTGTACTAAAGAATGCAGCACACGTAGAAAGAGGAAAAAACGGGGAGAAAAACAGTGTTGTATCACCCTTGTGTCCCCTTGTGTGATGCAAGGACAATGTAAAATACACAAGATGATGGATGGAATGTTGCACAATGGCAAAACATTCACCCCAGTCAGAGATCTAGGTTTAATCCATCGTTATTTTGCTCACCAAGCCACCCCAGTTCAGACATGGCCATATGCAAATCAGTCTTGACCCTGTGCCTCATGGGAACAGTCCAGACCGAGCTGCCAAGCCATGTCTTTCCTGGACCAGAATCAAGCATCCTAGGACCGGTTTCTGGCTATCAGCCGTCTTCAGCCAGGATAGCTTGACTCCAGTGGCTTAGTGAGCACGGGACCCACGTCTGGGCATACCCTTCCCACATAGGGTGAACAACAAAATACACAAGATGATGGATGGAATGTTGCACAATGGCAAAACATTCACCCCCAGTCAGAGATCTAGGTTTAATCCATCGTTATTTTGCTCACCAAGCCACCCCAGTTCAGACATGGCCATATGCAATTTCGGGGTGCGAGTGAACACCTCCCCACTCGATTTTGAGCTGCACTGGATGTAAAGCCACACCTGGGCCCAGATTTATCATACTTTCACGCCACAAACTACCTTGCTGTGCTGCCTGAAAGGGCAGGCATATTCCTGTCCTTTCAATGTGCTGGCACAATTTCGACTGCCTAGCACCGATGCAGGAAGGATTGTTTTTTGTTCAGGAAGGCAGATCTTGCGGCACACAAATAACCCTCAGAGGCATTTCCTCTTTCTATGTGTACTAAAGAATGCAGCACATGCAGAAAGAGGAAAAAACGAGGAGAAAAGCAGATATTTCTCCTCGTTACACCTCCTCCTAGCATTTTGACGCATTCCGAGGTTTACCACTAATAGTAACCCATGCTCCACCCCTGGAAAGCATTCCTGGGGTAGAGTAACCCAAGGCAGCGATTTGTACTGCCTTTTGTTACTCCAAATTTCTCAAGCCACGCAAGATGGCCTTTGCATGCCTTGATAAATCTGACTTTAGTGTTGCATCACCCTTGTGCCCTCTTGTGTGATGCAAGGGCAATGCAACACTATGATAGATATGCCCCATGGTGCCACTCTTGGTATATCCAAACACACATTCCACCTCCTCAAAGCATGGGTACATGGGAGTTGCAGACAGCCATCAAATGCTACGACTGATGAAGAACCAGGTTTTAGAACCCAGCGGCGCCAGGGGCACGCCCAAAGTCTTTGGGTTCACCTGTCTTAGAATACAGAGACACAGGATACTTCTGAGTGGCGTCAAAGATCAAATTTATTGGCTGCAGCCAGTAACAGAAGTCCTAGAAGTCATCACGGTATGAGTTCTCAGGAGACTGCATTACAAACTGTCCAATCACATGTATCCACACCAGAGGTATCGCATGACGGTAAAACACACTTTTCAGTTGCCCAGCCCATGATCAATCATCGGTCAAACCCAACATTCTTCTTTAGACAGGTCGAACTAACCCATAATAAAAAAGGCCACAACCCAATCATAAATAGACCATAAAGAAAGGAGCAGAAACAGGTGAGAGTAGGATAAGGCATATTTGTGTGCAGTAAAACTTTATGATGTCCTGTGCTCTGATCCTTAATCTTGATCAGCTAAAGGGCAGGAACTGGTTTAACAAGGTCAGCTTCAGGCAACAGGGTCAGTTCACTCAGGTCAAACAGGAGTCAGCACGGACTCGAGCTAAGGTGTACATGTCCTTAAAAGACTATTTCAGCCACAGTCATCGGCCTATGTGAGGGCAACCACAAAATGGCTGCCATACACAAAATGGAACCCAAGAGTTCAGAACGAAATCCCTAAATACGTAGTGAATCCATCGGTCTAACATGACGGAAACACTCATACTTGACACACTAACTAGTTACGGTTCGCTAATATCAAATTCGTAACGAAACCATGACCTTTATGAAACGGGTTCAGAATTCACAGAACCTCAAACCCTCCTTTTGCCCTTACTTAGGCAATAACCTAAACTCACGTCAATCTGAGTCCAGGTCTATATTCATCAGATCATCAAGATGTTGCTGGAGCATAATCCTATTACTTAGTACCTCTCTTGGGACAGGTCTCTTTGCACACGTGGTAGCACAGAGGCCACATATAGCAGGAGCGCACTGCACACAAAGACAGAACAGGAAAAGAATCGCTAAAGCCATCCCAATGATCATCAGAATCTTCCATCCCCAAGTGGATAAGAATCCCCAAAACCATCCCATCAACGACCAATCTCCTTCGTCCATGTGGACAGACTCGGAGATGTTATGTAGCTTGGAAATGGCCTGGTACACTGTAGGAGCATTGTCTGGAATAAAAATGCAGCAGCTCGATTGAATCAATTTACATACCCCTCCTCTGTCTGCAAGTATGACGTCTAACGCAACTCGATTCTGCAACGTCATAAGATGATCCGATTGGAGCTCAGCAGTCAAATTACTAAGGGCACCGGCAGTCTCAACTATGGTGGACTCAACCACTCTCGTCAATTGCCGTATGTTCCTACTATTAACCATAGGTCCCCAAAACGGCAGGAAACCCTTAAGAAAATCTCCCAATTCTTGTCCTGAAGTATCTTCCTTACTGAAGACACCTCGAACCACTCTAGTTCTGTGGTAATCTGCCGCTGCAGTATATGTAGGGGGCAACAGATACAAAACATAACATGTTCCCGAAAAATCAGGGGGCAACCATGTATATGCTCTATCATAGCACACAAAATACGTACCCTTAGCTGCTAAAAACGGTGGGGAAGTCTGGGACACAAAAACATACGTCTCAGTACAAACACTCTTCCCTAACTGAGCTCTCGGATTCTTGCCATTACCTTGCAGACAAAAATGACCACAATGGGGCACGATCCAAATCGGGGATGATTTTTCCCTTTGCTGCTTTTCACTCAGACTAACACCATATCCAGTCACGTTCCAACCAGTATAAGCTAGTGTCTCATCTTTAGGGATAGTCTCATAGGAATCGATTCCTTTAATCATATCTACTATTCCTTTCACTAGAGCACTATTACTTTGATTATCTTTCATAGAACGCAGGGGGTAAGCTTCATGGGCATAAATAAACATCGTCCTATATGCCCATACAGATCCATTATAGCTGAATGGCAGAACCAGGTAAGGAATACCCTTATCCGTGGTATGAGGCATAAGACCACACACCCAGCAATTAGTGGTGTTCACTATTTATTTATTTTTATTTATTTATAGATTTCTAAAGCGCGTAGTCACCCCCAGGGGTATCCCAGCGCTGAACCTATTACCACCAGTGGAAGATAGTCGGGAGTGGGAAGGATGGCTCAGGGAAAGAGTAGGGTTTTGAGGGCCTTCCTAAACCTTAGAAGGTTTGGTTCTGTTCTGAGGCTCAGGGGCAGTGTGTTCCATTTTTTTCCCGTATTGACCGAGAAGCGGCGGCCACCGAACCGGGCCTTCCTCACCTTGGGGACCGTGATGAAGTTCCCATGTTCGGAGCGGAGCGCTCTTGTGGGTCGGTAAGGAGTGATCCAGTTCCGAAGGATAGGAGGGCCAGCATTGTGCAGTACCTTGTGGGCCAGACATAGGGCCTTGAAGGTTACTCTTTCCCTAATAGGGAGCCAATGCAGTGTCCTCAGGGCGGGCTTGGCAGATGTTCTTGCCGGGGTGTTTGTGAGGAGTCGGGCTGCGGCATTTTGGGCTTTTTGAAGAGTTTGGAGCGAGGCCTCTGGGGATCCTAGGTATATGGCGTTACAGTAATCCAGCCTCGATAAAATTAGGCCCTGGATCAGCAGGAGGCGTGATTGGAAAGGTAGTAGGGGGAGTACCTTCCTGCATGATCTCAGTAGTCCGTAGCAGATGCCGGCCGTCTTTCTTGCCTGAGTCCTAAAGGAGAGATCAGTCTCTAGCCATACTCCGAGACTCTTGACCTCAGTCTTGGGGGTGGGGGGTTCACCCATGCAGGCGGGCCAGATGTTCGGGGGGAGGCTCGTGGTGTTATGCCCTAGGAGCAGGATCTCTGTCTTGGAGCCGTTTAGTTTCAAGGCAGAGTTGCTCATCCACTGATGTACACTGGCTAGACAGTCAGGGAGATTGGAGGGCTCTAGCCTGGGGTGGGAGAGCGTTACCACCAACTGAGTGTCGTCTGCGTAGCTGACTATAGATACTCCAAAAGGTGACACTAGTTCCTCCAGTGGGGCCATATACACGTTAAACAGCGTGGGGCTCAGGGATGAGCCCTGAGGCACGCCACACTGGAGGGGAATGGAGGGGGAGCGGCTTTCACCTTCCCATACTTGGAAGGAGCGTCGGGAGAGAAAGGATGAGAGCCATTTTAGTGCCCTGTCTTTCACCCCGATATTATCGAGACGGTGAGTCAGGACCTGGTGACTGACCGTGTCGAAGGCCGCACTCAGGTCCAGGAGGACCACTGCCACTGATCCTCCTGTATCGATAATTTCCCTGGTCTTTTCTACTGCTGCCAGGAGGGCGGTGTCCGTGCCCTGACCTGGTCTGAAGCCCGTCTGGGAGTCATTGAGGAGATGGTTTGACTCCAGAAAGTGTGATAATTTTTTATTTGCTAATTTTTCTGCCACCTTGCCTATCCAAGGGAGGAGTGAGATGGGTCTATAATTGGATAGGTCGGCAGGATCTAGCGATGGTTTTTTAAGGAGTCCTTTGACGATAGCCTCTTTCCAGTTCGAGGGGACTTCTCCCAGTGCCAGTGAGGTGTTAATAAGGGCTGTCAATTGAGGAACTATGGCCTGAGAGATGGTTTTGACGAACCGTACAGGCACTGGGTCACTGGGGGCTCCGCTCTTGATTGAAATGAGTGCGGCCATCACTTCCTCTTCTGTGACTGGGCCGAGAGCCGCTAGATGTGGCTTATTGGGTGTCGGCAATGGCTCCTTGGATTTTATTATGATGTCAGGTTTAGTGACAGGAAGGGAGGTGATGATTCTTTTGATTTTTTCGTCAAAGAAGACGGCCAGCTTTACGCATTTTTCCTCCGCTGCTTTGGGGTCCATGGGTGTCTGAGGGGGGTCAGGGACATGGAGGAGCTCTTTAAGGATGGAGAATGTCTCCTTAGCTGAGCAAGAGGAACCCTTTATTTTTTCCTCATAAAAGGCACTTTTTGCGTCGCGGAGGGCTCGTTTGTATGCTTTCATGGATGACTGGTACGCACTTTTCTCCGGTGTCGATTTGTTTCTCCTCCAAGAACGTTCGGACTTTTTGCACTCTTTCTTGAGGGTGTTGAGAGCGGGTGTGTACCAGGGAGCGGGAGTGGTCCGTTTGACGTGTCTTAGGGTACTGTTAAGGGGAACGAGACTGTCTAGGGGAAGAACTAGCCAGTCGTTAAATTCTCTGTCAGCGGAGTTGGGGTCCGTGGGCAGGGGACTCATGGTTTCCCGCAGCATGGATTCCCATTCCTCTGGTACTAGCTTATACCATCGTCTGGTGCGTATCCTCGTTTTCTGTTTAGTGACAGTGGTGGGATTGATTGACCAGTGCATAGGGATCAGCATATGGTCTGTCCAAGGCAAAGGGGTTGGGTCCAGGGTCTTTATGTTCTTAATGTTGGTGAGAATAGGATCCAGGAGATGGCCTTTCTCGTGGGTGGCTTTAGTATTTTGGAGGTGGAGATCGGCAGTGTTCAGGTCAGCCAGTAGGTTGGATGCGGCATTGTCCGCGGGATCCAGAAAGTGTAGGTTAAAATCCCCTAGGAGGAGGAAGTTCGAGACTGAAATCGTTTTAAGTGAGATGTAGTCCATCAGGGTACTGGAAAATTCTCCCAGTGCGCCCGGCGGCCGGTATACTAAAACTCCCGAGAGGGAGATAGATGGCGAGATCTGAATAGTGAAGTTGCAATTTTCACAATCTTTGATGGTTCCATCTTCTATTCTGCATTTAAGATGGTTTTTGTGGATTATGGCTAGGCCACCACCTCTCCCGATTGGTCTGTTAAGACCGCAGATTTGGTAACCGGGGGGTGTTGCATTGACCATGTCGGAGTCAGTGTGTGGGGTCAGCCATGTTTCAGTCAAGAACAAAATGTCTAACATCCGGTCCTGGATGAGCAGGTATGTTTCGTGAGCGTGTTTTGCTAAGGATCTGCAGTTCAGAAGGCCAAGGCGGAGTCCTTGGGAATCTTCTGTGTGCTCGGGTATGTTACAAAGGTTGCAGCCTTCGAAGGGGGTGTCTTCCTTGAGAATATATTTGCATTGAGGATGTTTTATAGGGTTCCGGGCGAGCAGTGCATCTCGGGTGTAAGTGATACGTTCCCGTGAGTTGGGCAGAGTGACTAGGCCTGAGACGGGCTTGCCTTTGGCGCGCCTTCGGCGCGCTGACGGCGCGCCCGCTGCGCCCGTCCGCGGCGCGTACGGGATTGACACATACTCTTGTAGGGAGGAAGGAGGGGGGCGTGGCCTCCAGGGGGCGTGGCCTATCAGCACGCCGGTAATGGCGCCGTGCTAGTTTTTGTGAGCCCGCTATCAGCGCGAGGGTAGCTGTGCTGTATGTTTTGGACAGAGTCCAGTGAAGCCTGAGTGCAAAGTGCTTTTTAAGATCAGCAGGAAAACACAGGTAAAATATACAATTTTAAAACAAAGTGGTAGCGATCTCCCGGCTATTTTCCCTCAGGAGGTGAAAGGGTTCTGGCAAGCGACGCTCTCAGTCAGCGTTTAAATACCTTTTCAGGAGGGGGGCGTGGCCTCCAGGGGGCGTGGCCTATCAGCACGCCGGTAATGGCGCCGTGCTCGTTTTTGTGAGCCCGCTATCAGCGCGAGGGTAGCTGTGCTGTATGTTTTGGACAGAGTCCAGTGAAGCCTGAGTGCAAAGTGCTTTTTAAGATCAGCAGGAAAACACAGGTAAAATATACAATTTTAAAACAAAGTGGTAGCGATCTCCCGGCTATTTTGCCTCAGGAGGTGAAAGGGTTCTAACTGATGCTGATGCAGAAGCTGCACAAAGGAATTATTAACAAATTCCAATCTTCTGATAGATTCATGTTCAGGCAAAGGATGAAAAGAATGCGAAGAAGTAGTTGTAGGAAAAGACATAGATTGTATGGTGGGTGCAAAAGTCACTTGGAAAGAAAAAACAAGATATCCCACTAAGAACATCGTTATGCTAAGTAACATTAAAAGACATGTCATCAAAAAACATTTGCTACTCATTTGTCTACACAGTCTCGTCTTAAAGTTCATTTCTACAACAGCTCTCTCGATCTCAAAAAACTCCATTCTCTAACCGTGCTGTTCGCGGCAGGTGGTTCTCTTCGGCTCAGAGGTACGTCTGTAAGTCCAGGGAACGCCATAGAACAAACCAGAACCGTCGACCTTATGTCTACACGGCTGTACACTCCAAGGCTTCATACCGCGACCCTACAGCTGAACCCGGATGGCGGGTTCGAAAAAAGAAAAATAGATCAAAACAGCTTTTCGGATGAGACAGCGTTTTTTTTCAAAAGCAAAAAGGAATTAATTGTTTATTGGTCCATCGGCTCTCGGTCATAGATTATAGCGGCCTTTACCAGGCACTGTCTGATCTCGGAACAACAACTCAGGCTCAGTAGTGTCCAATCGTCAGGTGGAGACACAGCTTCTTGCAAAATATTGTTATCCTCGCGCTCAGAACTTGTCCCAACCAAACGTGCGTCACTGAATGGAACGTAACGTGGCACTGTATCCGTCTCTGAATCACCAACACCCTCCTGGACCCACTGGTTGTACGGCAGAGGCAATGATACCCTCTTACAATGTACGCCGTGGATCCAGTTCTTCTTGCCCTGAACTCTCACTGCGGTACGTGTCGATAAAAGGACTTGAAATGGTCCAATCCAGCGGGGCTGATCATTCTTTGTCCGCTGAAAGTTGCGCACCGACACCCAGGAACCAGGGTCAATGGCGTGTCCTGAATCTTCAGATGCTTGAGGAAGTGTATTGTAAACCTGTTGGTGTAAGACACACAATTTAGCCGTCAAATCATACAAGTAGTCAACCAGCACGGGATGTTCAATCTCGCTAAACTTTGTTGGCCTCGGCACTCCCCATACATTTGCCGGGCGGCCAAACACAATCTCATAGGGACTAAGACCAATTCGGGAATGCACTGTAGTCCTTGTTGACAAAAGTGCCAACGGCAAAGCATCGGGCCATTGAAGACCAGAGCTCGCCTGAATCTTGGCTAGTTTCAGCTTCAGAGTGCCATTATAGCACTCAACTAGGCCAGCTGATTGGGGGTGATTTGCAGCATGAAATTTCTGACGGATGCTCAAACCCTCACACACTTTCTTCATGATCTGGCCCACAAACTCACTTCCGTTATCACTCCACACCATCCTTGGCAATCCGAATCTGGGAAAAAATTCCTTGAGTAGGGCTTTAGCTGTGGACAAGGCAGTATTATCTTTCAGGGGGTATGCCTCTACCCATCTCGAAAAGGCACAAACAACTACAAGGACGTATTTTAGATTATTACACCTTTCCATGTGTATGAAATCCAATTGTAGCATCTTGAACGGATACGTCGGAGGCGCAAAGTGACCAGCTGGAGTTGGAGTTCCCTTGCCAGGATTATACATCAGACAAACCATGCAGTTCTTGACCAGATTCTCCGCACACTTAGGAATTCCAGCATTCTGCCATACTGGAGCCAACAACTTACAAATCCCTTTTGCACTAATGTGAGCCACTCCATGCGCCATCGTAACCACTGCAAGCACATACGCATCAGGTAACAACCATCGCTGATGTTCTGACAACTCAGTCCAACAACCAGTCAAATCCAATTTTCCCTTACTCTCTCTCCACACACTCAATTCTTTCTCCGTAGCTTCAGCCTGAATTGACTTCACACTCTCGATCGTATCTTCACACATTCCTCTATCCATAACCCATCTTGCTGGGCCCGCAACATACATTCGACTCGTCACATCTTTCGCCGCTTCTTTCGCAACTTCATCCGCAAACGCATTACCACGAGAAAGAGAAACATCATCGGTAACCTTCTTATGTGCACTGCATTTCACAATCGCAACTTGCATCGGCAACGTAAGTGACTCGAGAAGCTCATTCACCAACTGACCATGCTGAATCTTCGTACCATGCGAAGTAAGAAATCCACGTTCTTTCCACAAATGCCCAAAACTATGAGCAACACCAAACGCATACTGGCTATCGGTATACACAGTCACTCTCTTTCCTTTCGACAACACACACGCTCTCGTCAGTGCAATCAACTCTGCTGCTTGGGCTGAATTTTGTGGGATACGTGCAGCTTCAACGATCGTACACAATGTCGTCACAGCATATGCTGCAGTCATATCACCATTCGGGAGCTTGTAGCATGACCCATCAACCCATAGCGTACCATCAGGATCCGAAAGAGGAGTGTCTTTCAGGTTGACTCTACCCTTCGTCTCCTCTTCCGTCCTCAAAAAACAATCATGCTGTTCCTGACCATCTGTATCCACAGAAATCGGCAACAATGTTGCTGGATTCAATACATTACACCGCTTGATGTGCACATGACTAGCCAAAAGCGTCAACTCATAATCCGACAACCTCGCACTAGTAAGGTGCTGAGTCTTTGTTCTATCTAACAGAGTATACACTGCATGTGGAACCATCACGACCAATCACCAATCCAGCAGACTGTCGGATGGAAACAGCCGCTGCCACTGTAGCTCTTAAGCAACTTGGCAACGCTCTAGCTACCGGATCTAAAGTTGACGAGAAATACGCACATGGACGTTGCTTATCACCAAATTGTTGAGTCAAAACTGACAATGCACAACCCTCTCTCTCGTGGACATAGAGTGTAAAAGGCTTACTGTAGTCAGGAGTACCCAACACTGGAGCAGAACACAACGCATCACGCAATTCAGAAAAACTTTTCTGACAATCGTCGGACCAAGGAAGAGGATTCGGTGTATCTTTACAAGTCAAAGCCAACAGAGGTTTCGCCAATAGAGAGAAATTTGGAATCCACTGTCTACAATACGACGTGATACCCAAGAAAGCACGCACTTCTCTCTGTGTACTTGGCACAGTCATTCGAGCAATCGCTTGAATTCGTTCTGGGGTCAACCTTCTTCCCTCCTTCGACAAGAGATGACCTAAGTAGGTCACTTCTTGGCGACAATACTGCAACTTAGAAGGTGACACTTTATGATGCAAGTCCGACAAATGTCGCAACAAAGAAATGGTAGCTTCTTTACAAGTTTCCTCATCATCAGCAGCCACTAATAAATCGTCAACATACTGAATAAGAGCAGTACCAGCAGGCACCGCAAGAGTATCAAGCTGAGTCTTCAAAGCCTGGCTATAAATAGAAGGACTTTCGCAATGGCCTTGGGGAGCTCTCTTAAACCGGAATCTTTGGCCTCCTAAAGAGAAGCCAAAAATATCTCTACTTTCCTCTGCAATTGGAATGCTGAAGAAAGCATTCTTCAGATCTATAACCGAAAACCAGGCAGCTGAAGCAGGAATCAAAGTCAACAAAGCAGTAATATCCGGAACAACTGGAAACTGTGGCATGACAATCTTGTTAACCTCTCTAAGATCGATCACAAGCCTATAAACAGGTGGCTGAGAAGAGTCAGTGCGCTTCAGGACAGGAAAAACGGGACTGTTACACACATTACCTTTCGTTTCTTCAATCACATCTTTCTCAATCAAATCATAGATGATCGCTAAAAGCGCTCTTTCACCATCGCTAGAAATCCTATATTGGGGAATGCGCGGAAATTTAACATTCGCTTTAAGCGTTACAGCGTAAGGTGGAATCTCCAAAAGACCCACATCATTAGGACCAGTAGCCCAAAGAGTATCAGGGAGAGAACGCAATTCCGGTGGAAGCCGATCTTTAGACAAATACATCGGAGAGATCACTTTCTTACCCAATGTAAGCTGTACTCCCGAAGGAGAACAACGTAATGTTGCATGCAACCTTTTCAACAAATCCAAACCCAACAAATTCTCACCACAACCTGTCGTTAATATGAGAGGTGCTTCCAACTCACAAGGCCCTATAGAAAGAGACAAGGAACTAGAAACTGGGTTACGAACTGGGGCGCCAGAGAATCCTACTGAAACAATAGTTAAGCCAGACAAAGGTGCGCCAGGGAGTTTAGAGTGCATGATAGAACTCTTCGCTGCACCAGCATCCAAAAGAAAAGGCTCTACCACACCCGATGTGGCTACTGCAACATAAGGCCCACTCTGATCTACTGGAACCGACACTACTCCCTCTCTTTGTCCATGGCTGTCCTAGCAATCATTTTAATCAGCATTCTCACTCTCAACTAAGCATGAGCGCTAAATCTGCTCCGCTCGCGGATTTTGCGGATTTTCGGTAAATTCGCGATCCGCGAACTCTCGCGAATTTACCGAAAATTCGCAATCCGCGAGCGGCGGATTCCTAGGTCAAAAGTTCAAGCCTTGCTGGCCTGTTGTTGTAACTATTTTACGATGGTGCCGGCAAGCTGCCAGCGCCATCGTAAAATAGTTACTAAATTAGCTTCAACAGGAAGCACTAATAGATAAAATCAAGCAGGCGCTTGTGCATCTGCTTTATTTTATCTATTCGCGCTTCCTGTTGAAGCTAATGTAGCAACTATTTTAGGATGGCGCTGGCAGCTTGCCGGCGCCATCGTAAAATAGTTTACAGGCCAGGCAGCTGTGCCCTCTTCCCAAAACGGTGTCGTCTTCTTGAATAAATATGAAGGGCAGGGTTCATTCTGGCACGATGGTCCTGGGCTGGCACAAAATTAAACCTCAACCGGAAGCACTTACAGATATCATGTAAGCATGAGCCCTAGTTGAAGCTTAATTCAGTGACTCATTTAGCGGCCCCGAAAACAATCGTGAGCGTTGTCAAGGCTGGGCAGCTGTCTCTGATCGGTATCTGACCTTTTATACACACAAGAGGCATGTGCACTCACATGGAAGCCCCGCCCCAAATCCGCAATTACGAAAATCCGCAAATACGCGGATTTTGCGGATCCACGATCCGTGAATACGCAAATTCGTGAATCGTGGATCGGCAAAATCCGCCCATGCTTACTCTCAACATAATAGTCATCAGCATAGTACTGAGTCGACTGACCAGATGCAATTTTCTGTTGATCAAAGCAATTCATAGAATTCTGCGGGGAAAAGGAACGTTCGTTCTGAGAAAACGCACCACGTCCTCTACACCTAGACACTTGCTGAAAACCACCACGGCCTCTCGGGCCGGCATACCACTCGCGCGTTGTCGTAAAACAGGGCACTCATTTTTATAATGACCTTCCTCCCTACAGTACGCACACTGATTCAAACCCAAGGGGGGTCTTGGAGGAAAATACCCAACGTTCTGTTGCGGTCTCTGAAATGGTGGAGGCTGCTGAAACTGTGGGCGTTGCTGCGATTCTTGCTGATTCGAGCGAGGCGGATACGCCTGCTGCAAAAGAACCTTTGTCTTTAAGTCTTTTGTCTTTTTCTCTGCTTTTTCTTTCTCGTCCTTATCCCTATTCTCATAGTACTGTGCAGTCGCCAATATCTGGGCCGACGATGAAACAGCCCAAGAACTTTCAGAATCTTTCAACTTATTAGAAAGTTCAGGGAGCAAATTAAAGACAAATTTGTCCACAAATAATCTTTGCCCACCTTCCGTACTCATGTCCTGACCACTATGATCTATAAATGTTTCTTCAAACCTAGTGAAGAAATCAGATACACTTTCATCTTTCTTCGGCTTACATGCTGCTAACTTATCCCAATTCACTCGTAAAGCAGGCATCATCGTCTTCATTAAATTAATAATTCTACCTGGCAATTCCGTAACCTAAGGTTCAGGTTTAGCACCTCCCTGTTGTCTACCATCTGCAGCAATAATATTCACCCAAGTATCTCCTAATTCTGCCGCATGATTCTCATGACGAATCTTCGCCCACAAAGGTTGCGGAACTAAATTACCCATCAACATGTCGATGTCAGCTAAATTCATAATACACGCATCTACTGTCTGAGACAATTCTTTGTAATAACACGCAGGTTTCTCACGAGGATCAGGTAAGGTCTGCTTTAGAGCCAAGACCTCTGCACTCTTCCTAGGGACATGTACCCATACTCGCTGAAAATGAGCCGGTGCGGCAACAATACCCTGATTTACATTAGCCTGAACTGCTTCCTTCCATACAGGAGGAACTTCTCTCATGGGATACTGTCTCACTTTTCTTCTAACAGAGGAATCAGGTTTGTGCAATGTCTGAGGCGGAAGGCTAGATCTAAAAGCCAGTATCGTCTCTACGGCATCTGTAATATCAGATTCCACTATCAACCCTTTAGCAAAATCCGACTGAACATCAAGTAGTTCCTGCGGGATCAAACCCAAATCATTACCTTCCCATTCCTAACGCAGAAACATACACATTACATTAAAAACATACCTTTGCTTGGGCGGTTCCCACTGAAAGAAAACATCCATAACCGCTGGCAAACTATACCTTGAGGCATTTATAATCCATTTACGAGCCAACAAATCCAACACAGCCCGTTCCTCGGAACCAGGAAACTGGCTACGACTCTGCTTACGTTCCGAAACAGGGGTCATATTCAATCACCCAAATAATGGAGACAATAAACTAGTAACAGTCTCTGTCATTCGTTTTCGAATAGAAGGAGAAGAAGCAGACATAAGAACAGGTGAATAAGTATTTTGAGGCAAAGAAGGTGTAGGAATAAGAACAGTAGGAGTCTCAGATGCAGAAGCGGAAGGCAAAGGAGTTTGAGGCAAAGCTGGTAGCGAAGCTTGCAACCCTAGAGCGGGTTGCGCAGGAGGAGGTAAAGCCATCTGTGGAGTACCGGGTGGCTGAGCAACAGCAGGAGGTTGAACCATAAAGGGTGGAACAACCAGAGGTAATAGAGGTGCAGTAGCACCCTGCACATAAGGAGGTGGTAATCTTAGTAAATGAGACATCAAAGGATCTTTTTCAAGATCTTCAATCGCTTTCGGAGGAGGAGACGGCAAGGCCGGATAACATTTATCTATGGCCATACAACGCTGCCTATCTGAAACTTCACTCGCTCGCTCCTCTCCATCATCCCTGTACTGTCTAGCAGCTTGTAGTACTGACATATTCTTATCTTTCCTATCTCGTTTAGCTTGTTTAATTTCTCTCTGTTTGGCTTCTTTACACCAAAGGCGAAAGGAGTCAAACATTGCTGGCCGGGCTTTCTTCCTAAATAATTTCGTTTCTAAATTATCTAAAATCTCGGTATCAAAACTACCATATTGGGGCCATCGTAAAACCCCATCTTTCCTAGTATAGTGGACCCATGGATCACTGAAATATTATCGACGGACACATTATCGACTTACCAAAATATCGTTGACAAATTATCGACAACAAAAATATCGACTTACTATACTTATTACACAAACTACAAAAATATCGAGTAAAAAATATCGAGTACTAACTATATCGAATACATAAATATCGCTTAAAAAAATATCGACTACAATTATATCGTTGGACATGAAATTAGCCCTAACACTACAAAAATATCGACTACAAAAATATAGACTACCACAATATCGTTAAAAAAATAATATCGAGTTCATGTTTGCACACTTTTCTTTCTAAAATACCATCTTTATCATCAATAAAAGTCATTTCTCAGTAAAAAAAACTTTTCACATATAATACCTGTTTCTTACATAAAATTACTATTAATCCACATTTACTATACATTCTATTACATGCATTTTATCATTTTCTATTATTCTTTGCATTTAACTAACATTTTCATTACTTATTTTCACATATAAATATATTTCATTTAAACACGAACCTGCTTTAATGCGGAAACAACCACATACCACCATTCTCACATCAACAAACACTCCAATTAACTTAAAAACATTCAAACTAGCCTATACTATGCTTCCTTACATCCTAAAACCAATCAAATCAAAGCACACATAACACATATACTATAAAAGGGCTACATGCATTCTACCATTTGTTGCTGCTACCTATCTGGAAAGTAGATGCCAACACTTTGAAGATTTTGTTGCAGAATAAACATCTTTAAAGATCCAGCTTACTAGCTAATTAATCAAGTAAGTAACACAGCATTTTAGTAGAAAACTACATTAGAAGTGCACTATTTTCCTTACATCTCCTAACTCTTAGACTTATTTTATTTTCATGTCTTCCTACTTTTCTGATAGAAACTACTCCAACACAATTCCTATTACATGGTCATATTTCTTCATGTGCAAAATCAGATAGTAAGTATATAATAATTCTCTGTTACACACCAACTGCTTTGTTTAAACACTAATTTACAAGAGTATTTATTTTTCATTGACATTATATTTACAGATATACAGAAATGGTGCTATTTCTACAGCAAAAACGATAAAACTAACCTAATTACACATGTAAGTATAGATGTGTTTGTTATAAAACGGCCAATTTCATTAATGCACATTTTTAAACAACATATCTTGCTTTTTACATCTTCCCTATAGATCATTTGAAAAATCCAAGATCAACTATAGCAAAACACAAAAATACCCTTCAGAAAAATGTAAGTATAATTGTTATTTGCTAAAATGTTGGCACAAAAAACGCTAACTATATTCTTAACACCATGTTATTTATTTTAAATTGCCTCTACAGATATTCAGAAAACATCATACATCTATTCTACATATCATATGAAAACATCCTACACAAAATATACCAATATAGAAGAATCGCCTTGTAAAAAATGTAAGTATATTTATCATTTCTCTAAAACTGCCGAAAATAACACAGTCTATGTTCTTAACAACATCTTATCTATTTTATATTTCCTCTACAGATATTCTGAATACATCATACAGCTATTCTACCTACAACAAAGAAAACGACATATTTAGAAGTTAGTATACGTTTAAATCTGTTACATTTCCAAACGGTTCAGTATTAAAATTATAATATTTTGCTTTTATTTCTTCTATCTACTCTACAGATCATACCTGTACTAAATTGATGAACTCCAGCAATTACTACTATTCTACTATTTAAACAAGTAAGTATATGTAATGTTTACATCAAATGCACTAGTAGACAAAAATGACAACTGCTTTTGAGTAGGAAATACATTTGTTATATATAAACATTAACGTTGTTTTTCTATATTTTCATACCAACAGCAAATAAAGACATACATACAAGAACATCATTCAAAAGACATTTCTGCTTCTGTGACTACTACTTTGATTAACTGTAAGTATAAATGCATCACTAATGATGTTAGCACCACATAAGTAAAAAAATGTGTACTGATTTTGTTTCTTTCTACTCTTTCCTAGAACAAGTAAATCAAAATGACTGAAGGTGCAGAATTTGTCATGTCTCAGAAAAATAAATTGCTATTATGCTACATGGGTTATGTGTATAATCAGGAGAGACAAAGTGGTAGAAAGGTTTTTTGGAAGTGTACACAATATTACTCCAACAAATGTTATGGGAGGGCCACTACCAAGGAAACTAATGTGCTATTTACTAGAGAACATAATCATCCCCCAAATGTCACCGAAATTGAAATTAGAGATGCCTTAGAAAGTATTAAAAGTGCTAGCACACAAAGTGACAAACCCACCACCCAAATACTTAAAGAAGAACTGGTAAAAATCCCTAACCATGCTTCAGGGCAACTACCCTCTATTGATTCCCTGAAACGCACAATTGCACGCACCAAACGACTCACTAGCACAACCCAACCCAACCCAACTTGTTTTGAAGAAATTATTATTTCACCCGAAATGGCCATCACACACAATAAAGATAAATTTATTCTTTTTGATAATGAAAGCAGTACAAACAGAATAATTATGTTTGCAACTGCAAGTAATTTACGAAAAATCTAACAGTGTCCCCAATGGATGATGGATGGAACATTTAAACCCTGCCCAAAACCTTTTTACCAACTGTATTCCATCCACGGTTTATACCATCATTCTAACATACCTTTCATTTACTGTTTGCTACCCAACAAACAGCAAACAACCTACACCGAAATTTTAAATGTTCTCAAAACGGAAATCAATAATTATTTTCCCGAAAAAATAATTATTGATTTCGAATTAGCTATGATAAATAGCATTTTGAGAACATTTCCCCACACAGCAATCCAGGGTTGCTATTATCATTTTAATCAGAGTATATGGAGGCATCTCCAAAAATCTACTTTAAGTGTACTATACTCTACAGATAGCACCTTTGCCTATCAAGTTAAAAAGTTAATAGCCCTGGCCTACGTCCCTGTTACAGATGTTGCTGAACATTACAATTTATTAATTGACAGCGCATATTATAAGAGGAATGAGGATAAGCTAACACCATTGCTAGACTATTTTGAAGACACTTGGGTGGGAAGGTTGCACAGATCAGGACATCGACGCCAGCCCAAATTCCAAATCCCTTGGTGGAATGTCTATCTCAGTACTTTAAACCAAGAGGCGAAAACCAACAACAGTGTTGAAGGGTGGCATAATGCTTTCCAAGCAACTACAAACAGAGGCAAACCCACATTCCACAACCTTCTTGAAGCTTTGAAAAAAGAACAAAGCTATCAGGAACTAAGAATGGAACAATCAGTGTCACAAATAGGGCCCAAACTCACTAAACAAACCCAACAAATGTTCCGACTACTTCAAAGTCAAGTCACATTATACCCTACAACTAGAGGTTTAGAATACCTGGCAATAATAGCAAAAAGTCTTCTATAAAAATGTCAAGTAAATATACGAATGTCTTCTTACAATACTAATAAAAATCACATGTCATAAACATATATAAAGAATTATAAATAAAACATATTTGTTTGACAAACTTTTAAAAAATATGTAAAAAAATTCGTAACAAATATGCAATGTTTATAATTTTTTATAACATACACATAACATTAGAAATCGACATTTCCCACCCAATCAAAATTGTAAAATAAATACTTAAAATTTTTGGAATTGAGAGACGCAATCAAGGAAAAATCAATCCATACAATCCAATCCAATATCTTACTATTCCAATATGGGAAACCCTCAAAAACCCGAAAATAAATTGTAAAACGTAAAAAAACGCTCCAGGAAATCCCGAAAACAGTAGTGTGTACACGTTAGGATTTAAAGTTATATACACACAATTTTAAAAAAACGGTCACGCATATCAAAGTATCAATCCGATTCGAAACCCTCCAAAAAACCCGAAAAAGTTTTAAAAAGTGAAAAAACCGCTCCAGGCAAACACGAAAAATAGGAGATAAAAGTCAAAATATAAGCATAATAACTTAAACATTTGTTTCTCCGTTAAAAAACACGCTTCCTTCCATGTAGTTTTCATGCGAGGAACCGAAACCTGTAAAATAACATACATAACGAAAGCCACCCACAAATACCCCCTTCACATTTGTAAATATACTAACAATTAACATTAACCATGTAAGAAGACATTTCCGAACACTTAAAATTAGACTTGAAGGAAAAAAAGCACGACACATCTATAACGCAGACTTTTCACCCAAACGCTACTTAAACTAATAATACATACACCAAAAAACACTACAGAGTTTGATTACACCCTCAAACATGACCACTTACTTATAATTTGTATTAAAAAATAACCTTACCTCTCTCCACGCGAAGCAACTCCCAACCGCGAGCTTCTCCAGTCCTGAATGGAGCGCAATAACCTTACGCGGTAAAAAAGTAGTCCCCTTAACCCATTTGTGTAAAAGGATAATAGAATAAACAATGTGAAATAAAAAATATATAATACATACACATGTATAATGTAACAAATTAATACACTATACTCATGACAATTTTCCTTTATTAACAAAAAATAATATATTTAATATAAATTAATATATAATATGTATTATATATTAATAATATAAAATAATTATGTAAAACTTTGAATAAAAGATGTAAATATTTAGTTATTCTGTATATTTATATGAATAATTTTGTGTATAATTTTTATAAAACATTATAAATGTTTATGGGAATAATTAATAATGATAAATAATATAACTTATTTATTGTTATTAATATAACAAGTAGAACCATTTAGTATATAAAGAATGCCCTGAAAAAAGTCTCTATTTTATCAGTGAATATATATATTTTTGTTAATAATCAATGAATGTTTATGTTTATTAATTAATAATAATAATAATTATTAAAATAATTATTATTTTTATTAATTAGTAAAAAAAGATTATATAATTATTTCTAATTATAACAAAATTATATAATTGCTTTACTAATATTTGATAAATACCAGATATTATAATTAAACATATTGTTTCCCTATACAATTATAAACTTTACAACCAAAGCGATTTATATGTTTTATGTAAAAACAACATTGTGTGAAATATACACCAAGAAAATTTATTTTGGTTTTTCAATTTATCCTAAGAAATGTAATAATAGTCATGTTACTTGTTAAAAAGAAATATGTATTATATATTTTATTATATTAATATTTAATATTAACATTATTAAATATTAATGTAAGAAATATATAACAAATCATTGTTTAATGTATTTCTATATAAATACTTTAAATTGTAAATGACTGATGGGAATATGTAAAATTTACTGAAAGAATCTAGTAATCCAAATTATTGTTTACATTGACCACATGTATATAAATGTAAAGATGTTATTGTGTGAATAATAAAAGTAAAAAAAAATGTGATGTTATATTTGTTTTTGATTTTATTGTAGTACACAATAAAAAAATTAAAAATTGTTTAATAAAGTAATTTGAAAACATCTATGTTGCATAATTTTTTATTATTAAAATACAGTAATGAACAAATGTATACAAATGTGCTGCACACTGACCAATTTTATATGTATTGTTACTACTCCAGTCAATCTAAAATCATAGAAGCTGCAGGACACTAGCAAAAATTATTTTACTATTCCTACTACACTCAAGGTAATACCATAAAATGTGGTGGAGACTAACCAATGTATTTTTATTAATCCAACTCCAGTGTTGGTAATATTACTGATGGTGCTGGACACCAACCAATTAATAATTAGAATTCCAACTCCACTCTAGCTACTGTCTGGAAACATGCTAATACATAAATTGTTTTTATCTAAATAAAGTGTACTAATGTAAAGTTATAATAATATCTATTTTCGTGTAATAAATTTAATGTATCACTGTTAAGTTAAACTATACATCAGCATTCTAAAATACCCAAAACTGTCCCAAAACACTAAAAAGACCCCTTGACCCTAAAGGCCAAAACTGACCCAGAACACTACAAATACCCCTTTATCAACAAACTGAAAACTGACCCTGAACCCTACAAATACCCCTTTACCCACAAACTGAAAACTGACCCTGAACCCTACAAATACCCCTTTACCCACAAACTGAAAACTGACCCTGAACCCTACAAATACCCCTTTACCCACAAACTAAAAACTAACCCAGAACCCTACAAATACTCCTTTACCCACAAACTGAAAACTGACCCTGAACCCTACAAATACCCCTTTACCCACAAACTAAAAACTGACCCTGAACCCTACAAATACTCCTTTCCCAACAAACTGAAAACTGACCCTGAACCCTACAAATACTCCTTTCCCAACAAACTGAAAACTGACCCTGAACTCTACAAATACCCCTTTACCCACAAACTGAAAACTGACCCTGAACCCTACAAATACCCCTACAACCACAAACTGAAAACTGACCCTGAACCCTACAAATACTCCTTTCCCAACAAACTGAAAACTGACCCTGAACCCTACAAATACCCCTACACCCACAAACTGAAAACTGACCCTGAACCCTACAAATACTCCTTTCCCAACAAACTGAAAACTGACCCAGAACCCTACAAATACCCCTTTACCCACAAACTGAAAACTAACCCTGAACACTACAAATACCCCTTTACCCACAAACTGAAAACTGACCCTGAACCCTACAAATAGCCCTTCACCCACAAACTGAAAACTGACCCTGAACCCTACAAATACCCCTTTACCCACAAACTGAAAACTGACCCTGAACCCTACAAATACCCCTACACCCACAAACTGAAAACTGACCCTGAACCCTACAAATACTCCTTTCCCAACAAACTGAAAACTGACCCTGACCCCTACAAATACCCCTACACCCACAAACTGAAAACTGACCCTGAACCCTACAAATACTCCTTTCCCAACAAACTGAAAACTGACCCTGAACCCTACAAATACCCCTTTACCCACAAACTGAAAACTGACCCTGAACACTACAAATACCCCTTTACCCACAAACTGAAAACTGACCCTGAACCCTACAAATAGCCCTTCACCCACAAACTGAAAACTGACCCTGAACCCTACAAATACTCCTTTTCCCACAAACTGAAAACTGACCCTGAACCCTACAAATACCCCTTTACCCACAAACTGAAAACTGACCCTGAACCCTACAAATACCCCTACACCCACAACCTGAAAACTAACCCTGAACCTCCAAAAAACTCCTTTACCCACAAACTGAAAACTGACCCTGACCCCTACAAATACCCCTTTACCCACAAACTGAAAACTGACCCTGAACTCTACAAATAGCCCTTTACACAAGAACAGAAAACTGACCCTCAACCTCAAAAATACCCATTTACCCACAAACTTAAAAATTTCCCAAATCCCACTAAATACACCTTCACTCACGACTACCAAAATTACCCAGAACCCTAAACAATTAACCTATAACAAAAACTATGAACACTATAAATAATAATGAACACAACATTAAACATAAATATATAAAAAAAACAAATATTTTTCAAAAAACTATTATAAAATATATTATCACATTAGCTATAATAATAATTTAGATTAATTAATATTGTTTAATTCCAATTAATTAATTAACATCAACATTAATTAACACATTACATTTAAATGTATACAATTAATGTAATTAAGTCATTATTATAAATTAATTACCAATTAATTTATTTAAATGATATGCAATATATTAATTACATCATTAACTAATTATAATTAATGTGTTAGCAATTAATAAATGTAAATAATATACTAATTCTTAATACAATAAATCACTAATTATTATTAATTAATAACCAATGTATCAATGAAAATCATATACAATTTTTTTTTAAAAATATTAATTATTAATAATCAATTAATCAATTAATCAATTAAATTATATGCTAATTAATCAATTAAACAATTAACTAATTAATATTAATTAATTACCAATTAAAATCTAATTAAAACAATTACCACACATATATTAACTAATTAATTATTATTAAATTACTTCCCACCCTATTCCCCTATAAACCCACAACCCGCTCCTAAACATTTGGTACTATTTATTTATATATTATATATATATTATTTTATAAAATCAATATTTTCTAACATTTTCTCGATATTTTTTACTTTCACTATATTTCGATATTTTGTCTAGTCGATATTTTTAAGTCGATATTTTTGTATTCGATATTTTTGGGTCATTTTTGCAGTCGATATTTTTTTCAACGATATTCCTATAGTCGATATTTTGTTAATGTCGATATTTTTCCGTCGATATTTTGTCCATTCGATATTATGTAGTCGATATTATGTCCAGTTACCTGGACCCATACCTCATTAAACGTAATGGGGCCCACGCCGTGTTTAGAATAGAGCTCATAAGTCGGAGTTCCAACCGGAGGGATCGGACACGAATCCTCCAATCGGGAATCCCTGTTACAACCACAACCAAACCAAGTACCAAGTTTGCTACGATTAGGCATCTTCGCTCACTAATCTAGCTTCAAACTTCAAGGGATTATCTACAACGATAGTCTCGCAAATATACGAATCCCTCGGCTTTGGAAATTGCAATTTTCAAATCAAAACTAAGGACCAAACAAACTAAGAACCAAAGAACCAAAAACTAAGGACTGGGAGCGACCCACTTATACTTAACTGAGGTATCAGTCACGCCACCAGAAGACCCGTCTATCGTCTCGCCGCACAAAGCATCACAAATGGGTCCAAGACAGGGCGACAGTCAGGGCAGCAGTCCTTAGTAGCCGTCAGGAAAGCAGGAAGCCTCGCAGAAAAGACCTTCAGTCCACGTTCGACATGCCGGGGTCGATGAAGTGGTGGCCGTCCTCCAGAATTTCCTCACGAAGCTCCTGGTTCTTCAGGCTTGGACCGGTACCGCTGAAGTCGCCCCACGTTGGAAGCGCCAACTGAAGAACCGGGTTTTAGAACCCAGCGGCGCCAGGGGCACGCCCAAAGTCTTCGGGTTCACCTGTCTTAGAATACAGAGACATCAAATTTATTGGCTGCAGCCAGTAACAGAAGTCCTAGAAGTCATCACGGTATGAGTTCTCAGGAGACTGCTCAATTTTACAAAGCAAGTCATCCCTTTTTACGCAAAAAATCACATTCCAGACAAATACCTAACATTTACAAACTGTCCAATCACATGTATCCACACCAGAGGTATCGCATGACGGTAAAATACACTTTTCAGTTGCCCAGCCCATGATCAATCATAGGTCAAACCCAACATTCTTCTTTAGACAGGTTGAACGAACCCATAATAAAAAAGGCCACAACCCAATCATAAATAGACCATAAAGAAAGGAGCAGAAACAGGTGAGAGTAGGATAAGGCATATTTGTGTGCAGTAAAACTTTATGATGTCCTGTGCTCTGATCCTTAATCTTGATCAGCTAAAGGGCAGGAACTGGTTTAACAAGGTCAGCTTCAGGCAACAGGGTCAGTTCACTCAGGTCAAGCAGGAGTCAGCACGAACTCGAGCTAAGGTGTACATGTCCTTAAAAGACTAGTTCAGCCACAGTCATCGGCCTATGTGAGGGCAACCACAAAATGGCTGCCACACACAAAATGGAACCCAAGGGTTCAGAACGAAATCCCTAAATACGTAGTGAATCCATCGGTCTAACATGACGGAAACACTCATACTTGCCGCACTAACTAGTTACGGTTCGCTAATATCAAATTCGTAACAAAACCATGACCTTTATGAAACGGGTTCAGAGTTCACGGAACCTCACTGACATCCGAAAGAGCTACTCAGCTGAACCGAAGGTTAACTGCTGGTGGAATCCAGCTACGGTCAGATGAGCATCTTCATTAAGGTGAGATGTCCAGCATGGGGCACAGAATGCCTTGACTCAGGTGCCTGACTTTTCATGGATAAGACACATAGGGATATATTTACAAGCCCCTATCGACACAGGAACGCCATTTTAGTGACGTTCCTGTGCGATATATACCTTATTTACAAGGCAGGATTAAGCCATTTAATGTGGCTTAACGCTGCCTTGTAAATAAGGCCCCATTTTACACTGCACTTAGCGTGAAAGGGGCGGGCAATGGGTGTTACGTGGGCATTCCACCGCATCACCCATTGATTTTGAGGCTGCCCCATATTTACAAGGGCCGCGTAAATATGAGGCCTCACCAAAATTAAGACCAGGGTAATCCTGGTCTTAAACAGGCACAACGAGGAGAAATGTTTAATTTCTCCTTGTTTTTGCTGCTTCCATGTATGCTGCGTTGTGCAGCACACATAGAAACAGCAAAAGGCCATTTATTGTTTATGTGCAGGAAGGTGACCCTTCCTGCACATAAACAATCAATTTAAAAAATGATGTTTTGCAACTTCTATGTGTGCTGCACTAAGCAGCACACATAGAAGTTTCGAATCACCATTTAAAGATTGTTTATGTTCAGGAAGTGACACCTTCCTGCACATAAACAATCTTCCCCTCAACACAGACACCCTTCCACTATGGTGCAAGGGTGCCTTCGTTGACTCTAGACAGCTACATTTAGCTGCAGCGCAAGGGAAAACACATGGCTGCACCATATTGTTGTAAATATGGTGCAGCCCTGCGTTTCGAAAGTGGTGGAGCGTGGTGTTAAGCCAAGAAGGCTAATGCCATGCTCCACCACTTCTCTAGTAAATATGCCCCATAGATACCCACACCCCTAAACTCCAGCATCGCAGGTAAACCACTCATTCATTTGGTATAGTGCCAAAAAAACAGCACTGGGCATTCAGCTTCACTCCATGGGACCCAGAAATCATGAAAAGGCCTAAAAAATGGTATGGGAAATGCCATGGCTTCAGCATCAGAAGGTCTCTTGAAACCTTATCATACACTTCATGCTGTAGAGTCATAGTTTAGGGACAAACTCGGCTGTGTATACTATAAGTGGAAAATATATGCTATCCAATGTATGTCTTAATATTATTACAAAAAACGTATATTCATGTCTCTCGGCCTCTGCGAAGCAGTGGGCGTTTGAAGCGCTATATCAACCTTCATTTTAATAAAGCATGTTTAAAGTACTTTATCATGGCTGTTGTGGTATAGTCCAACGAGGTAACATTTATTATAATAATTTCATAGTAAGGGACAGTTGCAACAAATCTATCCTTGAAAAGAAGTTATGAAAATTGATTATTAGAATTAGACAATTTACTTAGAAAAAGATTGTTATATAAAGATTGTATGGAATTGAACAAAAGACATTAGCTGTAATTAAAATAAAACAGTGCTCTAACATGGAGGGGACCCCACGGTGCTTGCGACAGCATAAAAACGTAGAAATCAAAGTGGAAACAATATAATGGTGGAAGACAAAATATAGAAAGAGGGCACAGATCATGACAGCAAGGTATAGATAGTACTGAGTCTAGTGGATGTTGGTTGGCAATGTCATTCAGCCACACGTACCTCGGCAACCGCACCTAACATTCTCCAGTGCTTGGAGGGAGCCGCTTTCTAAGGCACGCAGCGCTAGGCTACAACATAAGGCCTTGCATGCCCATGAGTTCTTGTACATCATTTATCACTCTTGCCGATTCCCTGCTCGGGAAGAGCTCATTAGCGGAAGAGTGTGCATTACTTTCCTGTTTGTAATAACTCAGCGGACTCTGTGGAAAACTGCCTCTTATAATGACTGAGCAGTGCGTTAGTCCGCCTGTTTCAGTGCATGATTATTCGAATATATGATGTTACCACGAATACAAGTTCCACGCATGGCAATACCACGCGAATTTTAGTTCGCAAGTGGCTTTACCACGCTGGAATTTGCAACGAAGGATTATACCACGCATTTTAACCTTCGTTTAAACACAAATAATAAAGAATATTTTCTTACCTGACACCTTCCCGTCTTTCACGAGCAGCCCGTACTTCCATCCACCATCGAAACAAGCGTCAAAACACGTCTGCCAAAATTAAAAAAGGACTACTATTTTGACGTAACGGCACGTCTTTGGGGGAGGCACTTTCCTTTTACCTCGGTGGTACTGAAGTGCGTTTTTTTTAAATTTAATTAACCCGCTCCTTTGTTTATTTTTGGGGGGGAGACCCCCCCAGGCCCCCCCAGCCCCTCCCCCAGCCGACCCCCGCCAACCCCCCAATCCCACGCTGAACGACTGGAAGGAATTCCACGCCTCCCCCTAGCCAGAACGTATATGCGTGGTAAAGACTGTCGTTGAAGGCATACGCGTGGAAAAGACGTTTGCGAGGTAAGTGCCTCGTAGTAAACGTCACGCGTAGAAAAGCCTTCGTTGAAAATGATGTTTCCCTGATTATTCGAAATGCAACAAGCAAGCTCGATTACACATTAACTATGAGATTAATGAAAGACATGAATATTCACAGATTGTAATTTGTAATTAGATATAGGTGGGGTTTAGCAGGGGTGTACTAGGGCAGAAAGTAGGCCGAGGCATCAAAATAAATGTGGCCTCAATTAGTGAATCAGATGGCTAAAAGAGTGGCACATGTCATGCAAAACGGGGCAGTTTTAAACTTGTGAAGATATCCGGTATACATGTGTTGCAAGGTGTGGGAGTCTGTTTGGTTTGAGCTTGCTGCAGGCAATGATTGTGGTGATATCACAGAAATAAACATTATTAACTGACCCTCAAGACAAAAGAACAGCTCCCGGTCCACAAAAAACACAAAACTAGCATGGGCAAAGTAAATAGTCTCGCCTATGCGAGACCTATTGGCTTTTGCAATGTGTTTTTGCCATGTACACCAGTGTGGTTGCTGTTTAGCAGGACTTAATGTTAGAGGTGTGTAGTGTCATGGATTGGAGTCAATTGTGTGTCGTAGAGTAGACTGGAGTGTAGTAGAGTGGAGTAGCGTTTCTTTGAGTGGAGTAGAGTTCATTAAGTCGATTGGCATAGAGTGGTATGTTATGTTATGTTAATATTATTTTTATAGCGCGCAGCTGCCCCAGCAAAGGGGCGTCCTGGCGCTTTAGACAGGTACTATAACATAACACAGAAAAGGAATAGGAAATAAAAAAAAGGGACAACTACTCAGAAGCAGAAAACAAGAAAGTTTTGATGGCACGCCTGAAGGTGAGCAGATCATTCAAAGCTCGGATGTGCACCGGGAGCGAATTCCACAGCCCCGCAGCAAGCACCCGGTAAGAGCGGCCACCCATTCGGCAAAGTTTAAAGCGAGGGCAAACTGCCAGATAAAGAGCCTCTGATCTTAAGGATCTCAAAGGGATGTAGGGAATAAGCAAGTTAGTCAGAGCCGGCGGCGACGAAAGTTTCATGATTTTAAAGGCCAGACAGAGGGCTTTAAACTTGATCCTCTGCCTGACCGGTAACCAATGTACGGCAGAGATGGTGCCCGAGGCGGAACAGTGTCTGGGAAGACCAACAATGGCCCGCGCCGCGGCATTTTGTACCCTTTGAAGTCTTGATGCCTCAGCTTGATTCACCCCTAGCATCAGCGCACTTCCGTAGTCCAACCGGGATAAAACTGAAGCTTGGACCACGAGCTGCCGAGTGGGAGGATCGAAGTATTTCAGGACTGGCCTTATGCCACGCAAGATACCATAACAGGTGGCTGCAACCTCCTTTTGTGGCCTATGAAGGTGAGCGCGGGGTCCAGCCAAATTCCTAGATTTTTCACTTCTAAGGCTGGGATAGGAGTGATGCCCAGCTCTGGAGGCCACCACTGGTCTCCCCATAACTCAGCATGTTTCCCCAAGACCAGCACTTCAGTTTTGGTGGCATTCAACTGTAAGCAGTTGGTACGAAGCCAACTCGCTACTGCCACAAGTCCGGCTCGGAATCTGGGGGCCTCCACTTCAGGGTCTCCACTTAGTGTCACCGCCAGCTGCGTATCGTCAGCGTATGAGGTCATCGTCAAACCCCACTGTTTGACGACTGCAGCTAGCGGTTTCACATATAGGTTGAACAAGGTAGGGCTCAACGAGGAGCCCTGTGGGACCCCCAGGCCCAGGGGATGGATGGTAGATTGGCAGGGTGGTATTGCCACTTTAAAGGTTCGATCTGAAAGGAACGATCGAAACCACTGAAGAGCGGTGCCTGCTACTCCAGCTCCCTCTAGGCGTTGGATCAGTGTATGGTGGGACACAGTATCGAAAGCAGCGCTCAGATCTAATAGCAGGAGCGCTGCCGTACGTCCAGAGTCAAGTACCAGGCGTAGATGCTCGATAATATAGAGCAAGGCGGTCTCGGTACTGTGTCCTGGCCGGAAGCCGTTTTGGCTGGAGTCCAATATCTGGTTACGGGCCAGGTGAGCAGATAAGATTGAATTAACATGGGCTTCGGTGACTTTGGCAGTCCATGGCAGAAGAGATATGGGGCGGTAGTTTGTTGTGTATTCCTATAGGTTCTGAATCGATCCCCCTATTCCTGACCCTATTCTGGTTAAACTAACTATCAAGTTAACTAACAGTCAGCCCATGAGGCAAGACAAGCCCCCATGATGCAGATACCGTTATCTGACGCAGTCACACTACGGCACAGGAACGTGTTATCTGATTAGGTCATAACGCTTGAGATCTAATTAGACAAGCGACATTCCTCCAGCCCCTGATAAGGCATACGACGTTCTCATAACAAATCAAACCTATGACAACCTGGAAAATCCGTGCGGCCATTGTTTTGATTTCACAGAGAACTTTAGTAAAGAATGTGCTAACGAGCAAGTCGTATGACATCTTTATTGACGTATCTATGTCCATCCTTACGTCAATCTCGGCACCTTTAAGGTATAAATATTGCCGATCTTGCCCTATGCAAACACACGCGTGGTGACAAGACGGAGCAGCCACACTTGCCGAAGCCGAGAGCAGAAGCAGACCCCGCTGGCGCAGCCCCGCCTTCCTGACGCGCTGAGAGACGCGCTGCTATCTCAAGCCGAGAGACCCAGCACCGGCGCTTCCGGGTAGCCCTCGCAGGCAGCCTGGAATATCGAGACCAGAGAACGAGATACCATTCCTCATTCATCCTAAATTCCAGGTACAGAACTGAATAACCCCTCACAGAGAATTCTTTAGTGATTCACTTGGCAAAAACAAACTTAACTTAAACTGTAACTTTCTATTCCCGCCCACGCATTAGACTTAGGTCAGGTACACGGGGTAGGCGTATTTAGAAACACCAGTTGAGTACGTTTAGTCAAATGTATATGTGTATGTAAATATATTTTAATCATTTCAAACATCATATGGCTCAGAAACCATATCAATGTTTTTACAGTATTATTTTATACTATTGCTTTTAATGTATGCACTTTACTTAACTATAAGTATTGCAATAATATCGATCCATTTCTCATGTATGAGAAAAGAGACTGATCAATAAATAACACCTTTTTATTGAACACGCCCGTCTCTTCCTTTTCTCTACATTCTGATGAGACTAAGAATGCACGTACTGACTGAGTAAAATAATTGCCTTGTGCTCACACGACTCTCGAGATTGACTCTTGATTAGGGGAGAGCAAAGTTGTCATGTTCTATGGTTGTCAGAAACTAAATCCCTTCTTGTCTAATCAGGGAAGTTAATTCCTCCTTGAACATTCGAGAAAGTTTCTAGCGAACTCTGAGCTACGCTGGCAAACCCAAAAATTAAGTCTAGTATCGACAGTAGTAGACCTAGTTAACGTCTGGTCTAGGCCTTTACTGCTGTAGGTATTATTCCAATGCGCAGAGCCTATTGGGAAATAGGAGCTACACTACATGGCGCCCAACGTGTTTGGAAAGGGCGATAAAACTAACGTAAGACATTTAGAGTAACTCAGTCGTGCTTTCTCACTCAGACCCCTTTTCCCATTGTACTCCAAAGACGTCTGGAGCGGGTGAAAGGTTATATCCTCCAAAACCTCGCAGGAGGGAACTCCTATGTATGGTTCTTGTTATAGTCAACGTTGAAGGATACACTGTTCCAAAATATTGTGCATCTAATCTCTGTTTCCATAAAGAAACCTGATCTGCAAACAGCTATAATACCATCCGGTCAGTAAAATGACTGAAAGTGATGATGAAAGAGAAACAGTTAGATTAGCAACTGAACTCGCAGATGCTGATGCTACCATGCAAGCAGCAGACCCGAATATAACACTCATTCCGGTCATTAAAAGGAGATCTATAACCTTAAAACTTATAGAAAATGGACTGACACCTAGAGGTGGCACAGTCATATTCGTAATCGAGGCACACGAATATCGGCAGACAGAGGTATGTTATTCATGGATACATTTTCCAGCAGCTAATGCTGTAACAAAGTACTTCCACTATTACAAAGTAGAGGAACCTCCTAATGAGTACACTCCTTTCGAGGAGGTGGAAGTACCACTCAAATTCCAAGAGCATTTGGTCTTATTTGATGGCGCCCTAATACATAACAATCACATTACAAGGCTCGGTCCTTTAGGAAGACCAGGAGCAACGTGGCCGGTCTTAGCCGGATACACACCACATCCAGACATCGAAAGAATGCCTGCAGCAGAGCTGTTAATACAGCTAAAACAACTACTAAAAATTCATAGACAATTAGTTCAGTATGTAATGCGGACTTCAACAATTCAGCCAGCGATTAAACTTCCACAGCTGACCCCTCACCAGGGGAACACAAATAAAATTACACCACAGAACATCCAATCCTGCCTAGGTAAAGTTCCAGCTAAACGGGAACAAATACCATTCTGGTTGGCACAGAAAATTACCCAAATAGAGGCGGTGTTTCCTGACACCACCCCATTAGAAAAACACAGGATTCTGACTATATGTCTCCCAATGGGAATCGCACCACACATTGAGGACTGTGACACTTGGGGTACAGTCTTTGCTTCCATCTACACAAAAACGCACGGTGTTCCATCCATTTCGGTAATACCAGATGTGCTAAAACAAATTCAAGATGAATACGGTCCAGAACCAGCTTTAACTCTTGGTATGAAATTACTGAAAGACTTCAAGCAGGTCTCGGCTATATTATTAGCCAATATAAAAGGTGAAGCAGCAAACGTGGCGATCCGCCAGAGGTTAAAAGAGACAGATATAGCAGACCAACCAGCTGAAATTGCCAGAATCATAGAAAAATCCTATGAAGAACTAGGCAGAGATAGTCTAGGTGGGATACCAGTAAAACCGCAACTGACTACAAGTCCAGAAAAAATATTTTTTAATAATAATTCACCAAAAAAGAACTGGGATGGAAACAAACAATCCAATCCTAAAGAAAAGAAATTCCAGTCCCGAGGGAGGTCTCCCAGGCGAAGAGAGAAATCTCCAAACCAAAGACAGAGGTCACCGCAGAGTGACCCCTCTGGGAATAGATATAACCTTAGAAATAGGGATAATATTAAAAAACCTGATAGATATCAAGACATTGATACACGTCCCTCTCAATCTTTTCAGACTTCCTCGCAGAAATCGGAAAGAAGAGGACGATCAGAAGAGCACGCCAAGTCCAAAGACAAGGAACCTGCTCAGCTAAAAAAGAAATTACAATTTCCAAAAAAGAAGGTAGCCAGTATCAAGGTAGTTAACAATGCCGAGAATACTGAGGACACAACTGAAAAACGGAGAGTGGGCGCAGACAATGCTAGACAGCGCAGCAGAGGTGAGCATAGCTCGCAAAGTCCTTATGAATCATCTGGAGACAGTGGACACGAATGAATATCTTCAAGTGGAAACTGCAGACACCAGAGTTAGCAAACCCCACAAGATATACGAGATAACATTACGTATAGAGGGAGATAAGACTAGGAAAATAAGGGGACTATTTTGGGATAATCTCTCCAAGGGCTATGATATCCTTCTAGCTGAAAAAGACTGGCCACCAGAATTTGTCAGGGAGTGCCCTCATGGCGAAGAAGTAATTATGCCTGCCTTCTCGAATCAAATCCCGATTCATAAAAAATACACACTTGCTAGAAAGTGGGCAGTGGCCTTAGCACCTGCTTTATATAAAAATCATGTAGGATGGGATGAGGATTCTCCTCCTCACAAAATCCAGTTAAAATCACAACCTACTGCACAAAGGCAGTACCCAATTAAGCAAGAAGCTAAAAAACAGGTAAATGAAATACTAGATCAGCTAGAATACCAGGGGGTGATTGAAACTTGCACCTCACAAATGAACAATCCTTTGTTTCCGGTCTCCAAACCAGACAATTCATATCGTCTAGTTTTGGATTACCGACACCTTAACACATGTTGCAAAACCTTTGCAGTGCAAAACTCACACAGTGCTGCACTAATGAATAACATAGTGCGCAAAAAATACAAAACAACCTTGGACATCTCCAATGGATTCTTTTGTCAAAACATAGCACCAGAGAGCAGATATTTAACTGCATTCTCAGTAAATGGCACTCAAAAACAATTCTGTCGGTTAGCCCAGGGGTACAAGAACAGCCCGGGGGTATTCTCAGCGAGAGTAACAGAATTACTACAACTATATGATGATGAAGCATTATCCTATGTCGATGACATTTACTTAACAGATGATGACTTGGAGACTCACTTGAAAAGGGTGAACACCATAATACTTGGGTTCGCTGCAGAGGGTTACAAATTCAACTTCAAAAAATCCAGAATTGCCCATCTAACGGTCTTATACGTAGGATATGAATTATCAAGTATAGCCTGGTTGACAATTTTCTAATAGAACTAGAAGAATTAAAAAATCTAAAATATGAAAAGACGTATCCTCTGCCAATCGACATTCTGCCTCTACGACATTACGCCTGTGTAATCTATACAGACGGACATGCTCAACCCTCCGTTTGGGGAGAACAAGCATACAACCCCACATGTGAGATTACAAAAGAAGTGTGGCGCGGAGGTAAACTAAGACCTCTATTAACAAAATCACACTCAGTAGAAACTAATTCAGAACAACAAACTGAAATAATAGCTTTGAAAATGGCGCTAGATAATGCGGATCGCGAATTCCCGACACTTATAGTGTCAGATTCATAGTACTGCGTCAAATCATACAACAAGGATTTGCAGACATGGATTCAAAACGGTTACAAAGATGACACAGATGCACCGATAAAGCAGAAACTGCTCTGGGAACAAATAGCTCTTTTACAAAAAGAACTACCAAAGACTCACGTGACACACTCACTGAGTCACCAGCGTGATGGCGTTCACGTTGTAGGGAATTCATTGGCTGAAACAGCCGCAGCAGCAGCCACTAAATCGGCTCCCGTAGTTCGGAAAAAGCGTACATTAAAATACATTGACGGTGAAACATTGCTGGCGGTGAAAACGTCATCAAACGGCGACTGCTCAGCACTACCGATCAACTATCCACTCAAGTATACATACATAATCGATGCAAACTCCGTCCCTTTTGCTCGAATCCCTGGAGTGGGGGATAGAGTGATTCCAAACATGGACAGGAGAAACTTGTTAATCGCAGACGCACACATGGGCGAGGGTCTCAGACACCTTAAATTAAAAGATTCTCTGGAAGAATTACAATCACGGTACTGGTGGCCAGGCATGAGCCTGCACTACACCATGTTTGTAAAAAACTGCCCAAACTGCAACAGAGATCGCAGCTGGGAGAGAAGCAGTTTAATACCTCGTCGTATCAAGGCAGATAATATTACCAGCAAAAAGAATGGCTTGCGATTAACATATTGTTGTAACCTCTCCTTTCCCTGCACCCACCCCTCTCCCCTCTCCTTACTTGGTACTGCCCACTCTGCCCTTGGGAGTGCGCGATAGAATGTTGAAGTGTGAGAGTCTGCCGCCAAGCTGGGAGCACCTGTTATTTATCACTGAATAAATTGGTACTTGGAACTCTTAAATGTAGTGGTTCTTTACTACATTTCTTGGCGACGAGGACGAGGAGCTGAGCCAGGGTCAGTTGGGTGTTTTCCCCCTGGAGAAGTTGATGCTTGTGCGGAATTTTAGAATTTAAATGAAGTACTCACCAGTCGATATTGATGATCACAGGACAACAGACAAACCGGTAACCCAGGCGGTATCATCGAGGTGTTCCCGTGGGGGGATGTGACACTCTCGACTACGGAAAGAAAAGGAAGTCGTGTGTGAAGCCTCGGTGAAGGTGAGAGGGTGCCGTGTGGAGCAGAGGAACGTCCCTCTCGCAATTGAGGTCTGAATTAGGTCTGTGGATCTGGTAACCAGTGCTCCCTGGGAGCGTTCCGCGGTGGAGGAAGCAGCATTATGGTGAATGAATGGTCCGGCAGCGGAACACGGATTTCCCACAACAGTGAAAGCTGACGATGAGGTGGAGCAGTGAAGATAAGAACATGTCAGCGGAATAAATCTCCCCTGTAAAAGTTTAGATAAGGCACCGTGCGGTGTTTGCCTTTCACGGAGGGAGAGGCAGTACACTATTGGGAGAGTAAGGAACAGTGTTCTTGCGTTAAGGAACCGCAAGATCGACTACAGGAAGTTCCTGTTCTGCAAATGAGAGATAGACAGAGGACTCTGTAGCCCAGAGGTGAAGGCGCAAGGAATCAGGCAAGAGTCAGCACCGGCGAACAACGTGGAAATTGATTTCATTCCTGGGACTGAGCGCCCTTTTGCACCTTGCTGTGTCCCCTCCGTGGTTTGTGAGGACAGAGGTGTGGGCCGTGAGAAGCAGTCGACACTTGTGAGGGAGACAACCCAGCTGGTCTTGTTCCGTGTAGCCGCAGGGTGTAGACGGGAAGTCCCTGCCCGGCAACCGTGAAAGAAGAAATAGGACTTCGCAGCCCAAGTGCTTCCTGGTTGAATACAGGATCAAAGGAAGGAAGGTGAGGAAACACTTAGGTAATCGCTGGCGTTCCTGTGCATTGCATCGGTGCAGAGGAGGAAGACTCTTGTCGGATGCAGATGGATTCCCGCCAGTTAACGAGGTGAGCCTAAGAAGCTGCATGAGGTGAAGTGCGTGGAGCAAGCAAATAGCAGCATTACCGTCACTGATCTGAGGCAGAGTGTTCGGAGATAGAGACAAGAGAGAGTGACAGCATAGGAGCGGGACTCACGAACCTTTGTCTCCGTGACTGTAATTAAATTGAGGCAGCAACGTGAGCTGTATGAAGTGAAGGTGAACATCAGGGAAGGCAGTCAATCCCTGTTGAAAAGCGCGAAAAGGAACTGAGGTGGCGCTTTGAAACAGCGCGCAGCAGCTGTGTGAGGTGATATATGAGGAACAAAGAGTGCAGCGAACCTTTGTCTCCGTTATTGTAATTAAAGTGAGGCAGCAACGTGAGCTGTATGAAGTGACGGTGAAGATCAGGGAAAGCAGTCAATCCCTGTTGAAAAGCGCGAAAAGGAATTGAGGTAGCGCTTTGAAACAGCGTGCAGCAGCAGTGTGAGGTGACATATGAGGAACAAAGAGTGCAGCGAACCTTTGTCTCCGTGATTGAAATTATATTGAGGCAGCAACATCGGGGATGTGTGAAAAATGGTTTCTGAGAAGTATGAGCTCGTGCTTATATTGTGGTGAAGAAGTTCAATCAAAGGTGATCCTATCTGGATGACTCAAATTTACAGTGAGCCAGTGAAACACGGTTAGGAGCGGTGAGCGGAACATAGTGAGCAGTCAACACATTAACCTGAACGGTGGCTGTGAGTTGTGACTGCGTGAGGAAAGAGCAGAGGAACAGGGAGTGTGTCGAACCTGGGTTCCCGCTAATAGAAAAAACAAAAAAAAAAAACAAAGAATAAACAAATGATAAAGAAATGAAGTTTACTGAAGCAGTGTCTTAAGAGGTGTGACACGTCTTAGAACCCCTGAAGCCACAGGCATTGAGGCAGCGTGTGAGGAGATTGCTAAGGAAAACTTCAGGGTTCTGTGAGGTAAAATTAACTGAAACAGCGCGTAGAGGCTGCGTGAAGTTATACCTGAAAGTAAATGAAACCGCATTCAGCGCGATGAACCAGCGTGAGGAAGTTTCGAAATAGTGGCAGTGCATGGAGGCGTTGTGTGGAGATTTCAGGAGTGAGGTAATCGCAGGGTTCTGGGTAAGAAAACTAAACAGCAGCAGCGTGTAGAAGCAGCGTGTGGAGATGCTTAACTGAGGAAGCGCTTGGAAGCGATTAGCGGAAATTTCAGAGGAACGGAGGGTGTGTCAAGTCACAGGGCTTCCACACTTTAAACTGGACAGTGGCAGCAAGTAGTAGCAGAGTGAGAAAACCCTCTGAGGGGCAGAGAGTGCTAGGAATCCTTGTGACGGAGTTAACACAGTTTGGAGGCAGCACCATTGAGAGAGAAACGCATCTCTGGGCATCAGTGACTGTGAATTTATAAGAGTCACAAAACCCACAGACGGAGTGAGCAAGGTACATTCAGTGATTTCAGGGAGCCTTGCTGGGTAATTGTAAGTAAAAAAGGAGACGTGACCTTCAAAGAAAGAATCCCTGTGGCGACGGCCTGCGCATATTATTTAACCATCTGAGGGCGAAAGTGAATCCTAAGAAGGGCTCACGTACTTCCATCTCTCTGTTTTAAGGCGGAGCTCACAACTGCTAGTGATTTTCCCGAGCGCAGCTGCGCGTTTGACATGGAGTGGGCCCAGATATACAATGTTCCGTCACCAGTGCAGTTTAGGGAGAGAGATATAAAAATCACCGCAGAAGGGGGTGAGTGGAAGGTAAATGTTGAGAGGTACATAACAGTTTTTGAGGAGGAGAAAGTATCTCTTTTACCAGGGGGAAAAGCAGAAATATGGCTCCACAGTTTAGGAACCGGAGGAGGGAAAAGGTACCACGCAATGAAAAAAATAGTGACGGAAGAGTCAGACAGAAATTGTTATGAGGACAATTGGAGTGGGTTGGATGATTACAAAAAACAAGTCGCGTTGGTAAAGGAACAAAGGAATGACGAGATTAAGGAAAGAAAGGTGAACAAAGAGGAAGATAATGCTAATAAAACAAACCCAGTGGTTACCATCTTCCAAGGCGGAGTAAAGACAGATATGATCTCTGACTCAGGATCACGTTATAGTTCGGTAAGCAAGAGCGTAGGGAATAGAGAAGTAACTAAAAAATATGGAGAAGTATTTAAAGAGGCAAAAACGTCCCTAAAAACATATACAGGGGAGGACATCAATGTAAAAGTGTACAAAGCTATGGAGTCAATACACAAGGGAAGTAATACTTGGTGTACCATACATTTAACGGAATGTGTACCCACCACGCAAGGGGGAAAGGATGATAAGAAATGGAGAGTTTCATGTTATGGTAGAAGAAAAGAACACGTGAGTGAGCAGGCACAGATCAAAAGCATGCAGGGAACAAAGAGTGAAGTACAGAAAGCTAGTGAGCCACAAACTAAGGGGTCTGTAGTTTTGGAAGGAGCAGCAAGAAACGAAGTGAGTGTAAAGGAAGTAGCCAAGGACAAAATAAAGAAAAAACTAGAGACTGTACAAGGTTGGGTGGATGAAAGAGAAGTACGCAAGAAACGGGAGAGAGAAGGCAGTAAAGGTAGAGTTGGAGGAAAAGAAACTATCGAAAGTAATGGAGCATGCATAAGTACGACAGCCAATGAGCGGCAAAAGTTAAAAGGAACCAATTCTAACGTAAAGAAGCGTGGCAAAGTTCCACACCGTCCGAGTCCTGGACCAAGGCGATGGAGGAGTATGAAGTCTATTATGAACAGGAAGGAGAAGTGGACACTAATTTGCTGGAATTCAAGAAAGAGTACGGAAATGCGGAAAGTACGAAAAGACTTCCTATTAAAAGTTCTGAAGAGAAAAATGGTCCATTCTATGAGATTAGGAGAAAGTACGAGTTTCAGGACCCAGAATAGAAGTGGACTCTTCTCAATTTCAATTTGGAAGAAACTGTAAACTTGTTCACGCCAACAGGATCCTAGGAGGAAAGATAGGTGGCATCCTTTTCTGCCTGGTGCCTACGTCACCAGACCTACCCCGCAATTATCAGAAGCTCAACGGCGAGGAGGTAAAAGAGGACCCCTAAGGATCGGCATAACCGCCAACATCCATTGAAAAAAAATAAATAAAAGGATGTTCAGCTTCTGCGAGAAAGGTCAGGACTCTGTGCGAGACCTATCTGACCAAAGGAACTCATTGCTCAATACCAGCCATTGTCAATCCTAGACTGAGGTCAAGAGATGGCACCATAGTCTGTTGTTTAATGTTTCTTGGTTACAGCTAAAATTTCTTCCTTCACTGAGGTTAATTGATTGCTTCTCTGTTCGCAATCCACATGTTTCCGTTGATCCTGTTTCCGTCTTCCTTTCTTTTCTCTCCCCCTCTTTTCTTCCCTGCCTCCCTGCCTCCTCTCCTCCTACCTCTCGCCTCCCCGTTTCCCCTCCTTTCGCATACTCTCAGTTTTCCTTTCTCCTTAAGGGGGAAGGTGTGTTGTAACCTCTCCTTTCCCTGCACCCACCCCTCTCCCCTCTCCTTACTTGGTACTGCCCACTCTGCCCTTGGGAGTGCGCGATAGAATGTTGAAGTGTGAGAGTCTGCCGCCAAGCTGGGAGCACCTGTTATTTATCACTGAATAAATTGGTACTTGGAACTCTTAAATGTAGTGGTTCTTTACTACACATATACAGGCTAGTTTCCACTTATAATGTAGATCACCAGCACTCGGCTGACATCCGGACTATTATACAAGATTTGCGAGTCTAAATGGCATATACGCTAAGAGCATGTTACGTTTGACCATTGTTTTCACTCAGACATACCAGCCTGGGGGGAAACATGGCCAAATGAGCACAGTCCAGCGGGAATCTTCTCACTTCCTTCCTGAGGGTACGGGATGGTGTAAAGAAAAAACCAAGGCAGAAAGCAATCTATAATGGAAAGGATATTAGGTTCGGGAGCTGGGTGGGTCAAACATCTAATAAGTGTCCAACGTAGTCTAAATAACTTGCCAAGAAATTCTCTGAAGGGATTCAGTCCGTACGAATTATTATTTGGAACTAGGATGATGATCTCTGACCTTGATAGTCAGACTTCAGTGGTGAAAGAAAAAACCTTTGATGTCAAAGACCGTTTGGCTATTTTGCAGGACTTAAACAAAACAAGAAAAGACCTGAGCAACATACAGTTGAAACAACAGCCAACAACCACTGAAGAATCACCACCTGTCCCAGCAAGACCTGTCTGGATTCCAAAAGTCGGGGATCTAGTCAGGGAGAAGATCGCGGTAAAGAAGGAATTTGGGCCTTCCTACAGAAAAGCAGTTCCTGTCTTGTCTGTCAACGGGACAAGATCAGTTGTACTACCGCCACTTGCTGGAAAAAAGGAGAACCGAGTTGTATCCATCGACCTGGTAAAACCACAACATGTGGCCGATAACAAACGGTAGGCCAAGTGGACTCCCAATAAGTAGCAGAACACCAAGGTTTGCTACCAGCACAGAGGTCCTATCAAAAAGGCTCATCACATTCGAAACGCCTGCAGAAGAACAAGAAGGACTATGCAACAATGCAATAGAACTCAGACCTCTGAAAACCCAAATAAAGACATTTAGCAGAGACACACCAATCTATACTGAAGTACCAAGTGAAAATGCAAAAAACAAAAATCCTGAACCAATTGGAACAATTGACAGAACTGCATCCGGTTACTTCATCAACTTCGATGATTCCTCTGACGGCTTCAGTGAATCAAAGACACAGCCATCATCAAAATCCTTTAAAGACAAAGCGAAGGAACTTTTGAAACAACTGAAAGAAACATATCTGATTTCTCCATGGATTGAATTTTGGGTGGGTTTTGGTGCATTTATCCTCATTCTTTGGCTCATCATGGTATTTACTTTGGGACGCTTCATTGAGGGAAAATATGCTAAAATGGACACAGCAAGTCAGAACATCAACTTGATCCTCAAACCACACACATCTTCACACGTCGAGAAAAGAGAACTTTCTTCAGAACTTTCTTCAGCCAACTTCACAGCCAATCCGATACCTGGTGGGGTAGCCTGGGACAACACTGACTATGAAATTTATGGTCCGGTCGAGATCCTGAAATATCCACACCAAATCAAGATCTCCTTGAGTGATTTTGCAAAACCAAACTCATTTGCTGATGATTGGGACTTCGAAAGCATTAACAACATGATGTCTGACTTAGTAATGTCTGCTAAATTTACAAAACATGATTATTTGCAAGGTTCTACAAATTATGATAGTATGTATTGCTATAACCATTATGGTAACCATTTTTTACATAAATCTGCACAACCTAGAAATGTTTTAAATTATAATCAATGGGAACATTGTGCTACACCTCCAAAAGGGAGCTCTAGAACCGTGTATGACAAATATTCATATTTTTCAGGTTTTAACACAAGTAATGCTGAAACATTTTATTTTAAATTGTCAAACAAGACAGGGATGAAAACCATGATAACCAACACAAAATTGATTTATTCAGACTCATTCTTTGAACAAATGAATACTTTTGGATTTGATCATTGGGACAAAAATGTTGATTTGAAAAGTGTTTGGGGTACAAAAGAATGGCAAGTACAGGGTATAGAAGCTTTGTTTAGAGCCTGCATGATCCCAGAACAAATGATATTTTTAAATGACACTGTTCAACAAACCACCTGTCTTGGCTTAGCCAAAATCAAAGATTTAAATAAACCGTCTATTCCAAAGCCAACAATGTTTAGCAATAGCTCTGATACAGATGAAGAGATAGACGTAAACCAGATATTAAACCAAAACAGAACACATCCTGATTGGAAACAATGGTTGATCTGGCCCACAGATACAAATAACTGTCAAGACAGATTCCTGAATAAAACACAAGGTTTCAAAATGACCAGGCCAGACCCTAGATATCCTCAAAGACATCACCCAGGGATAATAACAACCTACAGTGTGGGCAAATTATGCCTTCAGTGGCTACAAACTTCCACACTGCCTGAAATTAAGCAACACCTAACTTTACTTACTGATGGTGCTGACTTGCGTGATTTCATTCTGGGACCACGCAAACAGCGTCAAAAGCGTTTCATAGCAGCCTCTGTATATGCAGCATACAATGAGGCCTGGAAGGTTACTCAAATTGAAACAGCAGAAAGAATACGGGAAATTGACCGTATTAATTTGGAAAAATCACTTTCTGTAGTGGACAATGGGTTAATGACTCTGTCCTCCAGAATTTTTTCATTGGACAGCATTGTGTCTTCAGCAATCGATATATTATCGCAAGACTTACTGTTATTACAACATGGTCAGTCACAATTGCGTTCTATTGTACAGCTTGGCTGGACGTTACAAAATCTGCGTTCAGGCTATGTGCCTTGGCGTTTAATCAACACAACGTCACTATTCCAAATCTTTAACCTTACTGATAGACAAATCGGTATGGCGCAAAAGGGTGCTGATTATACAATCTTGAGCATTGAAAAACTAGAAAGATTACCAATGACAATGTCAGAACGACCTGTCAGTGAATGGATAATCCACGGAATCATAAATATTCCAATCTCAACCTTCAGGTTTCAATACTGCCAAAAATATATACAGGCTGGCATGTACGAGAAATTGGGAAAGGGGTACCTTAAAACAACTTGGAACCTGCCCTATTCACATGCATGTGTCAGTAATAAAGGACAGAAAGTGTTTCTTAGTGGCAACACTTGTGCTATGTCACTAAGCGGCACGCTTCTGTGTAACGGAATTAGCTTGCATGGAGCCTGTGAAGGGAATTCATACAACCTTTCATGTCACCAGCAAGGCGCACCTGCAACTGAAATAGAACCATTCTTTCAAAGACTCTATAATGGGAGTTACATTCTTATTGTAGACCGCAGATGTTGTAGTCTTAGGCCCGGGACTCCTTATCTAGTCACTACGACGGCGAAGGTCAAGTGCTGTGGACGTTCTTTGTTCCCCAGCTCCTTTCCAGACAGGGAGGCAAGGGCATGGCCCAATTTGAAAATTACTTCTATTCGAATAGATACTTTAAGCAGAATGAAAACAGTGCTTCTACAGACGCCTACAAGGCTCACGTCATCAAAAGAAACGTATGATCTACAAGTCGCAAGGACGACTGCAGAGATACATACATTATTATCAACTAATTCCCCCGTACATTTCGCGGAAATCCTGAGCGAAATCTTAAATATTTCTGATACCAATGGGATCTCAGGGGTATTTAAGACAGTATTTTTGATGGCATTAACACCATTCAAAGCCATACTGGGTATTTTTCCAGATTTCGTCCATTCGATTTTTGGCGGACTTCCCCTGATCCTGGGACTAATTGCAGGAATCCTATTCTTAGTCCTTATTTTTCGTTATGACAACCCATGTCACAGATCAAACTCTCGCGACAATGGAAGATACAATCCTAGCCATTGGATACCGGGACCGGATATCAAAAATCCTGGGACTCTCCCGGCTTAGAGACCTGAACATGACTTGGTTTCTATCATTTCGACCAATGTGGCAAAGGTGTGTTTTACCTGTACTAAGGTGTCTGCTATGCGGAGAAGAATGCGTGTTAGACACCTGTCTGACGCTACAATCGGATGCGCCAGTGGATGCAGATACACTGTTGGTTCCTACCAAGGTTCACGCTTTGTGCTGCCCTCAAAGGCTGCCAATCCTGATGACGGCATTCCTGGAATCTTCACCACTACGATTGAAGAGTAGTGAAGTTCAAGATGAAAGCAGCATCGAACAGGTACGACCTTCTGTCAGCAATGCGAATCAGAATGCCAATGGAGGCAATCATGCGCATGAATGCATGGTTACACCTATTTCCGACTTAGTGGAACTTTCCCATGAAGCTGTTGACAGTTTTTTCGAAAGCCTGAATGATATGATGTTCTCTCCAGAACAGAAATAGAGACTTTTGAGTAAACTCGCACACGGCGTTCCCTGAATTCGGCCTTCAACTTTAAAAATAAAGTCACATGAACAATTACAATCCAGTTCACGGACAGCAATTTTCAGCAACCCCCTAAAATATTTTCCCATATTTTTTCCGGGACACTGATCTTCTGCTTAAAGTAAGAAACTATTCCTAGAGAACTAAGATTTCTATTTTTAGATACTTTATAGACTTTAGTTGCCCGCTGGGATGTTCACAAATATTTTATTATGTGATGAAATGGTCTCGAACTTCCTTTCTGTATAGCTATATTAAGAGCCATTTCATGTGTATTTCTCAAATACCAAATTAAGCAATAATGCATACAAATGCGTGTTTACTTTTGCATTTAATTCATAGCTTAAGTGCATACAAAATATATGACTGCAATTTTTCAGTATATTTGAAAATTTCAAAATGCATTTATGTATTTTGGGGTGGTAAGGTATACACTATTCTCTATAGTATGTTGTACTATGTTATACTATGCATAGATTAGTAAATATGACCATAGTTAGCGTGGAGTGGGTGTCGTGTATTCCTATAGGTTCTGAATCGATCCCCCTATTCCTGACCCTATTCTGGTTAAACTAACTATCAAGTTAACTAACAGTCAGCCCATGAGGCAAGACAAGCCCCCATGATGCAGATACCGTTATCTGACGCAGTCACACTACGGCACAGGAACGTGTTATCTGATTAGGTCATAACGCTTGAGATCTAATTAGACAAGCGACATTCCTCCAGCCCCTGATAAGGCATACGACGTTCTCATAACAAATCAAACCTATGACAACCTGGAAAATCCGTGCGGCCATTGTTTTGATTTCACAGAGAACTTTAGTAAAGAATGTGCTAACGAGCAAGTCGTATGACATCTTTATTGACGTATCTATGTCCATCCTTACGTCAATCTCTGCACCTTTAAGGTATAAATATTGCCGATCTTGCCCTATGCAAACACACGCGTGGTGACAAGACGGAGCAGCCACACTTGCCGAAGCCGAGAGCAGAAGCAGACCCCGCTGGCGCAGCCCCGCCTTCCTGACGCGCTGAGAGACGCGCTGCTATCTCAAGCCGAGAGACCCAGCACCGGCGCTTCCGGGTAGCCCTCGCAGGCAGCCTGGAATATCGAGACCAGAGAACGAGATACCATTCCTCATTCATCCTAAATTCCAGGTACAGAACTGAATAACCCCTCACAGAGAATTCTTTAGTTATTCACTTGGCAAAAACAAACTTAACTTAAACTGTAACTTTCTATTCCCGCCCACGCATTAGACTTAGGTCAGGTACACGGGGTAGGCGTATTTAGAAACACCAGTTGAGTACGTTTAGTCAAATGTATATGTGTATGTAAATATATTTTAATCATTTCAAACATCATATGGCTCAGAAACCATATCAATGTTTTTACAGTATTATTTTATACTATTGCTTTTAATGTATGCACTTTACTTAACTATAAGTATTGCAATAATATCGATCCATTTCTCATGTATGAGAAAAGAGACTGATCAATAAATAACACCTTTTTATTGAACACGCCCGTCTCTTCCTTTTCTCTACATTCTGATGAGACTAAGAATGCACGTACTGACTGAGTAAAATAATTGCCTTGTGCTCACACGACTCTCGAGATTGACTCTTGATTAGGGGAGAGCAAAGTTGTCATGTTCTATGGTTGTCAGAAACTAAATCCCTTCTTGTCTAATCAGGGAAGTTAATTCCTCCTTGAACATTCGAGAAAGTTTCTAGCGAACTCTGAGCTACGCTGGCAAACCCAAAAATTAAGTCTAGTATCGACAGTAGTAGACCTAGTTAACGTCTGGTCTAGGCCTTTACTGCTGTAGGTATTATTCCAATGCGCAGAGCCTATTGGGAAAATAGGAGCTACACTACAAGTTCTCAGGCAATAAGGGATCAGAATTTGCCTTTTTCAAGATAGGGGTAACTACCGCCAGCTTCCACGCAGAAGGGACCGTTCCAGTGGACAGCGACATGTTAATTAAAGTAAGAATCGGTGCTCGACACAGTGGGGAAAGCGTACTAATAAGAGCTGGCTTTAGCGGATCCACGGGAGAGCCTGATTTAACGCTAAGGCTAAGTTTGTCAAAAGCCTCAGCAGACAGATCAGGTAAAAAAGTCAACATCTCGTACCCCAAAGAATTAGGGTCAACTGGCTCTGGATCCGGTCGGCACGGGTCAAATCCTCGATATATTTTCTGCACTTTCTCCAAGAAGAAAGTTGCCAAATTCTCACAGTGGGAGTCAGTGCAGATCTCTGCCGAGGTAGCTCTTTTATTCATAAGGTCTTTCAAGACCTTGAATATTAGTTTAGAGGGATTACTACTAGATTGAAATTCCTGAGCATAGAATGCGGCCCGTGTTCTGCAGATTGCCCTGTGATAGTGCTTGAGTTTGGTATAATACAAGGTTTTCAGGGCAGGATCATAAGATCTTCTCCAGTCACTCTCCGCTTTCCGGTAAGTTTTTTTAAGCTCGGCGAGAGAATCGTTATACCACAGGCTGGGTGACTTTGAATGACCTTTCGACCAGCGCATAGGTATAAGGGAATCAAGAGCGCCTAAAATCCATGTGCAAAATAGATGGTAACCATGATCCACATTCAAAAAAGCGCTCAGGGGTTTCTGCTCCAGCAGTCTATAGAACTCTTCAAGTTTAAGCTTGTGCCAATGCCTTTTGAAAATTAGCCTATCCACAGGTTTAAATGGCTTATCGTGAATAGGACAAAAGACTTCCACTAGCAAATGATCCGTCCATCCCATCAACATCGGGTCAGACACCTTCACCCTCTCAAGAGTGGAAAAAAAGGGATCGAGGATATGACCTCCAGTGTGGGTGGGAAGAGTAACTAACTGGACCAGTTGAAGAGCTTCAAGATCCGCTAGCAAGGTGTTAACTGCAGTGGACGACCTGTTGTCAAAATGAATATTAAGGTCACCCATGATGTTAAAATTCGCACAGTCAAGCGCTAAGGAACTTACCATATCGGCAAGAGCGGACTTGAAGACAGAGTCATTGCCAGGTGGGCGGTAAATAAGCAGACCGCTAAACGTAAAATGATGGCTAAAAGCCACTTTAAAGAGGGCGCTTTCACACGCAGGCAGCCCAAGAGCTTTCCATTCGGCAGGGAAGCAGGATTTAACAGCCATGGCAATGCCACCTCCTCTCGTCGTCCGATTCAGAGTGAAGATCGTGTAGTCTGATGGGAAAGTGAGATTCAGAATGGCGGTATCCGAATCCTGGAGGCAGGTTTCGGTAAGAAGAAAAATATCAGGATCATCTTTTTCGATGAGGTCACGTATAAGCTGGTAGTGTTTGGCCAATGACCTCACATTTAAACTCCAGATCCGGAGGCCTCGGTCTGCATTAATATTGCGCTTGGTCGGGATGACATCTTCCAGTGAGCGGATCTTAGTCGGGCTCTCTATGCACCAATCCTTACAGGCGCAAACATATGGGCCAGATAGAGGGTCCACAGGATCACATAGGCAGACCGCAACCCTTTTCCCAATTGTTAACAGATCAGCCCGAGTGTACTTAAACATTGCTAAGGCGTGCCAGATAAAGTAGCAACCAAAAAGCAAAGGAACAGAGCCCTACCACGTCTCGCGCCTCCTCGTCGCTGACGGGCGCAGACGGGCAGGACTCTGGCACGACTCAGGCTAAGCGAGGGCGTCCCACCTGCACGTCCCGCTGCGCGGGAGACGAAAGCTTTAAGTAGGCGGCCCAATCCCAGCGCGAGCGCGAGAACGCTCCAAAATGGCGCCCGTAGATAGAATAACGAGCCCAAGGTATATAGTGTCTTAGAGTGGAATGGCGTAGAGTGGTATATAGTGTCTTAGAGTGGAGTGGCGTAGAGTGGAGTAGGCAAAGAGGAGTTAAGTGGAGTAGAGTGGGGGAGAGTAAAGTGTCATAAAGTAGACTGTCATATAGAGGAGTGTGGTGTAGTGCAGTATCATAGAGTGGCGTAGAGTGAAGTGGATTAGAGTGGAGTGGAGTGAATTAGAGTTGAGTGCATTGGAGTGGAGTAGATTGGATTGGAGTGGATTGGATTGGAGTAGATTAGAGAGGAGTGGATTAGAGTTTAGTGAGTAAAAGTGGAGTGGATTGGATTGGAGTGGAGAGGACTGGAGTGGATAAGACTTGGATTATAGTGGAATGGGTTGGAGTGGATAGGGGTGGATTAAAGTGGAGTAGCTAAGGATTGATTGGATTGGATTGGACTGGACTGGAGTGGTTTGGAGTGGATTAGAGTGGATTGAAGTAGAGTGGGTTGGGGTAGATTCGAGTGGATTAGAGTAGAGTGGGTTGGATTAGAGTGGAGTGGGTCATAGTTGAGCAGATTAGAGTGGAATGGAGTTGTTTGGAGTGGATTAGAGTGGAGTGGATTAAAGTGGCGTAGATTAGAGTAGAGTAGAGTAGAGTGGAGTGGATTGGAATGGAGTGGATTGGAATGGAGTGGATTAGAGTGGATTAGAGTGGCATGGATTAGAGTGGAGTGGATTAGAGTGGAGTTGATTACAGTGAAAAGGATTACTGTGGATTGTAGTGGAGTGGATTGTAGTGGATTAGAGTGGAGTAGATTGGGGTGGATCAGAGGGGAGTAGATTAGTGTGGAGTGGCCTAGAGTATATTTGCGTGGATTTGAGTGGGTTTAAGTGGATCAGAGTTGATTGGAGAGGACTATCGTTGATTAAAGTTGAGTGGATTAGAATGGAGTGGATAAGAGAGGGCTGTAGTGGAGAACATTGGAATGGAGTGAGTTAGAGTGGGGTGGATCAGATTGGAGTAGATCAGAGTGGAGTGAATTAGAGATGATTAGAGTGGATCAGAGTGGATTGGAGTAGATTAGAGTGGAGTGGAATATAGTGGATTAGAGTTGGAATGTTTTAATGTGGAGTGGATTAGAGGAGAGTGGATTAAGGAGGAGTGAATTAGAGTGTATTGGAGTGGATACAAGTGGATTGGATTGGAGTGGAGTGGATTAGAGTGGAGTGGATTAGAGGGGTTTGGATTGGATTGGATTGAAGTTGCCTATGTCAAAACCACTAGCTTTTGCAAGGGGGTTACCTGGGTTTTTGGCCCTGTGCTAGACGTCCATCTAGGGAAACCTACCAAACCCACACATTTCTGCAAAGTAGACACCCGGGGGCTTCCAAGGAGGTATGGCTTGCGTGGATCCTCCAACGTTCCTTTACCCAGAATCCCTTGCAAACCTCAATTTTAGCTGAAAAAATAATTTTTTTTCACACATTTTTGTGTGGGAAAGCATGGCATCACTGGGCTCACACAAATTTCCTCCTACCCAGCGTTCCCCCAGGTCTCCCGATAAAAATGCAACAGGCAAGGGCCCAAAACCTGATGAGGCTACATCAAAATTACCTATCACAAACCAACCTGGTTTTGCAAGGTGGTTTCCATGAGTTTTTGGCCCGGGGCTCGGCGGCCATCTAGGGAAACCTACCTAACCCACACATTTCTGGAAACTAGACACACGGGTGACTCCTGTGAGGTATGGCTTGCGTGGGTCCCTTATCATTCTCCTACCCAGAATCCACTGCAAAGCTCACATTTTGCAAAAAAATGCTTTTTTCTCAGATTTCTGTGTGGTAAAGTTGTGGAATCTGCGTGGATCCTCAAATTTCCTCCCACCCAGCGTTGCCCCAGGTCTCCCGATAAAAATGGTACCTCACTTGTGTGGGTAGGCATCTGCAACAGGAAAAGGCCCAAATCGTACGGTGGAGAATTCAAAATTACCTATAGCAAAACTACCTTATTTTTGGGGGGGCATCTGAGTTTTTGGCCCGGGGCTCGGCGGCCATCTTGGGAAACTACCAAACCGAAACAGTTCTGAAAACTAGACACCCAGGGGAGTCCAGTGAGGTATGGCATGTGTGGGTCCCCCAACGTTTTCCTACCCAGAATTCCCTGCAAATCTTAAAATTAGGTTAAAAAAACACTGCGTGGGATCTCCGTGCCGGCACAATTGTCCTACCACCCAGCGTTCCCCTTGTTCTCCCGAGTAAAATGATACCTCACATGTGTGGGTGGGCCAAAGGCCTGTGACTAGGATGACCCCAAAACAGTAGAATTCTCAGTGCTTTCTTGTACATACTGAACACTACAATTTTTTAAAAATACATTTTTGGCCTGTTCTGCTTTGGTACCATTTTTCTCACAAGACTTTGGGGAACGCGGGGTGGGTGGAAATTTGTTGATCCACGCAGATTCCAGAACTTTCCACCACAGAAATATGAGGAAAATGCGTTTTTTTCCCCAATTGATTAGGTTTGCAAGGGATTCTGGGTAACAGAACCTGGTGGGAGGCAGTCGAGTCACCCCATCCTGAATTCCCGTGGGTGTCTAGTTTTCAAAATATATTCGTATGCTAGGTTTTCGTAGGTGCCGGCAGAGCTAGGGTTCAAAAACTACAGGTAGGCACTTTGCCAAAAAAGGGCCAGTTTTCACTGTGAAGTTGAGGTGCGACCACGTTGCATTTTGCACCGTTTCCTGTCACAGGCACTAGGCAGACCCAGGCAAGTGAGGTACCATTTTTCTCATAAGACTTTGGGGGACGCAGGGTGGGTGGAAATGTGTTAATCCACGCAGATTCCAGAACTTTCCACCACAGAAATGTGAGGAAAATGCGTTTTTTTCCAATTGTTTAGCTTTGCAAGGGATTCTGGGTAACAGAACCTGGTGGGAGGCAGTCGAGTCACCCCATCCTGAATTCTCCTGGGTGTCTAGTTTTCAAAATGTATTGGTATGCTAGGTTTCCCTAGGTGCCGGCAGAGCTACAGTTAGAAAACTACAGGTAGGCACTTTGCGAAAAAAGGGCCAGTTTTCACTGCAAAATTGAGGTGCGACCACGTTGTGTTTTGTGCCGTTTCCTGTGCAGGCACTAGGCAGACCCAGGCAGGTGAGGTACCATTTTTTTCATATGCCTTGGGGGAACGCGGGGTGGGTTGAAATTTGTTGATCCACGCAGATTCCAGAACTTTCCACCACAGATATGTGAGGAAAATGCATTTCTTTTTCCAATTTTTTAGGTTTGCAAGGGATTCTGGGTAACAGAACCTGGTGGGAGGCAGTCGAGGCACCCCATCCTGAATTCCCCTGGGTGTCTAGTTTTCAAAATATATTCGTATGCTAGGTTTTCCTAGGTGCCGGCAGAGCTAGGGTTAAAAAACTACAGGTAGGAACTTTGCTAAAAAAGGGCCAGGTGTCACTGTGAAGTTGAGGTGCGACCACATGCGTTGTGCGCCGTTTCCTGTCGCAAACACTAGGCAGACCTAGGCAAGTGAAGTACCATTTTTCTCATAAGACTTTGGGGAACGCGGGGTGCGTGGAAATGTTTTAATCCACGCAGATTCCAGAACTTTCCACCACAGAAATGTGAGGAAAATGTATTTGTTTTTCCCAATTTTTTAGCTGGTGGGAGGCAGTCGAGTCACCCCATCCTAAAGTCCCCTGGGTGTTTAGATTTAAAAAATGTATAGGTTTGCTAGGTTTCTCTAGGTGCCGGCACAGCTAGGGTTAAAAAACTACAGGTAGGTACTTTGCCAAAAAAGGGCCAGTTTTCACTGTGAAATTGAGGTGCGACCACGTTGTGTTTTGTGCCGTTTCCTGTGCAGGCACTAGGCAGACCCAGGCAGGTGAGGTACCATTTTTCTCATACGCCTTTTGGGAACACAGGGTGGGTCAAAATTTGTTGATCCACGCAGATTCCAGAACTTTCCACCACATAAATGTGAGGAAAATGCATTTCTTTTTCCAATTTTTTAAGTTTGCAAGGGATTCTGGGTAACAGAACCTGGTGGGAGGCAGTCGAGTCACCCCATCCTGAATCCCCCTGGGTGTCTAGTTTTAAAAAATGTATAGGTTTGCTAGGGTTCCCCAGGCAAGTGAGGTACCATTTTTCTCATAAGACTTTGGGGAACGCGGGGTGCATGGAAATGTTTTAATCCACGCAGATTCCAGAACTTTCCACCACAGAAATGTGAGGAAAATGCATTTTTCCCAATTTTTTAGCTTTGCAAGGGATTCTGGGTCACAGAACCTGGTGGGAGGCAGTCGAGTCACTCCATCCTAAATTCCCCTGGGTGTCTAGATTTAAAAAATGTGTAGGTGTTTGCTAGGTTTCTCTAGGTGCCGGTACAGCTAGGGTTCAAAAACTACAGGTAGGCACTTTGCCAAAAAAGGGCCAGTTTTCACTGTGAAATTGAGGTGCAACCACGTTGCGTTTTATGCCGTTTCCTGTCGCAGGCACTAGGCAGACCCAGGCAAGTGAGGTACCATTTTTCTCATAAGACTTTGGGGAACGCAGGGTAGGTGGAAATGTTTTAATCCACGCAGATTCCAGAACTTTCCACCACAGAAATGTGAGGAAAATGCATTTGTTTTCCCAATTTTTCAGCTGGTGGGAGGCAGTCGAGTCACCCCATCCTAAAGTCCCCTGGGTGTTTAGATTTAAAAAATGTATAGGTTTGCTAGGTTTCTCTAGGTGCCGGCACAGCTAGGGTTAAAAAACTACAGGTAGGTACTTTGCCAAAAAAGGGCCAGTTTTCACTGTGAAATTGAGGTGCGACCACGTTGTGTTTTGTGCCGTTTCCTGTGCAGGCACTAGGCAGACCCAGGCAGGTGAGGTACCATTTTTCTCATACGCCTTTTGGGAACACAGGGTGGGTCAAAATTTGTTGATCCACGCAGATTCCAGAACTTTCCACCACATAAATGTGAGGAAAATGCATTTCTTTTTCCAATTTTTTAGGTTTGCAAGGGATTCTGGGTATTAGAACCTGGTGGGAGGCAGTCGAGTCACCCCATCCTGAATCCCCCTGGGTGTCTAGTTTTAAAAAATGTATAGGTTTGCTAGGTTTCCCCAGGCAAGTGAGGTACCATTTTTCTCATAAGACTTTGGGGAACGCGGGGTGCATGGAAATGTTTTAATCCACGCAGATTCCAGAACTTTCCACCACAGAAATGTGAGGAAAATGCATTTTTCCCAATTTTTTAGCTTTGCAAGGGATTCTGGGTCACAGAACCTGGTGGGAGGCAGTCGAGTCACTCCATCCTAAATTCCCCTGGGTGTCTAGATTTAAAAAATGTGTAGGTTTGCTAGGTTTCTCTAGGTGCCGGTACAGCTAGGGTTCAAAAACTACAGGTAGGCACTTTGCCAAAAAAGGGCCAGTTTTCACTGTGAAATTGAGGTGCAACCACGTTGCGTTTTATGCCGTTTCATGTCGCAGGCACTAGGTAGACCCAGGCAAGTGAGGTACTATTTTTCTCATAAGACTTTGGGGAACGCAGGGTAGGTGGAAATTTGTTGATCCACGCAGATTCCAGAACTTTCCACCACAGAAATGTGAGGAAAATGCATTTTTTCCCCAATTTGTTTAGGTTTGCAAGGGATTCTGGGTAACAGACCCTGGTGGGAGGCAGTCGAGTCACCGCATCCTGAATTCCCCTGGGTGTTTAGTTTTCAAAATATATTCGTATGCTAGGTTTTCCTAGGTGCCGGCAGAGCTAGGGTTAAAAAACTACAGGTAGGCACTTTGCTAAAAAAGGGCCAGTTTTCACTGTGAAGTTGAGGTGCGACCACATGCGTTGTGCGCCGTTTCCTGTCGCAAGCACTAGGCAGACCTAGGCAAGTGTAGTACCATTTTTCTCATAAGACTTTGGGGAACGCGGGGTGCGTGGAAATGTTTTAATCCACGCAGATTCCAGAACTTTCCACCACAGAAATGTGAGGAAAATGCATTTGTTTTCCCAATTTTTCAGCTGGTGGGAGGCAGTCGAGTCACCCCATCCTAAAGTCCCCTGGGTGTTTAGATTTAAAAAATGTATAGGTTTGCTAGGTTTCTCTAGGTGCCGGCACAGCTAGGGTTCAAAATCTACAGGTAGGCACTTTGCCAAAAAAGGGCCAGTTTTCACTGTGAAATTCAGGTGCGACCACGTTGTGTTTTGTGCAGTTTCCTGTGCAGGCACTAGGCAGACCCAGGCAGGTGAGGTACCATTTTTCTCATACGCCTTTTGGGAACGCGGGGTGGGTCAAAATTTGTTGATCCACGCAGATTCCAGAACTTTCCACCACAGAAATGTGAGGAAAATGCATTTCTTTTTCCAATTTTTTAGGTTTGCAAGGGATTCTGGGTAACAGAACCTGGTGGGAGGCAGTCGAGGCACCCCATCCTGAATTCCCCTGGGTGTCTACTTTTCACAAATGTATAGGTTTGCTAGGTTTACCTAGGTGCCGGCAGAGCTAGGGTTCAAAAACTACAGGTAGGCACTTTGCCAAAAAAGGGCCAGTTTTCACTGTGAAGTTGAGGTGCGACCACGTTGAATTTTGCACCGTTTCCTGTCGCAGGCACTAGGCAGACCCAGGCAACTGAGGTACCATTTTTTTCACAAGACTTTGGGGAACGCGGGGTAGGTGGAAATTTGTTGATCCACGCAGATTCCAGAACTTTCCACCGCAGAAATGTGAGGAAAATGCATTTGTTTTCCCAATTTTTTAGCTGGTGGGAGGCAGTCGAGTCACCCCATCCTAAAGTCCCCTGGGTGTTTAGATTTAAAAAATGTATAAGTTTGCTAGGTTTCTCTAGGTGCTGGCACAGCTAGGGTTCAAAAACTACAGGTAGGCACTTTGCCAAAAAAGGGCCAGTTTTCACTGTGAAATTGAGGTGCGACCACATTGCATTTTATGCCGTTTCCTGTCGCAGGCACTAGGCAGACCCAGGCAACTGAGGTACCATTTTTTTCACAAGACTTTGGGGAACGCGGGGTAGGTGGAAATTTGTTGATCCACGCAGATTCCAGAACTTTCCACCGCAGAAATGTGAGGAAAATGCATTTGTTTTCCCAATTTTTTAGCTGGTGGGAGGCAGTCGAGTCACCCCATCCTAAAGTCCCCTGGGTGTTTAGATTTAAAAAATGTATAAGTTTGCTAGGTTTCTCTAGGTGCTGGCACAGCTAGGGTTCAAAAACTACAGGTAGGCACTTTGCCAAAAAAGGGCCAGTTTTCACTGTGAAATTGAGGTGCGACCACATTGCATTTTATGCCGTTTCCTGTCGCAGGCACTAGGCAGACCCAGGCAAGTGAGGTACCATTTTTCTCATAAAACTTTGGGGAACACAGGGTAGGTGGAAATTTGTTGATCCACGCAGATTCCAGAACTTTCCACCACAGAAATGTGAGGAAAATGCATTTTTTCCCCAATTTGTTTAGGTTTGCAAGGGATTCTGGGTAACAGACCCTGGTGGGAGGCAGTCGAGTCACCCCATCCTGAATTCCCCTGGTTGTCTAGTTTTCAAAAATTTATAGGTTTGCTAGGTTTACCTAGGTGCCGGCAGAGCTAGGGTTCAAAACCTACAGGTAGGCACTTTGCCAAAAAAGGGCCAGTTTTCACTGTGAAGTTGAGGTGCGACCACGTTGAATTTTGCACCGTTTCCTGTCCCAGGCACTAGGCAGACCCAGGCAAGTGAGGTACCATTTTTTTCACAAGACTTTGGGGAACGCGGGGTGGGTGGAAATTTGTTGATCCACGCAGATTCCAGAACTTTCCACTGCAGAAATGTGAGGAAAAGGCTTTTTTTCCAATTTTTTAGGTTTGCAAGGGACTCTGGGTAACAGAACCTGGTGGAAGGCAGTCGAGTCACCCCATCCTGAATTCCCCTGGGTGTCTAGTTTTCAGAAATGTATTGGTTTGCTAGGTTTCCCTAGGTGCCGGCAGAGCTAGGGTTCAAAAACTACAGGTAGGCACTTTGCGAAAAAAGGGCCAGTTTTCACTGCGAAATTGAGGTGCGACCACGTTTAGTTTTGCGCCGTTTCCTGTCGCAGGCACTAGGCAGACCCGGGCAAGTGAGGTACCATTTTTCTCACAAGATTTTGGGGAACGCGGGGTGGGTGGAAATTTGTTGATCCACGCAAATTCCAGAACTTCCCACCACAGAAATATGAGGAAAATTCGTTTTTTTCCCCAATTGTTTAGGTTTGCAAGGGATTCTGGGTAACAGAACCTGGTAGGAGGCAGTCGAGTCACCCCATCCTGAATTCCCCTGGGTGTCTAGTTTTCAAAATATATTCGTATGCTAGGTTTTCCTAGGTGCCGGCAGAGCTAGGGTTCAAAAACTACAGGTAGGCACTTTGCCAAAAAAGGGCCAGTTTTCACTGTGAAATTGAGGTGCGACCACATTGCATTTTATGCCGTTTCCTGTCGCAGGCACTAGGCAGACCCAGGCAAGTGAGGTACCATTTTTCTCATAAGACTTTGGGGAACGCAGGGTAGGTGGAAATTTGTTGATCCACGCAGATTCCAGAACTTTCCACCACAGAAATGTGAGGAAAATGCATTTTTTCCCCAATTTGTTTAGGTTTGCAAGGGATTCTGGGTAACAGACCCTGGTGGGAGGCAGTCGAGTCACCCCATCCTGAATTCCCCTGGGTGTCTAGTTTTCAAAATATATTCGTATCCTAGGTTTTCCTAGGTGCCGGCAGAGCTAGGGTTAAAAAACTACAGGTAGGCACTTTGCTAAAAAAGGGCCAGTTTTCACTGTGAAGTTGAGGTGCGACCACTTGCGTTGTGCGCCGTTTCCTGTCGCAACCACTAGGCAGACCTAGGCAAGTGAAGTACCATTTTTCTCATAAGACTTTGGGGAACGCGGGGTGCGTGGAAATGTTTTAATCCACGCAGATTCCAGAACTTTCCACCACAGAAATGTGAGGAAAATGCATTTGTTTTCCCAATTTTTCAGCTGGTGGGAGGCAGTCGAGTCACCCCATCCTAAAGTCCCCTGGGTGTTTAGATTTAAAAAATGTATAGGTTTGCTAGGTTTCTCTAGGTGCCGGCACAGCTAGGGTTCAAAAACTACAGGGAGGCACTTTGCCAAAAAAGGGCCAGTTTTCACTGTGAAATTCAGGTGCGACCACGTTGTGTTTTGTGCAGTTTCCTGTGCAGGCACTAGGCAGACCCAGGCAGGTGAGGTACCATTTTTCTCATACGCCTTTTGGGAACACGGGGTGGGTCAAAATGTGTTGATCCACGCAGATTCCAGAACTTTCCACCACAGATATGTGAGGAAAATGCATTTCTTTTTCCAATTTTTTAGGTTTGCAAGGGATTCTGGGTAACAGAACCTGGTGGGAGGCAGTCGAGGCACTCCATCCTGAATTCCCCTGGGTGTCTACTTTTCAAAAATGTATAGGTTTGCTAGGTTTACCTAGGTGCCGGCAGAGCTAGGGTTCAAAACCTACAGGTAGGCACTTTGCCAAAAAAGGGCCAGTTTTCACTGTGAAGTTGAGGTGCGACCACGTTGAATTTTGCACCGTTTCCTGTCCCAGGCACTAGGCAGACCCAGGCAAGTGAGGTACCATTTTTTTCACAAGACGTTGGGGAACGCGGGGTGGGTGGAAATTTGTTGATCCACGCAGATTCCAGAACTTTCCACTGCAGAAATGTGAGGAAAAGGCCTTTTTTCCAATTTTTTAGGTTTGCAAGGGACTCTGGGTAACAGAACCTGGTGGAAGGCAGTCGAGTCACCCCATCCTGAATTCCCCTGGGTGTCTAGTTTTCAGAAATGTATTGGTTTGCTAGGTTTCCCTAGGTGCCGGCAGAGCTAGGGTTCAAAAACTACAGGTAGGCACTTTGCGAAAAAAGGGCCAGTTTTCACTGCGAAATTGAGGTGCGACCACGTTGAGTTTTGCACCGTTTCCTGTCGCAGGCACTAGGCAGACCCAGGCAAGTGAGGTACCATTTTTCTCACAAGACTTTGGGGAACGCGGGGTGGGTGGAAATTTGTTGATCCACGCAAATTCCAGAACTTTCCACCACAGAAATATGAGGAAAATTCGTTTTTTTCCCCAATTGTTTAGGTTTGCAAGGGATTCTGGGTAACAGAACCTGGTGGGAGGCAGTCGAGTCACCCCATCCTGAATTCCCCTGGGTGTCTAGTTTTCAAAATATATTCGTATGCTAGGTTTTCCTAGGTGCCGGCAGAGCTAGGGTTAAAAAACTACAGGTAGGCACTTTGTTAAAAAAAGGGCCAGTTTTCACTGTGAAGTTGAGGTGCGACCACATGCGTTGTTCGCCGTTTCCTGTCGCAAGCACTAGGCAGACCTAGGCAAGTGAGGTACCATTTTTCTCATAAGACTTTGGGGAACGCGGGGTGCGTGGAAATGTTTTAATCCACGCAGATTCCAGAACTTTCCACCGCAGAAATGTGAGGAAAATGCATTTGTTTTCCCAATTTTTTAGCTGGTGGGAGGCAGTCGAGTCACCCCATCCTAAAGTCCCCTGGGTGTTTAGATTTAAAAAATGTATAGTTTGCTAGGTTTCTCTAGGTGCCGGCACAGCTAGGGTTCAAAAACTACAAGTAGGCACTTTGCCAAAAAAGGGCCAGTTTTCACTGTGAAATTGAGGTGCGACCACATTGCATTTTATGCCGTTTCCTGTCGCAGGCACTAGGCAGACCCAGGCAGGTGAGGTACCATTTTTCTCATACGACTTTGGGGAACGCGGGGTGGGTGGAAATTTGTTGATCCACGCAGATTCCAGAACTTTCCACCGCAGAAATGTGAGGAAAATGCTTTTTTTCCAATTTTTTAGGTTTGCAAGGGATTCTGGGTAACAGAACCTGGTGGAAGGCAGTCGAGTCACCCCATCCTGAATTCCCCTGGGTGTCTAGTTTTCAGAAATGTATTGGTTTGCTAGGTTTCCCTAGGTGCCGGCAGAGCTAGGGTTCAAAAACTACAGGTAGGCACTTTGCGAAAAAAGGGCCAGTTTTCACTGCGAAATTGAGGTGCGACCACGTTGAGTTTTGCGCCGTTTCCTGTCGCAGGCACTAGGCAGACCCAGGCAAGTGAGGTACCATTTTTCTCACAAGACTTTGGGGAACGCGGGGTGGGTGGAAATTTGTTGATCCACGCAGATTCCAGAACTTTCCACCACAGAAATATGAGGAAAATGTGTTTTTTTCCCCAATTGTTTAGGTTTGCAAGGGATTCTGGGTAACAGAACCTGGTGGGAGGCAGTCGAGTCACCCCATCCTGAATTCCCCTGGGTGTCTAGTTTTCAAAATATATTCGTATGCTAGGTTTTCCTAGGTGCCGGCAGAGCTAGGGTTAAAAAACTACAGGTAGGCACTTTGCTAAAAAAGGGCCAGTTTTCACTGTGAAGTTGAGGTGCGACCACATGCGTTGTGCGCCGTTTCCTGTCGCAAGCACTAGGCAGACCTAGGCAAGTGAGGTACCATTTTTCTCATAAGACTTTGGGGAACGCGGGGTGCGTGGAAATGTTTTAGTCCACGCAGATTCCAGAACTTTCCACCGCAGAAAAGTGAGGAAAATGCATTTGTTTTCCCAATTTTTTAGCTGGTGGGAGGCAGTCGAGTCACCCCATCCTAAAGTCCCCTGGGTGTTTAGATTTAAAAAATGTATAGGTTTGCTAGGTTTCTCTAGGTGCCGGCACAGCTAGGGTTAAAAAACTACAGGTAGGCACTTTGCCAAAAAAGGGCCAGTTTTCACTGTGAAATTGAGGAGCGACCACGTTGTGTTTTGTGCCGTTTCCTGTGCAGGCACTAGGCAGACCCAGGCAGGTGAGGTACCATTTTTCTCATACGCCTTTTGGGAACACGGGGTGGGTCAAAATTTGTTGATCCACGCAGATTCCAGAACTTTCCACCACAGATATGTGAGGAAAATGCATTTCTTTTTCCAACTTTTTTAGGTTTGCAAGGGATTCTGGGTAACAGAACCTGGTGGGAGGCAGTCGAGGCACCCCATCCTGAATTCCCCTGGGTGTCTACTTTTCAAAAATGTATAGGTTTGCTAGGTTTCCCCAGGCAAGTGAGGTACCATTTTTCTCATAAGACTTTGGGGAACGCGGGGTGCGTGGAAATGTTTTAATCCACGCAGATTCCAGAACTTTCCACCACAGAAATGTGAGGAAAATGCATTTTTTCCCCAATTTTCTAGCTTTGCAAGGGATTCTGGGTAACCGAACCTGGTGGGAGGCAGTCGAGTCACCCCATCCTAAATTCCCCTGGGTGTCTAGATTTAAAAAATGTATAGGTTTGCTAGGTTTCTCTAGGTGCCGGCACAGCTATGGTTCAAAAACTACAGGTAGGCACTTTGCCAAAAAAGGGCCAGTTTTCACTGTGAAATTGAGGTGCAACCACGTTGCAATTTATGCCGTTTCCTGTCGCAGGCACTAGGTAGACCCAGGCAAGTGAGGTACCATTTTTCTCATAAGACTTTGGGGAACGCAGGTTAGGTGGAAATTTGTTGATCCACGCAGATTCCAGAACTTTCCACCACAGAAATGTGAGGAAAATGCATTTTTTCCCCAATTTGTTTAGGTTTGCAAGGGATTCTGGGTAACAGACCCTGGTGGGAGGCAGTCGAGTCACCCCATCCTGAATTCCCCTGGGTGTCTAGTTTTCAAAATATATTCGTATGCTAGGTTTTCCTAGGTGCCGGCAGAGCTAGAGTTAAAAAACTACAGGTAGGCACTTTGCTAAAAAAGGGCCAGTTTTCACTGTGAAGTTGAGGTGCGACCACATGCGTTGTGCGCCGTTTCCTGTCGCAAGCACTAGGCAGACCTAGGCAAGTGAGGTACCATTTTTCTCATAAGACTTTGGGGAACGCGGGGTGCGTGGAAATGTTTTAATCCACGCAGATTCCAGAACTTTCCACCACAGAAATGTGAGGAAAATGCATTTGTTTTCCCAATTTTTTAGCTGGTGGGAGGCAGTCGAGTCACCCCATCCTGAAGTCCCCTGGGTGTTTAGATTTAAAAAATGTATAGGTTTGCTAGGTTTCTGTAGGTGCCGGCACAGCTAGGGTTAAAAAACTACAGGTAGGCACTTTGCCAAAAAAGGGCCAGTTTTCACTGTGAAATTGAGGTGCGACCACATTGCATTTTATGCCGTTTCCTGTCGCAGGCACTAGGCAGACCCAGGCAGGTGAGGTACCATTTTTCTCATATGGCTTTGGGGAACGGGGGGTGGGTGGAAATTTGTTGATCCACGCAGATTCCAGAACTTTCCACCACAGAAATGTGAGGAAAATGCATTACTTTTTCCAATTTTTTAGGTTTGCAAGGGATTCTGGGTAACAGAACCTGGTGGGAGGCAGTCGAGTCACCCCATCCTGAATTCCCCTGGGTGTCTAGTTTTCAAAAATGTATAGGTTTGCTAGGTTTCCCCAGGCAAGTGAGGTACCATTTTTCTCATAAGACTTTGGGGAACGCGGGGTGCGTGGAAATGTTTTAATCCACGCAGATTCCAGAACTTTCCACCACAGAAATGTGAGGAAAATGCATTTTTTTCCCAATTTGTTAGCTTTGCAAGGGATTCTGGGTAACAGAACCTGGTGGGAGGCAGTCGAGTCACCCCATCCTAAATTCCCCTGGGTGTCTAGATTTAAAAAATGTATAGGTTTGCTAGGTTTCTCTAGGTGCCGGCACAGCTATGGTTCAAAAACTACAGGTAGGCACTTTGCCAAAAAAGGGCCAGTTTTCACTGTGAAATTGATGTGCAACCACGTTGCGTTTTATGCCGTTTCCTGTCGCAGGCACTAGGTAGACCCAGGCAAGTGAGGTACCATTTTTCTCATAAGACTTTGGGGAACGCAGGGTAGGTGGAAATGTGTTGATCCACGCAGATTCCAGAACTTTCCACCACAGAAATGTGAGGAAAATGCATTTTTTCCCCAATGTGTTTCGGTTTGCAAGGGATTCTGGGTAACAGACCCTGGTGGGAGGCAGTCGAGTCACCCATCCTGAATTCCCCTTGGTGTCTAGTTTTCAAAATATATTCGTATGCTAGGTTTTCCTAGGTGCCGGCAGAGCTAGGGTTAAAAAACTACAGGTAGGCACTTTGCTAAAAAAGGGCCAGTTTTCACTGTGAAGTTGAGGTGCGACCACATGCGTTGTGCGCCGTTTCCTGTCGCAAGCACTAGGCAGACCTAGGCAAGTGAGGTACCATTTTTCTCATAAGACTTTGGGGAACGCGAGGTGTGTAGAAATGTTTTAATCCACGCAGATTCCAGAACTTTCCACCACAGAAATATGAGGAAAATGCATTTGTTTTCCCAATTTTTTAGCTGGTGGGAGGCAGTCGAGTCACCCCATCCTAAAGTCCCCTGGGTGTTTAGATTTAAAAAATGTATAGGTTTGCTAGGTTTCTCTAGGTGCCGGCACAGCTAGGGTTCAAAAACTACAGGTAGGCACTTTGCCAAAAAAGGGCCAGTTTTCACTGTGAAATTGAGGTGCGACCACATTGCATTTTATGTCGTTTCCTGTCGCAGGCACTAGGCAGACCCAGGCAGGTGAGGTACCATTTTTCTCATACGACTTTGGGGAACGTGTGGTGGGTGGAAATTTGTTGATCCACGCAGATTCCAGAACTTTCCACCACAGAAATGTGAGGAAAATGCATTTCTTTTTCCAATTTTTTAGGTTTGCAAGGGATTCTGGGTAACAGAACCTGGTGGGAGGCAGTCGAGTCACCCCATCCTGAATTCCCCTGGGTGTCTAGTTTTCAAAAATGTATAGGTTTGCTAGGTTTCCCCAGGCAAGTGAGGTACCATTTTTCTCATAAGACTTTGGGGAACGCGGGGTGAGTGGAAATGTTTTAATCCACGCAGATATTATTTACATACAAGGACTACTTCGCATTGTTTGACACTTCTAGTGCTGGGTCTCCTACTTTGTTATAGAGACACCTTGAGTTCCTAGTTGGGATATAGTTGGTATTGATATTGTGTGAGTGAAAGTAGTGGTATGAGAGTTGATGTGTATGAATGAAGTGATCCAGGGGGATTAAGGTTTTTTTACGTGATTGTTTTAGAAATAGTATGAATTAATGTATCAATGTATCAATGAACATATGTATTGTAGAACTGAAGTCTACTCTCTGTGACTCATTAAATGAATTTAATCCAAAAAAAAGAAAAGAAAAATAGAAAATAATGAATAACCTTTTTGATACAAATAAAAAAGTATTTATGAGAATAACTGCTGTGTTTATGAGGTGTACTTTTTGAATGGAATTGTCAAACAATGCGAAGTAGTCCTTGTATGTAAATAATATTGGTCGATGAGGGAAATTTTCTGATACTGTTGTATGTTCTTTCTCCTCTTTTTCCCTGCCCACACGGTCTCATAGAGGGGGTCCCTTAATATTGCACTTTAATCCACGCAGATTCCAGAACTTTCCACCACAGAAATATGAGGAAAATTCGTTTTTTCCCCCAATTGTTTAGGTTTGCAAGGGATTCTGGGTAACAGAACCTGGTGGGAGGCAGTCGAGTCACCCTATCCTGAATTCCCCTGGGTGTCTATTTTACAAAATATATTCGTATGCTAGGTTTTCCTAGGTACCGGCAGAGCTAGGGTTAAAAAACTACAGGTAGGCACTTTGCTAAAAAAGGGCCAGTTTTCACTGTGAAGTTGAGGTGCGACCACATGCGTTGTGCGCCGTTTCCTGTCGCAAGCACTAGGGAGACCTAGGCAAGTGAGGTACCATTTTTTTCATAAGACTTTGGGGAACGCGGGGTGCGTGGAAATGTTTTAATCCACGCAGATTCCAGAACTTTCCACCGCAGAAATGTGAGGAAAATGCATTTGTTTTCCCAATTTTTTTAGCTGGTGGGAGGCAGTCGAGTCACCCCATCCTAAAGTCCCCTGGGTGTTTAGATTTAAAAAATGTATAGTTTGCTAGGTTTCTCTAGGTGCCGGCACAGCTAGGGTTCAAAAACTACAAGTAGGCACTTTGCCAAAAAAGGGCCAGTTTTCACTGTGAAATTGAGGTGCGACCACATTGCATTTTATGCCGTTTCCTGTCGCAGGCACTAGGCAGACCCAGGCAGGTGAGGTACCATTTTTCTCATACGACTTTGGGGAACGCGGGGTGGGTGGAAATTTGTTGATCCACGCAGATTCCAGAACTTTCCACCGCAGAAATGTGAGGAAAATGCATTTCTTTTTCCAACTTTTTTAGGTTTGCAAGGGATTCTGGGTAACAGAACCTGGTGGGAGGCAGTCGAGGCACCCCATCCTGAATTCCCCTGGGTGTCTACTTTTCAAAAATGTATAGGTTTGCTAGGTTTCCCCAGGCAAGTGAGGTACCATTTTTCTCATAAGACTTTGGGGAACGCGGGGTGCATGGAAATGTTTTAATCCACGCAGATTCCAGAACTTTCCACCACAGAAATGTGAGGAAAATGCATTTTTTCCCCAATTTTCTAGCTTTGCAAGGGATTCTGGGTAACCGAACCTGGTGGGAGGCAGTCGAGTCACCCCATCCTAAATTCCCCTGGGTGTCTAGATTTAAAAAATGTATAGGTTTGCTAGGTTTCTCTAGGTGCCGGCACAGCTATGGTTCAAAAACTACAGGTAGGCACTTTGCCAAAAAAGGGCCAGTTTTCACTGTGAAATTGAGGTGCAACCACGTTGCAATTTATGCCGTTTCCTGTCGCAGGCACTAGGTAGACCCAGGCAAGTGAGGTACCATTTTTCTCATAAGACTTTGGGGAACGCAGGTTAGGTGGAAATTTGTTGATCCACGCAGATTCCAGAACTTTCCACCACAGAAATGTGAGGAAAATGCATTTTTTCCCCAATTTGTTTAGGTTTGCAAGGGATTCTGGGTAACAGACCCTGGTGGGAGGCAGTCGAGTCACCCCATCCTGAATTCCCCTGGGTGTCTAGTTTTCAAAATATATTCGTATGCTAGGTTTTCCTAGGTGCCGGCAGAGCTAGAGTTAAAAAACTACAGGTAGGCACTTTGCTAAAAAAGGGCCAGTTTTCACTGTGAAGTTGAGGTGCGACCACATGCGTTGTGCGCCGTTTCCTGTCGCAAGCACTAGGCAGACGTAGGCAAGTGAGGTACCATTTTTCTCATAAGACTTTGGGGAACGCGGGGTGCGTGGAAATGTTTTAATCCACGCAGATTCCAGAACTTTCCACCACAGAAATGTGAGGAAAATGCATTTGTTTTCCCAATTTTTTAGCTGGTGGGAGGCAGTCGAGTCACCCCATCCTGAAGTCCCCTGGGTGTTTAGATTTAAAAAATGTATAGGTTTGCTAGGTTTCTCTAGGTGCCGGCACAGCTAGGGTTAAAAAACTACAGGTAGGCACTTTGCCAAAAAAGGGCCAGTTTTCACTGTGAAATTGAGGTGCGACCACATTGCATTTTATGCCGTTTCCTGTCGCAGGCACTAGGCAGACCCAGGCAGGTGAGGTACCATTTTTCTCATATGGCTTTGGGGAACGGGGGGTGGGTGGAAATTTGTTGATCCACGCAGATTCCAGAACTTTCCACCACAGAAATGTGAGGAAAATGCATTTCTTTTTCCAATTTTTTAGGTTTGCAAGGGATTCTGGGTAACAGAACCTGGTGGGAGGCAGTCGAGTCACCCCATCCTGAATTCCCCTGGGTGTCTAGTTTTCAAAAATGTATAGGTTTGCTAGGTTTCCCCAGGCAAGTGAGGTACCATTTTTCTCATAAGACTTTGGGGAACGCGGGGTGCGTGGAAATGTTTTAATCCACGCAGATTCCAGAACTTTCCACCACAGAAATGTGAGGAAAATGCATTTTTTTCCCAATTTGTTAGCTTTGCAAGGGATTCTGGGTAACAGAACCTGGTGGGAGGCAGTCGAGTCACCCCATCCTAAATTCCCCTGGGTGTCTAGATTTAAAAAATGTATAGGTTTGCTAGGTTTCTCTAGGTGCCGGCACAGCTATGGTTCAAAAACTACAGGTAGGCACTTTGCCAAAAAAGGGCCAGTTTTCACTGTGAAATTGATGTGCAACCACTTTGCGTTTTATGCCGTTTCCTGTCGCAGGCACTAGGTAGACCCAGGCAAGTGAGGTACCATTTTTCTCATAAGACTTTGGGGAACGCAGGGTAGGTGGAAATGTGTTGATCCACGCAGATTCCAGAACTTTCCACCACAGAAATGTGAGGAAAATGCATTTTTTCCCCAATGTGTTTCGGTTTGCAAGGGATTCTGGGTAACAGACCCTGGTGGGAGGCAGTCGAGTCACCCATCCTGAATTCCCCTTGGTGTCTAGTTTTCAAAATATATTCGTATGCTAGGTTTTCCTAGGTGCCGGCAGAGCTAGGGTTAAAAAACTACAGGTAGGCACTTTGCTAAAAAAGGGCCAGTTTTCACTGTGAAGTTGAGGTGCGACCACATGCGTTGTGCGCCGTTTCCTGTCGCAAGCACTAGGCAGACCTAGGCAAGTGAGGTACCATTTTTCTCATAAGACTTTGGGGAACGCGAGGTGTGTAGAAATGTTTTAATCCACGCAGATTCCAGAACTTTCCACCACAGAAATATGAGGAAAATGCATTTGTTTTCCCAATTTTTTAGCTGGTGGGAGGCAGTCGAGTCACCCCATCCTAAAGTCCCCTGGGTGTTTAGATTTAAAAAATGTATAGGTTTGCTAGGTTTCTCTAGGTGCCGGCACAGCTAGGGTTCAAAAACTACAGGTAGGCACTTTGCCAAAAAAGGGCCAGTTTTCACTGTGAAATTGAGGTGCGACCACATTGCATTTTATGTCGTTTCCTGTCGCAGGCACTAGGCAGACCCAGGCAGGTGAGGTACCATTTTTCTCATACGACTTTGGGGAACGTGTGGTGGGTGGAAATTTGTTGATCCACGCAGATTCCAGAACTTTCCACCACAGAAATGTGAGGAAAATGCATTTCTTTTTCCAATTTTTTAGGTTTGCAAGGGATTCTGGGTAACAGAACCTGGTGGGAGGCAGTCGAGTCACCCCATCCTGAATTCCCCTGGGTGTCTAGTTTTCAAAAATGTATAGGTTTGCTAGGTTTCCCCAGGCAAGTGAGGTACCATTTTTCTCATAAGACTTTGGGGAACGCGGGGTGAGTGGAAATGTTTTAATCCACGCAGATATTATTTACATACAAGGACTACTTCGCATTGTTTGACACTTCTAGTGCTGGGTCTCCTACTTTGTTATAGAGACACCTTGAGTTCCTAGTTGGGATATAGTTGGTATTGATATTGTGTGAGTGAAAGTAGTGGTATGAGAGTTGATGTGTATGAATGAAGTGATCCAGGGGGATTAAGGTTTTTTTACGTGATTGTTTTAGAAATAGTATGAATTAATGTATCAATGTATCAATGAACATATGTATTGTAGAACTGAAGTCTACTCTCTGTGACTCATTAAATGAATTTAATCCAAAAAAAAGAAAAGAAAAATAGAAAATAATGAATAACCTTTTTGATACAAATAAAAAAGTATTTATGAGAATAACTGCTGTGTTTATGAGGTGTACTTTTTGAATGGAATTGTCAAACAATGCGAAGTAGTCCTTGTATGTAAATAATATTGGTCGATGAGGGAAATTTTCTGATACTGTTGTATGTTCTTTCTCCTCTTTTTCCCTGCCCACACGGTCTCATAGAGGGGGTCCCTTAATATTGCACTTTAATCCACGCAGATTCCAGAACTTTCCACCACAGAAATATGAGGAAAATTCGTTTTTTCCCCCAATTGTTTAGGTTTGCAAGGGATTCTGGGTAACAGAACCTGGTGGGAGGCAGTCGAGTCACCCTATCCTGAATTCCCCTGGGTGTCTATTTTACAAAATATATTCGTATGCTAGGTTTTCCTAGGTACCGGCAGAGCTAGGGTTAAAAAACTACAGGTAGGCACTTTGCTAAAAAAGGGCCAGTTTTCACTGTGAAGTTGAGGTGCGACCACATGCGTTGTGCGCCGTTTCCTGTCGCAAGCACTAGGGAGACCTAGGCAAGTGAGGTACCATTTTTTTCATAAGACTTTGGGGAACGCGGGGTGCGTGGAAATGTTTTAATCCACGCAGATTCCAGAACTTTCCACCGCAGAAATGTGAGGAAAATGCATTTGTTTTCCCAATTTTTTTAGCTGGTGGGAGGCAGTCGAGTCACCCCATCCTAAAGTCCCCTGGGTGTTTAGATTTAAAAAATGTATAGTTTGCTAGGTTTCTCTAGGTGCCGGCACAGCTAGGGTTCAAAAACTACAAGTAGGCACTTTGCCAAAAAAGGGCCAGTTTTCACTGTGAAATTGAGGTGCGACCACATTGCATTTTATGCCGTTTCCTGTCGCAGGCACTAGGCAGACCCAGGCAGGTGAGGTACCATTTTTCTCATACGACTTTGGGGAACGCGGGGTGGGTGGAAATTTGTTGATCCACGCAGATTCCAGAACTTTCCACCGCAGAAATGTGAGGAAAATGCTTTTTTTCCAATTTTTTAGGTTTGCAAGGGATTCTGGGTAACAGAACCTGGTGGAAGGCAGTCGAGTCACCCCATCCTGAATTCCCCTGGGTGTCTAGTTTTCAGAAATGTATTGGTTTGCTAGGTTTCCCTAGGTGCCGGCAGAGCTAGGGTTCAAAAACTACAGGTAGGCACTTTGCGAAAAAAGGGCCAGTTTTCACTGCGAAATTGAGGTGCGACCACGTTGAGTTTTGCGCCGTTTCCTGTCGCAGGCACTAGGCAGACCCAGGCAAGTGAGGTACCATTTTTCTCACAAGACTTTGGGGAACGCGGGGTGGGTGGAAATTTGTTGATCCACGCAGATTCCAGAACTTTCCACCACAGAAATATGAGGAAAATTTGTTTTTTTCCCCAATTGTTTAGGTTTGCAAGGGATTCTGGGTAACAGAACCTGGTGGGAGGCAGTCGAGTCACCCCATCCTGAATTCCCCTGGGTGTCTAGTTTTCAAAATATATTCGTATGCTAGGTTTTCCTAGGTGCCGGCAGAGCTAGGGTTAAAAAACTACAGGTAGGCACTTTGCTAAAAAAGGGCCAGTTTTCACTGTGAAGTTGAGGTGCGACCACATGCGTTGTGCGCCGTTTCCTGTCGCAAGCACTAGGCAGACCTAGGCAAGTGAGGTACCATTTTTCTCATAAGACTTTGGGGAACGCGGGGTGCGTGGAAATGTTTTAATCCACGCAGATTCCAGAACTTTCCACCGCAGAAATGTGAGGAAAATGCATTTGTTTTCCCAATTTTTTAGCTGGTGGGAGGCAGTCGAGTCACCCCATCCTAAAGTCCCCTGGGTGTTTAGATTTAAAAAATGTATAGGTTTGCTAGGTTTCTCTAGGTGCCGGCACAGCTAGGGTTCAAAAACTACAGGTAGGCACTTTGCCAAAAAAGGGCCAGTTTTCACTGTGAAATTGAGGAGCGACCACGTTGTGTTTTGTGCCGTTTCCTGTGCAGGCACTAGGCAGACCCAGGCAGGTGAGGTACCATTTTTCTCATACGCCTTTTGGGAACACGGGGTGGGTCAAAATTTGTTGATCCACGCAGATTCCAGAACTTTCCACCACAGATATGTGAGGAAAATGCATTTCTTTTTCCAACTTTTTTAGGTTTGCAAGGGATTCTGGGTAACAGAACCTGGTGGGAGGCAGTCGAGGCACCCCATCCTGAATTCCCCTGGGTGTCTACTTTTCAAAAATGTATAGGTTTGCTAGGTTTCCCCAGGCAAGTGAGGTACCATTTTTCTCATAAGACTTTGGGGAACGCGGGGTGCGTGGAAATGTTTTAATCCACGCAGATTCCAGAACTTTCCACCACAGAAATGTGAGGAAAATGCATTTTTTCCCCAATTTTCTAGCTTTGCAAGGGATTCTGGGTAACCGAACCTGGTGGGAGGCAGTCGAGTCACCCCATCCTAAATTCCCCTGGGTGTCTAGATTTAAAAAATGTATAGGTTTGCTAGGTTTCTCTAGGTGCCGGCACAGCTATGGTTCAAAAACTACAGGTAGGCACTTTGCCAAAAAAGGGCCAGTTTTCACTGTGAAATTGAGGTGCAACCACGTTGCAATTTATGCCGTTTCCTGTCGCAGGCACTAGGTAGACCCAGGCAAGTGAGGTACCATTTTTCTCATAAGACTTTGGGGAACGCAGGTTAGGTGGAAATTTGTTGATCCACGCAGATTCCAGAACTTTCCACCACAGAAATGTGAGGAAAATGCATTTTTTCCCCAATTTGTTTAGGTTTGCAAGGGATTCTGGGTAACAGACCCTGGTGGGAGGCAGTCGAGTCACCCCATCCTGAATTCCCCTGGGTGTCTAGTTTTCAAAATATATTCGTATGCTAGGTTTTCCTAGGTGCCGGCAGAGCTAGAGTTAAAAAACTACAGGTAGGCACTTTGCTAAAAAAGGGCCAGTTTTCACTGTGAAGTTGAGGTGCGACCACATGCGTTGTGCGCCGTTTCCTGTCGCAAGCACTAGGCAGACCTAGGCAAGTGAGGTACCATTTTTCTCATAAGACTTTGGGGAACGCGGGGTGCGTGGAAATGTTTTAATCCACGCAGATTCCAGAACTTTCCACCACAGAAATGTGAGGAAAATGCATTTGTTTTCCCAATTTTTTAGCTGGTGGGAGGCAGTCGAGTCACCCCATCCTGAAGTCCCCTGGGTGTTTAGATTTAAAAAATGTATAGGTTTGCTAGGTTTCTCTAGGTGCCGGCACAGCTAGGGTTAAAAAACTACAGGTAGGCACTTTGCCAAAAAAGGGCCAGTTTTCACTGTGAAATTGAGGTGCGACCACATTGCATTTTATGCCGTTTCCTGTCGCAGGCACTAGGCAGACCCAGGCAGGTGAGGTACCATTTTTCTCATATGGCTTTGGGGAACGGGGGGTGGGTGGAAATTTGTTGATCCACGCAGATTCCAGAACTTTCCACCACAGAAATGTGAGGAAAATGCATTTCTTTTTCCAATTTTTTAGGTTTGCAAGGGATTCTGGGTAACAGAACCTGGTGGGAGGCAGTCGAGTCACCCCATCCTGAATTCCCCTGGGTGTCTAGTTTTCAAAAATGTATAGGTTTGCTAGGTTTCCCCAGGCAAGTGAGGTACAATTTTTCTCATAAGACTTTGGGGAACGCGGGGTGCGTGGAAATGTTTTAATCCACGCAGATTCCAGAACTTTCCACCACAGAAATGTGAGGAAAATGCATTTTTTTCCCAATTTGTTAGCTTTGCAAGGGATTCTGGGTAACAGAACCTGGTGGGAGGCAGTCGAGTCACCCCATCCTAAATTCCCCTGGGTGTCTAGATTTAAAAAATGTATAGGTTTGCTAGGTTTCTCTAGGTGCCGGCACAGCTATGGTTCAAAAACTACAGGTAGGCACTTTGCCAAAAAAGGGCCAGTTTTCACTGTGAAATTGATGTGCAACCACGTTGCGTTTTATGCCGTTTCCTGTCGCAGGCACTAGGTAGACCCAGGCAAGTGAGGTACCATTTTTCTCATAAGACTTTGGGGAACGCAGGGTAGGTGGAAATGTGTTGATCCACGCAGATTCCAGAACTTTCCACCACAGAAATGTGAGGAAAATGCATTTTTTCCCCAATGTGTTTCGGTTTGCAAGGGATTCTGGGTAACAGACCCTGGTGGGAGGCAGTCGAGTCACCCATCCTGAATTCCCCTTGGTGTCTAGTTTTCAAAATATATTCGTATGCTAGGTTTTCCTAGGTGCCGGCAGAGCTAGGGTTAAAAAACTACAGGTAGGCACTTTGCTAAAAAAGGGCCAGTTTTCACTGTGAAGTTGAGGTGCGACCACATGCGTTGTGCGCCGTTTCCTGTCGCAAGCACTAGGCAGACCTAGGCAAGTGAGGTACCATTTTTCTCATAAGACTTTGGGGAACGCGAGGTGTGTAGAAATGTTTTAATCCACGCAGATTCCAGAACTTTCCACCACAGAAATATGAGGAAAATGCATTTGTTTTCCCAATTTTTTAGCTGGTGGGAGGCAGTCGAGTCACCCCATCCTAAAGTCCCCTGGGTGTTTAGATTTAAAAAATGTATAGGTTTGCTAGGTTTCTCTAGGTGCCGGCACAGCTAGGGTTCAAAAACTACAGGTAGGCACTTTGCCAAAAAAGGGCCAGTTTTCACTGTGAAATTGAGGTGCGACCACATTGCATTTTATGTCGTTTCCTGTCGCAGGCACTAGGCAGACCCAGGCAGGTGAGGTACCATTTTTCTCATACGACTTTGGGGAACGTGTGGTGGGTGGAAATTTGTTGATCCACGCAGATTCCAGAACTTTCCACCACAGAAATGTGAGGAAAATGCATTTCTTTTTCCAATTTTTTAGGTTTGCAAGGGATTCTGGGTAACAGAACCTGGTGGGAGGCAGTCGAGTCACCCCATCCTGAATTCCCCTGGGTGTCTAGTTTTCAAAAATGTATAGGTTTGCTAGGTTTCCCCAGGCAAGTGAGGTACCATTTTTCTCATAAGACTTTGGGGAACGCGGGGTGAGTGGAAATGTTTTAATCCACGCAGATATTATTTACATACAAGGACTACTTCGCATTGTTTGACAATTCTAGTGCTGGGTCTCCTACTTTGTTATAGAGACACCTTGAGTTCCTAGTTGGGATATAGTTGGTATTGATATTGTGTGAGTGAAAGTAGTGGTATGAGAGTTGATGTGTATGAATGAAGTGATCCAGGGGGATTAAGGTTTTTTTACGTGATTGTTTTAGAAATAGTATGAATTAATGTATCAATGTATCAATGAACATATGTATTGTAGAACTGAAGTCTACTCTCTGTGACTCATTAAATGAATTTAATCCAAAAAAAAGAAAAGAAAAATAGAAAATAATGAATAACCTTTTTGATACAAATAAAAAAGTATTTATGAGAATAACTGCTGTGTTTATGAGGTGTACTTTTTGAATGGAATTGTCAAACAATGCGAAGTAGTCCTTGTATGTAAATAATATTGGTCGATGAGGGAAATTTTCTGATACTGTTGTATGTTCTTTCTCCTCTTTTTCCCTGCCCACACGGTCTCATAGAGGGGGTCCCTTAATATTGCACTTTAATCCACGCAGATTCCAGAACTTTCCACCACAGAAATATGAGGAAAATTCGTTTTTTCCCCCAATTGTTTAGGTTTGCAAGGGATTCTGGGTAACAGAACCTGGTGGGAGGCAGTCGAGTCACCCTATCCTGAATTCCCCTGGGTGTCTATTTTACAAAATATATTCGTATGCTAGGTTTTCCTAGGTACCGGCAGAGCTAGGGTTAAAAAACTACAGGTAGGCACTTTGCTAAAAAAGGGCCAGTTTTCACTGTGAAGTTGAGGTGCGACCACATGCGTTGTGCGCCGTTTCCTGTCGCAAGCACTAGGGAGACCTAGGCAAGTGAGGTACCATTTTTTTCATAAGACTTTGGGGAACGCGGGGTGCGTGGAAATGTTTTAATCCACGCAGATTCCAGAACTTTCCACCGCAGAAATGTGAGGAAAATGCATTTGTTTTCCCAATTTTTTAGCTGGTGGGAGGCAGTCGAGTCACCCCATCCTAAAGTCCCCTGGGTGTTTAGATTTAAAAAATGTATAGTTTGCTAGGTTTCTCTAGGTGCCGGCACAGCTAGGGTTCAAAAACTACAAGTAGGCACTTTGCCAAAAAAGGGCCAGTTTTCACTGTGAAATTGAGGTGCGACCACATTGCATTTTATGCCGTTTCCTGTCGCAGGCACTAGGCAGACCCAGGCAGGTGAGGTACCATTTTTCTCATACGACTTTGGGGAACGCGGGGTGGGTGGAAATTTGTTGATCCACGCAGATTCCAGAACTTTCCACCGCAGAAATGTGAGGAAAATGCTTTTTTTCCAATTTTTTAGGTTTGCAAGGGATTCTGGGTAACAGAACCTGGTGGAAGGCAGTCGAGTCACCCCATCCTGAATTCCCCTGGGTGTCTAGTTTTCAGAAATGTATTGGTTTGCTAGGTTTCCCTAGGTGCCGGCAGAGCTAGGGTTTAAAAACTACAGGTAGGCACTTTGCGAAAAAAGGGCCAGTTTTCACTGTGAAATTGAGGTGCGACCACATTGCATTTTATGTCGTTTCCTGTCGCAGGCACTAGGCAGACCCAGGCAGGTGAGGTACCATTTTTCTCATACGACTTTGGGGAACGTGTGGTGGGTGGAAATTTGTTGATCCACGCAGATTCCAGAACTTTCCACCACAGAAATGTGAGGAAAATGCATTTCTTTTTCCAATTTTTTAGGTTTGCAAGGGATTCTGGGTAACAGAACCTGGTGGGAGGCAGTCGAGTCACCCCATCCTGAATTCCCCTGGGTGTCTAGTTTTCAAAAATGTATAGGTTTGCTAGGTTTCCCCAGGCAAGTGAGGTACCATTTTTCTCATAAGACTTTGGGGAACGCGGGGTGAGTGGAAATGTTTTAATCCACGCAGATATTATTTACATACAAGGACTACTTCGCATTGTTTGACAATTCTAGTGCTGGGTCTCCTACTTTGTTATAGAGACACCTTGAGTTCCTAGTTGGGATATAGTTGGTATTGATATTGTGTGAGTGAAAGTAGTGGTATGAGAGTTGATGTGTATGAATGAAGTGATCCAGGGGGATTAAGGTTTTTTTACGTGATTGTTTTAGAAATAGTATGAATTAATGTATCAATGTATCAATGAACATATGTATTGTAGAACTGAAGTCTACTCTCTGTGACTCATTAAATGAATTTAATCCAAAAAAAAGAAAAGAAAAATAGAAAATAATGAATAACCTTTTTGATACAAATAAAAAAGTATTTATGAGAATAACTGCTGTGTTTATGAGGTGTACTTTTTGAATGGAATTGTCAAACAATGCGAAGTAGTCCTTGTATGTAAATAATATTGGTCGATGAGGGAAATTTTCTGATACTGTTGTATGTTCTTTCTCCTCTTTTTCCCTGCCCACACGGTCTCATAGAGGGGGTCCCTTAATATTGCACTTTAATCCACGCAGATTCCAGAACTTTCCACCACAGAAATATGAGGAAAATTCGTTTTTTCCCCCAATTGTTTAGGTTTGCAAGGGATTCTGGGTAACAGAACCTGGTGGGAGGCAGTCGAGTCACCCTATCCTGAATTCCCCTGGGTGTCTATTTTACAAAATATATTCGTATGCTAGGTTTTCCTAGGTACCGGCAGAGCTAGGGTTAAAAAACTACAGGTAGGCACTTTGCTAAAAAAGGGCCAGTTTTCACTGTGAAGTTGAGGTGCGACCACATGCGTTGTGCGCCGTTTCCTGTCGCAAGCACTAGGGAGACCTAGGCAAGTGAGGTACCATTTTTTTCATAAGACTTTGGGGAACGCGGGGTGCGTGGAAATGTTTTAATCCACGCCGATTCCAGAACTTTCCACCGCAGAAATGTGAGGAAAATGCATTTGTTTTCCCAATTTTTTAGCTGGTGGGAGGCAGTCGAGTCACCCCATCCTAAAGTCCCCTGGGTGTTTAGATTTAAAAAATGTATAGTTTGCTAGGTTTCTCTAGGTGCCGGCACAGCTAGGGTTCAAAAACTACAAGTAGGCACTTTGCCAAAAAAGGGCCAGTTTTCACTGTGAAATTGAGGTGCGACCACATTGCATTTTATGCCGTTTCCTGTCGCAGGCACTAGGCAGACCCAGGCAGGTGAGGTACCATTTTTCTCATACGACTTTGGGGAACGCGGGGTGGGTGGAAATTTGTTGATCCACGCAGATTCCAGAACTTTCCACCGCAGAAATGTGAGGAAAATGCTTTTTTTCCAATTTTTTAGGTTTGCAAGGGATTCTGGGTAACAGAACCTGGTGGAAGGCAGTCGAGTCACCCCATCCTGAATTCCCCTGGGTGTCTAGTTTTCAGAAATGTATTGGTTTGCTAGGTTTCCCTAGGTGCCGGCAGAGCTAGGGTTTAAAAACTACAGGTAGGCACTTTGCGAAAAAAGGGCCAGTTTTCACTGCGAAATTGAGGTGCGACCACGTTGAGTTTTGCGCCGTTTCCTGTCGCAGGCACTAGGCAGACCCAGGCAAGTGAGGTACCATTTTTCTCACAAGACTTTGGGGAACGCGGGGTGGGTGGAAATTTGTTGATCCACGCAGATTCCAGAACTTTCCACCACAGAAATATGAGGAACATTTGTTTTTTTCCCCAATTGTTTAGGTTTGCAAGGGATTCTGGGTAACAGACCCTGGTGGGAGGCAGTCGAGTCACCCCATCCTGAATTCCCCTGGGTGTCTAGTTTTCAAAATATATTCGTATCCTAGGTTTTCCTAGGTGCCGGCAGAGCTAGGGTTAAAAAACTACAGGTAGGCACTTTGCTAAAAAAGGGCCAGTTTTCACTGTGAAGTTGAGGTGCGACCACTTGCGTTGTGCGCCGTTTCCTGTCGCAACCACTAGGCAGACCTAGGCAAGTGAAGTACCATTTTTCTCATAAGACTTTGGGGAACGCGGGGTGCGTGGAAATGTTTTAATCCACGCAGATTCCAGAACTTTCCACCACAGAAATGTGAGGAAAATGCATTTGTTTTCCCAATTTTTCAGCTGGTGGGAGGCAGTCGAGTCACCCCATCCTAAAGTCCCCTGGGTGTTTAGATTTAAAAAATGTATAGGTTTGCTAGGTTTCTCTAGGTGCCGGCACAGCTAGGGTTCAAAAACTACAGGGAGGCACTTTGCCAAAAAAGGGCCAGTTTTCACTGTGAAATTCAGGTGCGACCACGTTGTGTTTTGTGCAGTTTCCTGTGCAGGCACTAGGCAGACCCAGGCAGGTGAGGTACCATTTTTCTCATACGCCTTTTGGGAACACGGGGTGGGTCAAAATGTGTTGATCCACGCAGATTCCAGAACTTTCCACCACAGATATGTGAGGAAAATGCATTTCTTTTTCCAATTTTTTAGGTTTGCAAGGGATTCTGGGTAACAGAACCTGGTGGGAGGCAGTCGAGGCACTCCATCCTGAATTCCCCTGGGTGTCTACTTTTCAAAAATGTATAGGTTTGCTAGGTTTACCTAGGTGCCGGCAGAGCTAGGGTTCAAAACCTACAGGTAGGCACTTTGCCAAAAAAGGGCCAGTTTTCACTGTGAAGTTGAGGTGCGACCACGTTGAATTTTGCACCGTTTCCTGTCCCAGGCACTAGGCAGACCCAGGCAAGTGAGGTACCATTTTTTTCACAAGACGTTGGGGAACGCGGGGTGGGTGGAAATTTGTTGATCCACGCAGATTCCAGAACTTTCCACTGCAGAAATGTGAGGAAAAGGCCTTTTTTCCAATTTTTTAGGTTTGCAAGGGACTCTGGGTAACAGAACCTGGTGGAAGGCAGTCGAGTCACCCCATCCTGAATTCCCCTGGGTGTCTAGTTTTCAGAAATGTATTGGTTTGCTAGGTTTCCCTAGGTGCCGGCAGAGCTAGGGTTCAAAAACTACAGGTAGGCACTTTGCGAAAAAAGGGCCAGTTTTCACTGCGAAATTGAGGTGCGACCACGTTGAGTTTTGCACCGTTTCCTGTCGCAGGCACTAGGCAGACCCAGGCAAGTGAGGTACCATTTTTCTCACAAGACTTTGGGGAACGCGGGGTGGGTGGAAATTTGTTGATCCACGCAAATTCCAGAACTTTCCACCACAGAAATATGAGGAAAATTCGTTTTTTTCCCCAATTGTTTAGGTTTGCAAGGGATTCTGGGTAACAGAACCTGGTGGGAGGCAGTCGAGTCACCCCATCCTGAATTCCCCTGGGTGTCTAGTTTTCAAAATATATTCGTATGCTAGGTTTTCCTAGGTGCCGGCAGAGCTAGGGTTAAAAAACTACAGGTAGGCACTTTGTTAAAAAAAGGGCCAGTTTTCACTGTGAAGTTGAGGTGCGACCACATGCGTTGTTCGCCGTTTCCTGTCGCAAGCACTAGGCAGACCTAGGCAAGTGAGGTACCATTTTTCTCATAAGACTTTGGGGAACGCGGGGTGCGTGGAAATGTTTTAATCCACGCAGATTCCAGAACTTTCCACCGCAGAAATGTGAGGAAAATGCATTTGTTTTCCCAATTTTTTAGCTGGTGGGAGGCAGTCGAGTCACCCCATCCTAAAGTCCCCTGGGTGTTTAGATTTAAAAAATGTATAGTTTGCTAGGTTTCTCTAGGTGCCGGCACAGCTAGGGTTCAAAAACTACAAGTAGGCACTTTGCCAAAAAAGGGCCAGTTTTCACTGTGAAATTGAGGTGCGACCACATTGCATTTTATGCCGTTTCCTGTCGCAGGCACTAGGCAGACCCAGGCAGGTGAGGTACCATTTTTCTCATACGACTTTGGGGAACGCGGGGTGGGTGGAAATTTGTTGATCCACGCAGATTCCAGAACTTTCCACCGCAGAAATGTGAGGAAAATGCTTTTTTTCCAATTTTTTAGGTTTGCAAGGGATTCTGGGTAACAGAACCTGGTGGAAGGCAGTCGAGTCACCCCATCCTGAATTCCCCTGGGTGTCTAGTTTTCAGAAATGTATTGGTTTGCTAGGTTTCCCTAGGTGCCGGCAGAGCTAGGGTTCAAAAACTACAGGTAGGCACTTTGCGAAAAAAGGGCCAGTTTTCACTGCGAAATTGAGGTGCGACCACGTTGAGTTTTGCGCCGTTTCCTGTCGCAGGCACTAGGCAGACCCAGGCAAGTGAGGTACCATTTTTCTCACAAGACTTTGGGGAACGCGGGGTGGGTGGAAATTTGTTGATCCACGCAGATTCCAGAACTTTCCACCACAGAAATATGAGGAAAATGTGTTTTTTTCCCCAATTGTTTAGGTTTGCAAGGGATTCTGGGTAACAGAACCTGGTGGGAGGCAGTCGAGTCACCCCATCCTGAATTCCCCTGGGTGTCTAGTTTTCAAAATATATTCATATGCTAGGTTTTCCTAGGTGCCGGCAGAGCTAGGGTTAAAAAACTACAGGTAGGCACTTTGCTAAAAAAGGGCCAGTTTTCACTGTGAAGTTGAGGTGCGACCACATGCGTTGTGCGCCGTTTCCTGTCGCAAGCACTAGGCAGACCTAGGCAAGTGAGGTACCATTTTTCTCATAAGACTTTGGGGAACGCGGGGTGCGTGGAAATGTTTTAGTCCACGCAGATTCCAGAACTTTCCACCGCAGAAAAGTGAGGAAAATGCATTTGTTTTCCCAATTTTTTAGCTGGTGGGAGGCAGTCGAGTCACCCCATCCTAAAGTCCCCTGGGTGTTTAGATTTAAAAAATGTATAGGTTTGCTAGGTTTCTCTAGGTGCCGGCACAGCTAGGGTTAAAAAACTACAGGTAGGCACTTTGCCAAAAAAGGGCCAGTTTTCACTGTGAAATTGAGGAGCGACCACGTTGTGTTTTGTGCCGTTTCCTGTGCAGGCACTAGGCAGACCCAGGCAGGTGAGGTACCATTTTTCTCATACGCCTTTTGGGAACACGGGGTGGGTCAAAATTTGTTGATCCACGCAGATTCCAGAACTTTCCACCACAGAAATGTGAGGAAAATGCATTTCTTTTTCCAACTTTTTTAGGTTTGCAAGGGATTCTGGGTAACAGAACCTGGTGGGAGGCAGTCGAGGCACCCCATCCTGAATTCCCCTGGGTGTCTACTTTTCAAAAATGTATAGGTTTGCTAGGTTTCCCCAGGCAAGTGAGGTACCATTTTTCTCATAAGACTTTGGGGAACGCGGGGTGCGTGGAAATGTTTTAATCCACGCAGATTCCAGAACTTTCCACCACAGAAATGTGAGGAAAATGCATTTTTTCCCCAATTTTCTAGCTTTGCAAGGGATTCTGGGTAACCGAACCTGGTGGGAGGCAGTCGAGTCACCCCATCCTAAATTCCCCTGGGTGTCTAGATTTAAAAAATGTATAGGTTTGCTAGGTTTCTCTAGGTGCCGGCACAGCTATGGTTCAAAAACTACAGGTAGGCACTTTGCCAAAAAAGGGCCAGTTTTCACTGTGAAATTGAGGTGCAACCACGTTGCAATTTATGCCGTTTCCTGTCGCAGGCACTAGGTAGACCCAGGCAAGTGAGGTACCATTTTTCTCATAAGACTTTGGGGAACGCAGGTTAGGTGGAAATTTGTTGATCCACGCAGATTCCAGAACTTTCCACCACAGAAATGTGAGGAAAATGCATTTTTTCCCCAATTTGTTTAGGTTTGCAAGGGATTCTGGGTAACAGACCCTGGTGGGAGGCAGTCGAGTCACCCCATCCTGAATTCCCCTGGGTGTCTAGTTTTCAAAATATATTCGTATGCTAGGTTTTCCTAGGTGCCGGCAGAGCTAGAGTTAAAAAACTACAGGTAGGCACTTTGCTAAAAAAGGGCCAGTTTTCACTGTGAAGTTGAGGTGCGACCACATGCGTTGTGCGCCGTTTCCTGTCGCAAGCACTAGGCAGACCTAGGCAAGTGAGGTACCATTTTTCTCATAAGACTTTGGGGAACGCGGGGTGCGTGGAAATGTTTTAATCCACGCAGATTCCAGAACTTTCCACCACAGAAATGTGAGGAAAATGCATTTGTTTTCCCAATTTTTTAGCTGGTGGGAGGCAGTCGAGTCACCCCATCCTGAAGTCCCCTGGGTGTTTAGATTTAAAAAATGTATAGGTTTGCTAGGTTTCTGTAGGTGCCGGCACAGCTAGGGTTAAAAAACTACAGGTAGGCACTTTGCCAAAAAAGGGCCAGTTTTCACTGTGAAATTGAGGTGCGACCACATTGCATTTTATGCCGTTTCCTGTCGCAGGCACTAGGCAGACCCAGGCAGGTGAGGTACCATTTTTCTCATATGGCTTTGGGGAACGGGGGTGGGTGGAAATTTGTTGATCCACGCAGATTCCAGAACTTTCCACCACAGAAATGTGAGGAAAATGCATTACTTTTTCCAATTTTTTAGGTTTGCAAGGGATTCTGGGTAACAGAACCTGGTGGGAGGCAGTCGAGTCACCCCATCCTGAATTCCCCTGGGTGTCTAGTTTTCAAAAATGTATAGGTTTGCTAGGTTTCCCCAGGCAAGTGAGGTACCATTTTTCTCATAAGACTTTGGGGAACGCGGGGTGCGTGGAAATGTTTTAATCCACGCAGATTCCAGAACTTTCCACCACAGAAATGTGAGGAAAATGCATTTTTTTCCCAATTTGTTAGCTTTGCAAGGGATTCTGGGTAACAGAACCTGGTGGGAGGCAGTCGAGTCACCCCATCCTAAATTCCCCTGGGTGTCTAGATTTAAAAAATGTATAGGTTTGCTAGGTTTCTCTAGGTGCCGGCACAGCTATGGTTCAAAAACTACAGGTAGGCACTTTGCCAAAAAAGGGCCAGTTTTCACTGTGAAATTGATGTGCAACCACGTTGCGTTTTATGCCGTTTCCTGTCGCAGGCACTAGGTAGACCCAGGCAAGTGAGGTACCATTTTTCTCATAAGACTTTGGGGAACGCAGGGTAGGTGGAAATGTGTTGATCCACGCAGATTCCAGAACTTTCCACCACAGAAATGTGAGGAAAATGCATTTTTTCCCCAATGTGTTTCGGTTTGCAAGGGATTCTGGGTAACAGACCCTGGTGGGAGGCAGTCGAGTCACCCATCCTGAATTCCCCTTGGTGTCTAGTTTTCAAAATATATTCGTATGCTAGGTTTTCCTAGGTGCCGGCAGAGCTAGGGTTAAAAAACTACAGGTAGGCACTTTGCTAAAAAAGGGCCAGTTTTCACTGTGAAGTTGAGGTGCGACCACATGCGTTGTGCGCCGTTTCCTGTCGCAAGCACTAGGCAGACCTAGGCAAGTGAGGTACCATTTTTCTCATAAGACTTTGGGGAACGCGAGGTGTGTAGAAATGTTTTAATCCACGCAGATTCCAGAACTTTCCACCACAGAAATATGAGGAAAATGCATTTGTTTTCCCAATTTTTTAGCTGGTGGGAGGCAGTCGAGTCACCCCATCCTAAAGTCCCCTGGGTGTTTAGATTTAAAAAATGTATAGGTTTGCTAGGTTTCTCTAGGTGCCGGCACAGCTAGGGTTCAAAAACTACAGGTAGGCACTTTGCCAAAAAAGGGCCAGTTTTCACTGTGAAATTGAGGTGCGACCACATTGCATTTTATGTCGTTTCCTGTCGCAGGCACTAGGCAGACCCAGGCAGGTGAGGTACCATTTTTCTCATACGACTTTGGGGAACGTGTGGTGGGTGGAAATTTGTTGATCCACGCAGATTCCAGAACTTTCCACCACAGAAATGTGAGGAAAATGCATTTCTTTTTCCAATTTTTTAGGTTTGCAAGGGATTCTGGGTAACAGAACCTGGTGGGAGGCAGTCGAGTCACCCCATCCTGAATTCCCCTGGGTGTCTAGTTTTCAAAAATGTATAGGTTTGCTAGGTTTCCCCAGGCAAGTGAGGTACCATTTTTCTCATAAGACTTTGGGGAACGCGGGGTGAGTGGAAATGTTTTAATCCACGCAGATATTATTTACATACAAGGACTACTTCGCATTGTTTGACACTTCTAGTGCTGGGTCTCCTACTTTGTTATAGAGACACCTTGAGTTCCTAGTTGGGATATAGTTGGTATTGATATTGTGTGAGTGAAAGTAGTGGTATGAGAGTTGATGTGTATGAATGAAGTGATCCAGGGGGATTAAGGTTTTTTTACGTGATTGTTTTAGAAATAGTATGAATTAATGTATCAATGTATCAATGAACATATGTATTGTAGAACTGAAGTCTACTCTCTGTGACTCATTAAATGAATTTAATCCAAAAAAAAGAAAAGAAAAATAGAAAATAATGAATAACCTTTTTGATACAAATAAAAAAGTATTTATGAGAATAACTGCTGTGTTTATGAGGTGTACTTTTTGAATGGAATTGTCAAACAATGCGAAGTAGTCCTTGTATGTAAATAATATTGGTCGATGAGGGAAATTTTCTGATACTGTTGTATGTTCTTTCTCCTCTTTTTCCCTGCCCACACGGTCTCATAGAGGGGGTCCCTTAATATTGCACTTTAATCCACGCAGATTCCAGAACTTTCCACCACAGAAATATGAGGAAAATTCGTTTTTTCCCCCAATTGTTTAGGTTTGCAAGGGATTCTGGGTAACAGAACCTGGTGGAAGGCAGTCGAGTCACCCCATCCTGAATTCCCCTGGGTGTCTAGTTTTCAGAAATGTATTGGTTTGCTAGGTTTCCCTAGGTGCCGGCAGAGCTAGGGTTCAAAAACTACAGGTAGGCACTTTGCGAAAAAAGGGCCAGTTTTCACTGCGAAATTGAGGTGCGACCACGTTGAGTTTTGCGCCGTTTCCTGTCGCAGGCACTAGGCAGACCCAGGCAAGTGAGGTACCATTTTTCTCACAAGACTTTGGGGAACGCGGGGTGGGTGGAAATTTGTTGATCCACGCAGATTCCAGAACTTTCCACCACAGAAATATGAGGAAAATTTGTTTTTTTCCCCAATTGTTTAGGTTTGCAAGGGATTCTGGGTAACAGAACCTGGTGGGAGGCAGTCGAGTCACCCCATCCTGAATTCCCCTGGGTGTCTAGTTTTCAAAATATATTCGTATGCTAGGTTTTCCTAGGTGCCGGCAGAGCTAGGGTTAAAAAACTACAGGTAGGCACTTTGCTAAAAAAGGGCCAGTTTTCACTGTGAAGTTGAGGTGCGACCACATGCGTTGTGCGCCGTTTCCTGTCGCAAGCACTAGGCAGACCTAGGCAAGTGAGGTACCATTTTTCTCATAAGACTTTGGGGAACGCGGGGTGCGTGGAAATGTTTTAATCCACGCAGATTCCAGAACTTTCCACCGCAGAAATGTGAGGAAAATGCATTTGTTTTCCCAATTTTTTAGCTGGTGGGAGGCAGTCGAGTCACCCCATCCTAAAGTCCCCTGGGTGTTTAGATTTAAAAAATGTATAGGTTTGCTAGGTTTCTCTAGGTGCCGGCACAGCTAGGGTTCAAAAACTACAGGTAGGCACTTTGCCAAAAAAGGGCCAGTTTTCACTGTGAAATTGAGGAGCGACCACGTTGTGTTTTGTGCCGTTTCCTGTGCAGGCACTAGGCAGACCCAGGCAGGTGAGGTACCATTTTTCTCATACGCCTTTTGGGAACACGGGGTGGGTCAAAATTTGTTGATCCACGCAGATTCCAGAACTTTCCACCACAGATATGTGAGGAAAATGCATTTCTTTTTCCAACTTTTTTAGGTTTGCAAGGGATTCTGGGTAACAGAACCTGGTGGGAGGCAGTCGAGGCACCCCATCCTGAATTCCCCTGGGTGTCTACTTTTCAAAAATGTATAGGTTTGCTAGGTTTCCCCAGGCAAGTGAGGTACCATTTTTCTCATAAGACTTTGGGGAACGCGGGGTGCGTGGAAATGTTTTAATCCACGCAGATTCCAGAACTTTCCACCACAGAAATGTGAGGAAAATGCATTTTTTCCCCAATTTTCTAGCTTTGCAAGGGATTCTGGGTAACCGAACCTGGTGGGAGGCAGTCGAGTCACCCCATCCTAAATTCCCCTGGGTGTCTAGATTTAAAAAATGTATAGGTTTGCTAGGTTTCTCTAGGTGCCGGCACAGCTATGGTTCAAAAACTACAGGTAGGCACTTTGCCAAAAAAGGGCCAGTTTTCACTGTGAAATTGAGGTGCAACCACGTTGCAATTTATGCCGTTTCCTGTCGCAGGCACTAGGTAGACCCAGGCAAGTGAGGTACCATTTTTCTCATAAGACTTTGGGGAACGCAGGTTAGGTGGAAATTTGTTGATCCACGCAGATTCCAGAACTTTCCACCACAGAAATGTGAGGAAAATGCATTTTTTCCCCAATTTGTTTAGGTTTGCAAGGGATTCTGGGTAACAGACCCTGGTGGGAGGCAGTCGAGTCACCCCATCCTGAATTCCCCTGGGTGTCTAGTTTTCAAAATATATTCGTATGCTAGGTTTTCCTAGGTGCCGGCAGAGCTAGAGTTAAAAAACTACAGGTAGGCACTTTGCTAAAAAAGGGCCAGTTTTCACTGTGAAGTTGAGGTGCGACCACATGCGTTGTGCGCCGTTTCCTGTCGCAAGCACTAGGCAGACGTAGGCAAGTGAGGTACCATTTTTCTCATAAGACTTTGGGGAACGCGGGGTGCGTGGAAATGTTTTAATCCACGCAGATTCCAGAACTTTCCACCACAGAAATGTGAGGAAAATGCATTTGTTTTCCCAATTTTTTAGCTGGTGGGAGGCAGTCGAGTCACCCCATCCTGAAGTCCCCTGGGTGTTTAGATTTAAAAAATGTATAGGTTTGCTAGGTTTCTCTAGGTGCCGGCACAGCTAGGGTTAAAAAACTACAGGTAGGCACTTTGCCAAAAAAGGGCCAGTTTTCACTGTGAAATTGAGGTGCGACCACATTGCATTTTATGCCGTTTCCTGTCGCAGGCACTAGGCAGACCCAGGCAGGTGAGGTACCATTTTTCTCATATGGCTTTGGGGAACGGGGGGTGGGTGGAAATTTGTTGATCCACGCAGATTCCAGAACTTTCCACCACAGAAATGTGAGGAAAATGCATTTCTTTTTCCAATTTTTTAGGTTTGCAAGGGATTCTGGGTAACAGAACCTGGTGGGAGGCAGTCGAGTCACCCCATCCTGAATTCCCCTGGGTGTCTAGTTTTCAAAAATGTATAGGTTTGCTAGGTTTCCCCAGGCAAGTGAGGTACCATTTTTCTCATAAGACTTTGGGGAACGCGGGGTGCGTGGAAATGTTTTAATCCACGCAGATTCCAGAACTTTCCACCACAGAAATGTGAGGAAAATGCATTTTTTTCCCAATTTGTTAGCTTTGCAAGGGATTCTGGGTAACAGAACCTGGTGGGAGGCAGTCGAGTCACCCCATCCTAAATTCCCCTGGGTGTCTAGATTTAAAAAATGTATAGGTTTGCTAGGTTTCTCTAGGTGCCGGCACAGCTATGGTTCAAAAACTACAGGTAGGCACTTTGCCAAAAAAGGGCCAGTTTTCACTGTGAAATTGATGTGCAACCACGTTGCGTTTTATGCCGTTTCCTGTCGCAGGCACTAGGTAGACCCAGGCAAGTGAGGTACCATTTTTCTCATAAGACTTTGGGGAACGCAGGGTAGGTGGAAATGTGTTGATCCACGCAGATTCCAGAACTTTCCACCACAGAAATGTGAGGAAAATGCATTTTTTCCCCAATGTGTTTCGGTTTGCAAGGGATTCTGGGTAACAGACCCTGGTGGGAGGCAGTCGAGTCACCCATCCTGAATTCCCCTTGGTGTCTAGTTTTCAAAATATATTCGTATGCTAGGTTTTCCTAGGTGCCGGCAGAGCTAGGGTTAAAAAACTACAGGTAGGCACTTTGCTAAAAAAGGGCCAGTTTTCACTGTGAAGTTGAGGTGCGACCACATGCGTTGTGCGCCGTTTCCTGTCGCAAGCACTAGGCAGACCTAGGCAAGTGAGGTACCATTTTTCTCATAAGACTTTGGGGAACGCGAGGTGTGTAGAAATGTTTTAATCCACGCAGATTCCAGAACTTTCCACCACAGAAATATGAGGAAAATGCATTTGTTTTCCCAATTTTTTAGCTGGTGGGAGGCAGTCGAGTCACCCCATCCTAAAGTCCCCTGGGTGTTTAGATTTAAAAAATGTATAGGTTTGCTAGGTTTCTCTAGGTGCCGGCACAGCTAGGGTTCAAAAACTACAGGTAGGCACTTTGCCAAAAAAGGGCCAGTTTTCACTGTGAAATTGAGGTGCGACCACATTGCATTTTATGTCGTTTCCTGTCGCAGGCACTAGGCAGACCCAGGCAGGTGAGGTACCATTTTTCTCATACGACTTTGGGGAACGTGTGGTGGGTGGAAATTTGTTGATCCACGCAGATTCCAGAACTTTCCACCACAGAAATGTGAGGAAAATGCATTTCTTTTTCCAATTTTTTAGGTTTGCAAGGGATTCTGGGTAACAGAACCTGGTGGGAGGCAGTCGAGTCACCCCATCCTGAATTCCCCTGGGTGTCTAGTTTTCAAAAATGTATAGGTTTGCTAGGTTTCCCCAGGCAAGTGAGGTACCATTTTTCTCATAAGACTTTGGGGAACGCGGGGTGAGTGGAAATGTTTTAATCCACGCAGATATTATTTACATACAAGGACTACTTCGCATTGTTTGACACTTCTAGTGCTGGGTCTCCTACTTTGTTATAGAGACACCTTGAGTTCCTAGTTGGGATATAGTTGGTATTGATATTGTGTGAGTGAAAGTAGTGGTATGAGAGTTGATGTGTATGAATGAAGTGATCCAGGGGGATTAAGGTTTTTTTACGTGATTGTTTTAGAAATAGTATGAATTAATGTATCAATGTATCAATGAACATATGTATTGTAGAACTGAAGTCTACTCTCTGTGACTCATTAAATGAATTTAATCCAAAAAAAAGAAAAGAAAAATAGAAAATAATGAATAACCTTTTTGATACAAATAAAAAAGTATTTATGAGAATAACTGCTGTGTTTATGAGGTGTACTTTTTGAATGGAATTGTCAAACAATGCGAAGTAGTCCTTGTATGTAAATAATATTGGTCGATGAGGGAAATTTTCTGATACTGTTGTATGTTCTTTCTCCTCTTTTTCCCTGCCCACACGGTCTCATAGAGGGGGTCCCTTAATATTGCACTTTAATCCACGCAGATTCCAGAACTTTCCACCACAGAAATATGAGGAAAATTCGTTTTTTCCCCCAATTGTTTAGGTTTGCAAGGGATTCTGGGTAACAGAACCTGGTGGGAGGCAGTCGAGTCACCCTATCCTGAATTCCCCTGGGTGTCTATTTTACAAAATATATTCGTATGCTAGGTTTTCCTAGGTACCGGCAGAGCTAGGGTTAAAAAACTACAGGTAGGCACTTTGCTAAAAAAGGGCCAGTTTTCACTGTGAAGTTGAGGTGCGACCACATGCGTTGTGCGCCGTTTCCTGTCGCAAGCACTAGGGAGACCTAGGCAAGTGAGGTACCATTTTTTTCATAAGACTTTGGGGAACGCGGGGTGCGTGGAAATGTTTTAATCCACGCAGATTCCAGAACTTTCCACCGCAGAAATGTGAGGAAAATGCATTTGTTTTCCCAATTTTTTTAGCTGGTGGGAGGCAGTCGAGTCACCCCATCCTAAAGTCCCCTGGGTGTTTAGATTTAAAAAATGTATAGTTTGCTAGGTTTCTCTAGGTGCCGGCACAGCTAGGGTTCAAAAACTACAAGTAGGCACTTTGCCAAAAAAGGGCCAGTTTTCACTGTGAAATTGAGGTGCGACCACATTGCATTTTATGCCGTTTCCTGTCGCAGGCACTAGGCAGACCCAGGCAGGTGAGGTACCATTTTTCTCATACGACTTTGGGGAACGCGGGGTGGGTGGAAATTTGTTGATCCACGCAGATTCCAGAACTTTCCACCGCAGAAATGTGAGGAAAATGCTTTTTTTCCAATTTGTTAGGTTTGCAAGGGATTCTGGGTAACAGAACCTGGTGGAAGGCAGTCGAGTCACCCCATCCTGAATTCCCCTGGGTGTCTAGTTTTCAGAAATGTATTGGTTTGCTAGGTTTCCCTAGGTGCCGGCAGAGCTAGGGTTCAAAAACTACAGGTAGGCACTTTGCGAAAAAAGGGCCAGTTTTCACTGCGAAATTGAGGTGCGACCACGTTGAGTTTTGCGCCGTTTCCTGTCGCAGGCACTAGGCAGACCCAGGCAAGTGAGGTACCATTTTTCTCACAAGACTTTGGGGAACGCGGGGTGGGTGGAAATTTGTTGATCCACGCAGATTCCAGAACTTTCCACCACAGAAATATGAGGAAAATTTGTTTTTTTCCCCAATTGTTTAGGTTTGCAAGGGATTCTGGGTAACAGAACCTGGTGGGAGGCAGTCGAGTCACCCCATCCTGAATTCCCCTGGGTGTCTAGTTTTCAAAATATATTCGTATGCTAGGTTTTCCTAGGTGCCGGCAGAGCTAGGGTTAAAAAACTACAGGTAGGCACTTTGCTAAAAAAGGGCCAGTTTTCACTGTGAAGTTGAGGTGCGACCACATGCGTTGTGCGCCGTTTCCTGTCGCAAGCACTAGGCAGACCTAGGCAAGTGAGGTACCATTTTTCTCATAAGACTTTGGGGAACGCGGGGTGCGTGGAAATGTTTTAATCCACGCAGATTCCAGAACTTTCCACCGCAGAAATGTGAGGAAAATGCATTTGTTTTCCCAATTTTTTAGCTGGTGGGAGGCAGTCGAGTCACCCCATCCTAAAGTCCCCTGGGTGTTTAGATTTAAAAAATGTATAGGTTTGCTAGGTTTCTCTAGGTGCCGGCACAGCTAGGGTTCAAAAACTACAGGTAGGCACTTTGCCAAAAAAGGGCCAGTTTTCACTGTGAAATTGAGGAGCGACCACGTTGTGTTTTGTGCCGTTTCCTGTGCAGGCACTAGGCAGACCCAGGCAGGTGAGGTACCATTTTTCTCATACGCCTTTTGGGAACACGGGGTGGGTCAAAATTTGTTGATCCACGCAGATTCCAGAACTTTCCACCACAGATATGTGAGGAAAATGCATTTCTTTTTCCAACTTTTTTAGGTTTGCAAGGGATTCTGGGTAACAGAACCTGGTGGGAGGCAGTCGAGGCACCCCATCCTGAATTCCCCTGGGTGTCTACTTTTCAAAAATGTATAGGTTTGCTAGGTTTCCCCAGGCAAGTGAGGTACCATTTTTCTCATAAGACTTTGGGGAACGCGGGGTGCGTGGAAATGTTTTAATCCACGCAGATTCCAGAACTTTCCACCACAGAAATGTGAGGAAAATGCATTTTTTCCCCAATTTTCTAGCTTTGCAAGGGATTCTGGGTAACCGAACCTGGTGGGAGGCAGTCGAGTCACCCCATCCTAAATTCCCCTGGGTGTCTAGATTTAAAAAATGTATAGGTTTGCTAGGTTTCTCTAGGTGCCGGCACAGCTATGGTTCAAAAACTACAGGTAGGCACTTTGCCAAAAAAGGGCCAGTTTTCACTGTGAAATTGAGGTGCAACCACGTTGCAATTTATGCCGTTTCCTGTCGCAGGCACTAGGTAGACCCAGGCAAGTGAGGTACCATTTTTCTCATAAGACTTTGGGGAACGCAGGTTAGGTGGAAATTTGTTGATCCACGCAGATTCCAGAACTTTCCACCACAGAAATGTGAGGAAAATGCATTTTTTCCCCAATTTGTTTAGGTTTGCAAGGGATTCTGGGTAACAGACCCTGGTGGGAGGCAGTCGAGTCACCCCATCCTGAATTCCCCTGGGTGTCTAGTTTTCAAAATATATTCGTATGCTAGGTTTTCCTAGGTGCCGGCAGAGCTAGAGTTAAAAAACTACAGGTAGGCACTTTGCTAAAAAAGGGCCAGTTTTCACTGTGAAGTTGAGGTGCGACCACATGCGTTGTGCGCCGTTTCCTGTCGCAAGCACTAGGCAGACCTAGGCAAGTGAGGTACCATTTTTCTCATAAGACTTTGGGGAACGCGGGGTGCGTGGAAATGTTTTAATCCACGCAGATTCCAGAACTTTCCACCACAGAAATGTGAGGAAAATGCATTTGTTTTCCCAATTTTTTAGCTGGTGGGAGGCAGTCGAGTCACCCCATCCTGAAGTCCCCTGGGTGTTTAGATTTAAAAAATGTATAGGTTTGCTAGGTTTCTCTAGGTGCCGGCACAGCTAGGGTTAAAAAACTACAGGTAGGCACTTTGCCAAAAAAGGGCCAGTTTTCACTGTGAAATTGAGGTGCGACCACATTGCATTTTATGCCGTTTCCTGTCGCAGGCACTAGGCAGACCCAGGCAGGTGAGGTACCATTTTTCTCATATGGCTTTGGGGAACGGGGGGTGGGTGGAAATTTGTTGATCCACGCAGATTCCAGAACTTTCCACCACAGAAATGTGAGGAAAATGCATTTCTTTTTCCAATTTTTTAGGTTTGCAAGGGATTCTGGGTAACAGAACCTGGTGGGAGGCAGTCGAGTCACCCCATCCTGAATTCCCCTGGGTGTCTAGTTTTCAAAAATGTATAGGTTTGCTAGGTTTCCCCAGGCAAGTGAGGTACAATTTTTCTCATAAGACTTTGGGGAACGCGGGGTGCGTGGAAATGTTTTAATCCACGCAGATTCCAGAACTTTCCACCACAGAAATGTGAGGAAAATGCATTTTTTTCCCAATTTGTTAGCTTTGCAAGGGATTCTGGGTAACAGAACCTGGTGGGAGGCAGTCGAGTCACCCCATCCTAAATTCCCCTGGGTGTCTAGATTTAAAAAATGTATAGGTTTGCTAGGTTTCTCTAGGTGCCGGCACAGCTATGGTTCAAAAACTACAGGTAGGCACTTTGCCAAAAAAGGGCCAGTTTTCACTGTGAAATTGATGTGCAACCACGTTGCGTTTTATGCCGTTTCCTGTCGCAGGCACTAGGTAGACCCAGGCAAGTGAGGTACCATTTTTCTCATAAGACTTTGGGGAACGCAGGGTAGGTGGAAATGTGTTGATCCACGCAGATTCCAGAACTTTCCACCACAGAAATGTGAGGAAAATGCATTTTTTCCCCAATGTGTTTCGGTTTGCAAGGGATTCTGGGTAACAGACCCTGGTGGGAGGCAGTCGAGTCACCCATCCTGAATTCCCCTTGGTGTCTAGTTTTCAAAATATATTCGTATGCTAGGTTTTCCTAGGTGCCGGCAGAGCTAGGGTTAAAAAACTACAGGTAGGCACTTTGCTAAAAAAGGGCCAGTTTTCACTGTGAAGTTGAGGTGCGACCACATGCGTTGTGCGCCGTTTCCTGTCGCAAGCACTAGGCAGACCTAGGCAAGTGAGGTACCATTTTTCTCATAAGACTTTGGGGAACGCGAGGTGTGTAGAAATGTTTTAATCCACGCAGATTCCAGAACTTTCCACCACAGAAATATGAGGAAAATGCATTTGTTTTCCCAATTTTTTAGCTGGTGGGAGGCAGTCGAGTCACCCCATCCTAAAGTCCCCTGGGTGTTTAGATTTAAAAAATGTATAGGTTTGCTAGGTTTCTCTAGGTGCCGGCACAGCTAGGGTTCAAAAACTACAGGTAGGCACTTTGCCAAAAAAGGGCCAGTTTTCACTGTGAAATTGAGGTGCGACCACATTGCATTTTATGTCGTTTCCTGTCGCAGGCACTAGGCAGACCCAGGCAGGTGAGGTACCATTTTTCTCATACGACTTTGGGGAACGTGTGGTGGGTGGAAATTTGTTGATCCACGCAGATTCCAGAACTTTCCACCACAGAAATGTGAGGAAAATGCATTTCTTTTTCCAATTTTTTAGGTTTGCAAGGGATTCTGGGTAACAGAACCTGGTGGGAGGCAGTCGAGTCACCCCATCCTGAATTCCCCTGGGTGTCTAGTTTTCAAAAATGTATAGGTTTGCTAGGTTTCCCCAGGCAAGTGAGGTACCATTTTTCTCATAAGACTTTGGGGAACGCGGGGTGAGTGGAAATGTTTTAATCCACGCAGATATTATTTACATACAAGGACTACTTCGCATTGTTTGACAATTCTAGTGCTGGGTCTCCTACTTTGTTATAGAGACACCTTGAGTTCCTAGTTGGGATATAGTTGGTATTGATATTGTGTGAGTGAAAGTAGTGGTATGAGAGTTGATGTGTATGAATGAAGTGATCCAGGGGGATTAAGGTTTTTTTACGTGATTGTTTTAGAAATAGTATGAATTAATGTATCAATGTATCAATGAACATATGTATTGTAGAACTGAAGTCTACTCTCTGTGACTCATTAAATGAATTTAATCCAAAAAAAAGAAAAGAAAAATAGAAAATAATGAATAACCTTTTTGATACAAATAAAAAAGTATTTATGAGAATAACTGCTGTGTTTATGAGGTGTACTTTTTGAATGGAATTGTCAAACAATGCGAAGTAGTCCTTGTATGTAAATAATATTGGTCGATGAGGGAAATTTTCTGATACTGTTGTATGTTCTTTCTCCTCTTTTTCCCTGCCCACACGGTCTCATAGAGGGGGTCCCTTAATATTGCACTTTAATCCACGCAGATTCCAGAACTTTCCACCACAGAAATATGAGGAAAATTCGTTTTTTCCCCCAATTGTTTAGGTTTGCAAGGGATTCTGGGTAACAGAACCTGGTGGGAGGCAGTCGAGTCACCCTATCCTGAATTCCCCTGGGTGTCTATTTTACAAAATATATTCGTATGCTAGGTTTTCCTAGGTACCGGCAGAGCTAGGGTTAAAAAACTACAGGTAGGCACTTTGCTAAAAAAGGGCCAGTTTTCACTGTGAAGTTGAGGTGCGACCACATGCGTTGTGCGCCGTTTCCTGTCGCAAGCACTAGGGAGACCTAGGCAAGTGAGGTACCATTTTTTTCATAAGACTTTGGGGAACGCGGGGTGCGTGGAAATGTTTTAATCCACGCAGATTCCAGAACTTTCCACCGCAGAAATGTGAGGAAAATGCATTTGTTTTCCCAATTTTTTAGCTGGTGGGAGGCAGTCGAGTCACCCCATCCTAAAGTCCCCTGGGTGTTTAGATTTAAAAAATGTATAGTTTGCTAGGTTTCTCTAGGTGCCGGCACAGCTAGGGTTCAAAAACTACAAGTAGGCACTTTGCCAAAAAAGGGCCAGTTTTCACTGTGAAATTGAGGTGCGACCACATTGCATTTTATGCCGTTTCCTGTCGCAGGCACTAGGCAGACCCAGGCAGGTGAGGTACCATTTTTCTCATACGACTTTGGGGAACGCGGGGTGGGTGGAAATTTGTTGATCCACGCAGATTCCAGAACTTTCCACCGCAGAAATGTGAGGAAAATGCTTTTTTTCCAATTTTTTAGGTTTGCAAGGGATTCTGGGTAACAGAACCTGGTGGAAGGCAGTCGAGTCACCCCATCCTGAATTCCCCTGGGTGTCTAGTTTTCAGAAATGTATTGGTTTGCTAGGTTTCCCTAGGTGCCGGCAGAGCTAGGGTTTAAAAACTACAGGTAGGCACTTTGCGAAAAAAGGGCCAGTTTTCACTGTGAAATTGAGGTGCGACCACATTGCATTTTATGTCGTTTCCTGTCGCAGGCACTAGGCAGACCCAGGCAGGTGAGGTACCATTTTTCTCATACGACTTTGGGGAACGTGTGGTGGGTGGAAATTTGTTGATCCACGCAGATTCCAGAACTTTCCACCACAGAAATGTGAGGAAAATGCATTTCTTTTTCCAATTTTTTAGGTTTGCAAGGGATTCTGGGTAACAGAACCTGGTGGGAGGCAGTCGAGTCACCCCATCCTGAATTCCCCTGGGTGTCTAGTTTTCAAAAATGTATAGGTTTGCTAGGTTTCCCCAGGCAAGTGAGGTACCATTTTTCTCATAAGACTTTGGGGAACGCGGGGTGAGTGGAAATGTTTTAATCCACGCAGATATTATTTACATACAAGGACTACTTCGCATTGTTTGACAATTCTAGTGCTGGGTCTCCTACTTTGTTATAGAGACACCTTGAGTTCCTAGTTGGGATATAGTTGGTATTGATATTGTGTGAGTGAAAGTAGTGGTATGAGAGTTGATGTGTATGAATGAAGTGATCCAGGGGGATTAAGGTTTTTTTACGTGATTGTTTTAGAAATAGTATGAATTAATGTATCAATGTATCAATGAACATATGTATTGTAGAACTGAAGTCTACTCTCTGTGACTCATTAAATGAATTTAATCCAAAAAAAAGAAAAGAAAAATAGAAAATAATGAATAACCTTTTTGATACAAATAAAAAAGTATTTATGAGAATAACTGCTGTGTTTATGAGGTGTACTTTTTGAATGGAATTGTCAAACAATGCGAAGTAGTCCTTGTATGTAAATAATATTGGTCGATGAGGGAAATTTTCTGATACTGTTGTATGTTCTTTCTCCTCTTTTTCCCTGCCCACACGGTCTCATAGAGGGGGTCCCTTAATATTGCACTTTAATCCACGCAGATTCCAGAACTTTCCACCACAGAAATATGAGGAAAATTCGTTTTTTCCCCCAATTGTTTAGGTTTGCAAGGGATTCTGGGTAACAGAACCTGGTGGGAGGCAGTCGAGTCACCCTATCCTGAATTCCCCTGGGTGTCTATTTTACAAAATATATTCGTATGCTAGGTTTTCCTAGGTACCGGCAGAGCTAGGGTTAAAAAACTACAGGTAGGCACTTTGCTAAAAAAGGGCCAGTTTTCACTGTGAAGTTGAGGTGCGACCACATGCGTTGTGCGCCGTTTCCTGTCGCAAGCACTAGGGAGACCTAGGCAAGTGAGGTACCATTTTTTTCATAAGACTTTGGGGAACGCGGGGTGCGTGGAAATGTTTTAATCCACGCCGATTCCAGAACTTTCCACCGCAGAAATGTGAGGAAAATGCATTTGTTTTCCCAATTTTTTAGCTGGTGGGAGGCAGTCGAGTCACCCCATCCTAAAGTCCCCTGGGTGTTTAGATTTAAAAAATGTATAGTTTGCTAGGTTTCTCTAGGTGCCGGCACAGCTAGGGTTCAAAAACTACAAGTAGGCACTTTGCCAAAAAAGGGCCAGTTTTCACTGTGAAATTGAGGTGCGACCACATTGCATTTTATGCCGTTTCCTGTCGCAGGCACTAGGCAGACCCAGGCAGGTGAGGTACCATTTTTCTCATACGACTTTGGGGAACGCGGGGTGGGTGGAAATTTGTTGATCCACGCAGATTCCAGAACTTTCCACCGCAGAAATGTGAGGAAAATGCTTTTTTTCCAATTTTTTAGGTTTGCAAGGGATTCTGGGTAACAGAACCTGGTGGAAGGCAGTCGAGTCACCCCATCCTGAATTCCCCTGGGTGTCTAGTTTTCAGAAATGTATTGGTTTGCTAGGTTTCCCTAGGTGCCGGCAGAGCTAGGGTTTAAAAACTACAGGTAGGCACTTTGCGAAAAAAGGGCCAGTTTTCACTGCGAAATTGAGGTGCGACCACGTTGAGTTTTGCGCCGTTTCCTGTCGCAGGCACTAGGCAGACCCAGGCAAGTGAGGTACCATTTTTCTCACAAGACTTTGGGGAACGCGGGGTGGGTGGAAATTTGTTGATCCACGCAGATTCCAGAACTTTCCACCACAGAAATATGAGGAACATTTGTTTTTTTCCCCAATTGTTTAGGTTTGCAAGGGATTCTGGGTAACAGAACCTGGTGGGAGGCAGTCGAGTCACCCCATCCTGAATTCCCCTGGGTGTCTAGTTTTCAAAATATATTCGTATGCTAGGTTTTCCTAGGTGCCGGCAGAGCTAGGGTTAAAAAACTACAGGTAGGCACTTTGCTAAAAAAGGGCCAGTTTTCACTGTGAAGTTGAGGTGCGACCACATGCGTTGTGCGCCGTTTCCTGTCGCAAGCACTAGGCAGACCTAGGCAAGTGAGGTACCATTTTTCTCATAAGACTTTGGGGAACGCGGGGTGCGTGGAAATGTTTTAATCCACGCAGATTCCAGAACTTTCCACCGCAGAAATGTGAGGAAAATGCATTTGTTTTCCCAATTTTTTAGCTGGTGGGAGGCAGTCGAGTCACCCCATCCTAAAGTCCCCTGGGTGTTTAGATTTAAAAAATGTATAGGTTTGCTAGGTTTCTCTAGGTGCCGGCACAGCTAGGGTTCAAAAACTACAGGTAGGCACTTTGCCAAAAAAGGGCCAGTTTTCACTGTGAAATTGAGGAGCGACCACGTTGTGTTTTGTGCCGTTTCCTGTGCAGGCACTAGGCAGACCCAGGCAGGTGAGGTACCATTTTTCTCATACGCCTTTTGGGAACACGGGGTGGGTCAAAATTTGTTGATCCACGCAGATTCCAGAACTTTCCACCACAGATATGTGAGGAAAATGCATTTCTTTTTCCAACTTTTTTAGGTTTGCAAGGGATTCTGGGTAACAGAACCTGGTGGGAGGCAGTCGAGGCACCCCATCCTGAATTCCCCTGAGTGTCTACTTTTCAAAAATGTATAGGTTTGCTAGGTTTCCCCAGGCAAGTGAGGTACCATTTTTCTCATAAGACTTTGGGGAACGTGGGGTGCGTGGAAATGTTTTAATCCACGCAGATTCCAGAACTTTCCACCACAGAAATGTGAGGAAAATGCATTTTTTCCCCAATTTTCTAGCTTTGCAAGGGATTCTGGGTAACCGAACCTGGTGGGAGGCAGTCGAGTCACCCCATCCTAAATTCCCCTGGGTGTCTAGATTTAAAAAATGTATAGGTTTGCTAGGTTTCTCTAGGTGCCGGCACAGCTATGGTTCAAAAACTACAGGTAGGCACTTTGCCAAAAAAGGGCCAGTTTTCACTGTGAAATTGAGGTGCAACCACGTTGCAATTTATGCCGTTTCCTGTCGCAGGCACTAGGTAGACCCAGGCAAGTGAGGTACCATTTTTCTCATAAGACTTTGGGGAACGCAGGTTAGGTGGAAATTTGTTGATCCACGCAGATTCCAGAACTTTCCACCACAGAAATGTGAGGAAAATGCATTTTTCCCCCAATTTGTTTAGGTTTGCAAGGGATTCTGGGTAACAGACCCTGGTGGGAGGCAGTCGAGTCACCCCATCCTGAATTCCCCTGGGTGTCTAGTTTTCAAAATATATTCGTATGCTAGGTTTTCCTAGGTGCCGGCAGAGCTAGAGTTAAAAAACTACAGGTAGGCACTTTGCTAAAAAAGGGCCAGTTTTCACTGTGAAGTTGAGGTGCGACCACATGCGTTGTGCGCCGTTTCCTGTCGCAAGCACTAGGCAGACCTAGGCAAGTGAGGTACCATTTTTCTCATAAGACTTTGGGGAACGCGGGGTGCGTGGAAATGTTTTAATCCACGCAGATTCCAGAACTTTCCACCACAGAAATGTGAGGAAAATGCATTTGTTTTCCCAATTTTTTAGCTGGTGGGAGGCAGTCGAGTCACCCCCATCCTGAAGTCCCCTGGGTGTTTAGATTTAAAAAATGTATAGGTTTGCTAGGTTTCTCTAGGTGCCGGCACAGCTAGGGTTAAAAAACTACAGGTAGGCACTTTGCCAAAAAAGGGCCAGTTTTCACTGTGAAATTGAGGTGCGACCACATTGCATTTTATGCCGTTTCCTGTCGCAGGCACTAGGCAGACCCAGGCAGGTGAGGTACCATTTTTCTCATATGGCTTTGGGGAACGGGGGGTGGGTGGAAATTTGTTGATCCACGCAGATTCCAGAACTTTCCACCGCAGAAATGTGAGGAAAATGCATTTGTTTTCCCAATTTTTTAGCTGGTGGGAGGCAGTCGAGTCACCCCATCCTAAAGTCCCCTGGGTGTTTAGATTTAAAAAATGTATAGTTTGCTAGGTTTCTCTAGGTGCCGGCACAGCTAGGGTTCAAAAACTACAAGTAGGCACTTTGCCAAAAAAGGGCCAGTTTTCACTGTGAAATTGAGGTGCGACCACATTGCATTTTATGCCGTTTCCTGTCGCAGGCACTAGGCAGACCCAGGCAGGTGAGGTACCATTTTTCTCATACGACTTTGGGGAACGCGGGGTGGGTGGAAATTTGTTGATCCACGCAGATTCCAGAACTTTCCACCGCAGAAATGTGAGGAAAATGCTTTTTTTCCAATTTTTTAGGTTTGCAAGGGATTCTGGGTAACAGAACCTGGTGGAAGGCAGTCGAGTCACCCCATCCTGAATTCCCCTGGGTGTCTAGTTTTCAGAAATGTATTGGTTTGCTAGGTTTCCCTAGGTGCCGGCAGAGCTAGGGTTCAAAAACTACAGGTAGGCACTTTGCGAAAAAAGGGCCAGTTTTCACTGCGAAATTGAGGTGCGACCACGTTGAGTTTTGCGCCGTTTCCTGTCGCAGGCACTAGGCAGACCCAGGCAAGTGAGGTACCATTTTTCTCACAAGACTTTGGGTAACGCGGGGTGGGTGGAAATTTGTTGATCCACGCAGATTCCAGAACTTTCCACCACAGAAATATGAGGAAAATTTGTTTTTTTCCCCAATTGTTTAGGTTTGCAAGGGATTCTGGGTAACAGAACCTGGTGGGAGGCAGTCGAGTCACCCCATCCTGAATTCCCCTGGGTGTCTAGTTTTCAAAATATATTCGTATGCTAGGTTTTCCTAGGTGCCGGCAGAGCTAGGGTTAAAAAACTACAGGTAGGCACTTTGCTAAAAAAGGGCCAGTTTTCACTGTGAAGTTGAGGTGCGACCACATGCGTTGTGCGCCGTTTCCTGTCGCAAGCACTAGGCAGACCTAGGCAAGTGAGGTACCATTTTTCTCATAAGACTTTGGGGAACGCGGGGTGCGTGGAAATGTTTTAATCCACGCAGATTCCAGAACTTTCCACCGCAGAAATGTGAGGAAAATGCATTTGTTTTCCCAATTTTTTAGCTGGTGGGAGGCAGTCGAGTCACCCCATCCTAAAGTCCCCTGGGTGTTTAGATTTAAAAAATGTATAGGTTTACTAGGTTTCTCTAGGTGCCGGCACAGCTAGGGTTCAAAAACTACAGGTAGGCACTTTGCCAAAAAAGGGCCAGTTTTCACTGTGAAATTGAGGAGCGACCACATTGTGTTTTGTGCCGTTTCCTGTGCAGGCACTAGGCAGACCCAGGCAGGTGAGGTACCATTTTTCTCATACGCCTTTTGGGAACACGGGGTGGGTCAAAATTTGTTGATCCACGCAGATTCCAGAACTTTCCACCACAGATATGTGAGGAAAATGCATTTCTTTTTCCAACTTTTTTAGGTTTGCAAGGGATTCTGGGTAACAGAACCTGGTGGGAGGCAGTCGAGGCACCCCATCCTGAATTCCCCTGAGTGTCTACTTTTCAAAAATGTATAGGTTTGCTAGGTTTCCCCAGGCAAGTGAGGTACCATTTTTCTCATAAGACTTTGGGGAACGCGGGGTGAGTGGAAATGTTTTAATCCACGCAGATATTATTTACATACAAGGACTACTTCGCATTGTTTGACACTTCTAGTACTGGGTCTCCTACTTTGTTATAGAGACACCTTGAGTTCCTAGTTGGGATATAGTTGGTATTGATATTGTGTGAGTGAAAGTAGTGGTATGAGAGTTGATGTGTATGAATGAAGTGATCCAGGGGGATTAAGGTTTTTTTTACGTGATTGTTTTAGAAATAGTATGAATTAATGTATCAATGTATCAATGAACATATGTATTGTAGAACTGAAGTCTACTCTCTGTGACTCATTAAATGAATTTAATCCAAAAAAAAGAAAAGAAAAATAGAAAATAATGAATAACCTTTTTGATACAAATAAAAAAGTATTTATGAGAATAACTGCTGTGTTTATGAGGTGTACTTTTTGAATGGAATTGTCAAACAATGCGAAGTAGTCCTTGTATGTAAATAATATTGGTCGATGAGGGAAATTTTCTGATACTGTTGTATGTTCTTTCTCCTCTTTTTCCCTGCCCACACGGTCTCATAGAGGGGGTCCCTTAATATTGCACTTTAATCCACGCAGATTCCAGAACTTTCCACCACAGAAATATGAGGAAAATTCGTTTTTTCCCCCAATTGTTTAGGTTTGCAAGGGATTCTGGGTAACAGAACCTGGTGGGAGGCAGTCGAGTCACCCTATCCTGAATTCCCCTGGGTGTCTATTTTACAAAATATATTCGTATGCTAGGTTTTCCTAGGTACCGGCAGAGCTAGGGTTAAAAAACTACAGGTAGGCACTTTGCTAAAAAAGGGCCAGTTTTCACTGTGAAGTTGAGGTGCGACCACATGCGTTGTGCGCCATTTCCTGTCGCAAGCACTAGGGAGACCTAGGCAAGTGAGGTACCATTTTTTTCATAAGACTTTGGGGAACGCGGGGTGCGTGGAAATGTTTTAATCCACGCAGATTCCAGAACTTTCCACCGCAGAAATGTGAGGAAAATGCATTTGTTTTCCCAAGTTTTTTTAGCTGGTGGGAGGCAGTCGAGTCACCCCATCCTAAAGTCCCCTGGGTGTTTAGATTTAAAAAATGTATAGTTTGCTAGGTTTCTCTAGGTGCCGGCACAGCTAGGGTTCAAAAACTACAAGTAGGCACTTTGCCAAAAAAGGGCCAGTTTTCACTGTGAAATTGAGGTGCGACCACATTGCATTTTATGCCGTTTCCTGTCGCAGGCACTAGGCAGACCCAGGCAGGTGAGGTACCATTTTTCTCATACGACTTTGGGGAACGCGGGGTGGGTGGAAATTTGTTGATCCACGCAGATTCCAGAACTTTCCACCGCAGAAATGTGAGGAAAATGCTTTTTTTCCAATTTTTTAGGTTTGCAAGGGATTCTGGGTAACAGAACCTGGTGGAAGGCAGTCGAGTCACCCCATCCTGAATTCCCCTGGGTGTCTAGTTTTCAGAAATGTATTGGTTTGCTAGGTTTCCCTAGGTGCCGGCAGAGCTAGGGTTAAAAAACTACAGGTAGGCACTTTGCGAAAAAAGGGCCAGTTTTCACTGCGAAATTGAGGTGCGACCACGTTGAGTTTTGCGCCGTTTCCTGTCGCAGGCACTAGGCAGACCCAGGCAAGTGAGGTACCATTTTTCTCACAAGACTTTGGGGAACGCGGGGTGGGTGGAAATTTGTTGATCCACGCAGATTCCAGAACTTTCCACCACAGAAATATGAGGAAAATTTGTTTTTTTCCCCAATTGTTTAGGTTTGCAAGGGATTCTGGGTAACAGAACCTGGTGGGAGGCAGTCGAGTCACCCCATCCTGAATTCCCCTGGGTGTCTAGTTTTCAAAATATATTCGTATGCTAGGTTTTCCTAGGTGCCGGCAGAGCTAGGGTTAAAAAACTACAGGTAGGCACTTTGCTAAAAAAGGGCCAGTTTTCACTGTGAAGTTGAGGTGCGACCACATGCGTTGTGCGCCGTTTCCTGTCGCAAGCACTAGGCAGACCTAGGCAAGTGAGGTACCATTTTTCTCATAAGACTTTGGGGAACGCGGGGTGCGTGGAAATGTTTTAATCCACGCAGATTCCAGAACTTTCCACCGCAGAAATGTGAGGAAAATGCATTTGTTTTCCCAATTTTTTAGCTGGTGGGAGGCAGTCGAGTCACCCCATCCTAAAGTCCCCTGGGTGTTTAGATTTAAAAAATGTATAGGTTTGCTAGGTTTCTCTAGGTGCCGGCACAGCTAGGGTTCAAAAACTACAGGTAGGCACTTTGCCAAAAAAGGGCCAGTTTTCACTGTGAAATTGAGGAGCGACCACGTTGTGTTTTGTGCCGTTTCCTGTGCAGGCACTAGGCAGACCCAGGCAGGTGAGGTACCATTTTTCTCATACGCCTTTTGGGAACACGGGGTGGGTCAAAATTTGTTGATCCACGCAGATTTCAGAACTTTCCACCACAGATATGTGAGGAAAATGCATTTCTTTTTCCAACTTTTTTAGGTTTGCAAGGGATTCTGGGTAACAGAACCTGGTGGGAGGCAGTCGAGGCACCCCATCCTGAATTCCCCTGAGTGTCTACTTTTCAAAAATGTATAGGTTTGCTAGGTTTCCCCAGGCAAGTGAGGTACCATTTTTCTCATAAGACTTTGGGGAACGCGGGGTGCGTGGAAATGTTTTAATCCACGCAGATTCAAGAACTTTCCACCACAGAAATGTGAGGAAAATGCATTTTTTCCCCAATTTTCTAGCTTTGCAAGGGATTCTGGGTAACCGAACCTGGTGGGAGGCAGTCGAGTCACCCCATCCTAAATTCCCCTGGGTGTCTAGATTTAAAAAATGTATAGGTTTGCTAGGTTTCTCTAGGTGCCGGCACAGCTATGGTTCAAAAACTACAGGTAGACACTTTGCCAAAAAAGGGCCAGTTTTCACTGTGAAATTGAGGTGCAACCACGTTGCAATTTATGCCGTTTCCTGTCGCAGGCACTAGGTAGACCCAGGCAAGTGAGGTACCATTTTTCTCATAAGACTTTGGGGAACGCAGGTTAGGTGGAAATTTGTTGATCCACGCAGATTCCAGAACTTTCCACCACAGAAATGTGAGGAAAATGCATTTTTTCCCCAATTTGTTTAGGTTTGCAAGGGATTCTGGGTAACAGACCCTGGTGGGAGGCAGTCGAGTCACCCCATCCTGAATTCCCCTGGGTGTCTAGTTTTCAAAATATATTCGTATGCTAGGTTTTCCTAGGTGCCGGCAGAGCTAGAGTTAAAAAACTACAGGTAGGCACTTTGCTAAAAAAGGGCCAGTTTTCACTGTGAAGTTGAGGTGCGACCACATGCGTTGTGCGCCGTTTCCTGTCGCAAGCACTAGGCAGACCTAGGCAAGTGAGGTACCATTTTTCTCATAAGACTTTGGGGAACGCGGGGTGCGTGGAAATGTTTTAATCCACGCTGATTCCAGAACTTTCCACCACAGAAATGTGAGGAAAATGCATTTGTTTTCCCAATTTTTTAGCTGGTGGGAGGCAGTCGAGTCACCCCATCCTGAAGTCCCCTGGGTGTTTAGATTTAAAAAATGTATAGGTTTGCTAGGTTTCTCTAGGTGCCGGCACAGCTAGGGTTAAAAAACTACAGGTAGGCACTTTGCCAAAAAAGGGCCAGTTTTCACTGTGAAATTGAGGTGCGACCACATTGCATTTTATGCCGTTTCCTGTCGCAGGCACTAGGCAGACCCAGGCAGGTGAGGTACCATTTTTCTCATATGGCTTTGGGGAACGGGGGGTGGGTGGAAATTTGTTGATCCACGCAGATTCCAGAACTTTCCACCACAGAAATGTGAGGAAAATGCATTTCTTTTTCCAATTTTTTAGGTTTGCAAGGGATTCTGGGTAACAGAACCTGGTGGGAGGCAGTCGAGTCACCCCATCCTGAATTCCCCTGGGTGTCTAGTTTTCAAAAATGTATAGGTTTGCTAGGTTTCCCCAGGCAAGTGAGGTACCATTTTTCTCATAAGACTTTGGGGAACGCGGGGTGCGTGGAAATGTTTTAATCCACGCAGATTCCAGAACTTTCCACCACAGAAATGTGAGGAAAATGCATTTTTTCCCCAATTTTTTAGCTTTGCAAGGGATTCTGGGTAACAGAACCTGGTGGGAGGCAGTCGAGTCACTCCATCCTAAATTCCCCTGGGTGTCTAGATTTAAAAAATGTGTAGGTTTGCTAGGTTTCTCTTGGTGCGGGCACAGCTATGGTTCAAAAACTACAGGTAGGCACTTTGCCAAAAAAGGGCCAGTTTTCACTGTGAAATTGAGGTGCAACCACGTTGCGTTTTATGCCGTTTCCTGTCGCAGGCACTAGGTAGACCCAGGCAAGTGAGGTACCATTTTTCTCATAAGACTTTGGGGAACGCAGGGTACGTGGAAATTTGTTGATCCACGCAGATTCCAGAACTTTCCACCACAGAAATATGAGGAAAATTCGTTTTTTCCCCCAGTTGTTTAGGTTTGCAAGGGATTCTGGGTAACAGAACCTGGTGGGAGGCAGTCGAGTGACACCATCCTGAATTTCCCTGGGTGTCTAGTTTTCAAAATATATTCGTATGCTAGGTTTTCCTAGGTGCCGGCAGAGCTAGGGTTAAAAAACTACAGGTAGGCACTTTGCTAAAAAAGGGCCAGTTTTCACTGTGAAGTTGAGGTGCGACCACATGCGTTGTGCGCCGTTTCCTGTCGCAAGCACTAGGCAGACCTAGGCAAGTGAGGTACCATTTTTCTCATAAGACTTTGGGGAACGCGGGGTGCGTGGAAATGTTTTAATCCACGCAGATTCCAGAACTTTCCACCACAGAAATGTGAGGAAAATGCATTTGTTTTCCCAATTTTTTAGCTGGTGGGAGGCAGTCGAGTCACCCCATCCTAAAGTCCCCTGGGTGTTTAGATTTTAAAAATGTATAGGTTTGCTAGGTTTCTCTAGGTGCCGGCACAGCTAGGGTTAAAAAACTACAGGTAGGCACTTTGCCAAAAAAGGGCCAGTTTTCACTGTGAAATTGAGGTGCGACCACATTGCATTTTATGCCGTTTCCTGTCGCAGGCACTAGGCAGACCCAGGCAGGTGAGGTACCATTTTTCTCATACGACTTTGGGGAACGCGGGGTGGGTGGAAATTTGTTGATCCACGCAGATTCCAGAACTTTCCACCACAGAAATGTGAGGAAAATGCATTTCTTTTTCCAATTTTTTAGGTTTGCAAGGGATTCTGGGTAACAGAACCTGGTGGGAGGCAGTCGAGTCACCCCATCCTGAATTCCCCTGGGTGTCTAGTTTTCAAAAATGTATAGGTTTGCTAGGTTTCCCCAGGCAAGTGAGGTACCATTTTTCTCATAAGACTTTGGGGAACGCGGGGTGCGTGGAAATGTTTTAATCCACGCAGATTCCAGAACTTTCCACCACAGAAATGTGAGGAAAATGCATTTTTTTCCCAATTTGTTAGCTTTGCAAGGGATTCTGGGTAACAGAACCTGGTGGGAGGCAGTCGAGTCACCCCATCCTAAATTCCCCTGGGTGTCTAGATTTAAAAAATGTATAGGTTTGCTAGGTTTCTCTAGGTGCCGGCACAGCTATGGTTCAAAAACTACAGGTAGGCACTTTGCCAAAAAAGGGCCAGTTTTCACTGTGAAATTGATGTGCAACCACGTTGCGTTTTATGCCGTTTCCTGTCGCAGGCACTAGGTAGACCCAGGCAAGTGAGGTACCATTTTTCTCATAAGACTTTGGGGAACGCAGGGTAGGTGGAAATTTGTTGATCCACGCAGATTCCAGAACTTTCCACCACAGAAATGTGAGGAAAATGCATTTTTTCCCCAATGTGTTTCGGTTTGCAAGGGATTCTGGGTAACAGACCCTGGTGGGAGGCAGTCGAGTCACCCATCCTGAATTCCCCTTGGTGTCTAGTTTTCAAAATATATTCGTATGCTTGGTTTTCCTAGGTGCCGGCAGAGCTAGGGTTAAAAAACTACAGGTAGGCACTTTGCTAAAAAAGGGCCAGTTTTCACTGTGAAGTTGAGGTGCGACCACATGCGTTGTGCGCCGTTTCCTGTCGCAAGCACTAGGCAGACCTAGGCAAGTGAGGTACCATTTTTCTCATAAGACTTTGGGGAACGCGAGGTGTGTATAAATGTTTTTATCCACGCAGATTCCAGAACTTTCCACCACAGAAATGTGAGGAAAATGCATTTGTTTTCCCAATTTTTTAGCTGGTGGGAGGCAGTCGAGTCACCCCATCCTAAAGTCCCCTGGGTGTTTAGATTTAAAAAATGTATAGGTTTGCTAGGTTTCTCTAGGTGCCGGCACAGCTAGGGTTCAAAAACTACAGGTAGGCACTTTGCCAAAAAACGGCCAGTTTTCACTGTGAAATTGAGGTGCGACCACGTTGTGTTTTGTGCCGTTTCCAGTGCAGGCACTAGGCAGACCCAGGCAGGTGAGGTACCATTTTTCTCATACGCCTTTTGGGAACGCGGGGTGGGTCAAAATTTGTTGATCCACGCAGATTCCAGAACTTTCCACCACAGAAATGTGAGGAAAATGCATTTCTTTTTCCAATTTTTTAGGTTTGCAAGGGATTCTGGGTAACAGAACCTGGTGGGAGGCAGTCGAGGCACCCCATCCTGAATTCCCCTGGGTGTCTACTTTTCACAAATGTATAGGTTTGCTAGGTTTACCTAGGTGCCGGCAGAGCTAGGGTTCAAAAACTACAGGTAGGCACTTTGCCAAAAAAGGGCCAGTTTTCACTGTGAAGTTGAGGTGCGACCACGTTGAATTTTGCACCGTTTCCTGTCGCAGGCACTAGGCAGACCCAGGCAAGTGAGGTACCATTTTTTTCACAAGACTTTGGGGAATGCGGGGTAGGTGGAAATTTGTTGATCCACGCAGATTCCAGAACTTTCCACCGCAGAAATGTGAGGAAAATGCATTTGTTTTCCCAATTTTTTAGCTGGTGGGAGGCAGTCGAGTCACCCCATCCTAAAGTCCCCTGGGTGTTTAGATTTAAAAAATTTATAAGTTTGCTAGGTTTCTCTAGGTGCTGGCACAGCTAGGGTTCAAAAACTACAGGTAGGCACTTTGCCAAAAAAGGGCCAGTTTTCACTGTGAAATTGAGGTGCGACCACATTGCATTTTATGCCGTTTCCTGTCGCAGGCACTAGGCAGACCCAGGCAAGTGAGGTACCATTTTTCTCATAAGACTTTGTGGAACGCAGGGTAGGTGGAAATGTTTTAATCCACGCAGATTCCAGAACTTTCCACCACAGAAATGTGAGGAAAATGCATTTGTTTTCCCAATTTTTCAGCTGGTGGGAGGCAGTCGAGTCACCCCATCCTAAAGTCCCCTGGGTGTTTAGATTTAAAAAATGTATAGGTTTGCTAGGTTTCTCTAGGTGCCGGCACAGCTAGGGTTAAAAAACTACAGGTAGGTACTTTGCCAAAAAAGGGCCAGTTTTCACTGTGAAATTGAGGTGCGACCACGTTGTGTTTTGTGCCGTTTCCTGTGCAGGCACTAGGCAGACCCAGGCAGGTGAGGTACCATTTTTCTCATACGCCTTTTGGGAACACAGGGTGGGTCAAAATTTGTTGATCCACGCAGATTCCAGAACTTTCCACCACATAAATGTGAGGAAAATGCATTTCTTTTTCCAATTTTTTAGGTTTGCAAGGGATTCTGGGTAACAGAACCTGGTGGGAGGCAGTCGAGTCACCCCATCCTGAATCCCCCTGGGTGTCTAGTTTTAAAAAATGTATAGGTTTGCTAGGTTTCCCCAGGCAAGTGAGGTACCATTTTTCTCATAAGACTTTGGGGAACGCGGGGTGCATGGAAATGTTTTAATCCACGCAGATTCCAGAACTTTCCACCACAGAAATGTGAGGAAAATGCATTTTTCCCAATTTTTTAGCTTTGCAAGGGATTCTGGGTCACAGAACCTGGTGGGAGGCAGTCGAGTCACTCCATCCTAAATTCCCCTGGGTGTCTAGATTTAAAAAATGTGTAGGTTTGCTAGGTTTCTCTAGGTGCCGGTACAGCTAGGGTTCAAAAACTACAGGTAGGCACTTTGCCAAAAAAGGGCCAGTTTTCACTGTGAAATTGAGGTGCAACCACGTTGCGTTTTATGCCGTTTCATGTCGCAGGCACTAGGTAGACCCAGGCAAGTGAGGTACTATTTTTCTCATAAGACTTTGGGGAACGCAGGGTAAGTGGAAATTTGTTGATCCACGCAGATTCCAGAACTTTCCACCACAGAAATGTGAGGAAAATGCATTTTTTCCCCAATTTGTTTAGGTTTGCAAGGGATTCTGGGTAACAGACCCTGGTGGGAGGCAGTCGAGTCACCGCATCCTGAATTCCCCTGGGTGTTTAGTTTTCAAAATATATTCGTATGCTAGGTTTTCCTAGGTGCCGGCAGAGCTAGGGTTAAAAAACTACAGGTAGGCACTTTGCTAAAAAAGGGCCAGTTTTCACTGTGAAGTTGAGGTGCGACCACATGCGTTGTGCGCCGTTTCCTGTCGCAAGCACTAGGCAGACCTAGGCAAGTGTAGTACCATTTTTCTCATAAGACTTTGGGGAACGCGGGGTGCGTGGAAATGTTTTAATCCACGCAGATTCCAGAACTTTCCACCACAGAAATGTGAGGAAAGTGCATTTGTTTTCCCAATTTTTCAGCTGGTGGGAGGCAGTCGAGTCACCCCATCCTAAAGTCCCCTGGGTGTTTAGATTTAAAAAATGTATAGGTTTGCTAGGTTTCTCTAGGTGCCGGCACAGCTAGGGTTCAAAAACTACAGGTAGGCACTTTGCCAAAAAAGGGCCAGTTTTCACTGTGAAATTCAGGTGCGACCACGTTGTGTTTTGTGCAGTTTCCTGTGCAGGCACTAGGCAGACCCAGGCAGGTGAGGTACCATTTTTCTCATACGCCTTTTGGGAACGCGGGGTGGGTCAAAATTTGTTGATCCACGCAGATTCCAGAACTTTCCACCACAGAAATGTGAGGAAAATGCATTTCTTTTTCCAATTTTTTAGGTTTGCAAGGGATTCTGGGTAACAGAACCTGGTGGGAGGCAGTCGAGGCACCCCATCCTGAATTCCCCTGGGTGTCTACTTTTCACAAATGTATAGGTTTGCTAGGTTTACCTAGGTGCCGGCAGAGCTAGGGTTCAAAAACTACAGGTAGGCACTTTGCCAAAAAAGGGCCAGTTTTCACTGTGAAGTTGAGGTGCGACCACGTTGAATTTTGCACCGTTTCCTGTCGCAGGCACTAGGCAGACCCAGGCAACTGAGGTACCATTTTTTTCACAAGACTTTGGGGAACGCGGGGTAGGTGGAAATTTGTTGATCCACGCAGATTCCAGAACTTTCCACCGCAGAAATGTGAGGAAAATGCATTTGTTTTCCCAATTTTTTAGCTGGTGGGAGGCAGTCGAGTCACCCCATCCTAAAGTCCCCTGGGTGTTTAGATTTAAAAAATGTATAAGTTTGCTAGGTTTCTCTAGGTGCTGGCACAGCTAGGGTTCAAAAACTACAGGTAGGCACTTTGCCAAAAAAGGGCCAGTTTTCACTGTGAAATTGAGGTGCGACCACATTGCATTTTATGCCATTTCCTGTCGCAGGCACTAGGCAGACCCAGGCAAGTGAGGTACCATTTTTCTCATAAAACTTTGGGGAACGCAGGGTAGGTGGAAATTTGTTGATCCACGCAGATTCCAGAACTTTCCACCACAGAAATGTGAGGAAAATGCATTTTTTCCCCAATTTGTTTAGGTTTGCAAGGGATTCTGGGTAACAGACCCTGGTGGGAGGCAGTCGAGTCACCCCATCCTAAATTCCCCTGGGTGTCTAGTTTTCAAAAATGAATAGGTTTGCTAGGTTTACCTAGGTGCCGGCAGAGCTAGGGTTCAAAACCTACAGGTAGGCACTTTGCCAAAAAAGGGCCAGTTTTCACTGTGAAGTTGAGGTGCGACCACGTTGAATTTTGCACCGTTTCCTGTCCCAGGCACTAGGCAGACCCAGGCAAGTGAGGTACCATTTTTTTCACAAGACTTTGGGGAACGCGGGGTGGGTGGAAATTTGTTGATCCACGCAGATTCCAGAACTTTCCACTGCAGAAATGTGAGGAAAAGGCTTTTTTTCCAATTTTTTAGGTTTGCAAGGGACTCTGGGTAACAGAACCTGGTGGAAGGCAGTCGAGTCACCCCATCCTGAATTCCCCTGGGTGTCTAGTTTTCAGAAATGTATTGGTTTGCTAGGTTTCCCTAGGTGCCGGCAGAGCTAGGGTTCAAAAACTACAGGTAGGCACTTTGCGAAAAAAGGGCCAGTTTTCACTGCGAAATTGAGGTGCGACCACGTTTAGTTTTGCGCCGTTTCCTGTCGCAGGCACTAGGCAGACCCGGGCAAGTGAGGTACCATTTTTCTCACAAGACTTTGGGGAACGCGGGGTGGGTGGAAATTTGTTGATCCACGCAAATTCCAGAACTTTCCACCACAGAAATATGAGGAAAATTCGTTTTTTTCCCCAATTGTTTAGGTTTGCAAGGGATTCTGGGTAACAGAACCTGGTAGGAGGCAGTCGAGTCACCCCATCCTGAATTCCCCTGGGTGTCTAGTTTTCAAAATATATTCGTATGCTAGGTTTTCCTAGGTGCCGGCAGAGCTAGGGTTCAAAAACTACAGGTAATCACTTTGCCAAAAAAGGGCCAGTTTTCACTGTGAAATTGAGGTGCGACCACATTGCATTTTATGCCGTTTCCTGTCGCAGGCACTAGGCAGACCCAGGCAAGTGAGGTACCATTTTTCTCATAAGACTTTGGGGAACGCAGGGTAGGTGGAAATTTGTTGATCCACGCAGATTCCAGAACTTTCCACCACAGAAATGTGAGGAAAATGCATTTTTTCCCCAATTTGTTTAGGTTTGCAAGGGATTCTGGGTAACAGACCCTGGTGGGAGGCAGTCGAGTCACCCCATCCTGAATTCCCCTGGGTGTCTAGTTTTCAAAATATATTCGTATCCTAGGTTTTCCTAGGTGCCGGCAGAGCTAGGGTTAAAAAACTACAGGTAGGCACTTTGCTAAAAAAGGGCCAGTTTTCACTGTGAAGTTGAGGTGCGACCACTTGCGTTGTGCGCCGTTTCCTGTCGCAACCACTAGGCAGACCTAGGCAAGTGAAGTACCATTTTTCTCATAAGACTTTGGGGAACGCGGGGTGCGTGGAAATGTTTTAATCCACGCAGATTCCAGAACTTTCCACCACAGAAATGTGAGGAAAATGCATTTGTTTTCCCAATTTTTCAGCTGGTGGGAGGCAGTCGAGTCACCCCATCCTAAAGTCCCCTGGGTGTTTAGATTTAAAAAATGTATAGGTTTGCTAGGTTTCTCTAGGTGCCGGCACAGCTAGGGTTCAAAAACTACAGGGAGGCACTTTGCCAAAAAAGGGCCAGTTTTCACTGTGAAATTCAGGTGCGACCACGTTGTGTTTTGTGCAGTTTCCTGTGCAGGCACTAGGCAGACCCAGGCAGGTGAGGTACCATTTTTCTCATACGCCTTTTGGGAACACGGGGTGGGTCAAAATGTGTTGATCCACGCAGATTCCAGAACTTTCCACCACAGATATGTGAGGAAAATGCATTTCTTTTTCCAATTTTTTAGGTTTGCAAGGGATTCTGGGTAACAGAACCTGGTGGGAGGCAGTCGAGGCACTCCATCCTGAATTCCCCTGGGTGTCTACTTTTCAAAAATGTATAGGTTTGCTAGGTTTACCTAGGTGCCGGCAGAGCTAGGGTTCAAAAACTACAGGTAGGCACTTTGCGAAAAAAGGGCCAGTTTTCACTGCGAAATTGAGGTGCGACCACGTTGAGTTTTGCACCGTTTCCTGTCCCAGGCACTAGGCAGACCCAGGCAAGTGAGGTACCATTTTTTTCACAAGACGTTGGGGAACGCGGGGTGGGTGGAAATTTGTTGATCCACGCAGATTCCAGAACTTTCCACTGCAGAAATGTGAGGAAAAGGCCTTTTTTCCAATTTTTTAGGTTTGCAAGGGACTCTGGGTAACAGAACCTGGTGGAAGGCAGTCGAGTCACCCCATCCTGAATTCCCCTGGGTGTCTAGTTTTCAGAAATGTATTGGTTTGCTAGGTTTCCCTAGGTGCCGGCAGAGCTAGGGTTCAAAAACTACAGGTAGGCACTTTGCGAAAAAAGGGCCAGTTTTCACTGCGAAATTGAGGTGCGACCACGTTGAGTTTTGCACCGTTTCCTGTCGCAGGCACTAGGCAGACCCAGGCAAGTGAGGTACCATTTTTCTCACAAGACTTTGGGGAACGCGGGGTGGGTGGAAATTTGTTGATCCACGCAAATTCCAGAACTTTCCACCACAGAAATATGAGGAAAATTCGTTTTTTTCCCCAATTGTTTAGGTTTGCAAGGGATTCTGGGTAACAGAACCTGGTGGGAGGCAGTCGAGTCACCCCATCCTGAATTCCCCTGGGTGTCTAGTTTTCAAAATATATTCGTATGCTAGGTTTTCCTAGGTGCCGGCAGAGCTAGGGTTAAAAAACTACAGGTAGGCACTTTGTTAAAAAAAGGGCCAGTTTTCACTGTGAAGTTGAGGTGCGACCACATGCGTTGTTCGCCGTTTCCTGTCGCAAGCACTAGGCAGACCTAGGCAAGTGAGGTACCATTTTTCTCATAAGACTTTGGGGAACGCGGGGTGCGTGGAAATGTTTTAATCCACGCAGATTCCAGAACTTTCCACCGCAGAAATGTGAGGAAAATGCATTTGTTTTCCCAATTTTTTAGCTGGTGGGAGGCAGTCGAGTCACCCCATCCTAAAGTCCCCTGGGTGTTTAGATTTAAAAAATGTATAGTTTGCTAGGTTTCTCTAGGTGCCGGCACAGCTAGGGTTCAAAAACTACAAGTAGGCACTTTGCCAAAAAAGGGCCAGTTTTCACTGTGAAATTGAGGTGCGACCACATTGCATTTTATGCCGTTTCCTGTCGCAGGCACTAGGCAGACCCAGGCAGGTGAGGTACCATTTTTCTCATACGACTTTGGGGAACGCGGGGTGGGTGGAAATTTGTTGATCCACGCAGATTCCAGAACTTTCCACCGCAGAAATGTGAGGAAAATGCTTTTTTTCCAATTTTTTAGGTTTGCAAGGGATTCTGGGTAACAGAACCTGGTGGAAGGCAGTCGAGTCACCCCATCCTGAATTCCCCTGGGTGTCTAGTTTTCAGAAATGTATTGGTTTGCTAGGTTTCCCTAGGTGCCGGCAGAGCTAGGGTTCAAAAACTACAGGTAGGCACTTTGCGAAAAAAGGGCCAGTTTTCACTGCGAAATTGAGGTGCGACCACGTTGAGTTTTGCGCCGTTTCCTGTCGCAGGCACTAGGCAGACCCAGGCAAGTGAGGTACCATTTTTCTCACAAGACTTTGGGGAACGCGGGGTGGGTGGAAATTTGTTGATCCACGCAGATTCCAGAACTTTCCACCACAGAAATATGAGGAAAATTTGTTTTTTCCCCAATTGTTTAGGTTTGCAAGGGATTCTGGGTAACAGAACCTGGTGGGAGGCAGTCGAGTCACCCCATCCTGAATTCCCCTGGGTGTCTAGTTTTCAAAATATATTCGTATGCTAGGTTTTCCTAGGTGCCGGCAGAGCTAGGGTTAAAAAACTACAGGTAGGCACTTTGCTAAAAAAGGGCCAGTTTTCACTGTGAAGTTGAGGTGCGACCACATGCGTTGTGCGCCGTTTCCTGTCGCAAGCACTAGGCAGACCTAGGCAAGTGAGGTACCATTTTTCTCATAAGACTTTGGGGAACGCGGGGTGCGTGGAAATGTTTTAATCCACGCAGATTCCAGAACTTTCCACCGCAGAAATGTGAGGAAAATGCATTTGTTTTCCCAATTTTTTAGCTGGTGGGAGGCAGTCGAGTCACCCCATCCTAAAGTCCCCTGGGTGTTTAGATTTAAAAAATGTATAGGTTTGCTAGGTTTCTCTAGGTGCCGGCACAGCTAGGGTTCAAAAACTACAGGTAGGCACTTTGCCAAAAAAGGGCCAGTTTTCACTGTGAAATTGAGGAGCGACCACGTTGTGTTTTGTGCCGTTTCCTGTGCAGGCACTAGGCAGACCCAGGCAGATGAGGTACCATTTTTCTCATACGCCTTTTGGGAACACGGGGTGGGTCAAAATTTGTTGATCCACGCAGATTCCAGAACTTTCCACCACAGATATGTGAGGAAAATGCATTTCTTTTTCCAACTTTTTTAGGTTTGCAAGGGATTCTGGGTAACAGAACCTGGTGGGAGGCAGTCGAGGCACCCCATCCTGAATTCCCCTGGGTGTCTACTTTTCAAAAATGTATAGGTTTGCTAGGTTTCCCCAGGCAAGTGAGGTACCATTTTTCTCATAAGACTTTGGGGAACGCGGGGTGCGTGGAAATGTTTTAATCCACGCAGATTCCAGAACTTTCCACCACAGAAATGTGAGGAAAATGCATTTTTTCCCCAATTTTCTAGCTTTGCAAGGGATTCTGGGTAACCGAACCTGGTGGGAGGCAGTCGAGTCACCCCATCCTAAATTCCCCTGGGTGTCTAGATTTAAAAAATGTATAGGTTTGCTAGGTTTCTCTAGGTGCCGGCACAGCTATGGTTCAAAAACTACAGGTAGGCACTTTGCCAAAAAAGGGCCAGTTTTCACTGTGAAATTGAGGTGCAACCACGTTGCAATTTATGCCGTTTCCTGTCGCAGGCACTAGGTAGACCCAGGCAAGTGAGGTACCATTTTTCTCATAAGACTTTGGGGAACGCAGGGTGCGTGGAAATGTTTTAATCCACGCAGATTCCAGAACTTTCCACCACAGAAATGTGAGGAAAATGCATTTTTTCCCCAATTTGTTTAGGTTTGCAAGGGATTCTGGGTAACAGACCCTGGTGGGAGGCAGTCGAGTGACCCCATCCTGAATTCCCCTGGGTGTCTAGTTTTCAAAATATATTCGTATGCTAGGTTTTCCTAGGTGCCGGCAGAGCTAGAGTTAAAAAACTACAGGTAGGCACTTTGCTAAAAAAGGGCCAGTTTTCACTGTGAAGTTGAGGTGCGACCACATGCGTTGTGCGCCGTTTCCTGTCGCAAGCACTAGGCAGACCTAGGCAAGTGAGGTACCATTTTTCTCATAAGACTTTGGGGAACGCGGGGTGCGTGGAAATGTTTTAATCCACGCAGATTCCAGAACTTTCCACCACAGAAATGTGAGGAAAATGCATTTGTTTTCCCAATTTTTTAGCTGGTGGGAGGCAGTCGAGTCACCCCATCCTGAAGTCCCCTGGGTGTTTAGATTTAAAAAATGTATAGGTTTGCTAGGTTTCTCTAGGTGCCGGCACAGCTAGGGTTAAAAAACTACAGGTAGGCACTTTGCCAAAAAAGGGCCAGTTTTCACTGTGAAATTGAGGTGCGACCACATTGCATTTTATGCCGTTTCCTGTCGCAGGCACTAGGCAGACCCAGGCAGGTGAGGTACCATTTTTCTCATATGGCTTTGGGGAACGGGGGGTGGGTGGAAATTTGTTGATCCACGCAGATTCCAGAACTTTCCACCACAGAAATGTGAGGAAAATGCATTTCTTTTTCCAATTTTTTAGGTTTGCAAGGGATTCTGGGTAACAGAACCTGGTGGGAGGCAGTCGAGTCACCCCATCCTGAATTCCCCTGGGTGTCTAGTTTTCAAAAATGTATAGGTTTGCTAGGTTTCCCCAGGCAAGTGAGGTACCATTTTTCTCATAAGACTTTGGGGAACGCGGGGTGCGTGGAAATGTTTTAATCCACGCAGATTCCAGAACTTTCCACCACAGAAATGTGAGGAAAATGCATTTTTTTCCCAATTTGTTAGCTTTGCAAGGGATTCTGGGTAACAGAACCTGGTGGGAGGCAGTCGAGTCACCCCATCCTAAATTCCCCTGGGTGTCTAGATTTAAAAAATGTATAGGTTTGCTAGGTTTCTCTAGGTGCCGGCACAGCTATGGTTCAAAAACTACAGGTAGGCACTTTGCCAAAAAAGGGCCAGTTTTCACTGTGAAATTGATGTGCAACCACGTTGCGTTTTATGCCGTTTCCTGTCGCAGGCACTAGGTAGACCCAGGCAAGTGAGGTACCATTTTTCTCATAAGACTTTGGGGAACGCAGGGTAGGTGGAAATGTGTTGATCCACGCAGATTCCAGAACTTTCCACCACAGAAATGTGAGGAAAATGCATTTTTTCCCCAATGTGTTTCGGTTTGCAAGGGATTCTGGGTAACAGACCCTGGTGGGAGGCAGTCGAGTCACCCATCCTGAATTCCCCTTGGTGTCTAGTTTTCAAAATATATTCGTATGCTAGGTTTTCCTAGGTGCCGGCAGAGCTAGGGTTAAAAAACTACAGGTAGGCACTTTGCTAAAAAAGGGCCAGTTTTCACTGTGAAGTTGAGGTGCGACCACATGCGTTGTGCGCCGTTTCCTGTCGCAAGCACTAGGCAGACCTAGGCAAGTGAGGTACCATTTTTCTCATAAGACTTTGGGGAACGCGAGGTGTGTAGAAATGTTTTAATCCACGCAGATTCCAGAACTTTCCACCACAGAAATATGAGGAAAATGCATTTGTTTTCCCGATTTTTTAGCTGGTGGGAGGCAGTCGAGTCACCCCATCCTAAAGTCCCCTGGGTGTTTAGATTTAAAAAATGTATAGGTTTGCTAGGTTTCTCTAGGTGCCGGCACAGCTAGGGTTCAAAAACTACAGGTAGGCACTTTGCCAAAAAAGGGCCAGTTTTCACTGTGAAATTGAGGTGCGACCACATTGCATTTTATGTCGTTTCCTGTCGCAGGCACTAGGCAGACCCAGGCAGGTGAGGTACCATTTTTCTCATACGACTTTGGGGAACGTGTGGTGGGTGGAAATTTGTTGATCCACGCAGATTCCAGAACTTTCCACCACAGAAATGTGAGGAAAATGCATTTCTTTTTCCAATTTTTTAGGTTTGCAAGGGATTCTGGGTAACAGAACCTGGTGGGAGGCAGTCGAGTCACCCCATCCTGAATTCCCCTGGGTGTCTAGTTTTCAAAAATGTATAGGTTTGCTAGGTTTCCCCAGGCAAGTGAGGTACCATTTTTCTCATAAGACTTTGGGGAACGCGGGGTGAGTGGAAATGTTTTAATCCACGCAGATATTATTTACATACAAGGACTACTTCGCATTGTTTGACAATTCTAGTGCTGGGTCTCCTACTTTGTTATAGAGACACCTTGAGTTCCTAGTTGGGATATAGTTGGTATTGATATTGTGTGAGTGAAAGTAGTGGTATGAGAGTTGATGTGTATGAATGAAGTGATCCAGGGGGATTAAGGTTTTTTTACGTGATTGTTTTAGAAATAGTATGAATTAATGTATCAATGTATCAATGAACATATGTATTGTAGAACTGAAGTCTACTCTCTGTGACTCATTAAATGAATTTAATCCAAAAAAAAGAAAAGAAAAATAGAAAATAATGAATAACCTTTTTGATACAAATAAAAAAGTATTTATGAGAATAACTGCTGTGTTTATGAGGTGTACTTTTTGGATGGAATTGTCAAACAATGCGAAGTAGTCCTTGTATGTAAATAATATTGGTCGATGAGGGAAATTTTCTGATACTGTTGTATGTTCTTTCTCCTCTTTTTCCCTGCCCACACGGTCTCATAGAGGGGGTCCCTTAATATTGCACTTTAATCCACGCAGATTCCAGAACTTTCCACCACAGAAATATGAGGAAAATTCGTTTTTTCCCCCAATTGTTTAGGTTTGCAATGGATTCTGGGTAACAGAACCTGGTGGGAGGCAGTCGAGTCACCCTATCCTGAATTCCCCTGGGTGTCTATTTTACAAAATATATTCGTATGCTAGGTTTTCCTAGGTACCGGCAGAGCTAGGGTTAAAAAACTACAGGTAGGCACTTTGCTAAAAAAGGGCCAGTTTTCACTGTGAAGTTGAGGTGCGACCACATGCGTTGTGCGCCGTTTCCTGTCGCAAGCACTAGGGAGACCTAGGCAAGTGAGGTACCATTTTTTTCATAAGACTTTGGGGAACGCGGGGTGCGTGGAAATGTTTTAATCCACGCAGATTCCAGAACTTTCCACCGCAGAAATGTGAGGAAAATGCATTTGTTTTCCCAATTTTTTTAGCTGGTGGGAGGCAGTCGAGTCACCCCATCCTAAAGTCCCCTGGGTGTTTAGATTTAAAAAATGTATAGTTTGCTAGGTTTCTCTAGGTGCCGGCACAGCTAGGGTTCAAAAACTACAAGTAGGCACTTTGCCAAAAAAGGGCCAGTTTTCACTGTGAAATTGAGGTGCGACCACATTGCATTTTATGCCGTTTCCTGTCGCAGGCACTAGGCAGACCCAGGCAGGTGAGGTACCATTTTTCTCATACGACTTTGGGGAACGCGGGGTGGGTGGAAATTTGTTGATCCACGCAGATTCCAGAACTTTCCACCGCAGAAATGTGAGGAAAATGCTTTTTTCCAATTTTTTAGGTTTGCAAGGGATTCTGGGTAACAGAACCTGGTGGAAGGCAGTCGAGTCACCCCATCCTGAATTCCCCTGGGTGTCTAGTTTTCAGAAATGTATTGGTTTGCTAGGTTTCCCTAGGTGCCGGCAGAGCTAGGGTTCAAAAACTACAGGTAGGCACTTTGCGAAAAAAGGGCCAGTTTTCACTGCGAAATTGAGGTGCGACCACGTTGAGTTTTGCGCCGTTTCCTGTCGCAGGCACTAGGCAGACCCAGGCAAGTGAGGTACCATTTTTCTCACAAGACTTTGGGGAACGCGGGGTGGGTGGAAATTTGTTGATCCACGCAGATTCCAGAACTTTCCACCACAGAAATATGAGGAAAATTTGTTTTTTTCCCCAATTGTTTAGGTTTGCAAGGGATTCTGGGTAACAGAACCTGGTGGGAGGCAGTCGAGTCACCCCATCCTGAATTCCCCTGGGTGTCTAGTTTTCAAAATATATTCGTATGCTAGGTTTTCCTAGGTGCCAGCAGAGCTAGGGTTAAAAAACTACAGGTAGGCACTTTGCTAAAAAAGGGCCAGTTTTCACTGTGAAGTTGAGGTGCGACCACATGCGTTGTGCGCCGTTTCCTGTCGCAAGCACTAGGCAGACCTAGGCAAGTGAGGTACCATTTTTCTCATAAGACTTTGGGGAACGCGGGGTGCGTGGAAATGTTTTAATCCACGCAGATTCCAGAACTTTCCACCGCAGAAATGTGAGGAAAATGCATTTGTTTTCCCAATTTTTTAGCTGGTGGGAGGCAGTCGAGTCACCCCATCCTAAAGTCCCCTGGGTGTTTAGATTTAAAAAATGTATAGGTTTGCTAGGTTTCTCTAGGTGCCGGCACAGCTAAGGTTCAAAAACTACAGGTAGGCACTTTGCCAAAAAAGGGCCAGTTTTCACTGTGAAATTGAGGAGCGACCACGTTGTGTTTTGTGCCATTTCCTGTGCAGGCACTAGGCAGACCCAGGCAGGTGAGGTACCATTTTTCTCATACGCCTTTTGGGAACACGGGGTGGGTCAAAATTTGTTGATCCACGCAGATTCCAGAACTTTCCACCACAGATATGTGAGGAAAATGCATTTCTTTTTCCAACTTTTTTAGGTTTGCAAGGGATTCTGGGTAACAGAACCTGGTGGGAGGCAGTCGAGTCACCCCATCCTGAATTCCCCTGGGTGTCTAGTTTTCAAAAATGTATAGGTTTGCTAGGTTTCCCCAGGCAAGTGAGGTACAATTTTTCTCATAAGACTTTGGGGAACGCGGGGTGCGTGGAAATGTTTTAATCCACGCAGATTCCAGAACTTTCCACCACAGAAATGTGAGGAAAATGCATTTTTTTCCCAATTTGTTAGCTTTGCAAGGGATTCTGGGTAACAGAACCTGGTGGGAGGCAGTCGAGTCACCCCATCCTAAATTCCCCTGGGTGTCTAGATTTAAAAAATGTATAGGTTTGCTAGGTTTCTCTAGGTGCCGGCACAGCTATGGTTCAAAAACTACAGGTAGGCACTTTGCCAAAAAAGGGCCAGTTTTCACTGTGAAATTGATGTGCAACCACGTTGCGTTTTATGCCGTTTCCTGTCGCAGGCACTAGGTAGACCCAGGCAAGTGAGGTACCATTTTTCTCATAAGACTTTGGGGAACGCAGGGTAGGTGGAAATGTGTTGATCCACGCAGATTCCAGAACTTTCCACCACAGAAATGTGAGGAAAATGCATTTTTTCCCCAATGTGTTTCGGTTTGCAAGGGATTCTGGGTAACAGACCCTGGTGGGAGGCAGTCGAGTCACCCATCCTGAATTCCCCTTGGTGTCTAGTTTTCAAAATATATTCGTATGCTAGGTTTTCCTAGGTGCCGGCAGAGCTAGGGTTAAAAAACTACAGGTAGGCACTTTGCTAAAAAAGGGCCAGTTTTCACTGTGAAGTTGAGGTGCGACCACATGCGTTGTGCGCCGTTTCCTGTCGCAAGCACTAGGCAGACCTAGGCAAGTGAGGTACCATTTTTCTCATAAGACTTTGGGGAACGCGAGGTGTGTAGAAATGTTTTAATCCACGCAGATTCCAGAACTTTCCACCACAGAAATATGAGGAAAATGCATTTGTTTTCCCAATTTTTTAGCTGGTGGGAGGCAGTCGAGTCACCCCATTCTAAAGTCCCCTGGGTGTTTAGATTTAAAAAATGTATAGGTTTGCTAGGTTTCTCTAGGTGCCGGCACAGCTAGGGTTCAAAAACTACAGGTAGGCACTTTGCCAAAAAAGGGCCAGTTTTCACTGTGAAATTGAGGTGCGACCACATTGCATTTTATGTCGTTTCCTGTCGCAGGCACTAGGCAGACCCAGGCAGGTGAGGTACCATTTTTCTCATACGACTTTGGGGAACGTGTGGTGGGTGGAAATTTGTTGATCCACGCAGATTCCAGAACTTTCCACCACAGAAATGTGAGGAAAATGCATTTCTTTTTCCAATTTTTTAGGTTTGCAAGGGATTCTGGGTAACAGAACCTGGTGGGAGGCAGTCGAGTCACCCCATCCTGAATTCCCCTGGGTGTCTAGTTTTCAAAAATGTATAGGTTTGCTAGGTTTCCCCAGGCAAGTGAGGTACCATTTTTCTCATAAGACTTTGGGGAACGCGGGGTGAGTGGAAATGTTTTAATCCACGCAGATATTATTTACATACAAGGACTACTTCGCATTGTTTGACAATTCTAGTGCTGGGTCTCCTACTTTGTTATAGAGACACCTTGAGTTCCTAGTTGGGATATAGTTGGTATTGATATTGTGTGAGTGAAAGTAGTGGTATGAGAGTTGATGTGTATGAATGAAGTGATCCAGGGGGATTAAGGTTTTTTTACGTGATTGTTTTAGAAATAGTATGAATTAATGTATCAATGTATCAATGAACATATGTATTGTAGAACTGAAGTCTACTCTCTGTGACTCATTAAATGAATTTAATCCAAAAAAAAGAAAAGAAAAATAGAAAATAATGAATAACCTTTTTGATACAAATAAAAAAGTATTTATGAGAATAACTGCTGTGTTTATGAGGTGTACTTTTTGAATGGAATTGTCAAACAATGCGAAGTAGTCCTTGTATGTAAATAATATTGGTCGATGAGGGAAATTTTCTGATACTGTTGTATGTTCTTTCTCCTCTTTTTCCCTGCCCACACGGTCTCATAGAGGGGGTCCCTTAATATTGCACTTTAATCCACGCAGATTCCAGAACTTTCCACCACAGAAATATGAGGAAAATTCGTTTTTTCCCCCAATTGTTTAGGTTTGCAAGGGATTCTGGGTAACAGAACCTGGTGGGAGGCAGTCGAGTCACCCTATCCTGAATTCCCCTGGGTGTCTATTTTACAAAATATATTCGTATGCTAGGTTTTCCTAGGTACCGGCAGAGCTAGGGTTAAAAAACTACAGGTAGGCACTTTGCTAAAAAAGGGCCAGTTTTCACTGTGAAGTTGAGGTGCGACCACATGCGTTGTGCGCCGTTTCCTGTCGCAAGCACTAGGGAGACCTAGGCAAGTGAGGTACCATTTTTTTCATAAGACTTTGGGGAACGCGGGGTGCGTGGAAATGTTTTAATCCACGCAGATTCCAGAACTTTCCACCGCAGAAATGTGAGGAAAATGCATTTGTTTTCCCAATTTTTTAGCTGGTGGGAGGCAGTCGAGTCACCCCATCCTAAAGTCCCCTGGGTGTTTAGATTTAAAAAATGTATAGTTTGCTAGGTTTCTCTAGGTGCCGGCACAGCTAGGGTTCAAAAATTACAAGTAGGCACTTTGCCAAAAAAGGGCCAGTTTTCACTGTGAAATTGAGGTGCGACCACATTGCATTTTATGCCGTTTCCTGTCGCAGGCACTAGGCAGACCCAGGCAGGTGAGGTACCATTTTTCTCATACGACTTTGGGGAACGCGGGGTGGGTGGAAATTTGTTGATCCACGCAGATTCCAGAACTTTCCACCGCAGAAATGTGAGGAAAATGCTTTTTTTCCAATTTTTTAGGTTTGCAAGGGATTCTGGGTAACAGAACCTGGTGGAAGGCAGTCGAGTCACCCCATCCTGAATTCCCCTGGGTGTCTAGTTTTCAGAAATGTATTGGTTTGCTAGGTTTCCCTAGGTGCCGGCAGAGCTAGGGTTTAAAAACTACAGGTAGGCACTTTGCGAAAAAAGGGCCAGTTTTCACTGCGAAATTGAGGTGCGACCACGTTGAGTTTTGCGCCGTTTCCTGTCGCAGGCACTAGGCAGACCCAGGCAAGTGAGGTACCATTTTTCTCACAAGACTTTGGGGAACGCGGGGTGGGTGGAAATTTGTTGATCCACGCAGATTCCAGAACTTTCCACCACAGAAATATGAGGAAAATTTGTTTTTTTCCCCAATTGTTTAGGTTTGCAAGGGATTCTGGGTAACAGAACCTGGTGGGAGGCAGTCGAGTCACCCCATCCTGAATTCCCCTGGGTGTCTAGTTTTCAAAATATATTCGTATGCTAGGTTTTCCTAGGTGCCGGCAGAGCTAGGGTTAAAAAACTACAGGTAGGCACTTTGCTAAAAAAGGGCCAGTTTTCACTGTGAAGTTGAGGTGCGACCACATGCGTTGTGCGCCGTTTCCTGTCGCAAGCACTAGGCAGACCTAGGCAAGTGAGGTACATTTTTCTCATAAGACTTTGGGGAACGCGGGGTGCGTGGAAATGTTTTAATCCACGCAGATTCCAGAACTTTCCACCGCAGAAATGTGAGGAAAATGCATTTGTTTTCCCAATTTTTTAGCTGGTGGGAGGCAGTCGAGTCACCCCATCCTAAAGTCCCCTGGGTGTTTAGATTTAAAAAATGTATAGGTTTGCTAGGTTTCTCTAGGTGCCGGCACAGCTAGGGTTCAAAAACTACAGGTAGGCACTTTGCCAAAAAAGGGCCAGTTTTCACTGTGAAATTGAGGAGCGACCACGTTGTGTTTTGTGCCGTTTCCTGTGCAGGCACTAGGCAGACCCAGGCAGGTGAGGTACCATTTTTCTCATACGCCTTTTGGGAACACGGGGTGGGTCAAAATTTGTTGATCCACGCAGATTCCAGAACTTTCCACCACAGATATGTGAGGAAAATGCATTTCTTTTTCCAACTTTTTTAGGTTTGCAAGGGATTCTGGGTAACAGAACCTGGTGGGAGGCAGTCGAGGCACCCCATCCTGAATTCCCCTGAGTGTCTACTTTTCAAAAATGTATAGGTTTGCTAGGTTTCCCCAGGCAAGTGAGGTACCATTTTTCTCATAAGACTTTGGGGAACGTGGGGTGCGTGGAAATGTTTTAATCCACGCAGATTCCAGAACTTTCCACCACAGAAATGTGAGGAAAATGCATTTTTTCCCCAATTTTCTAGCTTTGCAAGGGATTCTGGGTAACCGAACCTGGTGGGAGGCAGTCGAGTCACCCCATCCTAAATTCCCCTGGGTGTCTAGATTTAAAAAATGTATAGGTTTGCTAGGTTTCTCTAGGTGCCGGCACAGCTATGGTTCAAAAACTACAGGTAGGCACTTTGCCAAAAAAGGGCCAGTTTTCACTGTGAAATTGAGGTGCAACCACGTTGCAATTTATGCCGTTTCCTGTCGCAGGCACTAGGTAGACCCAGGCAAGTGAGGTACCATTTTTCTCATAAGACTTTGGGGAACGCAGGTTAGGTGGAAATTTGTTGATCCACGCAGATTCCAGAACTTTCCACCACAGAAATGTGAGGAAAATGCATTTTTTTCCCCAATTTGTTTAGGTTTGCAAGGGATTCTGGGTAACAGACCCTGGTGGGAGGCAGTCGAGTCACCCCATCCTGAATTCCCCTGGGTGTCTAGTTTTCAAAATATATTCGTATGCTAGGTTTTCCTAGGTGCCGGCAGAGCTAGAGTTAAAAAACTACAGGTAGGCACTTTGCTAAAAAAGGGCCAGTTTTCACTGTGAAGTTGAGGTGCGACCACATGCGTTGTGCGCCGTTTCCTGTCGCAAGCACTAGGCAGACCTAGGCAAGTGAGGTACCATTTTTCTCATAAGACTTTGGGGAACGCGGGGTGCGTGGAAATGTTTTAATCCACGCAGATTCCAGAACTTTCCACCACAGAAATGTGAGGAAAATGCATTTGTTTTCCCAATTTTTTAGCTGGTGGGAGGCAGTCGAGTCACCCCATCCTGAAGTCCCCTGGGTGTTTAGATTTAAAAAATGTATAGGTTTGCTAGGTTTCTCTAGGTGCCGGCACAGCTAGGGTTAAAAAACTACAGGTAGGCACTTTGCCAAAAAAGGGCCAGTTTTCACTGTGAAATTGAGGTGCGACCACATTGCATTTTATGCCGTTTCCTGTCGCAGGCACTAGGCAGACCCAGGCAGGTGAGGTACCATTTTTCTCATATGGCTTTGGGGAACGGGGGGTGGGTGGAAATTTGTTGATCCACGCAGATTCCAGAACTTTCCACCGCAGAAATGTGAGGAAAATGCATTTGTTTTCCCAATTTTTTAGCTGGTGGGAGGCAGTCGAGTCACCCCATCCTAAAGTCCCCTGGGTGTTTAGATTTAAAAAATGTATAGTTTGCTAGGTTTCTCTAGGTGCCGGCACAGCTAGGGTTCAAAAACTACAAGTAGGCACTTTGCCAAAAAAGGGCCAGTTTTCACTGTGAAATTGAGGTGCGACCACATTGCATTTTATGCCGTTTCCTGTCGCAGGCACTAGGCAGACCCAGGCAGGTGAGGTACCATTTTTCTCATACGACTTTGGGGAACGCGGGGTGGGTGGAAATTTGTTGATCCACGCAGATTCCAGAACTTTCCACCGCAGAAATGTGAGGAAAATGCTTTTTTTCCAATTTTTTAGGTTTGCAAGGGATTCTGGGTAACAGAACCTGGTGGAAGGCAGTCGAGTCACCCCATCCTGAATTCCCCTGGGTGTCTAGTTTTCAGAAATGTATTGGTTTGCTAGGTTTCCCTAGGTGCCGGCAGAGCTAGGGTTCAAAAACTACAGGTAGGCACTTTGCGAAAAAAGGGCCAGTTTTCACTGCGAAATTGAGGTGCGACCACGTTGAGTTTTGCGCCGTTTCCTGTCGCAGGCACTAGGCAGACCCAGGCAAGTGAGGTACCATTTTTCTCACAAGACTTTGGGGAACGCGGGGTGGGTGGAAATTTGTTGATCCACGCAGATTCCAGAACTTTCCACCACAGAAATATGAGGAAAATTTGTTTTTTTCCCCAATTGTTTAGGTTTGCAAGGGATTCTGGGTAACAGAACCTGGTGGGAGGCAGTCGAGTCACCCCATCCTGAATTCCCCTGGGTGTCTAGTTTTCAAAATATATTCGTATGCTAGGTTTTCCTAGGTGCCGGCAGAGCTAGGGTTAAAAAACTACAGGTAGGCACTTTGCTAAAAAAGGGCCAGTTTTCACTGTGAAGTTGAGGTGCGACCACATGCGTTGTGCGCCGTTTCCTGTCGCAAGCACTAGGCAGACCTAGGCAAGTGAGGTACCATTTTTCTCATAAGACTTTGGGGAACGCGGGGTGCGTGGAAATGTTTTAATCCACGCAGATTCCAGAACTTTCCACCGCAGAAATGTGAGGAAAATGCATTTGTTTTCCCAATTTTTTAGCTGGTGGGAGGCAGTCGAGTCACCCCATCCTAAAGTCCCCTGGGTGTTTAGATTTAAAAAATGTATAGGTTTACTAGGTTTCTCTAGGTGCCGGCACAGCTAGGGTTCAAAAACTACAGGTAGGCACTTTGCCAAAAAAGGGCCAGTTTTCACTGTGAAATTGAGGAGCGACCACATTGTGTTTTGTGCCGTTTCCTGTGCAGGCACTAGGCAGACCCAGGCAGGTGAGGTACCATTTTTCTCATACGCCTTTTGGGAACACGGGGTGGGTCAAAATTTGTTGATCCACGCAGATTCCAGAACTTTCCACCACAGATATGTGAGGAAAATGCATTTCTTTTTCCAACTTTTTTAGGTTTGCAAGGGATTCTGGGTAACAGAACCTGGTGGGAGGCAGTCGAGGCACCCCATCCTGAATTCCCCTGAGTGTCTACTTTTCAAAAATGTATAGGTTTGCTAGGTTTCCCCAGGCAAGTGAGGTACCATTTTTCTCATAAGACTTTGGGGAACGCGGGGTGCGTGGAAATGTTTTAATCCACGCAGATTCCAGAACTTTCCACCACAGAAATGTGAGGAAAATGCATTTTTTCCCCAATTTTCTAGCTTTACAAGGGATTCTGGGTAACCGAACCTGGTGGGAGGCAGTCGAGTCACCCCATCCTAAATTCCCCTGGGTGTCTAGATTTAAAAAATGTATAGGTTTGCTAGGTTTCTCTAGGTGCCGGCACAGCTATGGTTCAAAAACTACAGGTAGGCACTTTGCCAAAAAAGGGCCAGTTTTCACTGTGAAATTGAGGTGCAACCACGTTGCAATTTATGCCGTTTCCTGTCGCAGGCACTAGGTAGACCCAGGCAAGTGAGGTACCATTTTTCTCATAAGACTTTGGGGAACGCAGGGTAGGTGGAAATGTTTTAATCCACGCAGATTCCAGAACTTTCCACCACAGAAATGTGAGGAAAATGCATTTTTTCCCCAATTTGTTTAGGTTTGCAAGGGATTCTGGGTAACAGACCCTGGTGGGAGGCAGTCGAGTCACCCCATCCTGAATTCCCCTGGGTGTCTAGTTTTCAAAATATATTCGTATGCTAGGTTTTCCTAGGTGCCGGCAGAGCTAGAGTTAAAAAACTACAGGTAGGCACTTTGCTAAAAAAGGGCCAGTTTTCACTGTGAAGTTGAGGTGCGACCACATGCGTTGTGCGCCGTTTCCTGTCGCAAGCACTAGGCAGACCTAGGCAAGTGAGGTACCATTTTTCTCATAAGACTTTGGGGAACGCGGGGTGCGTGGAAATGTTTTAATCCACGCTGATTCCAGAACTTTCCACCACAGAAATGTGAGGAAAATGCATTTGTTTTCCCAATTTTTTAGCTGGTGGGAGGCAGTCGAGTCACCCCATCCTGAAGTCCCCTGGGTGTTTAGATTTAAAAAATGTATAGGTTTGCTAGGTTTCTCTAGGTGCCGGCACAGCTAGGGTTAAAAAACTACAGGTAGGCACTTTGCCAAAAAAGGGCCAGTTTTCACTGTGAAATTGAGGTGCGACCACATTGCATTTTATGCCGTTTCCTGTCGCAGGCACTAGGCAGACCCAGGCAGGTGAGGTACCATTTTTCTCATATGGCTTTGGGGAACGGGGGGTGGGTGGAAATTTGTTGATCCACGCAGATTCCAGAACTTTCCACCACAGAAATGTGAGGAAAATGCATTTCTTTTTCCAATTTTTTAGGTTTGCAAGGGATTCTGGGTAACAGAACCTGGTGGGAGGCAGTCGAGTCACCCCATCCTGAATTCCCCTGGGTGTCTAGTTTTCAAAAATGTATAGGTTTGCTAGGTTTCCCCAGGCAAGTGAGGTACCATTTTTCTCATAAGACTTTGGGGAACGCGGGGTGCGTGGAAATGTTTTAATCCACGCAGATTCCAGAACTTTCCACCACAGAAATGTGAGGAAAATGCATTTTTTCCCCAATTTTTTAGCTTTGCAAGGGATTCTGGGTAACAGAACCTGGTGGGAGGCAGTCGAGTCACTCCATCCTAAATTCCCCTGGGTGTCTAGATTTAAAAAATGTGTAGGTTTGCTAGGTTTCTCTTGGTGCGGGCACAGCTATGGTTCAAAAACTACAGGTAGGCACTTTGCCAAAAAAGGGCCAGTTTTCACTGTGAAATTGAGGTGCAACCACGTTGCGTTTTATGCCGTTTCCTGTCGCAGGCACTAGGTAGACCCAGGCAAGTGAGGTACCATTTTTCTCATAAGACTTTGGGGAACGCAGGGTACGTGGAAATTTGTTGATCCACGCAGATTCCAGAACTTTCCACCACAGAAATGTGAGGAAAATGCATTTTTTCCCCAGTTTGTTTAGGTTTGCAAGGGATTCTGGGTAACAGACCCTGGTGGGAGGCAGTCGAGTCACCCCATCCTGAATTCCCCTGGGTGTCTAGTTTTCAAAATATATTCGTATGCTAGGTTTTCCTAGGTGCCGGCAGAGCTAGGGTTAAAAAACTACAGGTAGGCACTTTGCTAAAAAAGGGCCAGTTTTCACTGTGAAGTTGAGGTGCGACCACATGCGTTGTGCGCCGTTTCCTGTCGCAAGCACTAGGCAGACCTAGGCAAGTGAAGTACCATTTTTCTCATAAGACTTTGGGGAACGCGGGGTGCGTGGAAATGTTTTAATCCACGCAGATTCCAGAACTTTCCACCACAGAAATGTGAGGAAAATGCATTTGTTTTCCCAATTTTTCAGCTGGTGGGAGGCAGTCGAGTCACCCCATCCTAAAGTCCCCTGGGTGTTTAGATTTAAAAAATGTATAGGTTTGCTAGGTTTCTCTAGGTGCCGGCACAGCTAGGGTTCAAAAACTACAGGTAGGCACTTTGCCAAAAAAGGGCCAGTTTTCACTGTGAAATTGAGGTGCGACCACGTTGTGTTTTGTGCCATTTTCTGTGCAGGCACTAGGCAGACCCAGGCAGGTGAGGTACCATTTTTCTCATACGCCTTTTGGGAACACGGGGTGGGTCAAAATTTGTTGATCCACGCAGATTCCAGAACTTTCCACCACAGATATGTGAGGAAAATGCATTTCTTTTTCCAATTTTTTAGGTTTGCAAGGGATTCTGGGTAACAGAACCTGGTGGGAGGCAGTCGAGGCACCCCATCCTGAATTCCCCTGGGTGTCTACTTTTCAAAAATGTATAGGTTTGCTAGGTTTACCTAGGTGCCGGCAGAGCTAGGGTTAAAAAACTACAGGTAGGCACTTTACCAAAAAAGGGCCAGTTTTCACTGTGAAGTTGAGGTGCGACCACGTTGAATTATGCACCGTTTCCTGTCGCAGGCACTAGGCAGACCCAGGCAATTGAGGTACCATTTTTTTCACAAGACTTTGGGGAACGCGGGGTGGGTGGAAATTTGTTGATCCACGCAGATTCCAGAACTTTCCACTGCAGAAATGTGAGGAAAAGGCTTTTTTTTCCAATTTTTTAGGTTTGCAAGGGATTCTGGGTAACAGAACCTGGTGGAAGGCAGTCGAGTCACCCCATCCTGAATTCCCCTGGGTGTCTAGTTTTCAGAAATGTATTGGTTTGCTAGGTTTCCCTAGGTGCCGGCAGAGCTAGGGTTCAAAAACTACAGGTAGGCACTTTGCGAAAAAAGGGCCAGTTTTCACTGCGAAATTGAGGTGCGACCACGTTGAGTTTTGTGCCGTTTCCTGTCGCAGGCACTAGGCAGACCCAGGCAAGTGAGGTACCATTTTTCTCACAAGACTTTGGGGAACGCGGGGTGGGTGGAAATTTGTTGATCCACGCAGATTCCAGAACTTTCCACCACAGAAATATGAGGAAAATTCGTTTTTTCCCCCAGTTGTTTAGGTTTGCAAGGGATTCTGGGTAACAGAACCTGGTGGGAGGCAGTCGAGTGACACCATCCTGAATTTCCCTGGGTGTCTAGTTTTCAAAATATATTCGTATGCTAGGTTTTCCTAGGTGCCGGCAGAGCTAGGGTTAAAAAACTACAGGTAGGCACTTTGCTAAAAAAGGGCCAGTTTTCACTGTGAAGTTGAGGTGCGACCACATGCGTTGTGCGCCGTTTCCTGTCGCAAGCACTAGGCAGACCTAGGCAAGTGAGGTACCATTTTTCTCATAAGACTTTGGGGAACGCGGGGTGCGTGGAAATGTTTTAATCCACGCAGATTCCAGAACTTTCCACCACAGAAATGTGAGGAAAATGCATTTGTTTTCCCAATTTTTTAGCTGGTGGGAGGCAGTCGAGTCACCCCATCCTAAAGTCCCCTGGGTGTTTAGATTTTAAAAATGTATAGGTTTGCTAGGTTTCTCTAGGTGCCGGCACAGCTAGGGTTAAAAAACTACAGGTAGGCACTTTGCCAAAAAAGGGCCAGTTTTCACTGTGAAATTGAGGTGCGACCACATTGCATTTTATGCCGTTTCCTGTCGCAGGCCCTAGGCAGACCCAGGCAGGTGAGGTACCATTTTTCTCATACGACTTTGGGGAACGCGGGGTGGGTGGAAATTTGTTGATCCACGCAGATTCCAGAACTTTCCACCACAGAAATGTGAGGAAAATGCATTTCTTTTTCCAATTTTTTAGGTTTGCAAGGGATTCTGGGTAACAGAACCTGGTGGGAGGCAGGCGAGTCACCCCATCCTGAATTCCCCTGGGTGTCTAGTTTTCAAAAATGTATAGGTTTGCTAGGTTTTCCCAGGCAAGTGAGGTACCATTTTTCTCATAAGACTTTGGGGAACGCGGGGTGCGTGGAAATGTTTTAATCCACGCAGATTCCAGAACTTTCCACCACAGAAATGTGAGGAAAATGCATTTTTTTCCCAATTTGTTAGCTTTGCAAGGGATTCTGGGTAACAGAACCTGGTGGGAGGCAGTCGAGTCACCCCATCCTAAATTCCCCTGGGTGTCTAGATTTAAAAAATGTATAGGTTTGCTAGGTTTCTCTAGGTGCCGGCACAGCTATGGTTCAAAAACTACAGGTAGGCACTTTGCCAAAAAAGGGCCAGTTTTCACTGTGAAATTGATGTGCAACCACGTTGCGTTTTATGCCGTTTCCTGTCGCAGGCACTAGGTAGACCCAGGCAAGTGAGGTACCATTTTTCTCATAAGACTTTGGGGAACGCAGGGTAGGTGGAAATTTGTTGATCCACGCAGATTCCAGAACTTTCCACCACAGAAATGTGAGGAAAATGCATTTTTTCCCCAATGTGTTTCGGTTTGCAAGAGATTCTGGGTAACAGACCCTGGTGGGAGGCAGTCGAGTCACCCATCCTGAATTCCCCTTGGTGTCTAGTTTTCAAAATATATTCGTATGCTTGGTTTTCCTAGGTGCCGGCAGAGCTAGGGTTAAAAAACTACAGGTAGGCACTTTGCTAAAAAAGGGCCAGTTTTCACTGTGAAGTTGAGGTGCGACCACATGCGTTGTGCGCCGTTTCCTGTCGCAAGCACTAGGCAGACCTAGGCAAGTGAGGTACCATTTTTCTCATAAGACTTTGGGGAACGCGAGGTGTGTAGAAATGTTTTAATCCACGCAGATTCCAGAACTTTCCACCACAGAAATGTGAGGAAAATGCATTTGTTTTCCCAATTTTTTAGCTGGTGGGAGGCAGTCGAGTCACCCCATCCTAAAGTCCCCTGGGTGTTTAGATTTAAAAAATGTATAGGTTTGCTAGGTTTCTCTAGGTGCCGGCACAGCTAGGGTTCAAAAACTACAGGTAGGCACTTTGCCAAAAAACGGCCAGTTTTCACTGTGAAATTGAGGTGCGACCACGTTGTGTTTTGTGCCGTTTCCAGTGCAGGCACTAGGCAGACCCAGGCAGGTGAGGTACCATTTTTCTCATACGCCTTTTGGGAACGCGGGGTGGGTCAAAATTTGTTGATCCACGCAGATTCCAGAACTTTCCACCACAGAAATGTGAGGAAAATGCATTTCTTTTTCCAATTTTTTAGGTTTGCAAGGGATTCTGGGTAACAGAACCTGGTGGGAGGCAGTCGAGGCACCCCATCCTGAATTCCCCTGGGTGTCTACTTTTCACAAATGTATAGGTTTGCTAGGTTTACCTAGGTGCCGGCAGAGCTAGGGTTCAAAAACTACAGGTAGGCACTTTGCCAAAAAAGGGCCAGTTTTCACTGTGAAGTTGAGGTGCGACCACGTTGAATTTTGCACCGTTTCCTGTCGCAGGCACTAGGCAGACCCAGGCAAGTGAGGTACCATTTTTTTCACAAGACTTTGGGGAATGCGGGGTAGGTGGAAATTTGTTGATCCACGCAGATTCCAGAACTTTCCACCGCAGAAATGTGAGGAAAATGCATTTGTTTTCCCAATTTTTTAGCTGGTGGGAGGCAGTCGAGTCACCCCATCCTAAAGTCCCCTGGGTGTTTAGATTTAAAAAATGTATAAGTTTGCTAGGTTTCTCTAGGTGCTGGCACAGCTAGGGTTCAAAAACTACAGGTAGGCACTTTGCCAAAAAAGGGCCAGTTTTCACTGTGAAATTGAGGTGCGACCACATTGCATTTTATGCCGTTTCCTGTCGCAGGCACTAGGCAGACCCAGGCAAGTGAGGTACCATTTTTCTCATAAGACTTTGGGGAACGCAGGGTAGGTGGAAATGTTTTAATCCACGCAGATTCCAGAACTTTCCACCACAGAAATGTGAGGAAAATGCATTTGTTTTCCCAATTTTTCAGCTGGTGGGAGGCAGTCGAGTCACCCCATCCTAAAGTCCCCTGGGTGTTTAGATTTAAAAAATGTATAGGTTTGCTAGGTTTCTCTAGGTGCCGGCACAGCTAGGGTTAAAAAACTACAGGTAGGTACTTTGCCAAAAAAGGGCCAGTTTTCACTGTGAAATTGAGGTGCGACCACGTTGTGTTTTGTGCCGTTTCCTGTGCAGGCACTAGGCAGACCCAGGCAGGTGAGGTACCATTTTTCTCATACGCCTTTTGGGAACACAGGGTGGGTCAAAATTTGTTGATCCACGCAGATTCCAGAACTTTCCACCACATAAATGTGAGGAAAATGCATTTCTTTTTCCAATTTTTTAGGTTTGCAAGGGATTCTGGGTAACAGAACCTGGTGGGAGGCAGTCGAGTCACCCCATCCTGAATCCCCCTGGGTGTCTAGTTTTAAAAAATGTATAGGTTTGCTAGGTTTCCCCAGGCAAGTGAGGTACCATTTTTCTCATAAGACTTTGGGGAACGCGGGGTGCATGGAAATGTTTTAATCCACGCAGATTCCAGAACTTTCCACCACAGAAATGTGAGGAAAATGCATTTCTTTTTCCAATTTTTTAGGTTTGCAAGGGATTCTGGGTAACAGAACCTGGTGGGAGGCAGTCGAGTCACCCCATCCTGAATTCCCCTGGGTGTCTAGTTTTCAAAAATGTATAGGTTTGCTAGGTTTCCCCAGGCAAGTGAGGTACCATTTTTCTCATAAGACTTTGGGGAACGCGGGGTGCGTGGAAATGTTTTAATCCACGCAGATTCCCGAACTTTCCACCACAGAAATGTGAGGAAAATGCATTTTTTCCCCAATTTTTTAGCTTTGCAAGGGATTCTGGGTAACAGAACCTGGTGGGAGGCAGTCGAGTCACTCCATCCTAAATTCCCCTGGGTGTCTAGATTTAAAAAATGTGTAGGTTTGCTAGGTTTCTCTTGGTGCGGGCACAGCTATGGTTCAAAAACTACAGGTAGGCACTTTGCCAAAAAAGGGCCAGTTTTCACTGTGAAATTGAGGTGCAACCACGTTGCGTTTTATGCCGTTTCCTGTCGCAGGCACTAGGTAGACCCAGGCAAGTGAGGTACCATTTTTCTCATAAGACTTTGGGGAACGCAGGGTACGTGGAAATTTGTTGATCCACGCAGATTCCAGAACTTTCCACCACAGAAATGTGAGGAAAATGCATTTTTTCCCCAGTTTGTTTAGGTTTGCAAGGGATTCTGGGTAACAGACCCTGGTGGGAGGCAGTCGAGTCACCCCATCCTGAATTCCCCTGGGTGTCTAGTTTTCAAAATATATTCGTATGCTAGGTTTTCCTAGGTGCCGGCAGAGCTAGGGTTAAAAAACTACAGGTAGGCACTTTGCTAAAAAAGGGCCAGTTTTCACTGTGAAGTTGAGGTGCGACCACATGCGTTGTGCGCCGTTTCCTGTCGCAAGCACTAGGCAGACCTAGGCAAGTGAAGTACCATTTTTCTCATAAGACTTTGGGGAACGCGGGGTGCGTGGAAATGTTTTAATCCACGCAGATTCCAGAACTTTCCACCACAGAAATGTGAGGAAAATGCATTTGTTTTCCCAATTTTTCAGCTGGTGGGAGGCAGTCGAGTCACCCCATCCTAAAGTCCCCTGGGTGTTTAGATTTAAAAAATGTATAGGTTTGCTAGGTTTCTCTAGGTGCCGGCACAGCTAGGGTTAAAAAACTACAGGTAGGCACTTTGCCAAAAAAGGGCCAGTTTTCACTGTGAAATTGAGGTGCGACCACGTTGTGTTTTGTGCCATTTTCTGTGCAGGCACTAGGCAGACCCAGGCAGGTGAGGTACCATTTTTCTCATACGCCTTTTGGGAACACGGGGTGGGTCAAAATTTGTTGATCCACGCAGATTCCAGAACTTTCCACCACAGATATGTGAGGAAAATGCATTTCTTTTTCCAATTTTTTAGGTTTGCAAGGGATTCTGGGTAACAGAACCTGGTGGGAGGCAGTCGAGGCACCCCATCCTGAATTCCCCTGGGTGTCTACTTTTCAAAAATGTATAGGTTTGCTAGGTTTACCTAGGTGCCGGCAGAGCTAGGGTTAAAAAACTACAGGTAGGCACTTTACCAAAAAAGGGCCAGTTTTCACTGTGAAGTTGAGGTGCGACCACGTTGAATTATGCACCGTTTCCTGTCGCAGGCACTAGGCAGACCCAGGCAATTGAGGTACCATTTTTTTCACAAGACTTTGGGGAACGCGGGGTGGGTGGAAATTTGTTGATCCACGCAGATTCCAGAACTTTCCACTGCAGAAATGTGAGGAAAAGGCTTTTTTTTCCAATTTTTTAGGTTTGCAAGGGATTCTGGGTAACAGAACCTGGTGGAAGGCAGTCGAGTCACCCCATCCTGAATTCCCCTGGGTGTCTAGTTTTCAGAAATGTATTGGTTTGCTAGGTTTCCCTAGGTGCCGGCAGAGCTAGGGTTCAAAAACTACAGGTAGGCACTTTGCGAAAAAAGGGCCAGTTTTCACTGCGAAATTGAGGTGCGACCACGTTGAGTTTTGTGCCGTTTCCTGTCGCAGGCACTAGGCAGACCCAGGCAAGTGAGGTACCATTTTTCTCACAAGACTTTGGGGAACGCGGGGTGGGTGGAAATTTGTTGATCCACGCAGATTCCAGAACTTTCCACCACAGAAATATGAGGAAAATTCGTTTTTTCCCCCAGTTGTTTAGGTTTGCAAGGGATTCTGGGTAACAGAACCTGGTGGGAGGCAGTCGAGTGACACCATCCTGAATTTCCCTGGGTGTCTAGTTTTCAAAATATATTCGTATGCTAGGTTTTCCTAGGTGCCGGCAGAGCTAGGGTTAAAAAACTACAGGTAGGCACTTTGCTAAAAAAGGGCCAGTTTTCACTGTGAAGTTGAGGTGCGACCACATGCGTTGTGCGCCGTTTCCTGTCGCAAGCACTAGGCAGACCTAGGCAAGTGAGGTACCATTTTTCTCATAAGACTTTGGGGAACGCGGGGTGCGTGGAAATGTTTTAATCCACGCAGATTCCAGAACTTTCCACCACAGAAATGTGAGGAAAATGCATTTGTTTTCCCAATTTTTTAGCTGGTGGGAGGCAGTCGAGTCACCCCATCCTAAAGTCCCCTGGGTGTTTAGATTTTAAAAATGTATAGGTTTGCTAGGTTTCTCTAGGTGCCGGCACAGCTAGGGTTAAAAAACTACAGGTAGGCACTTTGCCAAAAAAGGGCCAGTTTTCACTGTGAAATTGAGGTGCGACCACATTGCATTTTATGCCGTTTCCTGTCGCAGGCACTAGGCAGACCCAGGCAGGTGAGGTACCATTTTTCTCATACGACTTTGGGGAATGCGGGGTGGGTGGAAATTTGTTGATCCACGCAGATTCCAGAACTTTCCACCACAGAAATGTGAGGAAAATGCATTTCTTTTTCCAATTTTTTAGGTTTGCAAGGGATTCTGGGTAACAGAACCTGGTGGGAGGCAGTCGAGTCACCCCATCCTGAATTCCCCTGGGTGTCTAGTTTTCAAAAATGTATAGGTTTGCTAGGTTTCCCCAGGCAAGTGAGGTACCATTTTTCTCATAAGACTTTGGGGAACGCGGGGTGCGTGGAAATGTTTTAATCCACGCAGATTCCAGAACTTTCCACCACAGAAATGTGAGGAAAATGCATTTTTTTCCCAATTTGTTAGCTTTGCAAGGGATTCTGGGTAACAGAACCTGGTGGGAGGCAGTCGAGTCACCCCATCCTAAATTCCCCTGGGTGTCTAGATTTAAAAAATGTATAGGTTTGCTAGGTTTCTCTAGGTGCCGGCACAGCTATGGTTCAAAAACTACAGGTAGGCACTTTGCCAAAAAAGGGCCAGTTTTCACTGTGAAATTGATGTGCAACCACGTTGCGTTTTATGCCGTTTCCTGTCGCAGGCACTAGGTAGACCCAGGCAAGTGAGGTACCATTTTTCTCATAAGACTTTGGGGAACGCAGGGTAGGTGGAAATTTGTTGATCCACGCAGATTCCAGAACTTTCCACCACAGAAATGTGAGGAAAATGCATTTTTTCCCCAATGTGTTTCGGTTTGCAAGGGATTCTGGGTAACAGACCCTGGTGGGAGGCAGTCGAGTCACCCATCCTGAATTCCCCTTGGTGTCTAGTTTTCAAAATATATTCGTATGCTTGTTTTTCCTAGGTGCCGGCAGAGCTAGGGTTAAAAAACTACAGGTAGGCACTTTGCTAAAAAAGGGCCAGTTTTCACTGTGAAGTTGAGGTGCGACCACATGCGTTGTGCGCCGTTTCCTGTCGCAAGCACTAGGCAGACCTAGGCAAGTGAGGTACCATTTTTCTCATAAGACTTTGGGGAACGCGAGGTGTGTAGAAATGTTTTAATCCACGCAGATTCCAGAACTTTCCACCACAGAAATGTGAGGAAAATGCATTTGTTTTCCCAATTTTTTAGCTGGTGGGAGGCAGTCGAGTCACCCCATCCTAAAGTCCCCTGGGTGTTTAGATTTAAAAAATGTATAGGTTTGCTAGGTTTCTCTAGGTGCCGGCACAGCTAGGGTTCAAAAACTACAGGTAGGCACTTTGCCAAAAAACGGCCAGTTTTCACTGTGAAATTGAGGTGCGACCACGTTGTGTTTTGTGCCGTTTCCAGTGCAGGCACTAGGCAGACCCAGGCAGATGAGGTACCATTTTTCTCATACGCCTTTTGGGAACGCGGGGTGGGTCAAAATTTGTTGATCCACGCAGATTCCAGAACTTTCCACCACAGAAATGTGAGGAAAATGCATTTCTTTTTCCAATTTTTTAGGTTTGCAAGGGATTCTGGGTAACAGAACCTGGTGGGAGGCAGTCGAGGCACCCCATCCTGAATTCCCCTGGGTGTCTACTTTTCACAAATGTATAGGTTTGCTAGGTTTACCTAGGTGCCGGCAGAGCTAGGGTTCAAAAACTACAGGTAGGCACTTTGCCAAAAAAGGGCCAGTTTTCACTGTGAAGTTGAGGTGCGACCACGTTGAATTTTGCACCGTTTCCTGTCGCAGGCACTAGGCAGACCCAGGCAAGTGAGGTACCATTTTTTTCACAAGACTTTGGGGAATGCGGGGTAGGTGGAAATTTGTTGATCCACGCAGATTCCAGAACTTTCCACCGCAGAAATGTGAGGAAAATGCATTTGTTTTCCCAATTTTTTAGCTGGTGGGAGGCAGTCGAGTCACCCCATCCTAAAGTCCCCTGGGTGTTTAGATTTAAAAAATGTATAAGTTTGCTAGGTTTCTCTAGGTGCTGGCACAGCTAGGGTTCAAAAACTACAGGTAGGCACTTTGCCAAAAAAGGGCCAGTTTTCACTGTGAAATTGAGGTGCGACCACATTGCATTTTATGCCGTTTCCTGTCGCAGGCACTAGGCAGACCCAGGCAAGTGAGGTACCATTTTTCTCATAAGACTTTGGGGAACGCAGGGTAGGTGGAAATGTTTTAATCCACGCAGATTCCAGAACTTTCCACCACAGAAATGTGAGGAAAATGCATTTGTTTTCCCAATTTTTCAGCTGGTGGGAGGCAGTCGAGTCACCCCATCCTAAAGTCCCCTGGGTGTTTAGATTTAAAAAATGTATAGGTTTGCTAGGTTTCTCTAGGTGCCGGCACAGCTAGGGTTAAAAAACTACAGGTAGGTACTTTGCCAAAAAAGGGCCAGTTTTCACTGTGAAATTGAGGTGCGACCACGTTGTGTTTTGTGCCGTTTCCTGTGCAGGCACTAGGCAGACCCAGGCAGGTGAGGTACCATTTTTCTCATACGCCTTTTGGGAACACAGGGTGGGTCAAAATTTGTTGATCCACGCAGATTCCAGAACTTTCCACCACATAAATGTGAGGAAAATGCATTTCTTTTTCCAATTTTTTAGGTTTGCAAGGGATTCTGGGTAACAGAACCTGGTGGGAGGCAGTCGAGTCACCCCATCCTGAATCCCCCTGGGTGTCTAGTTTTAAAAAATGTATAGGTTTGCTAGGTTTCCCCAGGCAAGTGAGGTACCATTTTTCTCATAAGACTTTGGGGAACGCGGGGTGCATGGAAATGTTTTAATCCACGCAGATTCCAGAACTTTCCACCACAGAAATGTGAGGAAAATGCATTTTCCCCAATTTTTTAGCTTTGCAAGGGATTCTGGGTCACAGAACCTGGTGGGAGGCAGTCGAGTCACTCCATCCTAAATTCCCCTGGGTGTCTAGATTTAAAAAATGTGTAGGTTTGCTAGGTTTCTCTAGGTGCCGGTACAGCTAGGGTTCAAAAACTACAGGTAGGCACTTTGCCAAAAAAGGGCCAGTTTTCACTGTGAAATTGAGGTGCAACCACGTTGCGTTTTATGCCGTTTCATGTCGCAGGCACTAGGTAGACCCAGGCAAGTGAGGTACTATTTTTCTCATAAGACTTTGGGGAACGCAGGGTAAGTGGAAATTTGTTGATCCACGCAGATTCCAGAACTTTCCACCACAGAAATGTGAGGAAAATGCATTTTTTCCCCAATTTGTTTAGGTTTGCAAGGGATTCTGGGTAACAGACCCTGGTGGGAGGCAGTCGAGTCACCGCATCCTGAATTCCCCTGGGTGTTTAGTTTTCAAAATATATTCGTATGCTAGGTTTTCCTAGGTGCCGGCAGAGCTAGGGTTAAAAAACTACAGGTAGGCACTTTGCTAAAGGGCCAGTTTTCACTGTGAAGTTGAGGTGCGACCACATGCGTTGTGCGCCGTTTCCTGTCGCAAGCACTAGGCAGACCTAGGCAAGTGTAGTACCATTTTTCTCATAAGACTTTGGGGAACGCGGGGTGCGTGGAAATGTTTTAATCCACGCAGATTCCAGAACTTTCCACCACAGAAATGTGAGGAAAATGCATTTGTTTTCCCAATTTTTCAGCTGGTGGGAGGCAGTCGAGTCACCCCATCCTAAAGTCCCCTGGGTGTTTAGATTTAAAAAATGTATAGGTTTGCTAGGTTTCTCTAGGTGCCGGCACAGCTAGGGTTAAAAAACTACAGGTAGGCACTTTGCCAAAACAGGGCCAGTTTTCACTGTGAAATTCAGGTGCGACCACGTTGTGTTTTGTGCAGTTTCCTGTGCAGGCACTAGGCAGACCCAGGCAGGTGAGGTACCATTTTTCTCATACGCCTTTTGGGAACGCGGGGTGGGTCAAAATTTGTTGATCCACGCAGATTCCAGAACTTTCCACCACAGAAATGTGAGGAAAATGCATTTCTTTTTCCAATTTTTTAGGTTTGCAAGGGATTCTGGGTAACAGAACCTGGTGGGAGGCAGTCGAGGCACCCCATCCTGAATTCCCCTGGGTGTCTACTTTTCACAAATGTATAGGTTTGCTAGGTTTACCTAGGTGCCGGCAGAGCTAGGGTTCAAAAACTACAGGTAGGCACTTTGCCAAAAAAGGGCCAGTTTTCACTGTGAAGTTGAGGTGCGACCACGTTGAATTTTGCACCGTTTCCTGTCGCAGGCACTAGGCAGACCCAGGCAACTGAGGTACCATTTTTTTCACAAGACTTTGGGGAACGCGGGGTAGGTGGAAATTTGTTGATCCACGCAGATTCCAGAACTTTCCACCGCAGAAATGTGAGGAAAATGCATTTGTTTTCCCAATTTTTTAGCTGGTGGGAGGCAGTCGAGTCACCCCATCCTAAAGTCCCCTGGGTGTTTAGATTTAAAAAATGTATAAGTTTGCTAGGTTTCTCTAGGTGCTGGCACAGCTAGGGTTCAAAAACTACAGGTAGGCACTTTGCCAAAAAAGGGCCAGTTTTCACTGTGAAATTGAGGTGCGACCACATTGCATTTTATGCCATTTCCTGTCGCAGGCACTAGGCAGACCCAGGCAAGTGAGGTACCATTTTTCTCATAAAACTTTGGGGAACGCAGGGTAGGTGGAAATTTGTTGATCCACGCAGATTCCAGAACTTTCCACCACAGAAATGTGAGGAAAATGCATTTTTTCCCCAATTTGTTTAGGTTTGCAAGGGATTCTGGGTAACAGACCCTGGTGGGAGGCAGTCGAGTCACCCCATCCTAAATTCCCCTGGGTGTCTAGTTTTCAAAAATGTATAGGTTTGCTAGGTTTACCTAGGTGCCGGCAGAGCTAGGGTTCAAAACCTACAGGTAGGCACTTTGCCAAAAAAGGGCCAGTTTTCACTGTGAAGTTGAGGTGCGACCACGTTGAATTTTGCACCGTTTCCTGTCCCAGGCACTAGGCAGACCCAGGCAAGTGAGGTACCATTTTTTTCACAAGACTTTGGGGAACGCGGGGTGGGTGGAAATTTGTTGATCCACGCAGATTCCAGAACTTTCCACTGCAGAAATGTGAGGAAAAGGCTTTTTTTCCAATTTTTTAGGTTTGCAAGGGACTCTGGGTAACAGAACCTGGTGGAAGGCAGTCGAGTCACCCCATCCTGAATTCCCCTGGGTGTCTAGTTTTCAGAAATGTATTGGTTTGCTAGGTTTCCCTAGGTGCCGGCAGAGCTAGGGTTCAAAAACTACAGGTAGGCACTTTGCGAAAAAAGGGCCAGTTTTCACTGCGAAATTGAGGTGCGACCACGTTTAGTTTTGCGCCGTTTCCTGTCGCAGGCACTAGGCAGACCCGGGCAAGTGAGGTACCATTTTTCTCACAAGACTTTGGGGAACGCGGGGTGGGTGGAAATTTGTTGATCCACGCAAATTCCAGAACTTTCCACCACAGAAATATGAGGAAAATTCGTTTTTTTCCCCAATTGTTTAGGTTTGCAAGGGATTCTGGGTAACAGAACCTGGTAGGAGGCAGTCGAGTCACCCCATCCTGAATTCCCCTGGGTGTCTAGTTTTCAAAATATATTCGTATGCTAGGTTTTCCTAGGTGCCGGCAGAGCTAGGGTTCAAAAACTACAGGTAGGCACTTTGCCAAAAAAGGGCCAGTTTTCACTGTGAAATTGAGGTGCGACCACATTGCATTTTATGCCGTTTCCTGTCGCAGGCACTAGGCAGACCCAGGCAAGTGAGGTACCATTTTTCTCATAAGACTTTGGGGAACGCAGGGTAGGTGAAAATTTGTTGATCCACGCAGATTCCAGAACTTTCCACCACAGAAATGTGAGGAAAATGCATTTTTTCCCCAATTTGTTTAGGTTTGCAAGGGATTCTGGGTAACAGACCCTGGTGGGAGGCAGTCGAGTCACCCCATCCTGAATTCCCCTGGGTGTCTAGTTTTCAAAATATATTCGTATCCTAGGTTTTCCTAGGTGCCGGCAGAGCTAGGGTTAAAAAACTACAGGTAGGCACTTTGCTAAAAAAGGGCCAGTTTTCACTGTGAAGTTGAGGTGCGACCACTTGCGTTGTGCGCCGTTTCCTGTCGCAACCACTAGGCAGACCTAGGCAAGTGAAGTACCATTTTTCTCATAAGACTTTGGGGAACGCGGGGTGCGTGGAAATGTTTTAATCCACGCAGATTCCAGAACTTTCCACCACAGAAATGTGAGGAAAATGCATTTGTTTTCCCAATTTTTCAGCTGGTGGGAGGCAGTCGAGTCACCCCATCCTAAAGTCCCCTGGGTGTTTAGATTTAAAAAATGTATAGGTTTGCTAGGTTTCTCTAGGTGCCGGCACAGCTAGGGTTCAAAAACTACAGGGAGGCACTTTGCCAAAAAAGGGCCAGTTTTCACTGTGAAATTCAGGTGCGACCACGTTGTGTTTTGTGCAGTTTCCTGTGCAGGCACTAGGCAGACCCAGGCAGGTGAGGTACCATTTTTCTCATACGCCTTTTGGGAACACGGGGTGGGTCAAAATGTGTTGATCCACGCAGATTCCAGAACTTTCCACCACAGATATGTGAGGAAAATGCATTTCTTTTTCCAATTTTTTAGGTTTGCAAGGGATTCTGGGTAACAGAACCTGGTGGGAGGCAGTCGAGGCACTCCATCCTGAATTCCCCTGGGTGTCTACTTTTCAAAAATGTATAGGTTTGCTAGGTTTACCTAGGTGCCGGCAGAGCTAGGGTTCAAAACCTACAGGTAGGCACTTTGCCAAAAAAGGGCCAGTTTTCACTGTGAAGTTGAGGTGCGACCACGTTGAATTTTGCACCGTTTCCTGTCCCAGGCACTAGGCAGACCCAGGCAAGTGAGGTACCATTTTTTTCACAAGACGTTGGGGAACGCGGGGTGGGTGGAAATTTGTTGATCCACGCAGATTCCAGAACTTTCCACTGCAGAAATGTGAGGAAAAGGCCTTTTTTCCAATTTTTTAGGTTTGCAAGGGACTCTGGGTAACAGAACCTGGTGGAAGGCAGTCGAGTCACCCCATCCTGAATTCCCCTGGGTGTCTAGTTTTCAGAAATGTATTGGTTTGCTAGGTTTCCCTAGGTGCCGGCAGAGCTAGGGTTCAAAAACTACAGGTAGGCACTTTGCGAAAAAAGGGCCAGTTTTCACTGCGAAATTGAGGTGCGACCACGTTGAATTTTGCACCGTTTCCTGTCGCAGGCACTAGGCAGACCCAGGCAAGTGAGGTACCATTTTTCTCACAAGACTTTGGGGAACGCGGGGTGGGTGGAAATTTGTTGATCCACGCAAATTCCAGAACTTTCCACCACAGAAATATGAGGAAAATTCGTTTTTTTCCCCAATTGTTTAGGTTTGCAAGGGATTCTGGGTAACAGAACCTGGTGGGAGGCAGTCGAGTCACCCCATCCTGAATTCCCCTGGGTGTCTAGTTTTCAAAATATATTCGTATGCTAGGTTTTCCTAGGTGCCGGCAGAGCTAGGGTTAAAAAACTACAGGTAGGCACTTTGTTAAAAAAAGGGCCAGTTTTCACTGTGAAGTTGAGGTGCGACCACATGCGTTGTTCGCCGTTTCCTGTCGCAAGCACTAGGCAGACCTAGGCAAGTGAGGTACCATTTTTCTCATAAGACTTTGGGGAACGCGGGGTGCGTGGAAATGTTTTAATCCACGCAGATTCCAGAACTTTCCACCGCAGAAATGTGAGGAAAATGCATTTGTTTTCCCAATTTTTTAGCTGGTGGGAGGCAGTCGAGTCACCCCATCCTAAAGTCCCCTGGGTGTTTAGATTTAAAAAATGTATAGTTTGCTAGGTTTCTCTAGGTGCCGGCACAGCTAGGGTTCAAAAACTACAAGTAGGCACTTTGCCAAAAAAGGGCCAGTTTTCACTGTGAAATTGAGGTGCGACCACATTGCATTTTATGCCGTTTCCTGTCGCAGGCACTAGGCAGACCCAGGCAGGTGAGGTACCATTTTTCTCATACGACTTTGGGGAACGCGGGGTGGGTGGAAATTTGTTGATCCACGCAGATTCCAGAACTTTCCACCGCAGAAATGTGAGGAAAATGCTTTTTTTCCAATTTTTTAGGTTTGCAAGGGATTCTGGGTAACAGAACCTGGTGGAAGGCAGTCGAGTCACCCCATCCTGAATTCCCCTGGGTGTCTAGTTTTCAGAAATGTATTGGTTTGCTAGGTTTCCCTAGGTGCCGGCAGAGCTAGGGTTCAAAAACTACAGGTAGGCACTTTGCGAAAAAAGGGCCAGTTTTCACTGCGAAATTGAGGTGCGACCACGTTGAGTTTTGCGCCGTTTCCTGTCGCAGGCACTAGGCAGACCCAGGCAAGTGAGGTACCATTTTTCTCACAAGACTTTGGGGAACGCGGGGTGGGTGGAAATTTGTTGATCCACGCAGATTCCAGAACTTTCCACCACAGAAATATGAGGAAAATTTGTTTTTTTCCCCAATTGTTTAGGTTTGCAAGGGATTCTGGGTAACAGAACCTGGTGGGAGGCAGTCGAGTCACCCCATCCTGAATTCCCCTGGGTGTCTAGTTTTCAAAATATATTCGTATGCTAGGTTTTCCTAGGTGCCGGCAGAGCTAGGGTTAAAAAACTACAGGTAGGCACTTTGCTAAAAAAGGGCCAGTTTTCACTGTGAAGTTGAGGTGCGACCACATGCGTTGTGCGCCGTTTCCTGTCGCAAGCACTAGGCAGACCTAGGCAAGTGAGGTACCATTTTTCTCATAAGACTTTGGGGAACGCGGGGTGCGTGGAAATGTTTTAATCCACGCAGATTCCAGAACTTTCCACCGCAGAAATGTGAGGAAAATGCATTTGTTTTCCCAATTTTTTAGCTGGTGGGAGGCAGTCGAGTCACCCCATCCTAAAGTCCCCTGGGTGTTTAGATTTAAAAAATGTATAGGTTTGCTAGGTTTCTCTAGGTGCCGGCACAGCTAGGGTTCAAAAACTACAGGTAGGCACTTTGCCAAAAAAGGGCCAGTTTTCACTGTGAAATTGAGGAGCGACCACGTTGTGTTTTGTGCCGTTTCCTGTGCAGGCACTAGGCAGACCCAGGCAGGTGAGGTACCATTTTTCTCATACGCCTTTTGGGAACACGGGGTGGGTCAAAATTTGTTGATCCACGCAGATTCCAGAACTTTCCACCACAGATATGTGAGGAAAATGCATTTCTTTTTCCAACTTTTTTAGGTTTGCAAGGGATTCTGGGTAACAGAACCTGGTGGGAGGCAGTCGAGGCACCCCATCCTGAATTCCCCTGGGTGTCTACTTTTCAAAAATGTATAGGTTTGCTAGGTTTCCCCAGGCAAGTGAGGTACCATTTTTCTCATAAGACTTTGGGGAACGCGGGGTGCGTGGAAATGTTTTAATCCACGCAGATTCCAGAACTTTCCACCACAGAAATGTGAGGAAAATGCATTTTTTCCCCAATTTTCTAGCTTTGCAAGGGATTCTGGGTAACCGAACCTGGTGGGAGGCAGTCGAGTCACCCCATCCTAAATTCCCCTGGGTGTCTAGATTTAAAAAATGTATAGGTTTGCTAGGTTTCTCTAGGTGCCGGCACAGCTATGGTTCAAAAACTACAGGTAGGCACTTTGCCAAAAAAGGGCCAGTTTTCACTGTGAAATTGAGGTGCAACCACGTTGCAATTTATGCCGTTTCCTGTCGCAGGCACTAGGTAGACCCAGGCAAGTGAGGTACCATTTTTCTCATAAGACTTTGGGGAACGCAGGGTGCGTGGAAATGTTTTAATCCACGCAGATTCCAGAACTTTCCACCACAGAAATGTGAGGAAAATGCATTTTTTCCCCAATTTGTTTAGGTTTGCAAGGGATTCTGGGTAACAGACCCTGGTGGGAGGCAGTCGAGTCACCCCATCCTGAATTCCCCTGGGTGTCTAGTTTTCAAAATATATTCGTATGCTAGGTTTTCCTAGGTGCCGGCAGAGCTAGAGTTAAAAAACTACAGGTAGGCACTTTGCTAAAAAAGGGCCAGTTTTCACTGTGAAGTTGAGGTGCGACCACATGCGTTGTGCGCCGTTTCCTGTCGCAAGCACTAGGCAGACCTAGGCAAGTGAGGTACCATTTTTCTCATAAGACTTTGGGGAACGCGGGGTGCGTGGAAATGTTTTAATCCACGCAGATTCCAGAACTTTCCACCACAGAAATGTGAGGAAAATGCATTTGTTTTCCCAATTTTTTAGCTGGTGGGAGGCAGTCGAGTCACCCCATCCTGAAGTCCCCTGGGTGTTTAGATTTAAAAAATGTATAGGTTTGCTAGGTTTCTCTAGGTGCCGGCACAGCTAGGGTTAAAAAACTACAGGTAGGCACTTTGCCAAAAAAGGGCCAGTTTTCACTGTGAAATTGAGGTGCGACCACATTGCATTTTATGCCGTTTCCTGTCGCAGGCACTAGGCAGACCCAGGCAGGTGAGGTACCATTTTTCTCATATGGCTTTGGGGAACGGGGGGTGGGTGGAAATTTGTTGATCCACGCAGATTCCAGAACTTTCCACCACAGAAATGTGAGGAAAATGCATTACTTTTTCCAATTTTTTAGGTTTGCAAGGGATTCTGGGTAACAGAACCTGGTGGGAGGCAGTCGAGTCACCCCATCCTGAATTCCCCTGGGTGTCTAGTTTTCAAAAATGTATAGGTTTGCTAGGTTTCCCCAGGCAAGTGAGGTACCATTTTTCTCATAAGACTTTGGGGAACGCGGGGTGCGTGGAAATGTTTTAATCCACGCAGATTCCAGAACTTTCCACCACAGAAATGTGAGGAAAATGCATTTTTTTCCCAATTTGTTAGCTTTGCAAGGGATTCTGGGTAACAGAACCTGGTGGGAGGCAGTCGAGTCACCCCATCCTAAATTCCCCTGGGTGTCTAGATTTAAAAAATGTATAGGTTTGCTAGGTTTCTCTAGGTGCCGGCACAGCTATGGTTCAAAAACTACAGGTAGGCACTTTGCCAAAAAAGGGCCAGTTTTCACTGTGAAATTGATGTGCAACCACGTTGCGTTTTATGCCGTTTCCTGTCGCAGGCACTAGGTAGACCCAGGCAAGTGAGGTACCATTTTTCTCATAAGACTTTGGGGAACGCAGGGTAGGTGGAAATGTGTTGATCCACGCAGATTCCAGAACTTTCCACCACAGAAATGTGAGGAAAATGCATTTTTTCCCCAATGTGTTTCGGTTTGCAAGGGATTCTGGGTAACAGACCCTGGTGGGAGGCAGTCGAGTCACCCATCCTGAATTCCCCTTGGTGTCTAGTTTTCAAAATATATTCGTATGCTAGGTTTTCCTAGGTGCCGGCAGAGCTAGGGTTAAAAAACTACAGGTAGGCACTTTGCTAAAAAAGGGCCAGTTTTCACTGTGAAGTTGAGGTGCGACCACATGCGTTGTGCGCCGTTTCCTGTCGCAAGCACTAGGCAGACCTAGGCAAGTGTAGTACCATTTTTCTCATAAGACTTTGGGGAACGCGGGGTGCGTGGAAATGTTTTAATCCACGCAGATTCCAGAACTTTCCACCACAGAAATGTGAGGAAAATGCATTTGTTTTCCCAATTTTTCAGCTGGTGGGAGGCAGTCGAGTCACCCCATCCTAAAGTCCCCTGGGTGTTTAGATTTAAAAAATGTATAGGTTTGCTAGGTTTCTCTAGGTGCCGGCACAGCTAGGGTTAAAAAACTACAGGTAGGCACTTTGCCAAAAAAGGGCCAGTTTTCACTGTGAAATTCAGGTGCGACCACGTTGTGTTTTGTGCAGTTTCCTGTGCAGGCACTAGGCAGACCCAGGCAGGTGAGGTACCATTTTTCTCATACGCCTTTTGGGAACGCGGGGTGGGTCAAAATTTGTTGATCCACGCAGATTCCAGAACTTTCCACCACAGAAATGTGAGGAAAATGCATTTCTTTTTCCAATTTTTTAGGTTTGCAAGGGATTCTGGGTAACAGAACCTGGTGGGAGGCAGTCGAGGCACCCCATCCTGAATTCCCCTGGGTGTCTACTTTTCACAAATGTATAGGTTTGCTAGGTTTACCTAGGTGCCGGCAGAGCTAGGGTTAAAAAACTACAGGTAGGCACTTTGCTAAAAAAGGGCCAGTTTTCACTGTGAAGTTGAGGTGCGACCACATGCGTTGTGCGCCGTTTCCTGTCGCAAGCACTAGGCAGACCTAGGCAAGTGAGGTACCATTTTTCTCATAAGACTTTGGGGAACGCGAGGTGTGTAGAAATGTTTTAATCCACGCAGATTCCAGAACTTTCCACCACAGAAATATGAGGAAAATGCATTTGTTTTCCCAATTTTTTAGCTGGTGGGAGGCAGTCGAGTCACCCCATCCTAAAGTCCCCTGGGTGTTTAGATTTAAAAAATGTATAGGTTTGCTAGGTTTCTCTAGGTGCCGGCACAGCTAGGGTTCAAAAACTACAGGTAGGCACTTTGCCAAAAAAGGGCCAGTTTTCACTGTGAAATTGAGGTGCGACCACATTGCATTTTATGTCGTTTCCTGTCGCAGGCACTAGGCAGACCCAGGCAGGTGAGGTACCATTTTTCTCATACGACTTTGGGGAACGTGTGGTGGGTGGAAATTTGTTGATCCACGCAGATTCCAGAACTTTCCACCACAGAAATGTGAGGAAAATGCATTACTTTTTCCAATTTTTTAGGTTTGCAAGGGATTCTGGGTAACAGAACCTGGTGGGAGGCAGTCGAGTCACCCCATCCTGAATTCCCCTGGGTGTCTAGTTTTCAAAAATGTATAGGTTTGCTAGGTTTCCCCAGGCAAGTGAGGTACCATTTTTCTCATAAGACTTTGGGGAACGCGGGGTGAGTGGAAATGTTTTAATCCACGCAGATATTATTTACATACAAGGACTACTTCGCATTGTTTGACACTTCTAGTGCTGGGTCTCCTACTTTGTTATAGAGACACCTTGAGTTCCTAGTTGGGATATAGTTGGTATTGATATTGTGTGAGTGAAAGTAGTGGTATGAGAGTTGATGTGTATGAATGAAGTGATCCAGGGGGATTAAGGTTTTTTTACGTGATTGTTTTAGAAATAGTATGAATTAATGTATCAATGTATCAATGAACATATGTATTGTAGAACTGAAGTCTACTCTCTGTGACTCATTAAATGAATTTAATCCAAAAAAAAGAAAAGAAAAATAGAAAATAATGAATAACCTTTTTGATACAAATAAAAAAGTATTTATGAGAATAACTGCTGTGTTTATGAGGTGTACTTTTTGAATGGAATTGTCAAACAATGCGAAGTAGTCCTTGTATGTAAATAATATTGGTCGATGAGGGAAATTTTCTGATACTGTTGTATGTTCTTTCTCCTCTTTTTCCCTGCCCACACGGTCTCATAGAGGGGGTCCCTTAATATTGCACTTTAATCCACGCAGATTCCAGAACTTTCCACCACAGAAATATGAGGAAAATTCGTTTTTTCCCCCAATTGTTTAGGTTTGCAAGGGATTCTGGGTAACAGAACCTGGTGGGAGGCAGTCGAGTCACCCTATCCTGAATTCCCCTGGGTGTCTATTTTACAAAATATATTCGTATGCTAGGTTTTCCTAGGTACCGGCAGAGCTAGGGTTAAAAAACTACAGGTAGGCACTTTGCTAAAAAAGGGCCAGTTTTCACTGTGAAGTTGAGGTGCGACCACATGCGTTGTGCGCCGTTTCCTGTCGCAAGCACTAGGGAGACCTAGGCAAGTGAGGTACCATTTTTTTCATAAGACTTTGGGGAACGCGGGGTGCGTGGAAATGTTTTAATCCACGCAGATTCCAGAACTTTCCACCGCAGAAATGTGAGGAAAATGCATTTGTTTTCCCAATTTTTTAGCTGGTGGGAGGCAGTCGAGTCACCCCATCCTAAAGTCCCCTGGGTGTTTAGATTTAAAAAATTTATAGTTTGCTAGGTTTCTCTAGGTGCCGGCACAGCTAGGGTTCAAAAACTACAAGTAGGCACTTTGCCAAAAAAGGGCCAGTTTTCACTGTGAAATTGAGGTGCGACCACATTGCATTTTATGCCGTTTCCTGTCGCAGGCACTAGGCAGACCCAGGCAGGTGAGGTACCATTTTTCTCATACGACTTTGGGGAACGCGGGGTGGGTGGAAATTTGTTGATCCACGCAGATTCCAGAACTTTCCACCGCAGAAATGTGAGGAAAATGCTTTTTTTCCAATTTTTTAGGTTTGCAAGGGATTCTGGGTAACAGAACCTGGTGGAAGGCAGTCGAGTCACCCCATCCTGAATTCCCCTGGGTGTCTAGTTTTCAGAAATGTATTGGTTTGCTAGGTTTCCCTAGGTGCCGGCAGAGCTAGGGTTAAAAAACTACAGGTAGGCACTTTGCGAAAAAAGGGCCAGTTTTCACTGCGAAATTGAGGTGCGACCACGTTGAGTTTTGCGCCGTTTCCTGTCGCAGGCACTAGGCAGACCCAGGCAAGTGAGGTACCATTTTTCTCACAAGACTTTGGGGAACGCGGGGTGGGTGGAAATTTGTTGATCCACGCAGATTCCAGAACTTTCCACCACAGAAATATGAGGAAAATTTGTTTTTTTCCCCAATTGTTTAGGTTTGCAAGGGATTCTGGGTAACAGAACCTGGTGGGAGGCAGTCGAGTCACCCCATCCTGAATTCCCCTGGGTGTCTAGTTTTCAAAATATATTCGTATGCTAGGTTTTCCTAGGTGCCGGCAGAGCTAGGGTTAAAAAACTACAGGTAGGCACTTTGCTAAAAAAGGGCCAGTTTTCACTGTGAAGTTGAGGTGCGACCACATGCGTTGTGCGCCGTTTCCTGTCGCAAGCACTAGGCAGACCTAGGCAAGTGAGGTACCATTTTTCTCATAAGACTTTGGGGAACGCGGGGTGCGTGGAAATGTTTTAATCCACGCAGATTCCAGAACTTTCCACCGCAGAAATGTGAGGAAAATGCATTTGTTTTCCCAATTTTTTAGCTGGTGGGAGGCAGTCGAGTCACCCCATCCTAAAGTCCCCTGGGTGTTTAGATTTAAAAAATGTATAGGTTTGCTAGGTTTCTCTAGGTGCCGGCACAGCTAGGGTTCAAAAACTACAGGTAGGCACTCTGCCAAAAAAGGGCCAGTTTTCACTGTGAAATTGAGGAGCGACCACGTTGTGTTTTGTGCCGTTTCCTGTGCAGGCACTAGGCAGACCCAGGCAGGTGAGGTACCATTTTTCTCATACGCCTTTTGGGAACACGGGGTGGGTCAAAATTTGTTGATCCACGCAGATTCCAGAACTTTCCACCACAGATATGTGAGGAAAATGCATTTCTTTTTCCAACTTTTTTAGGTTTGCAAGGGATTCTGGGTAACAGAACCTGGTGGGAGGCAGTCGAGGCACCCCATCCTGAATTCCCCTGAGTGTCTACTTTTCAAAAATGTATAGGTTTGCTAGGTTTCCCCAGGCAAGTGAGGTACCATTTTTCTCATAAGACTTTGGGGAACGCGGGGTGCGTGGAAATGTTTTAATCCACGCAGATTCCAGAACTTTCCACCACAGAAATGTGAGGAAAATGCATTTTTTCCCCAATTTTCTAGCTTTGCAAGGGATTCTGGGTAACCGAACCTGGTGGGAGGCAGTCGAGTCACCCCATCCTAAATTCCCCTGGGTGTCTAGATTTAAAAAATGTATAGGTTTGCTAGGTTTCTCTAGGTGCCGGCACAGCTATGGTTCAAAAACTACAGGTAGGCACTTTGCCAAAAAAGGGCCAGTTTTCACTGTGAAATTGAGGTGCAACCACGTTGCAATTTATGCCGTTTCCTGTCGCAGGCACTAGGTAGACCCAGGCAAGTGAGGTACCATTTTTCTCATAAGACTTTGGGGAACGCAGGTTAGGTGGAAATTTGTTGATCCACGCAGATTCCAGAACTTTCCACCACAGAAATGTGAGGAAAATGCATTTTTCCCCAATTTGTTTAGGTTTGCAAGGGATTCTGGGTAACAGACCCTGGTGGGAGGCAGTCGAGTCACCCCATCCTGAATTCCCCTGGGTGTCTAGTTTTCAAAATATATTCGTATGCTAGGTTTTCCTAGGTGCCGGCAGAGCTAGAGTTAAAAAACTACAGGTAGGCACTTTGCTAAAAAAGGGCCAGTTTTCACTGTGAAGTTGAGGTGCGACCACATGCGTTGTGCGCCGTTTCCTGTCGCAAGCACTAGGCAGACCTAGGCAAGTGAGGTACCATTTTTCTCATAAGACTTTGGGGAACGCGGGGTGCGTGGAAATGTTTTAATCCACGCAGATTCCAGAACTTTCCACCACAGAAATGTGAGGAAAATGCATTTGTTTTCCCAATTTTTTAGCTGGTGGGAGGCAGTCGAGTCACCCCATCCTGAAGTCCCCTGGGTGTTTAGATTTAAAAAATGTATAGGTTTGCTAGGTTTCTCTAGGTGCCGGCACAGCTAGGGTTAAAAAACTACAGGTAGGCGCTTTGCCAAAAAAGGGCCAGTTTTCACTGTGAAATTGAGGTGCGACCACATTGCATTTTATGCCGTTTCCTGTCGCAGGCACTAGGCAGACCCAGGCAGGTGAGGTACCATTTTTCTCATATGGCTTTGGGGAACGGGGGGTGGGTGGAAATTTGTTGATCCACGCAGATTCCAGAACTTTCCACCACAGAAATGTGAGGAAAATGCATTTCTTTTTCCAATTTTTTAGGTTTGCAAGGGATTCTGGGTAACAGAACCTGGTGGGAGGCAGTCGAGTCACCCCATCCTGAATTCCCCTGGGTGTCTAGTTTTCAAAAATGTATAGGTTTGCTAGGTTTCCCCAGGCAAGTGAGGTACCATTTTTCTCATAAGACTTTGGGGAACGCGGGGTGCGTGGAAATGTTTTAATCCACGCAGATTCCAGAACTTTCCACCACAGAAATGTGAGGAAAATGCATTTTTTTCCCAATTTGTTAGCTTTGCAAGGGATTCTGGGTAACAGAACCTGGTGGGAGGCAGTCGAGTCACCCCATCCTAAATTCCCCTGGGTGTCTAGATTTAAAAAATGTATAGGTTTGCTAGGTTTCTCTAGGTGCCGGCACAGCTATGGTTCAAAAACTACAGGTAGGCACTTTGCCAAAAAAGGGCCAGTTTTCACTGTGAAATTGATGTGCAACCACGTTGCGTTTTATGCCGTTTCCTGTCGCAGGCACTAGGTAGACCCAGGCAAGTGAGGTACCATTTTTCTCATAAGACTTTGGGGAACGCAGGGTAGGTGGAAATGTGTTGATCCACGCAGATTCCAGAACTTTCCACCACAGAAATGTGAGGAAAATGCATTTTTTCCCCAATGTGTTTCGGTTTGCAAGGGATTCTGGGTAACAGACCCTGGTGGGAGGCAGTCGAGTCACCCATCCTGAATTCCCCTTGGTGTCTAGTTTTCAAAATATATTCGTATGCTAGGTTTTCCTAGGTGCCGGCAGAGCTAGGGTTAAAAAACTACAGGTAGGCACTTTGCTAAAAAAGGGCCAGTTTTCACTGTGAAGTTGAGGTGCGACCACATGCGTTGTGCTCCGTTTCCTGTCGCAAGCACTAGGCAGACCTAGGCAAGTGAGGTACCATTTTTCTCATAAGACTTTGGGGAACGCGAGGTGTGTAGAAATGTTTTAATCCACGCAGATTCCAGAACTTTCCACCACAGAAATATGAGGAAAATGCATTTGTTTTCCCAATTTTTTAGCTGGTGGGAGGCAGTTGAGTCACCCCATCCTAAAGTCCCCTGGGTGTTTAGATTTAAAAAATGTATAGGTTTGCTAGGTTTCTCTAGGTGCCGGCACAGCTAGGGTTCAAAAACTACAGGTAGGCACTTTGCCAAAAAAAGGGCCAGTTTTCACTGTGAAATTGAGGTGCGACCACATTGCATTTTATGTCGTTTCCTGTCGCAGGCACTAGGCAGACCCAGGCAGGTGAGGTACCATTTTTCTCATACGACTTTGGGGAACGTGTGGTGGGTGGAAATTTGTTGATCCACGCAGATTCCAGAACTTTCCACCACAGAAATGTGAGGAAAATGCATTTCTTTTTCCAATTTTTTAGGTTTGCAAGGGATTCTGGGTAACAGAACCTGGTGGGAGGCAGTCGAGTCACCCCATCCTGAATTCCCCTGGGTGTCTAGTTTTCAAAAATGTATAGGTTTGCTAGGTTTCCCCAGGCAAGTGAGGTACCATTTTTCTCATAAGACTTTGGGGAACGCGGGGTGAGTGGAAATGTTTTAATCCACGCAGATATTATTTACATACAAGGACTACTTCGCATTGTTTGACAATTCTAGTGCTGGGTCTCCTACTTTGTTATAGAGACACCTTGAGTTCCTAGTTGGGATATAGTTGGTATTGATATTGTGTGAGTGAAAGTAGTGGTATGAGAGTTGATGTGTATGAATGAAGTGATCCAGGGGGATTAAGGTTTTTTTACGTGATTGTTTTAGAAATAGTATGAATTAATGCATCAATGTATCAATGAACATATGTATTGTAGAACTGAAGTCTACTCTCTGTGACTCATTAAATGAATTTAATCCAAAAAAAAGAAAAGAAAAATAGAAAATAATGAATAACCTTTTTGATACAAATAAAAAAGTATTTATGAGAATAACTGCTGTGTTTATGAGGTGTACTTTTTGAATGGAATTGTCAAACAATGCGAAGTAGTCCTTGTTTGTAAATAATATTGGTCGATGAGGGAAATTTTCTGATACTGTTGTATGTTCTTTCTCCTCTTTTTCCCTGCCCACACGGTCTCATAGAGGGGGTCCCTTAATATTGCACTTTAATCCACGCAGATTCCAGAACTTTCCACCACAGAAATATGAGGAAAATTCGTTTTTTCCCCCAATTGTTTAGGTTTGCAAGGGATTCTGGGTAACAGAACCTGGTGGGAGGCAGTCGAGTCACCCTATCCTGAATTCCCCTGGGTGTCTATTTTACAAAATATATTCGTATGCTAGGTTTTCCTAGGTACCGGCAGAGCTAGGGTTAAAAAACTACAGGTAGGCACTTTGCTAAAAAAGGGCCAGTTTTCACTGTGAAGTTGAGGTGCGACCACATGCGTTGTGCGCCGTTTCCTGTCGCAAGCACTAGGGAGACCTAGGCAAGTGAGGTACCATTTTTTTCATAAGACTTTGGGGAACGCGGGGTGCGTGGAAATGTTTTTAATCCACGCAGATTCCAGAACTTTCCACCGCAGAAATGTGAGGAAAATGCATTTGTTTTCCCAATTTTTTAGCTGGTGGGAGGCAGTCGAGTCACCCCATCCTAAAGTCCCCTGGGTGTTTAGATTTAAAAAATGTATAGTTTGCTAGGTTTCTCTAGGTGCCGGCACAGCTAGGGTTCAAAAACTACAAGTAGGCACTTTGCCAAAAAAGGGCCAGTTTTCACTGTGAAATTGAGGTGCGACCACATTGCATTTTATGCCGTTTCCTGTCGCAGGCACTAGGCAGACCCAGGCAGGTGAGGTACCATTTTTCTCATACGACTTTGGGGAATGTGGGGTGGGTGGAAATTTGTTGATCCACGCAGATTCCAGAACTTTCCACCGCAGAAATGTGAGGAAAATGCTTTTTTTCCAATTTTTTAGGTTTGCAAGGGATTCTGGGTAACAGAACCTGGTGGAAGGCAGTCGAGTCACCCCATCCTGAATTCCCCTGGGTGTCTAGTTTTCAGAAATGTATTGGTTTGCTAGGTTTCCCTAGGTGCCGGCAGAGCTAGGGTTTAAAAACTACAGGTAGGCACTTTGCGAAAAAAGGGCCAGTTTTCACTGCGAAATTGAGGTGCGACCACGTTGAGTTTTGCGCCGTTTCCTGTCGCAGGCACTAGGCAGACCCAGGCAAGTGAGGTACCATTTTTCTCACAAGACTTTGGGGAACGCGGGGTGGGTGGAAATTTGTTGATCCACGCAGATTCCAGAACTTTCCACCACAGAAATATGAGGAAAATTTGTTTTTTTCCCCAATTGTTTAGGTTTGCAAGGGATTCTGGGTAACAGAACCTGGTGGGAGGCAGTCGAGTCACCCCATCCTGAATTCCCCTGGGTGTCTAGTTTTCAAAATATATTCGTATGCTAGGTTTTCCTAGGTGCCGGCAGAGCTAGGGTTAAAAAACTACAGGTAGGCACTTTGCTAAAAAAGGGCCAGTTTTCACTGTGAAGTTGAGGTGCGACCACATGCGTTGTGCGCCGTTTCCTGTCGCAAGCACTAGGCAGACCTAGGCAAGTGAGGTACCATTTTTCTCATAAGACTTTGGGGAACGCGGGGTGCGTGGAAATGTTTTAATCCACGCAGATTCCAGAACTTTCCACCGCAGAAATGTGAGGAAAATGCATTTGTTTTCCCAATTTTTTAGCTGGTGGGAGGCAGTCGAGTCACCCCATCCTAAAGTCCCCTGGGTGTTTAGATTTAAAAAATGTATAGGTTTGCTAGGTTTCTCTAGGTGCCGGCACAGCTAGGGTTCAAAAACTACAGGTAGGCACTTTGCCAAAAAAGGGCCAGTTTTCACTGTGAAATTGAGGAGCGACCACGTTGTGTTTTGTGCCGTTTCCTGTGCAGGCACTAGGCAGACCCAGGCAGGTGAGGTACCATTTTTCTCATACGCCTTTTGGGAACACGGGGTGGGTCAAAATTTGTTGATCCACGCAGATTCCAGAACTTTCCACCACAGATATGTGAGGAAAATGCATTTCTTTTTCCAACTTTTTTAGGTTTGCAAGGGATTCTGGGTAACAGAACCTGGTGGGAGGCAGTCGAGGCACCCCATCCTGAATTCCCCTGAGTGTCTACTTTTCAAAAATGTATAGGTTTGCTAGGTTTCCCCAGGCAAGTGAGGTACCATTTTTCTCATAAGACTTTGGGGAACGCGGGGTGCGTGGAAATGTTTTAATCCACGCAGATTCCAGAACTTTCCAGCACAGAAATGTGAGGAAAATGCATTTTTTCCCCAATTTTCTAGCTTTGCAAGGGATTCTGGGTAACCGAACCTGGTGGGAGGCAGTCGAGTCACCCCATCCTAAATTCCCCTGGGTGTCTAGATTTAAAAAATGTATAGGTTTGCTAGGTTTCTCTAGGTGCCGGCACAGCTATGGTTCAAAAACTACAGGTAGGCACTTTGCCAAAAAAGGGCCAGTTTTCACTGTGAAATTGAGGTGCAACCACGTTGCAATTTATGCCGTTTCCTGTCGCAGGCACTAGGTAGACCCAGGCAAGTGAGGTACCATTTTTCTCATAAGACTTTGGGGAACGCAGGTTAGGTGGAAATTTGTTGATCCACGCAGATTCCAGAACTTTCCACCACAGAAATGTGAGGAAAAAGCATTTTTTCCCCAATTTGTTTAGGTTTGCAAGGGATTCTGGGTAACAGAACCTGGTGGGAGGCAGTCGAGTCACCCCATCCTGAATTCCCCTGGGTGTCTAGTTTTCAAAATATATTCGTATGCTAGGTTTTCCTAGGTGCCGGCAGAGCTAGGGTTAAAAAACTACAGGTAGGCACTTTGCTAAAAAAGGGCCAGTTTTCACTGTGAAGTTGAGGTGCGACCACATGCGTTGTGCGCCGTTTCCTGTCGCAAGCACTAGGCAGACCTAGGCAAGTGAGGTACCATTTTTCTCATAAGACTTTGGGGAACGCGGGGTGCGTGGAAATGTTTTAATCCACGCAGATTCCAGAACTTTCCACCGCAGAAATGTGAGGAAAATGCATTTGTTTTCCCAATTTTTTAGCTGGTGGGAGGCAGTCGAATCACCCCATCCTAAAGTCCCCTGGGTGTTTAGATTTAAAAAATGTATAGGTTTGCTAGGTTTCTCTAGGTGCCGGCACAGCTAGGGTTCAAAAACTACAGGTAGGCACTTTGCCAAAAAAGGGCCAGTTTTCACTGTGAAATTGAGGAGCGACCACATTGTGTTTTGTGCCGTTTCCTGTGCAGGCACTAGGCAGACCCAGGCAGGTGAGGTACCATTTTTCTCATACGCCTTTTGGGAACACGGGGTGGGTCAAAATTTGTTGATCCACGCAGATTCCAGAACTTTCCACCACAGATATGTGAGGAAAATGCATTTCTTTTTCCAACTTTTTTAGGTTTGCAAGGGATTCTGGGTAACAGAACCTGGTGGGAGGCAGTCGAGGCACCCCATCCTGAATTCCCCTGAGTGTCTACTTTTCAAAAATGTATAGGTTTGCTAGGTTTCCCCAGGCAAGTGAGGTACCATTTTTCTCATAAGACTTTGGGGAACGCGGGGTGCGTGGAAATGTTTTAATCCACGCAGATTCCAGAACTTTCCACCACAGAAATGTGAGGAAAATGCATTTTTTCCCCAATTTTCTAGCTTTACAAGGGATTCTGGGTAACCGAACCTGGTGGGAGGCAGTCGAGTCACCCCATCCTAAATTCCCCTGGGTGTCTAGATTTAAAAAATGTATAGGTTTGCTAGGTTTCTCTAGGTGCCGGCACAGCTATGGTTCAAAAACTACAGGTAGGCACTTTGCTAAAAAAGGGCCAGTTTTCACTGTGAAATTGAGGTGCAACCACGTTGCAATTTATGCCGTTTCCTGTCGCAGGCACTAGGTAGACCCAGGCAAGTGAGGTACCATTTTTCTCATAAGACTTTGGGGAACGCAGGTTAGGTGGAAATTTGTTGATCCACGCAGATTCCAGAACTTTCCACCACAGAAATGTGAGGAAAATGCATTTTTTCCCCAATTTGTTTAGGTTTGCAAGGGATTCTGGGTAACAGACCCTGGTGGGAGGCAGTCGAGTCACCCCATCCTGAATTCCCCTGGGTGTCTAGTTTTCAAAATATATTCGTATGCTAGGTTTTCCTAGGTGCCGGCAGAGCTAGAGTTAAAAAACTACAGGTAGGCACTTTGCTAAAAAAGGGCCAGTTTTCACTGTGAAGTTGAGGTGCGACCACATGCGTTGTGCGCCGTTTCCTGTCGCAAGCACTAGGCAGACCTAGGCAAGTGAGGTACCATTTTTCTCATAAGACTTTGGGGAACGCGGGGTGCGTGGAAATGTTTTAATCCACGCTGATTCCAGAACTTTCCACCACAGAAATGTGAGGAAAATGCATTTGTTTTCCCAATTTTTTAGCTGGTGGGAGGCAGTCGAGTCACCCCATCCTGAAGTCCCCTGGGTGTTTAGATTTAAAAAATGTATAGGTTTGCTAGGTTTCTCTAGGTGCCGGCACAGCTAGGGTTAAAAAACTACAGGTAGGCACTTTGCCAAAAAAGGGCCAGTTTTCACTGTGAAATTGAGGTGCGACCACATTGCATTTTATGCCGTTTCCTGTCGCAGGCACTAGGCAGACCCAGGCAGGTGAGGTACCATTTTTCTCATATGGCTTTGGGGAACGGGGGGTGGGTGGAAATTTGTTGATCCACGCAGATTCCAGAACTTTCCACCACAGAAATGTGAGGAAAATGCATTTCTTTTTCCAATTTTTTAGGTTTGCAAGGGATTCTGGGTAACAGAACCTGGTGGGAGGCAGTCGAGTCACCCCATCCTGAATTCCCCTGGGTGTCTAGTTTTCAAAAATGTATAGGTTTGCTAGGTTTCCCCAGGCAAGTGAGGTACCATTTTTCTCATAAGACTTTGGGGAACGCGGGGTGCGTGGAAATGTTTTAATCCACGCAGATTCCAGAACTTTCCACCACAGAAATGTGAGGAAAATGCATTTTTTCCCCAATTTTTTAGCTTTGCAAGGGATTCTGGGTAACAGAACCTGGTGGGAGGCAGTCGAGTCACTCCATCCTAAATTCCCCTGGGTGTCTAGATTTAAAAAATGTGTAGGTTTGCTAGGTTTCTCTTGGTGCGGGCACAGCTATGGTTCAAAAACTACAGGTAGGCACTTTGCCAAAAAAGGGCCAGTTTTCACTGTGAAATTGAGGTGCAACCACGTTGCGTTTTATGCCGTTTCCTGTCGCAGGCACTAGGTAGACCCAGGCAAGTGAGGTACCATTTTTCTCATAAGACTTTGGGGAACGCAGGGTACGTGGAAATTTGTTGATCCACGCAGATTCCAGAACTTTCCACCACAGAAATGTGAGGAAAATGCATTTTTCCCCCAGTTTGTTTAGGTTTGCAAGGGATTCTGGGTAACAGACCCTGGTGGGAGGCAGTCGAGTCACCCCATCCTGAATTCCCCTGGGTGTCTAGTTTTCAAAATATATTCGTATGCTAGGTTTTCCTAGGTGCCGGCAGAGCTAGGGTTAAAAAACTACAGGTAGGCACTTTGCTAAAAAGGGCCAGTTTTCACTGTGAAGTTGAGGTGCGACCACATGCGTTGTGCGCCGTTTCCTGTCGCAAGCACTAGGCAGACCTAGGCAAGTGAAGTACCATTTTTCTCATAAGACTTTGGGGAACGCGGGGTGCGTGGAAATGTTTTAATCCACGCAGATTCCAGAACTTTCCACCACAGAAATGTGAGGAAAATGCATTTGTTTTCCCAATTTTTCAGCTGGTGGGAGGCAGTCGAGTCACCCCATCCTAAAGTCCCCTGGGTGTTTAGATTTAAAAAATGTATAGGTTTGCTAGGTTTCTCTAGGTGCCGGCACAGCTAGGGTTCAAAAACTACAGGTAGGCACTTTGCCAAAAAAGGGCCAGTTTTCACTGTGAAATTGAGGTGCGACCACGTTGTGTTTTGTGCCATTTTCTGTGCAGGCACTAGGCAGACCCAGGCAGGTGAGGTACCATTTTTCTCATACGCCTTTTGGGAACACGGGGTGGGTCAAAATTTGTTGATCCACGCAGATTCCAGAACTTTCCACCACAGATATGTGAGGAAAATGCATTTCTTTTTCCAATTTTTTAGGTTTGCAAGGGATTCTGGGTAACAGAACCTGGTGGGAGGCAGTCGAGGCACCCCATCCTGAATTCCCCTGGGTGTCTACTTTTCAAAAATGTATAGGTTTGCTAGGTTTACCTAGGTGCCGGCAGAGCTAGGGTTAAAAAACTACAGGTAGGCACTTTACCAAAAAAGGGCCAGTTTTCACTGTGAAGTTGAGGTGCGACCACGTTGAATTATGCACCGTTTCCTGTCGCAGGCACTAGGCAGACCCAGGCAATTGAGGTACCATTTTTTTCACAAGACTTTGGGGAACGCGGGGTGGGTGGAAATTTGTTGATCCACGCAGATTCCAGAACTTTCCACTGCAGAAATGTGAGGAAAAGGCTTTTTTTCCAATTTTTTAGGTTTGCAAGGGATTCTGGGTAACAGAACCTGGTGGAAGGCAGTCGAGTCACCCCATCCTGAATTCCCCTGGGTGTCTAGTTTTCAGAAATGTATTGGTTTGCTAGGTTTCCCTAGGTGCCGGCAGAGCTAGGGTTCAAAAACTACAGGTAGGCACTTTGCGAAAAAAGGGCCAGTTTTCACTGCGAAATTGAGGTGCGACCACGTTGAGTTTTGTGCCGTTTCCTGTCGCAGGCACTAGGCAGACCCAGGCAAGTGAGGTACCATTTTTCTCACAAGACTTTGGGGAACGCGGGGTGGGTGGAAATTTGTTGATCCACGCAGATTCCAGAACTTTCCACCACAGAAATATGAGGAAAATTCGTTTTTTCCCCCAGTTGTTTAGGTTTGCAAGGGATTCTGGGTAACAGAACCTGGTGGGAGGCAGTCGAGTGACACCATCCTGAATTTCCCTGGGTGTCTAGTTTTCAAAATATATTCGTATGCTAGGTTTTCCTAGGTGCCGGCAGAGCTAGGGTTAAAAAACTACAGGTAGGCACTTTGCTAAAAAAGGGCCAGTTTTCACTGTGAAGTTGAGGTGCGACCACATGCGTTGTGCGCCGTTTCCTGTCGCAAGCACTAGGCAGACCTAGGCAAGTGAGGTACCATTTTTCTCATAAGACTTTGGGGAACGCGGGGTGCGTGGAAATGTTTTAATCCACGCAGATTCCAGAACTTTCCACCACAGAAATGTGAGGAAAATGCATTTGTTTTCCCAATTTTTTAGCTGGTGGGAGGCAGTCGAGTCACCCCATCCTAAAGTCCCCTGGGTGTTTAGATTTTAAAAATGTATAGGTTTGCTAGGTTTCTCTAGGTGCCGGCACAGCTAGGGGTAAAAAACTACAGGTAGGCACTTTGCCAAAAAAGGGCCAGTTTTCACTGTGAAATTGAGGTGCGACCACATTGCATTTTATGCCGTTTCCTGTCGCAGGCACTAGGCAGACCCAGGCAGGTGAGGTACCATTTTTCTCATATGACTTTGGGGAACGCGGGGTGGGTGGAAATTTGTTGATCCACGCAGATTCCAGAACTTTCCACCACAGAAATGTGAGGAAAATGCATTTCTTTTTCCAATTTTTTAGGTTTGCAAGGGATTCTGGGTAACAGAACCTGGTGGGAGGCAGTCGAGTCACCCCATCCTGAATTCCCCTGGGTGTCTAGTTTTCAAAAATGTATAGGTTTGCTAGGTTTCCCCAGGCAAGTGAGGTACCATTTTTCTCATAAGACTTTGGGGAACGCGGGGTGCGTGGAAATGTTTTAATCCACGCAGATTCCAGAACTTTCCACCACAGAAATGTGAGGAAAATGCATTTTTTTCCCAATTTGTTAGCTTTGCAAGGGATTCTGGGTAACAGAACCTGGTGGGAGGCAGTCGAGTCACCCCATCCTAAATTCCCCTGGGTGTCTAGATTTAAAAAATGTATAGGTTTGCTAGGTTTCTCTAGGTGCCGGCACAGCTATGGTTCAAAAACTACAGGTAGGCACTTTGCCAAAAAAGGGCCAGTTTTCACTGTGAAATTGATGTGCAACCACGTTGCGTTTTATGCCGTTTCCTGTCGCAGGCACTAGGTAGACCCAGGCAAGTGAGGTACCATTTTTCTCATAAGACTTTGGGGAACGCAGGGTAGGTGGAAATTTGTTGATCCACGCAGATTCCAGAACTTTCCACCACAGAAATGTGAGGAAAATGCATTTTTTCCCCAATGTGTTTCGGTTTGCAAGGGATTCTGGGTAACAGACCCTGGTGGGAGGCAGTCAAGTCACCCATCCTGAATTCCCCTTGGTGTCTAGTTTTCAAAATATATTCGTATGCTAGGTTTTCCTAGGTGCCGGCAGAGCTAGGGTTAAAAAACTACAGGTAGGCACTTTGCTAAAAAAGGGCCAGTTTTCACTGTGAAGTTGAGGTGCGACCACATGCGTTGTGCGCCGTTTCCTGTCGCAAGCACTAGGCAGACCTAGGCAAGTGAGGTACCATTTTTCTCATAAGACTTTGGGGAACGCGAGGTGTGTAGAAATGTTTTAATCCACGCAGATTCCAGAACTTTCCACCACAGAAATATGAGGAAAATGCATTTGTTTTCCCAATTTTTTAGCTGGTGGGAGGCAGTCGAGTCACCCCATCCTAAAGTCCCCTGGGTGTTTAGATTTAAAAAATGTATAGGTTTGCTAGGTTTCTCTAGGTGCCGGCACAGCTAGGGTTCAAAAACTACAGGTAGGCACTTTGCCAAAAAAGGGCCAGTTTTCACTGTGAAATTGAGGTGCGACCACATTGCATTTTATGTCGTTTCCTGTCGCAGGCACTAGGCAGACCCAGGCAGGTGAGGTACCATTTTTCTCATACGACTTTGGGGAACGTGGGGTGGGTGGAAATTTGTTGATCCACGCAGATTCCAGAACTTTCCACCACAGAAATGTGAGGAAAATGCATTTCTTTTTCCAATTTTTTAGGTTTGCAAGGGATTCTGGGTAACAGAACCTGGTGGGAGGCAGTCGAGTCACCCCATCCTGAATTCCCCTGGGTGTCTAGTTTTCAAAAATGTATAGGTTTGCTAGGTTTCCCCAGGCAAGTGAGGTACCATTTTTCTCATAAGACTTTGGGGAACGCGGGGTGAGTGGAAATGTTTTAATCCACGCAGATATTATTTACATACAAGGACTACTTCGCATTGTTTGACAATTCTAGTGCTGGGTCTCCTACTTTGTTATAGAGACACCTTGAGTACCTAGTTGGGATATAGTTGGTATTGATATTGTGTGAGTGAAAGTAGTGGTATGAGAGTTGATGTGTATGAATGAAGTGATCCAGGGGGATTAAGGTTTTTTTACGTGATTGTTTTAGAAATAGTATGAATTAATGTATCAATGTATCAATGAACATATGTATTGTAGAACTGAAGTCTACTCTCTGTGACTCATTAAATGAATTTAATCCAAAAAAAAGAAAAGAAAAATAGAAAATAATGAATAACCTTTTTGATACAAATAAAAAAGTATTTATGAGAATAACTGCTGTGTTTATGAGGTGTACTTTTTGAATGGAATTGTCAAACAATGCGAAGTAGTCCTTGTATGTAAATAATATTGGTCGATGAGGGAAATTTTCTGATACTGTTGTATGTTCTTTCTCCTCTTTTTCCCTGCCCACACGGTCTCATAGAGGGGGTCCCTTAATATTGCACTTTAATCCACGCAGATTCCAGAACTTTCCACCACAGAAATATGAGGAAAATTCGTTTTTTCCCCCAATTGTTTAGGTTTGCAAGGGATTCTGGGTAACAGAACCTGGTGGGAGGCAGTCGAGTCACCCTATCCTGAATTCCCCTGGGTGTCTATTTTACAAAATATATTCGTATGCTAGGTTTTCCTAGGTACCGGCAGAGCTAGGGTTAAAAAACTACAGGTAGGCACTTTGCTAAAAAAGGGCCAGTTTTCACTGTGAAGTTGAGGTGCGACCACATGCGTTGTGCGCCGTTTCCTGTCGCAAGCACTAGGGAGACCTAGGCAAGTGAGGTACCATTTTTCTCATAAGACTTTGGGGAACGCGGGGTGCGTGGAAATGTTTTAATCCACGCAGATTCCAGAACTTTGCACCACAGAAATGTGAGGAAAATGCATTTGTTTTCCCAATTTGTTAGCTGGTGGGAGGCAGTCGAGTCACCCCATCCTAAATTCCCCTGGGTGTTTAGATTTTAAAAATGTATAGGTTTGCTAAGTTTCTCTAGGTGCCGGCACAGCTAGGGTTCAAAAACTACAGGTAGGCACTTTGCCAAAAAAGGGCCAGTTTTCACTGTGAAATTGAGGTGCGACCACATTGCATTTTATGCCGTTTCCTTTTATTTTTTATTTTTTTATTTTTTTATTTTTCAAAAGTTAATCACACTTTATACGTTGTACGTTGCACATTATACATTGTTTCACAATCAAATAATATCTTATATCAAATGTAAAGCATAAGTATACTAACCCAACATAGACAAATTATTACATCAACCTATTCCCTCCTTCCATCTTAGGATAGGGTCCCAAATCCTCAAACCCATCAGTCTCCCTCTTTTTCCTTTACGGGCATAGATAATTTTCTCTATATTGTAGGCTGCTAATAAGTTGGCCAGCCAACACTGTAGCGTTGGTGGGTTCTTATCTAACCAGGCCCTAGCTATCATTAATCTGTACACCGCCATCGCCACAAAAATTAATTCCTGCTGTGTCCCATCGTCGGCCCTGCCTACTCCTAGTAAGATCCAGGATGGGGTAAGTTTCATCCGGATCCCTATTGTGTTATCCATAAACCTTTCTATATCTTTAATGAGCGTGTGGAGTTGCGGACATGTAGCAAATATGTGTAAACTATCTGCCTCTGCAGCATTACATCTCGAACAGGATGTTCCCTCAGTACCTCCCCATTGTGCAATCCTGGCAGGTGTAATATACAGTGAGTAGATCGTTTTATAGTGTTGGGATTGGAGGGAGGATGCACACAATATTGACCGACCTAGATCCAGTGACTCCTGAAACCAGCCACTTTCTCCCTGTAGTAATACCTCCCATTTATTACTATATTTTCCTAGGTCGTCGGGTTTCTCTTTTACCAAGCTCGCATATATTGATCGAATCGAGCAATCCCTGCTAATCTTATTTTGATCCACGCAGATTCCAGAACTTTCCACTGCAGAAATGTGAGGAAACCTGGTGGAAGGCAGTCGAGTCAGCCCATCCTGAATTCCTCTGGGTGTCTAGTTTTCAGAAATGTATTGGTTTGCTAGGTTTCCGAAAAAAGGGCCAGTTTTCACTGCGAAATTGAGGTGCGACCACGTTGAGTTTTGCGCCGTTTCCTGTCGCAGGCACTAGGCAGACCCAGGCAAGTGAGGTACCATTTTTCTCACAAGACTTTGGGGAACGCGGGGTGGGTGGAAATTTGTTGATCCACGCAGATTCCAGAACTTTCCACCACAGAAATATGAGGAAAATTCGTTTTTTCCCCAATTGTTTAGGTTTGCAAGGGATTCTGGGTAACAGAACCTGGTGGGAGGCAGTCGAGTCACCCCATCCTGAATTCCCCTGGGTTTCTAGTTTTCAAAAATGTATAGGTTTGCTAGGTTTCCCCAGGCAAGTGAGGTACCATTTTTCTCATAAGACTTTGGGGAACGCGGGGTGCGTGGAAATGTTTTAATCCACGCAGATTCCAGAACTTTCCACCACAGAAATGTGAGGAAAATGCATTTTTTTCCCAATTTTTTAGCTTTGCAAGGGATTCTGGGTAACAGAACCTGGTGGGAGGCAGTCGAGTCACCCCATCCTAAATTCCCCTGGGTGTCTAGATTTAAAAAATGTATAGATTTGCTAGGTTTCTCTAGGTGCCGGCACAGCTATGGTTCAAAAACTACAGGTAGGCACTTTGCCAAAAAAGGGCCAGTTTTCACTGTGAAATTGAGGTGCAACCACGTTGCGTTTTATGCCGTTTCCTGTCGCAGGCCCTAGGTAGACCCAGGCAAGTGAGGTACCATTTTTCTCATAAGACTTTGGGGAACGCAGGGTAGGTGGAAATTTGTTGATCCACGCAGATTCCAGAACTTTCCACCACAGAAATGTGAGGAAAATGCATTTTTTCCCCAATTTGTTTAGGTTTGCAAGGGATTCTGGGTAACAGACCCTGGTGGGAGGCAGTCGAGTCACCCCATCCTGAATTCCCCTGGGTGTCTAGTTTTCAAAATATATTCGTATGCTAGGTTTTCCTAGGTGCCGGCAGAGCTAGGGTTAAAAAAACTACAGGTAGGCACTTTGCTAAAAAAGGGCCAGTTTTCACTGTGAAGTTGAGGTGCGACCACATGCTTTGTGCGCCGTTTCCTGTCGCAAGCACTAGGCAGACCTAGGCAAGTGAGGTACCATTTTTCTCATAAGACTTTGGGGAACGCGAGGTGCGTGGAAATGTTTTAATCCACGCAGATTCCAGAACTTTCCACCACAGAAATGTGTGGAAAATGCGTTTCTTTGTCCATTTTGTAGGTTTGCAAGGAATTCTGGGTAACAGAACCTGGTGGGAGGCAGTCGAGTCTCCCCATCCTGAATTTCCCTGGGTGTCTAGTTTTCAAAAATGTATAGGTTTGCTAGGTTTCCCTAGGTGCCGGCAGAGCTAGGGTACAAAAAGTACAGCTAGGCACTCTGCCAAAAAGGGGTGATTTTTCAGTGCGAAATTGAGGTGCAATCACCTTGCGTTTTGCGCAGTTTCCTGTCGCAGGCACTAGGCCGACTCATGCAAGTGAGGTACCATTTTTCTCAGAGGACTTTGGGGAATGCGGAGTGGGTGGAAATTTGTTGATCCACACACATTCCAGAACTTTCCACCACAGAAATGTGAGGAAAATGTGTTTTTTTTGTCAATTGTTTAGGTTTGCAAGGGATTTGGGTAACAGAACCTGGTGGGAATCAGTCGAGTCACCCCATCCTTAATTTCCCTGGGTATCTAGTTTTAAAAAATGTATAGGTTTGCTAGGTTTCCCTATGTGCCGGCCAGCTAGGGTACAAAAAGTACAGCTAGGCACTCTGCCAAAAAGGGGTCATTTTTCAGTGCGAAATTGAGGTGCGACCACCTTGCGTTTTGCACCGTTTCCTGTCGCAGGCACAAGGCCAACCCACACAAGTCAGGTAACATTTTTATCGAGAGACTTAGGGTAATGCAGATTTGTAAAGCAACTGTTATTTCCTGTTGAGTTTTGATGCATTTCTGCCTTCCAAATGAAAGACATTGTGTAAAAAAGAAGTCATTTTGAAAAATGACCAATATTTCTCATGATAGTATGAGTATTCCCAATTTTGAAAATGTGCAAATATGTACTGTTTCTAAACTCTATAATTTGTACCCATTTCTGAAATACATAGGTGTCTTTCTTACCGATTTTTCCATGTATACATTTTCAAAGAATAATTGCTCTAAACCCGGTTCGTAATAAAATTCCATTGCAAGTTGCTGCGCAGTTTTTGGCTCTGGGTTCGTCGGGTTCTTGGTGAACCTACAAGTCCTATATATCCCCACAACCAGGAAGGTCCAGCAAATGTAACGGTATATTGCTTGCAAAGAGCTGTCATAATTAAAAGAAGTTACAGGCGAAAACGTTGACACAAAAGGCTGTTTTTTTCCACTAATCTTGCTTTTTTCCTATATTTAACTGTTAGTTTCTATAAAGAAACCATCATGGATTTAGACAAATGGCCCCTTTCTGAATTCAGAATTTTGTCTACTTTAATAAAATGTATAGCTTTCCAGGATCTATTATTGCTTTCATACTCATTTTTACCATTAACTGGAAGGAGGTTGGAAGCACTAAAAATAGCAAAAATAGGCTATGTCCCAGAAAACTGCCAAAACTGTGTGAAAAAAGTTGGTTCTCTGAGAGAAGACTGTCATTCCCTAAAAGCTGGGAAAGTGGTGATTTCAGCCCCACAACCCCTTTTTTGATAACATTTACAGGGAAAAACCCAGATGCCTTCCTTTGCAGCCCGTTTTTCCCATTTTTCTGAAAAAAACAAAAAATGTACTGTATTTTGCTTAATTTCTGGAACCCCTCAAAGGGAATCCACAAACCCTGGGTACCGTTAGAATCCCCATGATATTGGAAGAAAAGGACGCAAATTTGGCATGGATACCTTATGTGGCCAAAGAGTTACAGGGGCCTAAGCACGCACTACCCCAAATAGCCAAAAAAAGGCATAGCACAGGAGGGGAAAAGGCCTAGCAGCGAAGGGGTTAATGGGGGAGACACAATACAACATGCACACAATACTGTAGGTGAAACTCACCAACGAGCGGTCAGTGTTCCAGGTGAAGTCTTGCCTAGGGATGGCCTCAGCACTGCATGTGACCTCTCATGATGGGCTGTAGGAGTAGCTCATGGTAGGCGGAATGTGTACTCCAGGTGAGGTCTCATTACAGGGTGGACACAGACCTCAAGGCGAGGTGTCACTGAGTTCATGCAATATTATTGACGAGTCCCCTCGAACGAATCATCTCAGTGCTTCGGGTGACGTCTCACCTAAGAGTTGGCCCAGAAGTCAGGGTACAGTCTCATGAGGAGCGGACGGGAAGCTTCGGGCAAGGTGTCACTAACAGGTGGACACTATACCAGGTACAATGCCACTGAGAGCGCATAATACTCTACGCAAGGCCTTGTGAATGAATTGGCCTACAAGTGGGCACAATAAGTACTTCAGATGAGGTCTCATAATAAAGTAGACACAGTACTTCAAAGTAGGCTCCCAAATAGGTGTAACTATATTTCCAGTTCTGATCTGTTCAAAGAGTGGAACCAACACTCTAGATGAGGTTTCACAACTAACTAAAGACCATGTGCTCACGCGCCTTCAGATATAAGGCAATGCTTATACTCGCAGTTCAGAAGGCTTCTTGTCACAGCAGCCCCATGCTTTTTTTGGATTTTTTACCACTTATTTTGGACGTACAAATCATCCAAACACGGCCCACTTTTAGGCTTTGCCTTCGAAGAAATGCTTCATCTGAGTTCAGTGCAAACCTCAACTAACTGGCCATCTGGGACTTCCACCAAGGCCAAGGCACCCACCATGAACCTGCTGTTAAGCACATGGTTCAATATTTCACTTTCAGACTTATGTGCAATGCTGTGGAAAGCACATGCAACACAGCTCTTTACAGTACCGCCTACGTGTTTCCAGTAGTTCTTCCTCGAGGTCATAAATAACATTTTAAGCTACATCTGAATGCAACAATGCACGCACTTTTTTATTTATTTATTAAATATGAGTTTTATATAGCGCTAACCAGACCCGGAGTTATCGGAGCGCTTTACAGCAAGAATCATTCATAGGATACATTTAGCAATTTAGTATATATAAAAGAAACATGTCACTCGTAAGAAAGATATTGCAGTACACTGTACAGGGATCATATGACAGTTATCGCGGTAGAATGTAAAGGGAACATATGACGTCCCGCTGAGGTAGTCGTAGGGAACCCCATGACTCACGGATGGGTTCCACTGGTGAGTGGGGGGTGGGAGGTAGTCAATGCGGAGAGTGAGGTAGAGGTCATTGAAGCCAAAGTGTCCGCGTGCGACTATGGTTTGTCATTGGCGACTGGCTTGTAGCTATCCATTTGGGGGAGATCGGCTGAGGAGGAAGTCCTTGAGTTGCCTTTTGAATTTTATGTAGGAGGGGTTAGTCCTGATTTGGACTGGAAGGGAGTTCCATAATTTTGGCGCATTTCCTGCAAAAGATTGAGATGCGTATTTTTGTCTGCGAGATTTCGGGGGGATAAGGAGTAGAGTGTTTGTGCTCCTCACGGTTCTTGACTGCCCGGCCTTCTGGAGTTTAGCAGGCAGGTAGGCGGGTTTCCCTGTGTGCAACACTTTGTGTGTGAGGCAAGCGGTTCTGAAGCTGGCACGCCTTTCGACAGGGAGACATTTTACCTCTTTGAGTGCAGGCGAGATGTGATCATATTTCTTTACTCCGGTGACCATTCTGGCTGCTGCATTCAGAGTTGATCTGAGTGGCACTGGATGGGATTTTGCTGCTCCTGTGAGGGTTGTAATTCCGTAGTCCAGTCTGGATAGTACCAGGGATTGTGTGGCTTGTTTGAGGTCTCTAAGAGGGATGAAGGGTTTAATTTTGTTGAGTAGTTTAAGGTTCAGGAATGCACTTTTTGCGGTGTTTTGCACTTTGTCCAATGTACTGCAAGAAGTTTACAGTGAGATGTTTTACAGCTCACGTTGACATTTACTCTTTTGTCATAATCAGTAACACACTGCTGTGCTTGTTTGTTTCTTAAAACATCACATAAATAGTGACTACAAAGCTAGTCGTTAATATTAGTTATTGGCCCTAATCTGTTTTATGGACCGAAATTTACAAGCAAGGATAACGCGAGGTCCTTAAACAGCAAATAGCACTTCACCCCTTCTCAGGCAGCTCTTAGAGGTCAGATCGTCTGTTTTGGAAGCCATGAGTGACTACATTGGCTGTCTTGAAATGTTCAATTCGCAAACAAGGGAGGTATGACCATGGCCTTGTTCTCAGTCCTCTCACCCAAAAACATCTACCCCTGGGCTATATGCAAGCATCTGGCGATAGTACAGGTGAATGTTCTCTGTGATTTAGTAAAAGTCTCAAATCAGGGCCAGCTTTATCAAAGTTCTGCGTATCCCTTGCACCACACATTGGGGCACGATGGCAATGCAAAACCTAAGTAAGAGTTATCATGCCATGCAAGTCCACCGTGCTTGGCCCTACATGGCTTGATAAAGCTGGAGTAATGCAAGGCAGCATGAGGTTCCGTGAATTCTGACCCTGGGTCGTAATGGTCGTGGTTCTGTTACGATTTTGGTAACAGCGAACCGTGAACAGTGAGCTCAGCAAGCATGAGTGTTTCCGTCACGTTACATTGATGGATTCACTGTGTATTTGATGATTTCGTTCTGAAACCCTTGGGTTCCATTGTGTGCATGGCAGCCATTTTGTGGTTGCCCTCACATAGGCCTATGACTGTAGCTGAACAAGTCTCTGGGATACGTACACCTTAGCTTGAGTTTTTACTGACTCCTGCTGCCTGAAGCTGACCTTGCCAAACCAGTTCTTGACCTTTAGCTGGTCAAGATAGAGATCAAAGAGCAGGACATTGCTGAGTTTATGGTACATGCACACACCCTTCTATCTTGCTTCTCATCTGTTTCTGTTCCTTCTTTTATGGCCTATTTATGATTTGGGTTGAGGTCTTTTATTATGGGTTCTTGTCCGGCTTGTTAGAAAGAAGAATGTTTATTATGATTAATTTTGGGCTGGACAAACTGAAAAATGGGCTTGCCATCATGTTCCTGCTTTTGTCGTGGAAACATGTGAGTGGTCAAACTGTAAATAAGGAATGCCTGCCTGAAGCACAATTTTTTGTATAAAAAGGGATGGCTTGCTTTGTAAAGTTGAGCAGTCTCCTGAGAACATACACCGTGTTGTACTTCTAGGATCTCTGTTACTGGCTGCAGCTAATAAATTTGATCTTTGACGTCGCCAAGAAGTACCCCGTTTCTCTGTATTCTAAGACAGGTGGACCCGGAGACTTTGGGCGTTTCCCCTGGCGCCGCTGGGTTCTAAAACCCGGTTCTTCAATTGGCGCCCAACGTGGGGCGACTTCAGCGGTACCGGTCCAAGCCTGAAGATCGTGAGGAGCTTCGTGTGAAAATTCTGGAGGAAGGCCTGCCACTTCATCGACCCCTGTATGTCGTCGTGGTCCGAAAGTCTTTGCTGCGAGGTTCCCCGCTTTCCGATGGCTACGAAGGACTGCTGCCCTGACTGTCGCCCTGTCTTGGAGCCCTTAGACGATTTGTAAAGCGAGACGATAGACGGGTCTTCTGGTGACGTGATCGATACCTCAGTTAAGTATGAGTGGAGCGTCTCCCAGTCTTTAGTTTTTGGGTATCCTTGGGATCTTTGATTTGGGACTTGCAAGCTCCAAAGCCGAGGGACTCGTGTATTCACGAGACTATCGTATTCGATATTCCCTTGAATTTCAGTAGGATTTTCTGGCGCCCCAGTTAGAAACCCGATTTCTAGTCCTTTGTCTCTTTCTGTTGGACCTTGTGAATTCGAAGCACCCCTTATTTTGACGACAGGTTGTGGTGAGAAGTTGTTGGGATTGGATCTATTGAAAAGATTGTATGCGACACTACAATGTTCTCCTTCAGGAGTACAACTTACATTAGGTAAGAGAGTGATCTCTCCGATGTATTTGTCGAAAGACCGACTCCCGGCCGAATTGTCTTCTCTTCCTGATATTCTTTGGGCTACTGGTCCTAATGATGTGGGTCTTTTGGAGATACCGCCATATGTTGTGACACTGAAAGCAAATGTTCGAATGCCACGTATTCCCCAATATAGGATCTCTAGTGATGGTAAAAGAGCGTTGCTAGCGATCATTCATGACCTGATTGAGAAAGATGTGATTGAAGAAACGAGAGGTAACATGTGCAATAGTCCGGTTTTGCCTGTTCTGAAACGTACTGATTCTTCACAACCGCCTTTATATAGGTACGTGATCGATCTTCGCGAGGTGAATAAGATTGTAGTTCCGCAATTTCCTGTTGTTCCAGATATTACTGCCTTACTGACCATGATTCCAGCTTCAGCCACTTGGTTTTCGGTGATTGATTTGAAGAATGCTTTCTTCAGCATCCCGATTGTCGAGGAGAGTAGAGATATTTTCGGCTTCTCTTTAGGAGGTCGAAGCTTCCGGTTCAAACGCGCTCCTCAAGGCTATTGTGAGAGTCCATCAATCTATAGTCAGGCTTTGAAAACACAGCTTGATACGATTGTCTTACCTGATGGTGCTGCTCTTGTTCAGTATGTCGACGATTTGTTAGTTGCTGCTGACAATGAAGTGATTTGTAAAGAAGCTACTTTGTCGTTGTTGCGTCATTTGTCTGACTTCCATCATAAGGTGTCTCTTTCAAAGCTGCAGTATTGTCGACAAGAAGTGACCTACTTAGGTCATCTCTTATCGAAGGAGGGAAGAAGATTGACCCCAGAACGAATCCAAGCGATTTCAAAAATGAGTGTGCCAACTACTCAGAGAGAAGTGCGTGCTTTCCTGGGTATTACGTCGTATTGTAGACAGTGGATTCCAAATTTTTCGCTTCTTGCGAAACCTTTGATAGCTCTTACTGTTAAGGATACTCCGAATCCTATTCCTTGGACTGACGAATGCCAGAAGAGTTTTTCAGAATTGCGTGATGCTTTGTGTTCGGCTCCTGTGTTGGGTACTCCCGACTACAGTAAGCCTTTCACACTCTATGTCCATGAGAGAGAGGGATGTGCATTGTCAGTTTTGACACAGCAGTTCGGCGATAAGCAACGTCCATGTGCGTATTTCTCGTCGACTTTGGATCCGGTAGCTAGAGCGTTGCCGAGTTGTTTGAGAGCCACAGCGGCAGCGGCTGTCTCTATTCGACAGTCTGCTGGCTTGGTGATGGATAATACGTTGATTGTAATGGTTCCACATGCAGTGGATACATTGTTAAACAGGACAAAGACACAGCACTTAACTAGTGCTGGATTGTCAGGTTATGAGTTGACACTCTTAGCGAGTCATGTGCATATAAAGAGATGCAACACGTTGAATCCAGCTACGTTGTTGCCGATTTCAGTGGAGACAGATGCTTCTGAACAGCATGATTGTTTTCTTAGGACAGAGGAGGAAAGGAAAGGGAGAATAGACCTTAGGGACACTCCTCTTTCAAAATGTGATGGTACCTTATGGGTAGATGGTTCGTGCTTCAAGCTTCCGAATGGTGATATGACTGCGGCATATGCTGTTACGACTTTGCACACGATTGTTGAAGCTACACGTATCCCAAATAACTCAGCTCAAGCAGCAGAGTTGATTGCATTGACAAGAGCGTGTGTGTTGTCGAAAGGGAAACGAGTGACTGTGTACACTGATAGCCAGTATGCGTTTGGTGTGGCTCATAGTTTTGGACGATTGTGGAAAGAGCGTGGGTTTCTGACTTCGCATGGAGCTAAGATTCAGCATGGTCAGTTGGTAAATGAGCTTCTTGAGTCACTTACTTTGCCGTTGCAAGTTGCGATCGTGAAATGCAGTGCACATAAGAAGGTTACCAATGACGTTGGTCGTGGCAATGCGTTTGCAGATGAAGTTGCGAAAGAAACGGCAAGGGATGTGATGAGTCAAATGTATGTTGCGGGTCCGGCGAGATGGGTTCCGGATAGAGGAATGTGTGAAGATATGATGGAAAGTGTGAAGTCAATTCAAGCCGAAGCTACAGAGAAAGAGTTGAGCGTATGGAGAGAGAGTAAGTACGGGTAAATTGGATTCGAATGGTTGTTGGGTTGAGTTGTCAGAGCATCAGCGATGGTTGTTACCCGATGCGTACGTACTTGCAGTGGTTACAATGGCGCATGGAATGGCTCATATCAGTACGAAAGGGATTTGTAAGTTGTTGGCTCCAGAATGGCAAAATGCTGGAATTCCTAAGTGTGCAGAGAATGTGGTCAAGAATTGTATGGTTTGTCTGATGTACAATCCTGGCAAGGGAACTCCAACTCCGGCTGGTCATTTTGCGCCTCCAACGTATCCGTTCGAGGTTTTGCAGCTAGATTTCATCCACATGGAGAGGTGCAACAATTTGAAGTATGTACTCGTGGTTGTTTGTGCCTTTTCAAGATGGGTAGAAGCATATACCCTGAAAGATAATACTGCCTTGTCCACAGCTAAAGCCCTTGTTAAGGAGTTTTTCCCTACGTACGGTTTACCGAGAATGGTCTGGAGTGACAATGGGAGTGAATTTGTGGGTCAAGTGATGAAGAGAGTATGTGATGGTTTAGGAATTCGTCAGAAATTCCATGCTGCAAATCACCCCCAATCAGCTGGTCTAGTGGAGTGCTATAATGGCACCCTTAAGTTGAAATTGGCCAAGATACAGGCGAGCTCTGGTCTTCAATGGCCTGATGCTTTGCCATTAGCACTTTTGTCAACTAGGATGACTGTACATTCTCGAGTGGGACTTAGTCCATATGAGATAGTTTTTGGTCGCCCAGCAAACATATGGGGAGTGCCGAGGCCGACAAAATTCAGCGAGATCGAACACCCTGTACTGCTTGATTACCTGTACGAATTGACGGCTAAATTGCGTGTCTTACACCAACAGGTTCATGATACATTGCCTCAGGCTTCTGAAGATTCAGGACACGCCATCGATCCTGGCTCCTGGGCCCTAGTGAAGAACTTTCAGCGGACAAAGAACGATCAGCCCTGCTGGACCGGTCCCTACTTAGTGCTATTGTCTACGCGATCTGCAGTACGAGTGCAAGGGAAGAAAAACTGGATCCACGGAGTACATTGTAAGAGGGTTCCTTTGCCTCTGCCGTACAACCGGTGGGTCCAGGAGGGCATTCCTGATTCAGAAACTGACACTGTGCCTCGTTTTCTACCTTTTAGCGATGCACGTTAATTGGGACGAGTTCTGAGCGTGAAAGTGACGATCTTCTGCAAGAAGCTGTGCCACCGTCAGTTCGACTGGACACTACCAAGCCTGAACTCTTGTTCCGTAATAAGACATTGCCTGGAAAAGACCGTTATAATTTGCGACCAAGAGTTGTGGGACTAATAAAGTGAAAATCCTTTTTGCTATTTCTGAAAGTTCAGCTCTCCCATCTGAGAAACTGTTTTGACTGATTTTTGTTTTTCGAACCGCCATCTGGGTTCTGATGTAGGGTCGCGGTGTAAAGACTTGGGAGTGCAAGCCGAAGACATAAGGTCGATGGTTCTGGTTGGTCCTAGGGCGTTCCCTGGACTGACAGACGCATTCCTTACCACGAAAGACCCAACCGTAATGAGCAGCACGGTTAGAGGATGGAGTTTTTCGAGATGGAGAGACCTGTTGAAGAAATGAGTTTTAAGAGCAAAATGTGCCGAATTATGAGTAGAAAGTGCTTTTTGATATTATGTCTTTTTATGTTACTTAGCTTGATGATGTTCTTGATGGGATATATTATATTCTCTTTTCAAGTGACGTTTGCACTCACTACACAACCCATACCTTCTTCTACTGTTTCTTCGCATTCTTTTCATCCTCTGCCTGAACATGAGTCCATTAGGAGATTGGAATTCGTTAACAACTCCTTTGTTCAGCTTCTGCACCAACACCAGCTAGTAGTGAACACGACAAATTGTTGATTGTTGGGTGTGTGGCCTTATGCCCCATACTACCGAAAAAGGTATTCCTTACCTGGTCCTGCCATTCAGCTATAATGATTCCGTGTGGGCATACAGAACGATGTTCATCTATGCTCGTGAAGTCTACCCCCTACGTTCTGTGAAAGACAATCCAAAGAATAGTGCTCTAGTTAAGGGAATAGTTGATATGATTGAAGGAGCTAGTTCCTATGAGACTATCCCGAGAGATAAGACACTAGCGTATAGTGGATGGAACGTGACCGGATATGGAGCTAGTCTGAGTAAGAACCAGCAAGCGAAAAGATCCTCTCCGATTTGGATTGTACCCCATCAGGGTAATTTTTGTCTGCAAGGTAATGGCAAGAATCCGAGAGCTCAGTTAGGGAAGAGTATCTGCACTGAGACGTACGTTTTTGCGTCCCAGACTTCCCCATCGTTCCTAGCAGCTAAGGGTACCTATTTCGTCTGTTACGATAGAGCATACACATGGTTGCCCCCTGATTTCTCGGGCACATGTTTTGTCTCGTTCCTGTTGCCTCCTACGTATACAGCTGCGGCAGATTACCACAAGACGAGAGTTGTTAGAGGTGTCTTCAGTAAGGAAGATACTGCAGAACAAGAATTGGGAGATTTTCTGAAGGGTTTTCTGCCGTTTTGGGGACCTATGGTTAACAGCAGGAACATACGGCAATTGATGAGAGTGGTTGAGGCCACCATAGTTGAAACTGCCGGTGCCCTTAGCAAATTGACTGCTGAGCTCCAGTCGGATCGCCTTATGACTCTTCAGAACAGGGTTGCGTTAGATGTCATACTTGCAGATAGAGGAGGGGTATGTAAATTGATTCAATCGAGCTGCTGCGTTTTTATTCCAGACAACGCTCCGACAGTGTACCAAGCCATTTCCAAGCTACATAAGATCTCCGAGTCTGTGCATGTGGACGAAGGAGATTGGTCGTTGATGGGATGGTTTTGGGGATTGTTATCCACTTGGGGGTGGAAGATTCTGATGGTCAGTGGGGTGATATTAGCTATCCTTTTCCTGTTCTGTCTTTGTGTACAGTGTGCTCCTGCTATATGTAGCCTTTGTGCTACCTCGTGTGCAAGGAGACCTGTATCAAGAGACGTGCTAAGTAATAGGATGATGCTACAGCAACATCTTGATGATCTGATGAGTATAGACCTGGATTCAGATTGACGGGAGTTTAGGTCATTGCCTATGTAAGGGCAAAAGGAGGGCCTGAGGTTCCGTGAATTCTGACCCTGGGTCGTAATGGTCGTGGTTCTGTTACGATTTTGGTAACAGCGAACCGTGAACAGTGAGCTCAGCAAGCATGAGTGTTTCCGTCACGTCACATTGATGGATTCACTGTGTATTTGACGATTTCGTTCTGAAACCCTTGGGTTCCATTTTGTGCATGGCAGCCATTTTGTGGTTGCTCTCACATAGGGCTATGACTGTAGCTGAACAAGTCTCTGGGATACGTACACCTTAGCTTGAGTTTTTACTGACTCCTGTTTGACCTGAAGTGAACTGACCCTGCTGCCTGAAGCTGACCTTGCCAAACCAGTTCTTGCCCTTTAGCTGGTCAAGATAGAGATCAAAGAGCAGGACATTGCTGAGTTTATGGTACATGCACACACCCTTCTATCTTGCTTCTCATCTGTTTCTGTTCCTTCTTTTATGGCCTATTTATGATTTGGGGTGAGGTCTTTTATTATGGGTTCTTGTCCTGCTTGTTAGAAAGAAGAATGTTTATTATGATTAATTTTGGGCTGGACAAACTGAAAAATGGGCTTGTCATCATGCTCCTGCTTTTGTCGTGGAAACATGCGAGTGGTCAAACTGTAAATAAGGAATGTCTGCCTGAAGCACAATTTTTGGGATAAAAAGGGATGGCTTGCTTTGTAAAGTTGAGCAGTCTCCTGAGAACATACACCGGGTTGTACTTCTAGGATCTCTGTCACTGGCTGCAGCTAATAAATTTGATCTTTGACGTCGCCAAGAAGTACCCCGTGTCTCTGTATTCTAAGACAGGTGGACCCGGAGACTTTGGGCGTTTCCCCTGGCGCCGCTGGGTTCTAAAACCCGGTTTTTCAAGCACAACTCACTGCCTTGCCATAATTTGCAGCAGGGAGGCATTTCATTGGTGGAGCGAGGGTGTTTCCCACATATCCACCCCTGGATTTTGATGCATTCCCTGATTTACCATTAGAAGTAGAACTAGGAATGTGTCAAAATGCTACGTCCCTCCAGGTGAGGCATAACTAGGAGAAATATCTTTATTTCTCCTCATTTTTTCCTCTTTCTGTATATGCTGCATCGTGCAGCACACATAGAAAGCGGAAAATGCCTCCTAGGATTGTGTCTACAATGCAGGCACTCTTGCACCATGACACAAGTGTGCCTGCATTGGGGGCAGGCAGGCAAAAGTGCGCCAGTGCTAGGAAAAGACAAGAATGTGCAGTATAATGTTAAATTCAGCACATTCATGCCCTTTCCTTTCATGCAGCGTGGCGCAGTTGCGGTGTGTGAATAAATTATAAATAGGGGCCTATATGTTTAGCCGCAAATGAGTTGACAGCAGAGCCTCAGATGGGCATGCTATAATAATCCTCTCCATTGTGAGAACAGAAACAGCCGTTACTTGTCCTATCTTTCTTTTTATGTCCTTCTCGTGCCATGTGATTCTCTTGGCTAAGGAAGGAACGAACGTCCGCAGGGAATTATCTTAGAAGAAAACAGTCCATGTATCACACCACGACCAGGTTACCAGTCAGCCCCAGACCTAGTGCTTGTGCTGGGTGCTGCACTAGGTCTGCAAAAACATAACATTCTGTGAGCAAAATCAGTGCCTTTTCTGGTGCTACTGGGCTGGTACCTCTGCGGAACGATGAGGTGCTAGAACGGGGTTTGCCTTTTGAGTGTCATGCATGACACAGATTATTGAACATCAGGAAGCCTGATGTGTCTTTTGGTGGAATCTGATACAGCCCATATCTTCTCAGGGCTTTTTTATAAGTTTCTGTACTTTAAGATTGCTTTTTTAGCCTTGCATCGGTGTGGATTCCCACAGTGAACACTTTGCTACCCACCACTTCAATCAGGGTAAATTGTTAAAATTCCAGACAACCGGTCGGCTGCAAATGCCCTCCCGATGAGAAACGATGCCTGGATTTCTCCAGGGTTCTATTCTATTCCATTTTCAATTTATCGCTGTTGAGCTCACACCATGCTTCTCAACTTTCGTCTTCATTACAGAGATGAAGGGCAGACAGACGTGAATCTATAACAGTTACTATGTTGCAAAACCATTGCAGGCAAATGAGTCATTCTTTTGCGCCATGAATCTCTTACAGATTCACGTTCTTCACATTGGGTGGCAGGCTTCACAATACAGAGGAGGGAGTTGTGATTTTAAAGCAATATTACTGCAAGGCCCTGCCCTGTTAGAGCAACTCACCAAGCAACTATCGCAAACCATATTGCACATTGAAAGTATTCACAGGGAACCATGCCACTGCTTTGCATATTGCCATACGGGGAACATCCTTTACAACGCAACTTTCACTCTGCACTACCATTACGACGCAGCTATTACAACGCAAGTCGTTACAATGACTTGCGCTGTAGGATAGGGAATAGTTTCATTTTCTATCCAACACCTTCCCTACTATCCACGCGGACTGGAGTTGGAATAGAAAATTAAACTATTCCATTATCCAGCGCCCCCCATCACAAGTCGTTGTAACAATTTGCGTTTTAAAAACTGCGTTGTAATGGCATGCGGAGTAAAAGCATGCGTTGTGATGTCATACATCCTTGCCATACACTATCAAAGTAACATAAATGTTATTTTACCGTCATCCTATTAGCATCTATGGGCCTGAACACAACACTTGGGTCAAAGAAGAGAGGTAAGAATCTCAGGCCCAGATTTACTAAAAGGTTTCACAAGGCTGTTTGCCGTGTAGTGCGACAGGGAGACCGCAGGAGGTCACCACATCTACTGAGATATGAGGCAATCCTGCACTGGTGCACTGTGTGCTGCTTAGCGCCAACGCAGGTACCCTTGCTCCATGGTGCAAGAGTGTCTGCTTTATAAGCTGGATTGTTTCTGTGAAGGAAGGGATACCTTGCTTCACAAAAACATTTGTTAAAGGCGTATTCCTTTGTGTGTGCGTGCTGCAGAATTCATCCCGCATACAAAGAGGAGTAATGAGGAGAAATAGAGATATTTCTCCTCGTTGCGCCTCTGTTGGGAAGGCCTGCCCTTCTGATGCATCCTCAGGTTTACAGGTCTTTGTAAATCTGGGAATGCGCCAAAATCCATGCGTGGATGCATGGGAACACCCAAGGAACACTGTCCCAACGCAGAGTAACACAAGGCAGCAATTTATGCTACCGTGTGATATTCTGGATTTACTAAGCCACACAAGATGGCTGTGCATGGCTTAGTAAACCCAACTAAAGGTCTTGCGTTGCTGTGCGTCACCTTTGGGGACGAGCAAGGCCCATGCATGACTAGAGCCAGAGGTCTGCATCGAATGAATGGAGAAGTTATCAGCAGTCAAGGCTGGCCCCAACTGGCAGACGAGCCACAGAACAGCCATATGCTTCTATATGAACAAAATGCCAAAGCAGCCTCCTGTAATGGGTTTATCGAAAATACTGTGAAGTGCGTGCAATGGCAGCTTTCCAAAGACAACAATGAAGGAAGCTTTGAACTTCACGGTAAAACTAAAGAAGAGGTAACGGCAGGATCTCTAGAGTAGACTAAGGTGAAACTGCAGAACCCAGTGTGGGTCAAAGTACAATCCTGTGTAAAAAACTATACATCACCGGACATCTTTGTTATTAAAAGAAAAATATACAGCCAGATTCATGAAGCCAAAATCGGCTCGCAAAGGGCGAGATTCTGCGAATCTGGCCCTTTGCGAGCGCTTTTTTTGCATTTGGGATTCATCATCCCAAATGCAAAAATCGCAAATTTTGAAATCGCTAAATTGCGAGGAATTGCATTTAAGGAATCTTGAGATTCCTTAAATGCAATTCATGAACCATTTTAGAATTGCGAATTCGCAATCTTGGGCCGCTATTTACCGCGAAGTCTAACTTTGTGGTAAATAGCGAAAACTTTTCTAAGTTGGATGTTACACACACACACATGTCCTTTGGACATGTGTGTGCGCAACACCAGTGCAAATCACCATTTCAGGGGTGCTACAGGGTGTCCTTTGGACACCCTGGCACCCTTGAAATCACTTCCTTATTTGCGATTCGCTAATTGCTATTGCGATTAGCGAATCGCAAATAAGGAAGCAGTAGAAATCGCTTTAAATTTTGCGATTTCTACATGCATCCCGTTTTGCGAGTCTTTAATAGCGATTCCTCAATAATCGCTATTAAGGACTCGCAAAAGAGGAGCATGATGAATCTGGGGGTTAGTTTAATAGATTGCGAATCTGCTCCTTGTATTATTACTGACCATTTATTAAGTGCATGCCATTTTTAGGGCTCGGACTCCTCCCCACTGAAAGTGGGAGGAGTTTCGAGATCCTAATGTTAAAGAAGAGAAAAAAGAAGTATCTCCTAGGGCTTTGGCGAGACAAATTCCACACATTCCTTAGCGTGTTCTGTCATCAGGCCAGTGATTTGTCTTCGTTGTGTTGTCGTTTTAATAGGCTTGAAGTGATAGGGTAAATGTAGTTTTGTTCCGCCATCTTGGGCATTTTTCGTTCGTGCTCGCGCAAAGAAGTACATTAATTATAATTAGGAGCTGTCAGGGTGCCTCCGTAAGTGAATCCAGATGGCCGGGCGCGTTCACCATTCAGCAGCGCTCAGCTCCCTTGAGCTGCTGCGTCGGTGATGTTCCTCAGCTCACAATCTTCTGCCTGTGTTGTACCTGTTCGGGGGGTTGTTTCTATGTGAGGGGCGCTTGCTGAATAACAATCTTTTCACTATACAAAAGCCAAAATGACGGGCTTTGTCAATGTTTTCATTACCCTGCAGCCTATGGCTCTCGGCCTATTGTGCTTGTCACACCTGCTTGTTGTATCAATAAAAAGGCGCTGTCTGTGTGGTCCTCAGCCTGACAGTTGCAGAGAGCAGGGCAGGGGCCACCGTGTTTACACAGCTTGCACAATTAGGCAGCGCAGAGTTTTTAGCGCAATCAGAAACTGTCTATTTATTCTCACGTTTTCAAACAGTTGCTTAGCAGGCTGCGGGGAGGAATGCTGTCCTTGGGGTGCGGGAAACTGTGTGAGGCAGATGCTGGGACGCAGAACGCGGCACCGCACTCCCAGGCCAGGCTGCTGGCGATGGGCAGGCCATTGACGTCATTTCACTGTCATCAAACGAGCTGCAGGCAGTTCCTGGGTCAATGAGAGAACTTTAGGGAAGGATTTGGGAAAAATCAAGTGCGACGGACACTTACTTGCCTTATGCAGCATAATTAGGGCTGCGCACGTGTCCCTCTTAAATGGTCAGCCTCTTGTGTGTTGCAGTCGCGCCTTGCAAGTGCCTCGGAAACCTTAAGTAAACCGGGGTCATGGATTGCATTACATTGTTTTTTCATTGCCAGCGTTTTTCAAAGTTCACTATTCGCTCTCTTAGGTTTGTTTTTAGGGCACCCTTATTTATCCTTGCCTTTGCCCATGAACACATGCCCTCCTACACTGATTGGCACGATAAACATCACTTACTCGAACACAGGCAATGAGCCAAGCTGGAAAATGTATGCAGAATCTTTCATTGTATTGAACATTTTGCTGAGTTTTTCTGTGCGTTGTAGCAAAGGCATGCATATTTTTCAGCAATTTTAGGTTTTCTATGCACGCCTCGTGCACGAGATCATTAACTGTTTTCTGTGACGTATATCTTTTGTTAAACCACTTTGGTAGGGCTAAATACAAATATATGGCACAGTAATTGTCGCAAAAGTAATTCTCACAAGGAAATGGCAAATAGATAAAACAAGGAAACTACATGAAGTTCCTTCATGGTGTTTGCAAAACATGCGTGTGGCTTATTTTAAATGACACTTAAAACTAAACTGTGTTTTAGTTTCTGAGGTAAAAAAACACTCTAATAGCTTGATTCCCCAGGTACCTTAGAAAGATTATCTCCATCAAGCAGAAACAACATGTCTGTGGCCTTATTTTATGCAAAGTTTTGGCTTATTTTAAATGATTTCAGGCTTTTTGTACATTACAATTCACTGAAAACTCACAATAACATCATATTAATTAGCACAAAGGCTCATTAAAATACGACAGAATAGATTTACAATAAAGTGGCGAAGCGTGGTGTTAAGCCAAGAAGGCTAACAACAAGCTTTGTCACTTTAGAAACGCAGGGCTGCCCCATATTTACAAGAATGTGGTGTAGCCCTGCGTTTCCCCCTGCGCTGGGGCTAAATTTAGCTTCCTAGCGCCATTGCAGGCACCCTTAACACAAAGTGCAAGGGTGCCTGTGTTGAGGGGAAAATTGTTTATGTGCAGGAAGACTGACAGTGAGTGCAGACTGACAGTGAGTGCAGACTGACAGTGAGTGCAGACTGACAGTGAGTGCAGAGTGACTGTAGAGTGAGTGCAGACTGACAGTGAGTGCAGAGTGAGTGCAGAGTGAGTGCAGAGTGACAGTGAGTGCAGAGTGACAGTGAGTGCAGAGTGACAGTGAGTGCAGAGTGACAGTGAGTGCAGAGTGACTGTAGCGTGAGTGCAGAGTGACAGTGAGTGCAGAGTGACAGTGAGTGCAGAGTGAGTGCAGAGTGACAGTGAGTGCAGAGTGAGTGCAGAGTGACAGTGAGTGCAGAGTGACAGTAAGTGCAGAGTGACAGCAGAGTGACAGTGAGTGCAGAGTGACAGTGAGTGCAGAGTGACAGCAGAGTGACAGTGAGTGCAGAGTGGCAGTGAGTGCAGAGTGACAGTGAGTGCAGAGTGACAGTGAGTGCAGAGTGACAGCAGAGTGACAGTGAGTGCAGAGTGACAGTGAGTGCAGAGTGGCAGTGAGTGCAGAGTGACAGTGAGTGCAGAGTGACAGTGAGTGCAGAGTGACTGTAGAGTGCAGAGTGACAGTGAGTGCAGAGTGGCAGTGAGTGCAGAGTGGCAGTGAGTGCAGAGTGGCAGTGAGTGCAGAGTGGCAGTGAGTGCAGAGTGGCAGTGAGTGCAGAGTGACTGTAGAGTGCAGAGTGACAGTGAGTGCAGAGTGACAGTGAGTGCAGAGTGACAGTGAGTGCAGAGTGACAGTGAGTGCAGAGTGACAGTGAGTGCAGAGTGACAGTGAGTGCAGAGTGACTGTAGCGTGAGTGCAGAGTGACAGTGAGTGCAGAGTGACAGTGAGTGCAGAGTGACAGTGAGTGCAGAGTGGCAGTGAGTGCAGAGTGGCAGTGAGTGCAGAGTGGCAGTGAGTGCAGAGTGACAGTGAGTGCAGAGTGACTGTAGAGTGCAGAGTGACAGTGAGTGCAGAGTGACAGTGAGTGCAGAGTGACAGTGAGTGCAGAGTGACAGTGAGTGCAGAGTGACAGTGAGTGCAGAGTGACAGTGAGTGCAGAGTGACAGTGAGTGCAGAGTGACTGTAGCGTGAGTGCAGAGTGACAGTGAGTGCAGAGTGACAGTGAGTGCAGAGTGAGTGCAGAGTGACAGTGAGTGCAGAGTGAGTGCAGAGTGACAGTGAGTGCAGAGTGACAGTAAGTGCAGAGTGACAGCAGAGTGACAGTGAGTGCAGAGTGACAGTGAGTGCAGAGTGACAGCAGAGTGACAGTGAGTGCAGAGTGGCAGTGAGTGCAGAGTGACAGTGAGTGCAGAGTGACAGTGAGTGCAGAGTGACAGCAGAGTGACAGTGAGTGCAGAGTGACAGTGAGGGCAGAGTGACTGTAGAGTGAGTGCAGAGTGAGTGCAGAGTGACAGTGAGTGCAGTGTGAGTGCAGAGTGACAGTGAGTGCAGAGTGACAGTGAGTGCAGAGTGACAGTGAGTGCAGAGTGACAGTGAGTGCAGAGTGACAGTGAGTGCAGAGTGACAGTGAGTGCAGAGTGACAGTGAGTGCAGATTGACAGTGAGTGCAGAGTGACTGTAGAGTGCAGAGTGACTGTAGAGTGCAGAGTGACAGTGAGTGCAGAGTGACTGTAGAGTGCAGAGTGACAGTGAGTGCAGAGTGACAGTGAGTGCAGAGTGACAGTGAGTGCAGAGTGACAGTGAGTGCAGAGTGACAGTGAGTGCAGAGTGACTGTAGAGTGAGTGCAGAGTGAGTGCAGAGTGACAGTGAGTGCAGTGACAGTGAGTGCAGAGTGACAGTGAGTGCAGAGTGACAGAGTGCAGAGTGACAGCAGAGTGACAGTGAGTGCAGAGTGACAGTGAGTGCAGAGTGACAGTGAGTGACAGTGAGTGCAGAGTGACAGTGAGTGCAGAGTGACAGTGAGTGCAGAGTGACAGTGAGTGCAGAGTGACTGCAGAGACAGTGTGTCAGGGTGCACATTGTGTGAGTGTGCAGAATGAGTGTGCAGGGTAAACAGTGTGTGACTATGCAGGGTGACATTGGGAGTGTGCGGGTGAGCAGTGTGTGAATGTGTAGGGGCAGTGTGTGAGTGTGCAGAAAACACCACACACACATACACCACACACACATAACGCACACACAAACCACACACCTCAGTCTCTCAACACCACACACTTGTCACCACTCAACACAACACACTCACCACCACACTCACTCCCCAGGCTCACCCCCACAGACTCACCACCACACACTCACCAGCACACAGAAAACAACACACACAACATCCCCCCAGCCGTCAATTAATGCTTTCACCATGCACAAACACCAACAACCATCATCCATCTGTGCACGCTTTTACCAAGCACACACCCACCAGCCGTCAGTGCACCCTTCCACCAGGCACACACACCTCCAGCCGGCAGTGCACTTTTCCACCAAGCAATCGCAGTATGGTACACTTTACTTTTAAACATATTCATATAAAGCACAGCATGCCACCATTGGTAAAATTACAATTCAACCAAGATACTTCCACTACACACCACATGCACACACTCCATAACACATGGCAAAAAGACATTGGCATTTACAATGCCATTAGCTCAAACTCAAATAAATCCGAGCCCGATTGCATTTCTAATGCTTGTTTTTCTTCCTGTGGCACATTCAAGGAGCATTCGTCCAGGCACTATTTCTTTCAAAATTAAATCTTTGTTTAGAAACGACACATTTTAATACATGTAACTCAACACAGTATAATAACGGAATAAAACATATTTATATATGATTAAAGAATGTTTAGCAATGATATATGTTACATGTTCTTGTGATGCCATTCAGATAGTGTGACATTGGACAACTCGACTCTTCCTTTGGCTCTTGGGCCCAAACCAGACCGCTGGCTCTGCACAGCACTTCCGGTGAATTTGATGACCTCTAGTCTCCACCACGATCAAGACGCAGATTAAGGAAGGTTCGTCATGTGGCAGTTGAACTCTAGTCGGCGGTTTTCAAAACGTCAACAATCATACCAAACTCCACCGCTAGATGTCATACATGTGCAAGTCACAGTGTTTAGAAAATGTAATTGTACCAAATAACCCACTACTCATGACCCAGCCGGCCTTTGATGAGAAATCCATGAATTCTGAAATACATACTCATCGACGGCTAGTCGGTTTTATTCTATTATACTAGCTGCACTGCTACAATACCTGCTGAGCGCTAATTTGCCATGGCCTTAATCAGTGTTCACATGGTAGTGAGAGGTGATGATCTTCAAGTTATTTCCGTCCAAGTGTTGAAGTATTTCCTAATGTGCAAATCTGATGTAAAACAATTTCTATAAAAGAACAATTTCTAGGTTGCACATTGGCGTAACTGATGAACTAATGATATTGCACTCAAAATGAAAATATGATTCAGAATTGTGATTAAAACGTGGTTAAGCTATGTCACATTTTCGAGTGAGATACTTCGGGTCTGATTTAGATCTTGGCAGACAGGTGACTCGGTGACAATGGTGACGGATATCCCATCCTCAGAAATATAAATCCCATTATATCAAATGGGATTTACATTTCAGCGGATGAGATATTTTTCTAAACTGGTGTGGAGTACTTTCGTGGCGCACTGTGTTACAGTGTGTGTGTACAAATACTTTACACATAGCCTCTTTAGTTTAGCTGGACTGCTGGGCGCCAAGCTACCAGAGGGTGAGCACAGGTAAACCTTTAGTGTGAACACACTTACCCTGACTAGAGTGTGGGTCCCTTCTTGGACAGGGGGCCGCCAACTAGAGACCCCATTTCTAACACAGACCCTTTTTAGGTCTCGCCTAGCTATAGCGTAAGCGATGCTATGCGAGATCTTTAGTAAGGGGCTTTTGAAAATGCTCCCAAAGGCTGCAGGTGGATCGGGTACAGTGCATGTGCGCCGGGCGCGTGCACCATTTGTCAGCCTGCGTGATCACTTTTGCGGCCGCTTTGATGTTCTCAGTGAGCCGCGCAGCCACTGAGAACATCAAAGCAACCGCGAAAGTGATCACCATTTGCTATCTGAAGGACTCTGTAAGTCCGCTACAAGCGCTGCAGTTTACCGTACAGTGCATGTGCGCCGGGTGCGCGCACCATTTGTCAGCCTGCGTGATCACTTTCGCGGCCGCTATGATGTTCTCAGTGAGCCGCGCGGCCACTGAGAACATCAAAGTGGCCGTGAAAGTGATCACCATTTGCCATCCGAAGAACTCTATAAGTCCATTACAAGCGCTGCAGTTTACCCTAATGTTTTATTTAGTTGTTTTTTTTCAGCTCTCCTTGAAGCAGTGTGGCGTCCCCTCCCACACATTGCCTATAATGGCCTATAAGTAAACATTAAACAGAAAAGCGATTGAAGTCAGTTTAAAAAAAAACAACCCCCTTCCAGCAACGCAGTGCATCGAGTAGTTTTATTTACTTTCATGGGACCAACATAGTCATGCTTTGTGCTGCACGTTACCAACACTGATATCATGAAATGCACTTTACCATTGCAATTAGAACAGCAAATCTACATGACCAAAAACCCAAAGTGCTGTTGATGAAAATATCTGGCTATGTGACAGTGAATATTATCAAAACAGGATGCGTGACAGTGATGGCAATCCTGAAGTTTGGGTTTAATTTTACCTTCTTTTTGAAGGACTCGGCAGCTGCAATTTGCTACTGGGCTCCTCATTTCACTTGGATACCTCTCCAAAATGGATGTGTTCTATTTTGGAACAATAAATGATGCTGAACATCCTGTGATTCTGGGAAAATCACTTAATATCCCTGTGCCAAACAAAAATGAATGTGTGTCCTCATGTAACATGTAACCCGCCCCGCCCCCCTCTCCCTCTCCCCTCTTCCTCGCACCCGCCACAGCAGCTGTAGATACAGCTTAGCAAAAGAAGAATTTACAAGAAGGCCTACCTTGGCCATATTTATTTCACTCGCTTTTGAACTAAAAAGATAACCACCAGTGGCAGTGGTGGAGGAATATCGGTTCCACTCCAACCCTTACAGTATAGTTCACCAAAATGTAGGCAGTCAACATCTCTTGGAATCTGAAGTATGCACTTTAGAAATTAACAAATGCATAATTAAATAAGGCACAGCCGCTTAGAAACTTGAAAGAAGCAATGCACAGGGAAAGAAGAGTTCTATTCAGTGTCAGTGAAAATTCCTTTTGTTTAGTTCTCATCCCCAAAATCCCTCCTTGGATGTTGACTGCCAGCAAGAAAAAACAGTAAATCATTTTTTAGTTCTAAATTTGTGCCAATCTTTCATATTTGCGTGCTGCGTCATACCAGGTTTTTTTTTTCTCAGCAAGCCATTAAATTAAAGTGCTGCAGCTGGACTAGCACAATGTCTCCACTCTCCCAGACTCCCATACAAAGGGGCTTTCTTCTTGTTTACAACTGTGTTTCATGAAAGCTCCATTTGTGCTGCATGGCATGTTGTTTTTCAGCTAGAAAGAGCGACCTGCAATGCTTCAGTGGTGGCCCCTCCTCCAGCTTTCGTCGCTGGTTCAGGAACTCCACTTCTTCACCGATCCTCTCCGGCCTCTTTTATCAAGGGTTGTCAGACTATGCTTCTTTGTTTGTTTGGCCATGCATCAGGAAGCTTTCTCATTGCTGTCCTGCCCCCGGGCGCCGCGCTAAACTTTCAGCATTATTAACACGGGCACCATATTTTAGCAGGTGCCCACTCAACTTGCTGATTTTGCCAGTGCTTGTTCTTTCAGTGCGCGCAACCCGGTGGCTATAGTGCGAGCGTGGGGTTTGTTTACCTAGAAAGCAGCCAAGTATTACATGAAGGCTGGCCGCAATGTAAATGCATGTTTTATTATCCTTCCCTGAGCTAGTGAACAGAAGTTTGGATTTCTAAAACATTCTTGGCATTTTATAAGAAATAAAATCAAGGCGTCCTGCAAGGTTTTGCACCAAGGATACCGCACCGAGGCAGCTCTGTGACACGTGCAGCAGGCAGTGTTTGTGAAGCCAGTAAAAGGCCCTATCATCAGTTTGTATGAACTTTTTATGAGTAAAAACGTCCAGGTTTAATGGTTATGCTGTGATATAACCACACACACACACAAAACACACACAGCCACACAAACACACACACACACACAACCACAAACACATAACCACACACACATACACAAACACAACCACACACACAACCACACACACAAAACCACACACACAACCACACACACAGATACAACCAAACACAACCACATACACACACAACCACACACAACCACACTGTCAGTGCACACTTTCAACAGACACCATCAGTTGTCAGTGCACGCTTTCACCAGGAACAAACACCACCAGCTATCAGTGCATGCTTCCACCAGGCACACACCACCAGATGTCAGTGCACGCTTCCACCAGGCACACACCACCAGACGTCAGTGCACGCTTTCACCAGGCACACACACACCACCAACCGACAGTGCACGCTTTCACCAGGCACACACCACCAGCCGTCAGTGCACGCTTTCACCAGGCACACACATACACCACCAGCCGTCAGTGCACGCTTTCACCAGGGCACACACCACCAGCCGTCAGTGCATGCTTTCAACAGGCACACACACCACCAGCCAGCAGTGCACACTTCCACCAGGCACACACCACCAGCCGTCAGTGCACGCTTTCAACAGGCACACACACCACCAGCCGGCAGTGCACACTTCCACCAGGCGCACACACACCACCAGCCATCCTTGCACAATTTCTACAGGCACACACACCACCAGCCATCAGTGCACACATCAATTGTTAACGCATCCACAATTAACTATTGTAGCAATCGCAGTATGGCGCACTTTACTTTTACACATATTCATCTAAAGCGCAGCATGCCACCATTGCTATAAAAATAAAAGCGGACAACAAAAAGAAGACTGGTTTGTTCCTAACAGGAGAAGAAGGTGGTCACTAAGGTGTAAGGGGCAGTGCTCAATGGAGAACTAACCCTGGGTATCCATTGTGTTGGATATAGTGGCCTCACACACCCTTGCGAGTGTCATGCTTCGTCATAGGCAATGCTCCTCGTTGGGCAGGCGGTGCAATGCCCAACGGGCACACCTCGAAGAGGTGCTCTTTATCGGAGATCTTTTTATCCAACTGCCTATGGGTGAAGTGAGGGTGAGGGGCCAGAACAGAGTGGACGGTGTGAGTGAGGATAAAATGAAGCACGGGGTACCGGAAACCAATTTTATTCTGGTGGTCCCCTGCCGCAAGTAAAACAAAGATTAGTCTGTACTCGCTGGAACTTAAGTTTCCATATACGAGACAGTACTAAGGTGTGAAAGGTTTGGTCAACATGTTTCTCGCTTAAAGTACATTGACATGCGATTCTTCAGGACCTAATATATATCAAAACTACTATCTACAAAATCATGACCTACATAAGTGTCAGTTCACAAAAAAGCACACAAATTGTACTACCTGTTTAACACCTGCTCTTGCCTAAATTGGGAGACAAAAGAGTCCGTTACCACAGGTAAGTGACAAAATGCATTTCCTATAGTGACCGTGCGCACAAAGTGACATCGTGACATACTAGTGATATGTGCAGCTAGTATGTGGCTAAAACCATAGTGGCAAATCCAAATATGGGTGTCTTAAAAACAGTAAAAACATATTATTGTTGCAGCAGCATTCATACCTGGCAAGGTATCTGGATGAGCAAGAGCAATTTACTCACCTAATAGTTAGAGTTAATAGGTGTCAACAGTGCCCAGCAGGTCTGACATCAGGGGAGAAGCCATTGTAACTAAGGCTGAGAAGAGGTGTTAGAGCGCCTCATAGAGTGTGTCTGAGGCGAGGGCATGTTTAGCAATCATTGTGTATTGGAAGCAGCCAGCTCGGCTGCAGGCTTTAGAAACAAAATGCATGGGCTCTCGTGATCCCGTGTGTATAGCTCCAGTATAAGGGATCCATTGGGTTGCCAAGAACCATGTATAACAGTGGATGTGAATGGGGAGCAGCCGACTAGGATGCAAGCTTTCAAAAAAACGTTTGTGGTCTCTCGTGAATCACATGCATATGGCTCCAATATAGGGGGTCTATAAAGTTGTAGACCAATAAGCAGATTATAAGAGTGTCGGTAAGACTCATCAAAACCAAGATACCCATTGTATCTCGTAACAAGGGAAGATATGTGAACCGGAGTCGTGATGGGACTAGTTAAAGGTCGACATGGTACCTAGTGCCGTGTCTGAACTGCAAGGTCCATGCACAACAACACATAAGGTTTGTCTGACTGTACGGCTAAACATAACAAAACATAGAATTTGCCTACGTCCTCAAGCGGACACTCATATGGTCGCGCCTCCAGTGATGGCGCTTGCTGGTTTGTTAGAGTCGAGCGCATAGCCACGATATCCGTTAGAGTAAAAGTCGTTGGAATATCAAGGACATCTAAGTCCATACTAGACCCAAGAAAGTGGATGCAACCAAGCAAACCACCTTATGGCAATTACCACCTGTACAGGGACACTACCCATGCGGCTCCTGTAGTGCATGTCCTTATACGTCAATACACAAGACGATCCTCTTGACAGATACCTTTACATGGGAACTACGGGGGCACAGGAATTGCAACACTTCGTATTGCTATATCTGCTGCGATGCCCCTGTGGACTACAATATGTGGGTATGACCTCCCGCCCCATAAAAACCGGTATCTCTGAACATAGAAGCAACTTCCGGTGCAAGAAAACAAATTCCAAAATGTGTAAACACTATGTGGAACAGAACCACACGGCTGATTCACTCTTCTGGATAATTCTGGAAGCTACCTCAGACAAATCCAAACATAACCTGTTCCTGAAGGAACAGAGATGGATACACCGCTTGGCTACAGATAGCCGTGGGTTGAACAAGGACATTCCATGGAGTGCACTTTAAAGACGGTACACCACACCACATTGGCAAAATTTCCATACTGTCAGCCACTCCCTAGTGGCACTATTATGCTTACCATAGCTACCCCAAAATTAAGGGGAGCACTTGGGTGATAATGCTGGTGGTTGAGACTCACATAATCCTACATGCCATCTATTATTGTATTGACACGTAGCTCGAGGCCACTCCACACTGCACCAATTAACTATGGCATCAATGCCATATAACTACGTGAAGAAGGCTTTCACAACCGTTGTTTATGTTGCATTGATTCATAACAACCAACGCCTTTTTTTTTTCCCTCGTGATTCGGTACTTGTGATACAACACGGGGGAACCCCTTCGTGTTCTCAACAATACTTCATTCTAGTCCTCCAACCCTTGAATACTGACTGCATTCCATCATGTCAGCTTCACTCACAGCCATTGCCACATGCCCTACCAACAACGTGCGGTTCTGGGGTGTGAACACAGCAATGCCCACCCCTCTTTTTGATATCCATGTTATGATACATGTCACTTACTGTAGACACGCAGCGTGATGTCATGATATACTACACAAACTAACCAGGCATTATTGATGGTTTTGCCCCACCTTCAATGCCATATCACTAAGACAAATGCAGTCGAGATGGTTGTTCAGTTTGTAATGGTCTACAACATTATACACCTCCCCTGTGCATCAGCACTTGTGAATCAATACGGGGACCACATTTGCGCTTCATTCCTCTTTCGAGTACAGTTCAGGGTTACTGACTCCACTGTGTCATGGCCGCTTCAATCGCAGCCATCATCACATGACCTTTCATCAGCGTTCGTTTCCGGGATGTGAACACAGCAACAACCATCCCGGTATATCTACGCTGCCGCCGAGCCGGCTCTTCACTATCCGGGCCCGGCAGCGATGGGTAGGCACGAAGCATGCTGACTCAGGCAGACGAAGTAAGTGTCATTGGTGGAGAAGATGATCTTATGGCTGTTACTTGCCATCATGGGGTTATCGGGGGCTCATACTGACCCCCACGCTGAGTGTAGGGAGGGTTTTTCACAAGGTGCCAACGACTTTTACTCTAACGGATATCGTGGCTATCCGCTCGACTCTAACAAACCAGCAAGGGCCATCACTGGAGGCGCGACCATATGAGTGTCCGCTTGAGGACGTAGGCAAATTCTATGTTTTGTTATGTTTAGCCGTACAGTCAGACAAACCTTATGTGTTGTGCATGCACCTTGCAGTTCAGACACTTCACTAGGTACCATGTCGACCTTTAACTAGTCCCATCACGACTCCGGTTCACATATCTTCCCTTTTTACGAGATACAATGGGTATCTTGGTTTTGATGAGTCTTACCGACACTCTTATAATCTGCTTGTTGGTCAACAACTTTATAGATCCCCTATATTGGAGCCATATAGACGTGATTCACGAGAGACCACACACGTTTTTTTGAAAGCTTGCATCCTAGTCGGCTGCTCCCCATTCACATCCACTGTTATACGTGGTTGTTGGCAACCCAATGGATCCCTTATACTGGAGCTATACACACGGGATCACGAGAGACCATGCATTTTGTTTCTAAAGCCGGTAGCCGAGCTGGCTGCTTCCAATACACAATGATTGCTAAACATGCCCTTGCCTCAGACACACTCTATGAGGCGCTCTAACACCTCTACACCTCTTCTCAGCCTTAGTTACAATGGCTTCTCCCCTGATGTCAGACCTGCTGGGCACTGTTGACACCTATTAACTCTAACTATTAGGTGAGTAAATTGCTCTTGCTCATCCAGCTACCTTGCCAGGTATGAATGCTGCTGCAACAATAATATGTTTTTACTGTTTTTAAGACACCCATATTTGGATTTCCCACTATGGTTTTAGCCACATACTAGCTGTACCTATCACTAGTATGTCACGATGTCACTTTGTGCGCACGGTCACTATAGGGAATGCATTTTGTCACTTACCTGTGGTAACGGACTCTTTTGTCTCCCAATTTAGGCAAGAGCAGGTGTTAAACAGGTAGTACAATTTGTGTGCTTTTTTGTGAACTGACACCTATGTAGGTCATGTTTTTGTAGATAGTAGTGTTGATATATATTAGGTCCTCAAGAATCGCATGTCAATGTACTTTAAGCGAGAAACATGTTGACCAAACTTTTCACACCTTAGTACTGTCTCGTATATGGAAACTTAAGTTCCAGCGAGTACAGACTAATCTTTGTTTTACTTGCGGCGGGGGACCACCAGAATAAAATTGGTTTCCGGTACCCCGTGCCTCATTTTATCCTCACTCACACCGCCTACTCTGTTCTGGCCCCTCACCCTCACTTCACCCATAGGCAGTTGGATACAAAGATCTCCGATAAAGAGCCCCTCTTCGAGGTGTGCCCGTTGGGCATTGCTCCGCCTGCCCAACGAGGAGCATTGCCTATGATGAAGCATGACACTCGCAAGGGTGTGTGAGGCCACTATATCCAACACAATGGATACCCAGGGTTAGTTCTCCATTGAGCACTGCCCCTTACACCTTAGTGACCACGTTCTTCTCCTGTTAGGAACAACCCAGTCTTCTTTTTGTTGTCTGCATTTTCCAGGGCTGCGACTGTGTTTTGGACCTTCCACTCACCTTCTTGAGTGGTAATTTCAGCCCTTAGGATCATAACCGATCCCTTTCCTCCCCTCCTTTTTGTTATACAAAAATAAAAACAAATTTTTTTGGCCTATAATTTTTAGACTTTTGTTGCAATTGGTGTTGCAACATTTAGCAATGCCAATAGCTCAAACGTAATTAATGCGAGACCTATTGCATTGTAAATGCTTGTTTCATTAGAAATGGATAGAGTTTCTGATGTCTTGTTTGTTCTGCTCTTGCTCATTCTCGCTCCCAATCAGAGACCGCTCAAAAACTACTCTCCTCATAGTTTCTGTGAACTACACTGTGTGACATCAGTGAGAGTCTTGCTTAAAAAGCATTTTTTTTAACGAAACCTACATCATTTCCCCCAAGTAATATTTTGAAGAATTTCCGCTGAAAGTTCTAATGTAGACTTGCAGAAGACGTATGAACTTTTACCTAGAATGTGTCATTATATTGTTCCATCTCTAGGCTGCAGTTGCTGAGGAAGAAAATGTAAGATTTCTCCACATCATTGACCTGTTCGTTCCCTTACTTTTTTTCTCTCAGTACAAACAAGGCATTTATGCCTTTCCCAGACAGGTTTATAAGCTTACAATCCTTCAAAAATAATGAAAAACATGTTCCACCCCAAACCAGGTGGATATAAACATGCACTATACCTTGCCTCTTTTCCTGTTTTTTGCCCTTTTGGATGGTTCAGAGGGATGTGGGGCACAGACTACAGCATTTCTCTAGTTCGCAGTGTGACATCAGTGGGCCATGGTTGGCAAGAAGTGGCGGCGGCATAGCTGTCGCAGTGCCAACCATCCTCCTTCACTTGAGAAGTGGGTGCGTTGGTCACTTTGGCTGACAATTTATGTGAAGACACAATAAGTACAACTGGGTGGGCTGGGGCACATCAATGAAACAAGGCCTCTCTATTCGTCAGCTTCAGTGGGTTTAAGTGAGGTGGGTCCTGTGTTTTTCTCAGAGGATATTATGAGCAAGCATTGGCATAGCCAATAGGTCTCGCCTTTGGGACCTTATAAGTGTTTAGCCATGCAACAGTTGATGTTGTTGCACCAAGGATATTGTGCTGCATAACTAAATACTTATAAGGTCCCAAAAGCGAGACCTATTGGAGTGAAGTCAGAATTCAAGCTTCTCCAATAGCATGGGTACTTGCAAACATTTTCACAGGGGCCAGGAAGTTTGGTCTGTGGTATGAGTGATGGCTGCACTAATGCCAGCAGGGTGGTTATCTAGGGTGATACTGGGGAGTGGTGTAAGGTGGGTGTAGAGGGAGTGAAAGTTTTACATCTAGTGGCTGAATTGAATTACACAATGTAGAACCTGTAACCTGTCTTCCTCACTTGACCAAATTGTGTGATCCTAGGCATTATCACATAAGAGGACCTCAAAATACAAGACTTCTCGATGTGTGTTGTACACAACCTTCTCCTGTGTTTTATTTAAGGCATCATAAAGCCGTTCATGTATTTTAGCAACGTGGGATGCTCAAGGGTGCACATAACTAGTTAGCCTCTTAGATCAATATTGGTATGGTGATGGGGGTGGAGAAATTCAGGTCTGAAAATTATCACTTTAAAAAAAATACTTTCGATTGCACTGTGATTTATTGAAGCTCTCCATGTTAATGAAAAACTCTTTTTGAATTTTAAAGACACTTTATTATATCTTTTTTACATGTTTGAGGTCTTTAAAAGTGAACATGTTCCTAAAGTTAAACTGCAAAAGGACACTAGTTATTTCATTTCTTTAGCTGCAAGTAACCTGAAAACAAATGCTTGCTGTTTATTTAACATCTTTTTAATGTTCGTGTCACGTGGAGTAAACGGCAGCCCGGTGCTGCTGCCTGGGGGACACATGTAAATCTCAAGCGAGTATCACTGTCCTATGGTAACACTACAGGCAGGCTTTTGTAGTAATACCCCCATGAAGTGTGTGCTCCTGAAAACACGGCATATACCCGATAAAGTGTAGAAAACTGAGGGTGTAATTGCAGAAGTATTAATAGCCCCTAGTTCTTCACGGAATAGTAATCAGAATCCGAAATCAGTTTCTTGCGTGACGTCACATCCAAGTGGCAGACTGTCCTAATCCATATATGATGTCACTCTGTCCTCCAGTTCCCACCCGGATGTAAAACCCCATGAGGAGTCTCTGCCCCCTCAGTGACATCCCTGCTTAGTGACCGATATAGACTAGAGAGAATAGGAAGAAGGTGATTTTTTGAATATATGTTTATGTATTTACTGTGTGGTGGTTTATCACTACGGGTTTATCACTCAAGCAGTAAAGATAACGCACTTACCTAGATTCCATACCACCACATCTGGAGTGACAGGCTGCCGTCGACGAGACTCTACTGTGAATGGAAGATCCGGATTTTACAATTAACAAGCCATCGTCACTCATACCCAGACACGGACCTGCTTCAGGAGATGCTGCACAACCACGGCCCCATCTGACGCACTTCAACACAAGTGTGCAACTGCACTGCAACGGTAAAGTAAATTGTGGCAAATGCCAGAGTCCCAGCGACCCGCAGCAGAGTGATCAAGGCCTGGAATTACGAAATGAAAACAGAGCTAATAAAAGCATGCACAAGGGCGGGATGCGGGTCACTTAAAAAATTAACAAGGGCTGAAAGACACGCGCAGCCCTGCGGCCGCGAAAGTAAAAGTCATGCACGTACGGCATTTACCTTAAGGGAGCGAGCAGCGGCACGCGCGATAATTGCTAACAGATGTCGCCGCTGCTCAGTCCCGCCAGGGAAACGCCATACAGGCACGAGTACTAATAGGAAACAGTGCAAAACATGCATGAGTTTCAACAAAAGCCCGGAGTGATTCCAAGAGGTCACTCCAACACAGTGGTTGCGAGCTGCATAGGTGAGACCAAAAAAAGGGGTGGTGGAGTATTCACGTACAAGTCCTTACATTTTTTTTTTTTTTTAAATGGAAGAATGGTTCAGGATTGGTTGTTAGTGGATACTCTTACTGAATTTTGATTTTTGAGGATCGCTTATCCTTTATATAGTCGTTCTCCTAAGTTTTTTAGCATGTTAACAATGGAAGGAAATAGATCATCAAAGAAACCGTGTCTCCTGATTTTTTTTCTGAGGAGGGTAGAATGAGGGAATCCTTAAGGAAAGATACAGTTGAAAGTAGAAGTTGAGCACTGCATTCTCTAAAAAACCCATGGTACAGTTCAATGCGGATTGTCAAGTGGCTGCCACAGCCCATCTCTGTGCCTCCTCGAACACCCAGCCTCTAGCATTCCATTATTACATAGCAGGAATCTGACTAGCGTGTCCACACAGGCTCAACCCCAGTAATATGTCCAATGCAACCCATTCCCCTTTCTTTACAAATCGACTATAACAACACTGTGAATCCATCCAAACATCTTACAAGCTAAATAGAAATATAAAACATGCACAATAACATACTCCTCAACAAAACGAAATAATGTACATTCAGAACATAAAAACAACAATAAACTTTAGACTTCACTGGCTTTTTACCAATCCATCCAAACATTCTCTTCCTTTTCACCAATACAAATTTTTTCACAAGGAACATGTTCCTTTCCTGTTCTTCCAAACTATGTTGAGGAATTAATTCCAGAGTATTTTGAGTAATTCCTTCCTAACCAGCGTTCAACTCACATTGTTCTCTGAAGCTTGGTCCTGCTTCACATTGTATTCTTTCCTTTCCACGTTGAGGCACATCAGTAGAATCACTAGCAACATTTAACATGCTGTCATTCTTACCTTTAGAATCCTCGTGGTAAGATGCAGCTTCCGTCACACTTCCATTACTACACAAGGAAACTCGATTCAAATGCCATATTTTCCCATCTGACAAACTTACCAAATTGCGCAACACCGGTTTTACTTGGCAAAGGTTGTGAACATATTGATTGACCCTTCAAAAGCCCTGCCATTTTACTCTAGCAAAAGCACTTATTTTTATACAAACAGCCTTGCTGTTGTGTGTTCCACTCATAATACTTCTTGGAAATGGTCTGAACTTCCGCAATGTTGTCTTTAATCATCTCAGGAGACCAGCCAACTTCCATAGATTTTCACATCCAACTTAAATTATCCTTCGAAACTGTTGTCCTGCCTCTCAACTCAAATGGACTACAGACAGTAGTATTAAATGGGGAAATTCTATATGCCCATAACATACGGAACACCTCCTTCTTCCAATCAATCATATTATTTATAGCCAATTGGACTGATCCTTTCATTACTTGACTAAAGATCTCTACAGCACAATTACCTGCAGGATGACATACTGGAGTTGTTTTATGCATAATACCATTCCACCTTAACAAGTTTTAAAGACATCCAACCAAAAGTGTGGACATTGTCACTTACAATAGGTTTTTCTTCAAAAGTACCTCAACCGAAAAAAAAATGTCACCGCCTGAGAATCAGCTTTGTCAACTAAATCTCTGGTGATTATGAAAAATGATCCATGATAATAATCAAATACTTTTGGTTACCGTCAACCATAAGAGGACCCATCATATCTATTCCAATCCTCCCTTATGGCTTTTCAGGACTGTTCATGGGACAAAACGGAGGTCTAAGAGTAACTTCTAACATCCGAATTGTCACAATAAACACAATCTCTCACTTTCCTCTCAATGTGTTAATCCAAATGTAACCACCAGCATAACGGTTTCATTATATATATATATATATATATATATATATATATATATATATATATATATATATATATATATATATATATTTTTTTTTTTTTTTTTCTTAAATGTGAACTATGCTTGGATTGCCTTCATGCCAAATATCCAATAATTTCTGCCAAACACAGACTAGTGGTGCAACCTTCCCAATCCTCTTGATTTTCCTGAGTTCAACAAATAGTTCTCAAAAAACTCACACATCTTTTCCTATATTTCTTGCCTGGTCATCCTTCCATTATCATTCTTCTCACCTCCTGTAGAATTTTGGCCTATTGGCAGGCACTCTTCCTTTCCTCACATAAAATACCTTGTATGTCATCAATGTTTGCCACATAACATATTCCAACATTTTCAATTGGTGTACTCTTCATGGGTAGTGGTAAACGACTTACTCAATTGTTTACACCTGGGGTGTACAACACATCATATTTGTAATCTAACAGACAATCTGGCTAGCAGAGCAGGTGCATCATATAAACATTTTGTTGTAAGGATGTTAGTCAAAGGTTTATGATCAGTGCACAATTTAACATAGGTGCCCCAAATACATTGCCTAAAGTGTTCCAAACCCCCAACACATCTGATGCTCCCATTCTATTACAGAATACTTCTCTTCTGTTGGGATTAAAGAACATGAAGTAAAGGCAATTACGCATTGTTTACCCAAATTGTTTATTTTCATTAAAACAGCCCTAATGTTTTTATTACTTGCATGTGTAGTGACTACACTTTGGAATTTTGAATCAAATCCTTGCATGTGTGCTGCCAGGTAAAAATAATTTGTTGGACCATTTAAACTTGTTCTTGATATTTTAGGTTTAAATCTTTTTAATTAATATTCATTGCACAAAAGTGGAAGACCCACCTGAGCCATACATACATTGCTTTGTAGGCGGAATCGGCCCTGGATGTCTAGCGAGAAGATAATCAATGAAACAGAACGAAACAATCAATACAAAAACAAAGAAGGACTTTTCTTTCCAAACCCAGCCTTCCCCCTTCCCTGAGTCTCGACCAACAAAGCGATTGTCAGTGAAGGGCCCCACTAATTCGCAGTCTGTCGCTGAGCATCTTGGTTCTCTGAGGTGTGTGGGGCAGAGAGGTGGAAGAGGCGTAAGTACCTCGGACAAGTCAGTTTACGAAATTCTGAAGTCAGGAGAGATATAAAAGGCTGCCAAAGGTCGACAAAGGAGGAAACCTTCCCTGCCAGGGTGAGTGTAATCTTTTCCATCCCCAAAACCAACCATAAGCGCTGCAGCCAACCCGTGAAGCAGGTACCTGGGGGGGGGGGTCTTACAGTGGATTGAGATATTCTGTATGGGAGAGCCCAGGGCAATCGCAATCCGCCGACCATGTCCCGATTTAAGTGGTTATGTGAGCAGGTTTGACAGGCATAGCAGTACCTAAGCAGAGAATCGCTCTATTTGGGTATAGAGGTGATTATCTATCTCATCAAGAATTTGGGACCAATAGGGTTGTATTTGGACACAGTCCCAAAGGAGGTTCACCAGTGTACCCCGCTTCCACATCCACTCCAGCAGCCCGGATCTTGGCGGTGTCTATTTTATGCATGCGCTCAGGCGTGGGTGCCAACTGAATGCCTAAGTATGTGACAGTCTCATCCGCCCACTGGATTGGATGTTGAGATCTGAGGCGCACCAGTGTGGAAGGCGACAAGGATAGATTGAGCGCGACAGACTTCTCCACATTGACCTTAAATCCAGAGACCTGCGCAAAGTCTCCCAGTTGTGCCAGAAAGGCCCTCAATGCAGGGAGCTGTTCCAAGAGTGTGACCAGGACATCGTCCAATGAATCTAATTCCGGTGATTAGGGGGTTACATCGGACCCTTTGAGCCAAAGGCTCCATATTGATCGTGAAGAGCTGGGGTGAGAGGAGGCACCCCTGTCGCGTGCCTCTACCTATGCTAACACGGGACGACGTGTGTCCATTGACTTGCACAGAAGCAGAAGGAAATCGATAACAATTGAGAATGTGTGTATGCAGTTTCTCTCCCAACCCCACGTGTGTCAGTACATTTTCTAAGTACGGCCAGTGGACTCTATCGAAGGCCTTCTCCGCGTCAATGGTCAGGAACATGTATTCTCCATGTATTCAAGAGGCCTTTTCAATAAGGTGAAGGACCCGTTTGGTGCTGTCACTCATCTGACGTTGAGGGATAAAACACGCCTGGTCAGGGGTGTATGCCAGAACCTGATTGAGTGAGCCACAGGGCACACAGTGACTACAAGGCCCAACCATGGTTGTTGATACCTTTTATTCCTGATGTCTCGATTCCTGACCTTCTAAGGATCCTGAGAGCAACTGGGCCAAGTAACCTTTCTGCACTTGCCTCTCAGTGGTAGCTGTGAACAAGCAGTCATCGGCTCCTTCAGGAGGCGGTGGTAGAAGTGTGGACACAGGTAAGTGCACACGACTCATAACTCAAAGAGCAAATAATAAATCAATTGCCAGTCAAATATTTTATGAGAAAAAAAAGGATTTTGTTTTGTATCTCTAAACGTGCGAAGGAATAAGGATATGTGCAAGCATTAACACAATCCCCTTGAGGTTAGGGCTCAAGTAGTTGTCAGGCCAATCTCTGTCCCACCAGCTTCCTTGTAACATGCTTGTTGTTATTACCCATTCACTGGTGGCTGCATCCGGGGAATGCTCACTAATAGGTCGTACTCATGAGTTTCCCTTTGACTTTTCAGGAATCTGTCACAAGTGCTGATGGTACTAAAGCACCTTTGGCACTGAGTCGCCATGGGCTCAACAGGCGCAGCTCACGTCTTATTCCTGCAGCACTGGAAAATTCTGTGCTGCAACGGGTGCCCTCAGTGTTTATAGATGCGAGTTCTGTTCCTGATCAAAGTCGGGCTGCTTGCGGCCCATGCAGCAGAACCCACGGCACAGGCTCTCCCTCTTGAGCGGCGCTGCTGGCTTATCCATTGGAGCAGCTCCCAACTTGTGAAGATGCAGTAAGTCAGCCTTCCATGGGAGGGAGTAGAGAGTGGGGGAGTGTCCTTTCTTCAGCTCCTGAATGCAGCACAACGAGGGTGTGGCATCATACGCAGCATCCTCTGCAGTCCTGGGCGGGGCAGGGGGTCAGTCAGGAGCAGTTCTCTCGCTGTACAAGCGTGACCTTCCAACTAATCCTTACTATTTTCCTATGGGTCAGCCCAAACTTCTTGGCAACATAGGTACTGGAAGCCCCTTCCGGCATATGGGGTTGCTCAGGTACTTGATAAATCGGCGCAGACTCCTCCTGCGTAAATGTCTCTACCATCATGAAATCAATGATGGATCGCACACCGCTAGCCTCTCCTCCGGATCGCCCCTAAGCACTCTGGTTTGTGAAGCGCGTGTGGTTTGAAGAGTTGAAACAAAGTTCATAAGTGGTTCACCAAAGTTGGTGCAAGTAAGTACTTGTTGTTCCCAAGATCTCTAGACCCGAGACATGGCCCGGGTTTCGGGATAGTTTCCCTCATCAGTAGAGAAAGTATTTGGGGTGTGCGACCCATGGACTTTCATTTAAATATGGCTCCCTCGAGCCAGTGGGCTGACGAGCTCGGATAACGCACCTACGCGCCGTGAGAGGTACCAGACCTGATAATATTTTGTCAGTCTGCACAGCAAACCCCTGTAAACTACCTATACTCTGCTGATGAAGGAAAATAATCCTGAAACACCGGTGTCCAGAGTTGGTGCTGCAACTTTGCTTATACACTTCGAATTCTACGACAAGCGCACTTGCTTTGAAGAACTGCATTTACCGTGAGGCTCCTGGGGTATACCCGCTGGTGGGTGGAGTAGTGTGCGACCCATGGACTTTCATTTAAATATGGCTCCCTCGAGCCATTGGGCTGACGAGCCCGGATAACGCACCTACGCGCCGTGAGAGGTACCAGACCTGATAATATTTTGACAGCCTGCACAGCAAACCCCTGTAAACTACCTATACTCTGCTGATAAAGGAAAATAATCCTGAAACACCGGTGTCCAGAGTTGGTGCTGCAACTTTGCTTATACACTTCGAATTCTACGACAAGCGCACTCGCTTTGAAGAACTGCATTTACCGTGATGCTCCTGGGGTATACCCGCTGGTGGGTGGAGTAGTGTGCGACCCATGGACTTTCATCTCTACCATCATGGTTACGAGTCTCAGTGCTCCATCAGCAGCAACTTTACCAGTAGCCCCTACTGGCATACGGGGGTCACCGCAGCCAGGCAATAAGGGCTTAGCAATGCTTAACACACGGGTCAGTCACGGCTGCCCTATCCAGGCATAAAGGGGTCACCATCCCAACACGGCACATGGGCAACTACCCGTTTGCTTCACAGCCATTCCCTCACCTTGCTCAGGGAGTCCTCTTGGCAGGGCTTCCCACTGGACCTCACTTCCTCCAACAATCTCCTCTTCCTCACAGGGCACAATGGTCTTGGCAAACAGACAGGCTTCCGGGAAGGAGGTCTTGGTTTTCCTGGGTGATGTTCCCTCACCCAACAGGGAAACTAGTAGGCCTTTACCTTCAGTCCTGGTCATAGGGAGAAATCTTACAGAGCATACCCTTCTCACACACCTGTCTGGCTGCTTATCAGATGACTACATTGGGGTCTCAATAGTCCTTTTCCAGACATCAAAATGTGATTTAAGGTCTGAGCATTTAAATGTTTATTTTGGGGCACTTCTTCTTTTGATGTGTCCACTTCTCTTTTCCTTCTTTCCCCTTAAAAGGACATCAGTCACAACAGAAAAGATCTCTAGCTGATTGGCCACTCTCATGAATTGTGTTGTGAGTCAGAGTTCACACTGAGTGTCCACAGTGATATATGAAGAAAGGGTTAATCCCAGCTCCCAACCCTATTCTTTATGATTCCCTAATCAGACCTATCTCCTCCCGGAGATGTATCAAGGCCCCTTCCTTGTGATCTATCACTGAATCAAAGAGCAACCTTTTGAAGTGTATAGGGAGTCTGTTCCTTACTTACGAGTGTCTATCCCAGCTCACAGGAATGCAGCAATACACAAATCTGTCTGGGTGGCATTCCTCTACTCCATGTCTTCACCGGGTAGTCCTGGGCTTCTCAAAATGGAACCAAGGGTGCTCCATATAATGTACCAAAGCAGACACACTTACTCAGTGTATATGCACTGCACGCTTCCTGTCCAGCACTGTTACCTCCATGCATTGTACCATTACAAGTATATATACACTCAGTACACATATTCAGTTGGTGCACATTGTTCAGCACTGAAGCTTTTCTATAATGTACCAGAGTGTGCTAATTGCAAACACATACACTTTCAGTTCACACAGACCATACGCGTTCTGCACAACACTTCACCCTTCATGTATTGTACTTCACACAAGCACACATACACCCAGCACATGCTTTTGTAGAACACGCCCTGCAGAGCACTACTTCTCTCATACATACATACACCCAGTACTTGCACTATCCACACATGCACTGAGTAGTACTGCCATCAATGTACTATACCCTATCCAGGCACACATACATCCAGCACCACCCTCTAGCCCCGCTTGGTGTAGGTCCGTGGAGAGTAAAGCACACTGTAGCAGATCTTTTAAAAAAGTGAGTGAGCCTGTAGGCCTCAAACCAGTGACACAGGTTAAATAGGTTGGGTTCACTACTACTGATCACTAAACAGTATGGTGCCACCACCGTGCTTGACCTGATTAACTCCTGGTGAAGGCAGTAGCCTTCCGCCACAAGGGGGTTGCGCGTTGGGTGCTCCTTCCGGCTCAACAAAGCTGCAATCCGCTTGACAAGACTATGACATGGCACACACGAGTGATCTCAGACAAAAAAATCAGCATTTGGGATCCAGACAACAGTACAGTTGGGCACTCAGGGCAGGGGTGCAGTCTTTAACCATGCAGATGACTTTCCCGTTCCAACAGTGTAAAATAAGAATCGAAGTCCTCCAGTGCATGTTGAAAAACATCACCTTGATCTTGTAACCTTCTTTTCAATACACATATTTTTCGACCACCAGGACCTAAACAATATAAAAGGATAAATGTTTTCTCTCCAGGTGCGTGTTCTTCCTCATCAAATATAAATATGTAATTAAAATCCTGTGGTCCATGTATCAGGGTATACTCGTCAACCCTGTAAAGGAGGATACCGTACCAAGTAGAAATTGAGCAGTTTATTCTTTGAATAACCCTAGTACAGTACAAGTATTGTCCAATAACAGCCACCATCAAGCTCCATTCCTCCTCAAATGCCCACTCTCTAGTATTTTGTTATTAAATAGCAGGAGCATGATTACGGAGCTCACACAAGATCAACCCCCGATATATGTCCAACACAGCACTATTCAGGTGTTATGGGGAGCAGCAAAGATTAGATGAGCTGGTGCATTGTCTTCCAAATAAACTCAAGCATTGATTCAGGAGGCAGTCTGCAACAATTTGAAGGAGGAAAGAAACAGAAAGAGAAGGAGGGATTCAAAACATGATGACCTCATCATCTTCCTCTTCTGAAGCAGGGGCAAGTTCTACAAGTTCTGGGGAATATATATGCCAGAGACGAAGTCTGTCAAGTTCTGATACAAATTAAGATACTCTGGAATTTCCTGAAAGTATTGCCTTAGATGATGAAAAGGTGTTTCCTCCGTGTACAAGGCTATCCTATTCATCCAACCACTCCGAAACAAAATCAAGGACTTAATTATGAGAGTATGTAAGAACTTAGAGCACATACATATTTCAAAGTAGCTGTGGTGAACATGTGTGTTAGATGATGCAGAAAACAATTTATAGCTTTCCATAACTACATTAGCCACTTTAATAGGGCATACATTAATGAATTCAGAGGACTGCTCTCACAAAGCTCCTGTTAAAAAAAAAAAAGAAGGCTATACAAATCTTCTTTATTTAGTAACATGGCATCAATAGCTTGACCATATGCTGCATACACTGAACAGTTAACGGCTAAAGATGTTGAAGATCTGGCAACAGCCATGCAAGAGGGAGACGACTCTTCAGACCTTCTGATTAATATGGACAAGCAACCAGATGTGTATCCAATATATTCTGTGACTCTATTAAAGCATCAACATCAGGCATCAGGAGCTACACTGTTGGCTAGAGGAGATAAGTAGCTAAGAGATTGGAAGGCGGAGTCTTTTGAGAAGAATGCAATATTGAAAATTCCTTTTCAGAAAAAAGAATGATTTGGGGAGAAATTAGATTTAATGGTCACAAACACTTTCAAAGATAGGGATCATGCTTTGCCACACATAGGAAAGCTATTTTCATATTCCTACAAGAAATCTTCTTGCAGGAGGTATTTTCAATATAAGAAGAAAGAAAAATATTCTGAATCCTGTTTCAGGACAGAAGATTCAAAGGTTCAGGCTATCAACAAGAGACAAAAGAGTCTAACTATAGGAAGTCTTACTCAGCATTTTCTCCTCAATGGCAAATGAATGTGACAGATCAGTGGGCGATGAATATTTTTCAGCAAGGCTATGTGGTAGAATATAACTCCAAGCGTCCAGATTCAGGAAGCACCCTTACTCCCATACCTCAGAACAAGTTGAAATCATCTGCTGGAGGAAAATAATTTCTGAACAAGTGAAAAAGAAGGCCATCATTCCAGTTCCTTGGAAAGAGGGCCAATGATTCTACTCAAAACTCTTTCTTGGAGAAAAGGCATCAGTAGGATACAGAACGATTTCACATTTGAAAAGGGTCAATCAATGGACAGAAACCATTCATTTAAGATGGATACTCTTCAAAAAGGTACTCCCCAATGACAATGCTAAGCAACTTCCTGAATGCATTAAACTTACAGGACACTTACCTTAGCATTACAATATTTCAAGATCATCAGAAGTATTTAAGGTTTGCGGTCCAAGATTTTCATTTTCAGTTTGCAAAATTCCCATTTGGCCTAAAATCTGCACCAAGTGGCTCTGCAAAAGTACTGGTACCTTTTGTTGGTATTCTTCACAGAGAAGGTGGGATTTTGCAACCTTATTTGGATGACTGACTGATACATGCAAAAAGGGCAATTCATCAAGTAAAAAAGAGAGTCATAAAGGTGTTACAAGAAATTGGATTTTTAATTAAGTGGAATAAATCTCAATTGGTTATAGCACAAGCCTTGGAGTTTACAGGGGTACGCGTCCACACAAATGAAGGTATCCTGTCTGTATCACCCAGAAAATAGCAGAAAATCAACAAGATTTTGAAAATCTTATGGAAAAAAAGCTCAAACAACCAGAATGTCTAGAAACTTAGGGAGATTTGGTGGTGTCTAGTTTGTTAGTCCATTGTGGAAGAATCCATCCAAATATTTTTGTCAACCAATTTCTGAAAATTGGGCTACGAAATATAAAAAATATGAGACCATGTTAAAGTGAGCCAAACTAGTCAGACATGAACTTTAATGGTGGTTAAATCCTGCAAATGTATTGAAGAGGTACAGTCAATGCTTATAAAATGAACTGTAATAATGAAGATGCCAGCAGTGTAGGATCCGGGGGAAACATTATAGGCAAAATAGCATTATGAGGAGAAAAGGAAACCATCCTCTGCAGACAAATGGAGGTGATAAGTCTTGCCCTTCTTTATTTTGATCTCCTGGTAGACTGGAAATCAGTCCGAATAAGGGCAGACAATATATCTGTGAAAGCATAAGTCAACAAGCAGGGAAAAACAAGCTCAAAAACCTGTCTACATTGTACAACATAATTTTGTCAAAAGAAGCTAGATTAGAGCCTGGGAACCTTTACTCCACTGGTCAGAGAGGCACTAGAAGGGTCTTAGGATGTCCCCACCATGGACTTGCAAACCCTACAAATCAAGACCCTCACCAAGCCTTTCTCAGAACCCTGCTGGACTTGCAAAAGGATACCAGGTGGACTGAACCTGCTGCACTTAGCATCTGTAAACTGTTAGAAGGGCCTGAGGAGGGAGACCCCTCCACTTGAAATCCAAGAAGAGAAAGATCTCCAAAGATCTTAAGACTGATCCCCAGTGAGGCTCCAAGAACATAATATGCTAAAGATCACATTCCTGTGAAGAATACCAACTCACCAGTGGCAACTGGACTTGGGTTGGACTTTGCTGTTACTCACCGACTTTTACCCTGAGACTCTTCAAGTACTTAGGGACTCTCTAGGTATCCTTGAGGCCCTTATAAATGTATTCCTGTAGTTGTTTAGGTACCAAAAGAAGTTTGAAAACCTTTCCAAAGGAAAAGTAACCGAACGCTAGTTCTATGGCATCAGATTTACAGATTTGTCCAGCGCAGAGAAGAGTTTTTCTTTAGAAAAACAACAGTCTGTTTTCAGATTTGGGCTTGGACACTTTTCTTAACTTCCCTACTTCCAGTCCCTAGCGGAGTTGATCTATTTGCTGTATTCAACCTGCAGTCTACCTTAAGTCGCACCTTGATCTCATTCGATCATGAACATTGACTACCATTGGTGCTTTGTGCTTTTTTTGTGTTATTTTCACCTCAGTTTTTAAAAATTCTTTTAGTCGGATCCCCTTATTGGATGTTAGTCATTTTGGTGTAATTTTGCTTATTATATTTTTCACAATTTGTATATATTAGAGAGGAATCATTATTGTGTTGTTTTTTATTTAAACTGTTTTAGTACTTCTAAATGCTTTACATATTTTTGTTAAGGTTGGCTTCTCTGCTCTGTGCTATACCTATCAGGAGTTGAACTCTGGTTTAAATTGAAACCTTTATCTGTACCTAGCAAGAACGTGACTTTATTACTTGTGCGTGACACCAATCCACACTAAATAATAAACCACTTTCTCACACTCTCCACATCCTAATCCATGCCCAGCCACCAGAAGTTTGTGTGAGCCCTACTTTGCATGGATGACCTGCCACCATGAATCTCATGCATAAGAGCCATGAGTTTTCAATGCAATGCACTGGGTACCACCCGCCTATTCCTTCTCTTGTCTATTTCACCCATATTGGACAACTCTATTCACATAGTCTTTAATTTTTTACAGACTAGGAAATTAAATAAAGTAATTGAACAATCATTCCCCAATTGTTTCCTGACTTTTGTTAAGACCTCATCCTTTGATACTTACAGCAACCATTCTTCTCCCAACGACGTGCCCAAGCATACTTGATGTATCTCTGTCACCATCCATTCAGCCATTTCTGCCACATTTCAGTCAGTATTTACATTCTACACTCCAACAACACATGTGTAATATAAAATGAATACTCTTGCAATCTATACAGCCACTTTGCTATGCAGGGCATTGCCTTTCTAGTACCCAGCACTTCACAGTAAACAGATCAGTTATATAGTCTTAGTTCACATTATCACAACCCATATACCTATGCACATCCTACCAGTAGGCCAATGTTTACAGCTCATCGGCACAGTAACTTCCCTCCAACCATTTCAAGGTTATTTATCACATGATTATTACAATCATTTTGTGTACCCCCTTGGTCTACACTAACACAGCACCCAACATATGCATACTGGCAATGAAGACAATGCTGGACTAATCCTGCAGGTAAAGTGGCTGAGCTCTTTCGCCTTCGCAATACATCTTTTGATCCCACTAAATGACACCAGATACTCTTGAGACCATTAAAACTTGACTCCTTTCCTCATAAGTGCCCTAAGCTGTCAGGTGTAATCAGAAAAGTGGTCTGCAAACTTAGCATAGTACTCCAGCTAAGCCAAGGAGGGACAAGTTGCCCCTTGTCTGTTTGGTTCAGGGCATTTTCAATTGCCTTCAGTAAATGTCATTATTGGTTTAATCCCTTGCTCAACAAGGTGTGAGCTAAATCATCCAGTTAGGTCACTGCAAACATACTTTTAATACATCATACTGGAAAAAACAGACTTTATTGACTTCCATAGTAACTTCTGGATTCGACATTGGAAAACTGCACATACAGAAACCAATACCAATGGCATGTGAAGGAACTGTTTGGCCCCTTCAGGGGTGAACCACAGTAATTCTGGGTATAACAGGAGGATCCGGTGATGTGCTCTAGGCAGGTTAAAATACTGTGCATCACTCACACTGGCTAACATTCCATTTATGTTTAGCAGGGGATGCTGGCCCATCCAAATGTTGCCTTTTAGTTCCCTATGGTCCACACACATACGCATTGCACTATTGCTTTTACGGGCAACCACTATAGCACCTTACCACTCAGACGCTTCAACGAGTAGAATTACTTAGTTACACATAGTCTGTCTAACTCCTTATTCAAAGGTTCCTTCAACACCAAAATATTATTTTGCACTTTGTATACTGTAGGCACAGCACTGATCTTTAAAGATATGCCATCCTCAAGGAGCCTATTTCAGCAATAAACAGCATAGGAAACTCTTTTCTAGCTCCCTGTGCATTGCCATTAGAAATTGTTCAGAGTGATTTAGGTCTAAAGTGATTCCCCATGCAGGATGTTCTCTCCAAAATAATAGTTTTTCTTTCTCCATCACACATACCCTTGCATTTGCACACTTTTCCTTGAATTCCAAATCAGCTTGGAAGCATGCAACCATGGTTATCTTGACTCCAGAATACTCTTGACTCAACATCTGGTTTAGGTATATCCACTTAGTAATGATGCGGAGCCTCGTTGTTGTTCATAAATTATTTATTTTTGATGGACACAGAATAGTCCGCTTGCTTTCCAATCTCTAGTCTAAGTAACTGACAAACCTAGAATCCTCATACTTTCTACGTGGCCATGGCTACACAGTCACAGTTCTATATGTGACATCACTACATCTTCCCCCGATTGACAACAAGGGAAACAATTGCTATGTCTATACATAGAAAACAACAAAACAAAATAGAATAAAATTAAATAAGAAAAAAGAAAGAGAAATAAATCATTAACATTGTTCAATCAATCTTTGAGGTCTGTTTTGTAGCCTTCCTGTTCTTCTAAGAGGAATGCAATCATCGATATCATCGCCTTCTCTACGCACTTCATCTGGAGGGCTTATAAATTTCTTGAAATGTGCCTTGTTCCTTATTATCACTTAATCCTCATTCTGAGCAGTAATAGCAGAACTATAGCATTTGCTTGGTGCCAGAAAGGGGTAATTTTGTCTCACACCCATATAATCAAGAAATTTGGTAAATTCTTTTCCATTGTAAGGCAGAACATTATCGGTTTCTAAAGCTTTGGGTATACCCCAAGCTGAAAAAATGTCATCCAGAACAGGTAATATCACAGATGTAGAAGTGAATGATACTGATTTTACAACTGGAAACCTTGAATATTTATCAATGAGCATAAACAAATACTGCCCCGAATCTAGAGGTCCATAGAAATCACACGCTAGTTCGGACCGTACAGCATCTGGCAGCTTAGACATCTGCAGTTCTTCAACAGTTCTTTTTCTTGTGGTACACTGACAGAAGTGACAAGACTGTATAATTTCTTCTACTTGACTGTCAAGTCTCGGAAACCACACTTTTTCTCTTAAGAGAATTTTTGTTGCTGATGTCCCTCTGTGACTTTCATGTGCAAGATTAATGACACGCCTTTGTAAATTACTTGGAATTACTATTCTGTTCCCTCTTATGAGAATGCCAGAAGTCGCTATTGTTAATTCTGCTTGAATAATTTTGAATGCAAGCACATCTCTTTTGTATATTCATGGATGAAATTTCATTAAGGCATTGACATGCTTCCATCTATTTAAGCTGATTATTCTTTTCACTTCTGCTAGAGTATTATCTTTATTAGATTCATGAATCAGTTCTTGTTCAGAGATTCCTTCGGGAACTGTCAACTTAATTATTACATTTATATGATCTTCTCTATCATCCATTTAATTTTTGTCTGCATCTGTTGGGTGTATGGACAAATAGTCAGCTGGACAGTCCTCTCTTCCAGGCTAATTAATTATTTTGAAATCATAGTCCGTCAACCTCATACCCCATCTTTCAATCCGAAGAGGTCTTTTCTCTGTCGAATTTCCAAAAATAGTTGTGAGTGCCTGGTGGTCTGTTACTATCACAAATGGTTTTCCAAACAAAAAGCTGTGATAATGCTCACATGCCCAAACTACCACCAAACTCTCCTTTTCCAGCTGAAAGTATTTCTTTTCTATATCCTTTAAGCTTTGGCTGACATGCGAGACCACGAACCTTGGGGTGTCTTTTCCAAACTTATGCTGAAGTAAAATAGCACCTGGTCCCACTGGACTTGCATCTACCACTATCTCTGTGCATACGTTTGGGTCGAAGTATTATAAATTTGCTGCTGTTGCTATGTCACTTTTTATCTTCTCTAATGCACTCTTATAGTCCTTATTCCAGAAGAGTGTCCTCACCTTCTTCGTTAGTTCTCGAAGGAGTGAACTGACAGTAGAATAATCCCTGATATAACGGGAATGATAGCTAGCCATTCCCAAGAAAGAGCATAATTCTGTTATATCTTTTGGATAAGACATTGCTATTAGTGACAATACCTTTTTTAGGTCTGGTCTAATTCATTTGCTTGAGAATATATGGCCATAAAAGGTTAGTTCCAGTTTAGCAGTTTCACACTTTTCAGGGTTCAATGTTAACCCAGCTTTCATAAGTTCTTAACAAACTTCTCTTACGCTTGGTCATGTTCATTTTCTGTTTTTCCAAAAACAAGAATATCATCACTATATTTCAATGAATTCTTTACGGGTCTAATTGCATTTTTTATGATCTCTTGAAAAATCTCTGCAGCTGAGCATATTTCAAAATTAAGTCTTTTGTAGCGGAATAACCCTATATGCATTAAAACAGTTGTAATATATCATAACTTCGAGAAACCTGTCGCCCCATTCAAAATACTAATCTTGTGAACACAGATGCTAATCTGGCTCGTGTCCTTTTTCAGCACCACTACAATCAGAGACACCCAAGGAGTTGGACCTGTAGCAGGCTCAAATATGTTCTGCTTAAGCAAAGAATTAATTTCCTTTTCAACTTTACCCTGCATGTGACTTGGACCTCTCCAGTGTATTTGTGCAACGGGTTTCGCTTTACCATTTATTTGCAATGAAATGGCTTTTCCTTTTAGTTTTCGAAGACCTTTTGTTAAAACAGGAAACTCTTTTAGTATATGCTATTCCATTGTGACATGAAACGTCATGGTCAACAGTCCCATTAATTGAGCTGTGACATTACTTAGCAAACAAGGCCCAGCAGTTTCTCCTTTCAATACATGCATTTCTTCTTTAAGAGACACCTTTCCATGAGATAAACTTTCATATAACTTCCCTAAGCAAGTTACAGGGCGTTTTGCTCCCCATTGGAAAACCTTGTCACTTGATGAGACAAGAGGTTTATCTACGATTTTGTCATATTCAGTCGTACACATGATATCAAGTCAAGTCAAGTCAACAAAGCTTTATTTCGATATATAATATCATAAAAGCATTTTTTTTAAATAAAAACTCGTTTCGTAATAAATATGGTTAAAAAAGAGAATTACATTAACAATCATTATTACAATGAGATAGTAAAAATGAATTAAACTATAACAGCTTTGATAAAGGCTTAAAAATTGATAACCATGCAAATTCATCTTAAAGCTTTCGATCTTATCAACCAGGCCCAACTTAAATATTTTGCCACCCCACAAGCTAAGGTTGTATTTGCATCTGCTTGGAGGATTCTGAGAGCAGTAGAATGATTCCTGATCTCAAGCTATCGGCAAACAGGTTTTAACCACTTTAGTCTGGGTTTAGTGTAAGCCGGACATACAAAGAAAAGGTGTGGAATATTTTCAACTACACCTACACAGTGTGGGCAATCAGCAGACGTTTGGTGGGGAGGCTTCCATTTACTTGTACGTTCATGAACAGGAAGAGTTCCTATTCTAAACTGAATAAAGAGGGCCCTGTCTCTGGGTTTCTGAATGAAATCTAGGTAGGGCTCGAGACGAGGCACCAGCTTATGCAGGCGGAACTCGTCAGTCAGCCTACCTAGATTGGGATCTCTATGCTCCTGGTTATCGATCCATGCCCAGAATGTTCTCTTGATTTCTGCTTTCGACAAAGAAACCACTGACTCCCATGCAGTGTTAAGACCAGTGGCCAAGAGGAGCCTTTTTACATTTACTAGCCAACCAAACTTATGGGATCCCTGGAGGTTCATTACTTCTCTTAGGCCGTCGGCATATCTGGTTAACTCGGGGGTGCGCATAGCCGAGCCCAATAAAGGAGGGGGCGCAAGGTAATTAAATCCTTAATTGAGCGACGACCCAAGTCACTCAGAAGTGGCTTAGTGGGGGCTCCCCTGGGAAGCGAGACAGGCTCTCTAAAGAACTTATTTTCTGCTGTGATAAGCGCGTCTACGCTACCGAAGCTCCAAAGTTCGGCTCCATATAATGCACAGACCACGGCCTTCGCAGCATATATCTCCAAGGCAGGGGCAATAGGCCTAGAGGTTGAGGCTCGATGTTCCCTCCCTATCACCCCCACAACCCGCTTATGACTTAAAGCCATTTTTTCAATGTGTGGCTGCCATTTCAATTTATCTGAGATTCTAATCCCCAGATAGTCAAAAACTTTGACACGCTCTAGGGGTGCCCCATCAAGTACAAGGGTGGATTTAGCCGACCTACTAGGATTAAAACAGAGGATCTTCGTTTTGGAGGTGTTAATTACTAAGCCCCTCAGTTTACAAAAGAGGCAAAACCGATCTAGTAACTTCTGTAAAACCGCTGGGGTTTTCGATACCAGCAGTGTATCGTCCGCAAAAAGTAAAGCGGGGACTTTGTCACCTGCTAAAACAGGGGCATCGGCATTAATTTCCGATAGAAAGGAAACAACCCCGTTCACAAATAACGTGAATAGGGTAGGAGCCAATACGCATCCCTGGCGGACACCTCTGTTCACTGGAATTTTATCTGTTTTTTGTTCCTGGGTGCCCCATCTAATGCGGGCATAGTTACCATCGTGCATGGGGACCAGAAGGTTCAAGATGGGCTGGGGGAGCCCCATCTCCTGCAAAACCAACCATAGGCGATCTAGGGGGACCAAGTCAAAGGCGGTCTTCAAATCTATAAATGCAAGATAAAGACCACCCTTGGCAATGGTTACCACCTTCCAGTGTAGAAGTACCAGCCTGAAGGCCTGGTCTATTGTACTTGTGCATGCCCTAAACCCTGCCTGAAATTGCGAAATGATATTATTCTCCTCGGCCCATGAAAGGATCCTCTCCAGGAGGACCCAGCCAACCACCTTCTTACCAGCATCAATAAGGCTTATTGGGCGATAATTGGCAGGGCCCCCCCTGGACCCTTTCTTATAAATAGTGTTTACTTCTGCCCCTTTCCAGGAGTTTGGGACTGGAGATCCTTCGAGCAAAGCATTAATCAGGAGTACAAAGTATGTGGCCCATTGCTCAGCATTAGCTCGGAATAAATCACCCGGTATACCATCTTGTCCCGGGGCCTTAGCTATTACGATTTTATTTATAGCCACCACCACCTCATTTTTCCCTACGGGGTCAAAGGAGCCCAAGGGGATCGAAGTAGATACCATGAGGCAACTTGAGGACCCGCATCTCTCCGTGATCTCATCTCCTGCAGAGTCTCCTAAAATGATCAAACCACTCCCCATCAGTGATATGGTTAGGGATTTCGTCCAGGTCGCGACCATTAGATCTTCTTACCAAGGCCCAGAAGAGCTCGCCATTCTTAGACTGTCTCGCTGTCTTTAGGCTAGTCCAATGTGATTTCTCCCATGCCCTTTTTGCCTCTATAATGGCTCGTCTATACTTTAGTCTCGCCAAACGTACCTCAACGGTGTGTGGGTTTTGATGGCAAGTATCAATGTGGCCTTTTTCCTCCTACAATCCTTGTTAAACCACTTCTCTGTTGGCTTACTGCGCGTGGAGCGCTTTCTAAGGGGCGGGGCCTCCAGAAAGAGAGAACCCATCAGGTCGATTGTTTCAACATAGATTGTCTCCACCTCATTCAAACAGGCTACAGAAAGCTTAGCAGTCTGATTTCTTAGGATCTCCCCTAAAGATCTGGTTTTCTGTTCGTTCAAAATGATTTTTTGCCATTTGAGAAACCTTTTACAGTTAGATGGTATAATTGCCTTTGTTGATATCCTAGATCTGATGCTAGGATAATGCTCCGTATTTTGTCACAGTTCCAACATGGAAAGGGATAGAGGGTTGTGATCACTTGATATCACATATCGCTCCACAAAAGGGACTTTTTGAGATCACACTATTAGGTCAACAGAAGCTGTTTTTTAATATCTTCTTTTTTTAACAGATTGATCTTTTCTTCTTCACTTTTTTTTATTTTTATATGGCGCAAACTAGACCCAAGGATATCAGCTATCAGAGCGCTTTACATGAGCACCAGTTTCGTTACAGAGAGACACATTCATTTTTGTTAGGCACGGGAAGATTAAGTGATTTGCCCAGAATCACAGGATGTTGAGCGTCGCTGCCGAGACTCCAACCTGGTTCCCCAGTTTCGAGGTCAACCGCTCTAGCTGTAAGGCTACATCCGCTCCCCACTTCCTTCTGACATTAAATATAATCGTTCTTGTTCAAATTAATCAGTGGAAGAATCATCAACACTTTCCATTTGCCTGATATACTTTGCATTTCCTTTCACATGACATTCCCACATCTTTCTGTTGTCCTTTCTTTTGAATCTGCATAGAGTTTAGAAGTGGTTAATTCTTTCACATTCCTTGCATTGTTGTCCCATGGCCGGACATACATTTGTAAGTGGAAATGGTTCCCCACATCTAAAGCTTGTTCTTTTCTCCTTTTTAAAAGTTGCTGACTTGTTCGCTCTATTATTAGTTTTTTCATCCTCTTTGTAATCTTTTGCTTCATTTTTGCTGTCTTTCTTAGTCATTTGGTGGACTTGTTCTAATGTTTTAACTCTACCTTGCTCCATGTCATTTGCAAGTTTTTTTTGCTGGAGCATCAGTAAGTGCCATGCGTAGAATTTTTTCTCAAGTGGTAGGTTTTCTCAAGAAGTTTTTTTCTGAACTATACTGAATTACATCCTTGAATGATCCTTAACCGGACAGCTTCCTCATTGTTGAACTTATCAAATTCACAAAACATGACTAGCTTTTTTAACTTGGTCACAAATTCATCAATGGTTTCATTGTCTTGCTGGCATGTCATGTTAAAAGTGTACCTTTCAAAATCTACATTTCTATGTGGGTCAAATCTTTCATTCAAACTTTTCATGATGCCTTCATATGTATTTTTACATGCATCTGGAAGTGTGACAATAATATCTTCCACTTCGTCACCCACTAAGTTAAGCAGTAGATCCTTTGCTTGCTCATCAGTATATGTTTGGCACGTGGCCTTTAGAAAATGTTCAAATCGTCTTGTCCACTTTTCCCACCTTTGAGCGATTGTTTGCTCATCTGTAACATCAAATGGTAGCGGTCTTCTATAAATCATGCTGGACACATTTTCCTCTTCTTGTTCATCCATGTGTATGTGTGCTGACACACTTGTTGAACTTTCACCTTCTTCTATTATTATTATAGCATCCATTTTGTATTGTTTAACTGTTCGCCTTCTTTTTTTAGGCTTAAAATTAAATTTGCCTGACCTTAATATGGACTCCTATGTTATTCAATAGCAATGTCGCAAAACTTGCCTGACCGCAAAATGGCTGCCAAGATTTGTAAAATCTTGGGTGATTTTCCTTGCCTGATTCTAAGATGGCTACTGTTTTGTGACAGGTGAGCTCCTGGTTCTAAGATGGCTGCCATTTTGTGACAGGTCAGGCAAGCTAACGCGAGGTTTGATGTGCGCATGCTCGAGTTTCATAAGAAACAAGCTGCTCCTCGCGCAGCACAGCAGTAAGCAATCTCTATTACAGTCAAAAATAGTTCAATTGGAAGTGAGCATGAGCGCCGATCGCACTAATTTTATTTCCTGAGCATTTCAATCTGATCATGCCGGTTTTGCATGTTTTTAGATGATATGCAACAAGCGCTCTTACTGGGATCAGCAGAACAGGCTGAGGCAGTTTTAGGTTTGCTTCGGCGCTCGTCGCCAACCTGTAACGATGCAGAGCCTCGTTGTTGGTCATAAATTATTTATTTTAGATGACACAGAGCAGTCCACTCGCTTTCTAATCTCTAGTCTAAGTAACTGACATAACCAGAATCCTCATACGACATACGTGACCATGGCTACATGGCACAGTTCTATATGTGACATCACTACACACTTTACCTATCTTTACCCATGGTTCTTGGGTCAGAGTGAAAGGCGAACTTTAATTTGCACATTCACACCACATATCTTTATCACACATTTTGGAGGAAGACATGTGTTGTGGGTTGCGGGTAGCAATAACACTCAGGAAACTGGATTATTTAAAGTTAGAGAATTTATTCTCAGAGAAACGAGCCACTGCACCATACACTGGCACAGGGAACCACCAACTGACAATAAGTAGAATTAGAACATCGTCAGAGGCACCATGACAACCTAATAAGTTCCAAGAGGAAAACATAAAAGCACTAGCAAATACAACATTATCTTTTTTTTCCGAAGAAAAGTAGCAAAACATAGGGCAAAAAGTGGAAAGAAAAGAAAAAGAAAGAAAAGGAAACCAAGATGCAATATGTAGCAAAATTACAAGGTGAACAACTAAATCATGTGAGCTTCAAAAAAATTACAAGGTGAACAACTAAATCATGTGAGCTTCAACAAACTAACGAAGTTTCCAAGGAAGATGGGTTACACGTGTGGACTTCCTTACAGATGAATCTCCCAAATGAGACACATCAGCATTGAAGCTCAAAGTGGACGGAGCAGGTCTTACCTCAGAACAGGTAGCATCAGGTTGAGACATATGAACGCCATCACACACATTCAGCTTAATAACTTTACACAGATTCCACCAATGACCTCCCTCCACCATGACAGCATTACCACACACCTTCTCAACATAAACAGGTTCACCAAAAGAGTCCGAACCTTTTTTAACAGACCTATAATTTTTCACACGCACCATATCTCCAGAAGAAATATTGATACTTTTTGTGGATTTTTTGTCATTGAACCTGGAAGCCATTTTCTCTTGAGCATTTTCGACACGCAACCGCAACTCATCATCACCAGCAGGATGTGTAGAAACCTTATGAGCAACAGTTCTCAAAAGCCAGGCAGGATAAAGGGCTGACATAGGCATTCTGCCTCTGAGAGAAACAAAGGGAGCGACATTGGTTACGGAATGTGGAGTGGTACGGTAGAACCAAATCATGGACCTCACTGAATTCTCCACATCGAAATTGTTGCTCTTGGCCCATTTAATACACTCCACAAGCACACGATTCATTCTCTCAATTTGACCGTTGGTTTGAGGATGTCCCACCGAACTCCTTAGATGCTTAATCCCAGATTCAGACAGAAAGACACGCATTTCAGCATTAACAAACTGGACACCATTGTCTGAAACAAGCGACTCAGGAAAACCTTCTCTCATAAAAATTTCTCTAAGAAAGAGAATAGCAGAGCTGGCAGAGGGATTAGAACAGAACTTAACCTCTGGCCATTTACTGTGAAGGTCCATAAGCACAAAAGCAAATCTTAAGTGAGAAGGAAGAAAGTTGAAAGGACCAACTAAATCAATACCTATTTTTAACCAAGGTTTGGAAGGAAAAGGAATTGGTTGCAAAGGTGGAATAGAAACCTTCAAACCTTTCTCAGCAGTAACACACACACTACAACGCTTAACTCTTTCATCCACATCACCATCCATAGAAGGCCACCAACAGTGCAGCCTCAAACGTCTCTTGGTCATCGTGATCCCAAGGTGTCCCTCATGAGCCCTGTCAATTAACTTCACACGAAGATTGAGAGGAGGAATACACCTGTCATCCCTCATGATAACACCATCTTCTATAGAAAGCTCGTCAGAAACCTTCCAAAATGGTTGGATGTGTATGGGAAGACTTCTTTCTCTAGGCCATCCAGCAATAATGTAATCTTTGACACTCAACAAAGTTGCGTCAGAGGACATGGCATCCACCCATTCCTTTTCGGAACAACCAACACAATCAACAGCATCCAAAGTGGCAATAAAACAATCTTCTTTATCTTCATCCAAATCAACACAATCAGTCTCCACCAAAGGTAACCTAGAAAGCATGTCAGCTGTACAATTTTCTTTCCCAGGTATGTGTTTAACAGTGAACTGATATTGCAACAATTTTGTAGTAAGGCGGGCTATACGTGGCGTAGCATACTTCACACGATCACCAGACAAAATGTATACCAGAGGCTTATGGTCAGTCTGAATCATAAACTTTCTTCCCCAAATGTAAGTGCGAAACTTTTCGCAAGCCCAATAGCAAGCAAGCAACTCTTTTTCGATCACTAAATAATTTATTTCAGGATCCCTTAACACCCTCGAGGCATAACTAATAGTGACTTCTTTGTCACCAATGATTTGAGTGAGAACAGCACCTAATCCGTAAATGCTTGCGTCAACTGTGATAATACAGCTGACACTGGGGTCATAGGCTTTCAAAATCTTGGCATTCAGTAATTCAGACTTAACCAGATCAAAAGTTGACTGACAAACTTCATCCCAGACAAAAGAAACACTGGACCTGAGCATACTAGACAAAGACTTCATCTTACTGGCATAGTCTGGAATGAATCGTGAATAAAATTCACACAAACCCAAAAAAGACCGCAACTCATCTTTATTTTTGGGTACAGGACAGTCCACCACAGCTTTAATCAACCCCGGTCTAGGGGAAACACCTAAACCAGACACCAAATGACCCAAAAACTCAACTTCTCTTTTCCAGAATTCACATTTGCTCTTTTTAACTACGATACCTTTAGTGTCAAACTTCTTGAGCACAGGTTTGAGGATGAAATCATGTTGATCTAAAAATTTGTCAAAAATTAAAACATCGTCTTGAAAAATCACAACTCCCTTGACATTTTTCAAGACACTCTGCATGATTCTCTGAAAAACCGAAGCCGCAGAGGCTAGCCCAAAAGGCATTCTGCAAAACTGAAAAGTCCCAAAGGGAGAATTGAAAGCTGTGTAATGTCTTGAATCTTCCTCCAGAACAATTTGGTGATATGCAGAGGCCAAATCGATTTTAGAAAACCACTGCGCATCTCTCAACTCTTCCAACAAATCACCAATTTTAGGAAGTGGGTGGGCGTCCACCCAAATTTCCTTATTAAGACTCCTGAGATCACAACAAAGACGAATTTCACCATTTTTTTGCGTGCTACCACCAAAGGACTAAGCCATAAACTAGACTCAATAGGTTCTATGATACCATTATTCTCTAGCCTCTCTAGCTCAGTTTTAAGATCAGCCCTCAAACTGAATGGTACAGATCTAACCTTATGTTTCACAGGAATGGCATCACACTTAACTTTGATCCGATGTTTAAATCCCACAATTTCACCAAGTGAGTCTGAAAATACTCTGGGAAACTCTTTCTCAAGAGGTGAAGAATCAGGCATATCTAGCACAACAAGTACCTGCTCTTTTGCTCCGGGTCGTAGTAACATACCAAAAAGACCTTGATGGTACCATCCCAAAATGTTCAATCCACGCACGGCCACGTATATCTTGCCCTGTATCTTCCTATCTTTGAATTGCAAGATGTCTTCAATGAAACCCTCCAAAACTATCTTGTGACCCTCGTAGGAAACAGGTGCTCTATTAGGAGGAAACAGTTCCCTGTTAGACCATGACTGCTTAAACAATTCCATAGAAATCATGGTTATCCTGGCACCAGAATCTACAAGAAGCTTTAAACAAACATCACCTACAAAAATATCTACATAAGGATCTACACACTCCTCAGGGTTCCCAGTGACAACATCATCGTCTGTGACAGTAACAATCATATCCTTAAATTCATTCACCATGTCACTCTCGGAAACATGCTCATTCTCCAACACACAACTGACCTTTTCAGGTTTACTCAAGCTGGCTTGGCAAACTTTAGCCAAATGCCCAAACTTCCCACATTTATAACACTTAGCGTTTTTCCCTGGGCAAAAACTGTTTTCTTTAGAGTGTGGGGCATAACCACACCTATAGCACATGTTCTTCTTAGAAAAATGTTTCTCTTTAAACTTTTCTTTTTTTTGTAAGTTAGACCTAGATGTGGGAGACACAACAGCATTTACATTCTCTTTATGCACATCAGTTTTACATAGCTCCTTAATTAACGTTTGAGCTAGTTCAAGACTCTTAGCCACTTTAATAATTTCCTCTAAAGAAGGATTACCCATGGTAAGTAGTTTCTGTTGGATATGTTTGTCACTACAATGAGCGATGAATTGATCCCTTACTAACTGATCCTTAAAATCACCGAACTGGCATTCGGCACAGAGTTTGCGTAAAGCACTCAAATATGAATCAACGTCTTCACTCTGAAGTTGTGCTCTTTTAAAAAACTTGTGCCTTAATACAACCAGACTTGGTTGAACATCAAATTTGATAACAAGTTTTTTAATGGTTTCTTGATATTCATCTATAACTTCTCCTTCAGCAAGAACCAAATCAGGCAAATGTTTGTAGACCTCCCTACCCTCAAACCCCAAACAATTTAGAAGTAAAAACTTCTTTCTTTCAGCTCTATACCTGGAAGCGCCAATGGCACCTATATAGGTTTCAAACCCATTAAACCACTGCCTCCACTGAATTTGAGGCGTACCTGGATTTTCTAAAAATGGGGGAGGTTGATTTACAGCTTGCATTTTCCTTTTTTTTTTTAAAACAATGCCTAATGTAAAATGTGGAAGAAAGAAAAAAATCAAAACTTCCTTATTCACAACAAACTAACATCAAAATTAAAGTTCTATAACATGGAGATGAATGTCAAAGTCTTACTGCTAGTTGTGCAAGTTCTTGCGATGCAGACCTGGAAAAAAAATGTGTAATTAAAACAAGAAAAGTGACACACTCCAGGAGAGCACAAAACGAAGTAATCCTCTCTTTCCACAGCAAGCGATGACGTCTAAGTGGTGAAAATAGTAATTCAGACTTTGATAGTGAGGAAAGCTTAACTGAAAAGTCACTTAGTTGGCGCTTATGTGAGGAAACGGAATGACGCCTCACGATAAACAGATCAGGAACTTCCTGAACCGTCACACTGAGTGCACGTCGAAGCATCCAATGCGTACACGCTGACAGCCTCTGTGACGCGCTACCGGACCACCAATCCCTGACGAACGTTCTAATGCGTCATCATTTGACAGGAGAAGTCAAGAGGAGACAAACTCGCTGGGGAAACACTGAATAACGGTCACTGTTTGGGAGGTAAGCTGCAGAGGTATCACGATAAAACGCAGACACTTTTAAAAAGAAAAGTCGCTATAAACAGAAGCGTCTCAGCAGAAGCGTGTCAGTAGAGCATACACTCGGCAAGCAGAAACGTCTCCGAAAGGCTCTTTCACCTTCACAAATCACTGTGGCATAAACAATGACCTACACTGCGACCTCCTCACCTTACGTAAATATGTGAAGACGCTGCTGCTGGGGAAAATCAATTCCCTTTGAAATAACAGCCGCTGGAGAAGGGAGTAGGGTCATAGAGTTTAAGCACAATCTTGGTCGAAGAAAGTCATTTTTCATTTTCAACTCGAAGCAGTGGCTCGCTTTTTTCTTTGTTTCTTTAGTTGTAAATCATTCACAGGTCCTCGTCGCCAAAATAATGTTGTGGGTTGCGGGTAGCAATAACACTCAGGAAACTGGATTATTTAAAGTTAGAGAATTTATTCTCAGAGAAACGAGCCACCGCACCATACACTGGCACAGGGAACCACCAACTGACAATAAGTAGAATTAGAACATCATCAGAGGCACCATGACAACCTAATAAGTTCCAAGAGGAAAACATAAAAGCACTAGCAAATACAACAACATGGTTCACCCATCAGGCTTAGTTTGCTGGCCACTGCCTTACTTTCACATTCCACCAGCACATCAACATCCTCATCATCACTTGCACCACCACACAGTTCATTATTGTCCTGACCAGCATGCAATAAGTTCATAGTTCCCCTAACCTCAATTTCATCACACTTACTCTCTAGAAAAATGTCATCTCTTCCTACACTTATGATACATCGCCTTTAAGGCGAGACACTGTGGACATTTCCAGATGTTCAATTATTTCACATCTGTAGAACATTCTTCAACATATTGACAAGAGCTCTCAATAGGCTTGGCTACACTTGATGCCTTATCTAAGGATGGTTCATTGAGACTTAACAACATCTCTCTTCATCTTTGAAGTGCAGCTGATCAATTGATTCCTTATTATTTCATCATGCATGTCCTTGAATTTAGACGTTCCTGCTAGGAATGCAGAATAGCCACATACTGATCAATAGTCACTCCTGCAACTGTGCCCTTGAGAAGAACTGTTGCTCTACTACTGTGCTAATTTTCTTTCCAAAGTAATCTTCGAGCACCTTCTTGAAGATCACATATTAATTAATCTGCTAAGTCCTCATCCATATCAGAGGGGCACGCTTGTTATCTGCACCATTCATACGAATTTTTTTTTAACTCTCTTCTTCTTTCCACCAGAAAACTATAATTTAGCAAGGCCAGTTTCTTCTTCGCTAAGAATACAACCTTGCCAGTTGTCTCCAAATAGATTTCAAAAGTCTCCTGCCAATCTTACCAAGGCATAATTGATATCATGGGCTAGGTGAAATGTATGTGGAGCTACAACAGATGTCATTATGGCAGAAATAGTACAGGCACAGCAGTCAAGTAGAATAACTCCTCCTCCTACTAAATCATGCAGATATAACTATAATAAACTAGTAGGAGCAACACAATAAACTTAAATAACAAAGTGGTCCACGTTCTCTGATAGATTTTCTCAGCACACAATTGGTCTTATTTTTTGGTGCAGTTGGTTCCCTTCACAATCTTTAGTAGTTTGTAAGTCCTGGGTGAACATGAGCCTCCTCACACACTGAATCAATCAACCTTCTCAAAACAAAACAATTGAAACCTAGGAGAGCCTAGAATGTTTAAAAGTCAAAATTGTCAAGAGGTCAGTGATAGATGAGCAGGACGGATGTCACATGTACACTGTAACAACACTACCAATGTGGCACCGCTCTCCTTATTCAGCTTCTGGCTATTGGCAGAAGAACTTGCTACTGGCCAAAGCATGAAGTATGGTCACAATCCATCACCGATAGACAAAAAGTACTTGAATGCTGAGGACAGGTGCAAGCTATTTGAGGTAGGCGATCTTCACTTCACACTGAAATTCCACACTTGTGTAGCAACAGCCATGCACTTCTGCTCTGGGCATGGCGAAGCGCAAGTAACCGAACTCCCATACAGTGAGGCAACAAACTCAGGGTTTAGCACAACCCAGCTACCTCACTGAGGCTATACTGTCAATACAGTAAACAGAACAGTTTTTAAGAGATCCTTTAATTGCTCTTTGAAACCATAGTTCTGCTCCTCATTTCTACCAAGACAACGTTGACCATAAAAGTGGTGGCCTTGGCAGCTGACCACTCCCACAGCGTAAATTGGTTGCCCCCAGCAGCGTGGAGAAAGGAGATTTATTGGCATACAAGCAAAACCAGCCCAGCCAGCTACTGAGCATTAACTGACAACTAGAGAATACAGAATACTCTGTGTTAATTCTAATTTATACAGAGCACTTGCTGCTGTTCACAGAACCCAGGCATAAAAAGAAAACTCTCTGGCATGATAACATAACATTTTAAATATGTTCTGATAGACAGCACCGGCAGTTGAGTTTGGAGTTCGATGGATAAAGAGCTCAAATGGGCAGTAGCTGCTCCTGCAAAAGGTGCTATGCGTTTGAGAGGTTGTGAACCTTTGAATTAGAAGAAATGCTTAGCTTCTGTGTACTCTGTCATCCAGAAATAGTGAATAATTTGGTCAGTTATGTGCAAGATCACCGGATGTCTTCATGGCACCAACAACACTAGGTGCTTGTTCTCGGTTTTATTTTAAGAGCCAGATGCATGCCGAGAGGTGTGATTCACCTTTCCATCAATAAGACTAATGAGACTTACTTAACAAGCTATAATGGTTTGTAAAAGGAAAGGCAAGAGCTGGAGAGGTCTTGTACTTGGTGACATGGAGCGATCTGTTAAAATTAGATTAGAAATGTAATGAATTGTTTTATATGCCAAGCAGCATATTTGGAGTGTGATTCTTGACTCAACCGAAAGCCAATGATGCTCTCTCAGAATTGATGAGGCAGGGTTATATATCTTTCTGGATACAAAAGTGTATAAAGCAGCTTTGGCAGTGGCAAGTGAAGTCTGAGGGGGTAGACACCACCAACCGGTGTGTATGGGTATATGGTGTTCCGGTCCATGTATACGCCGCCCCCCGCAACACCAGACTGCACTACGACTCCATCACCCTCCACGCACTCAACCCCGGACGATACCACCCCTGCTGCCAGGCCATCCCGAAGCACACCCAAGGGTCTTTCACCTGCTGGAACTGCAGATACACCAGCATCCAGTCCACCAACCAGAGAACCCAACCACCCCAGATGCATTCTCCTCAACACCCGCTCCGCTCGCAAGCACGCCATCGAACTTTGGGACCTCCTAGACTCTACCTCCGCCGACGTCGCCTTCCTGACGGAGACCTGGCTGAACGCCACCTCAGCACCTGACATCGCCATAGCCATCCCACAGGGCTACAAGATCTCCCGCAGAGACCGCGCCAACGGAGCTGGAGGGGGAATCGCCATCGTCCACAAAGACACCCTCAGAGTCTCGACCAACACCGACGAAACCCTCACCACTGCCGAGCACATGCACTTCCAGATCCACACCTACCCGAACACGACTCTCAGAGGAACACTCGTCTACAGACCATACGGACCACGTCCACAGTTCAGCGACACCATCGCCGACCTTGTCAGCACCCACGCCTTCGCCTCCACGGACTACATCCTCTTCGGGGACCTGAACTTCCACCTCGAGAACAACAACAACGCCAACTCCACTGCCCTGATTGACAATCTCGCAAACCTCAGACTCAAACAGCTCGCGACAACACCCACCCACGCCGCTGGACACATGCTAGACCCCATCTTCTCTGCAAGCCCCCACGTCTCCTTCAACCACACCACCGTACCCCACTGGACCGACCACAGATGCGTCCACTTTACCTTCAGGAAACTCACCACACACCACCACACCCAACAGTTGTCACGCCGCAGCTGGGGCAAGGTCACCAAGGACCAACTGACCACCACCCTCGCCCTGAGACCACCCGCCGACCCCACCGACCCCGACACCGCCGCTACCAACCTCAAACAGTGGATCAACGACTGCACCAACACCCTCGTCGCTCTCAAGATCTCCACAACCAACCACACCAACAAGAAAGCCGCCTGGTACACCGAAGACCTCCGGACCTCCAAGCACACCTGTCAGAAGCTGGAGAAGAAATAGCTCCGCGACCGATCACCAGACAGCCTCACAGCCAACAAGAACGCCACCCGCAGACACCACCAACTCATCAGGACCGCCAAAAGGACCGCCTTCAAGGACTGCCTAGACAACAACGCACACACCACCAAAGAGCTCTTCAGCATCGTGAAAGAACTCTCCAACCCCAGCTCCAACACCAATGACATTCCACCATCACAAGACCTGTGCGACTCCCTGGCCACCTTCTTTCACCGCAAGATCACCGACATCCACGACAACTTCAACTACGACACCCCCACACCCAACACCAAAACCACCATCCCGCAACCTCCACCCACACCAGTCGCCTGACCGCCTGGTCCACCGTCAGCGTCAGCGACGAAGACACCATCAAAACCATGAACTCCATCCACTCTGGATCCCCATCCGACCCGTGCCCTCACCACGTTTTCAACATAGCCAGCACAACCATCGCACCCCACCTCCGGAAAACAATCAACATCTCCTTCGAGACTGCATCCTTCCCGGAAAGCTGGAAGCACGTCGAGATCAGCGTCCTTCTGAAGAAACCCAAGGCGGACCCCAAGGACCTCAAGAACTTCTGGCCCATCTCTCCGCTCCCGTTCCCGGCAAAAGTGGCAGAGAAAATTGTCAACAAACAGTTAACCCGATACCTCGAAGACAACAACATCCTGGACCCTTCCCAATCCAGCTTCCGCAGCAACGACAGCACCGAGACTGCCCTCATCGTCGCCACCGACGATATCAGGATCCTGATGGACAAAGGAGAAGGAATATGCTACTTACCAGTATGCATCTGTTCTTGGCATATAGGGCTGCTGACATTCATATCTGTGCATAGATCGCCGCCTAGTGTTGGGTCCGGATGATTGCACATTGTTGTCCTGGAAGAGTCTTCGAAGAATCACGAGATAGGTGGCACCTCCCTCGGACTACAGTGCGCATGGGCATCCTCTCCATCCCCAGATTGTTTTTCGCCATTGTGGCAGAGATGGAGTATAGTACAGTAAGAGATTGCCATGCAAAGAGTGAATGCTACAGCTGCGATAGGCACCGGGGAGGTGGGTGGGCGATATGAATGTCAGCAGCCCTACATGCCAAGAACAGTTGCATACTGGTAAGTAGCATATTCCTTTCGCGGCATGTGGGCTGCTGAATTCATATCTGTGCATAGAATGTATAGCAGTATCTCCCCTAGCGGTGGCTACCTGTGGGAGCTGCAGCAGTCTGGAAGAGAGTTTTGAGAACGGCCTGGCCTACAGCAGCTTGCACACAATAGTGTTTTGTAAATGTATGTGTGGTTGACCATGTGGCTGCTCTGCAAATTTCGTGTAAAGGAATATTTCCTAGGAAAGCCATGGATGCCCCTAGCTTGCGTGTGGAATGCGCCCTAGGGGGAACTGTTAAGGTGCGTTTTGCCTTTAAATAACATATCTGAATGCACTTAACGATCCATCTGGCTATACACGACTTTGAAATAGGGTTGCCTTTGTGTTGTGGTGAGAAAGCAGCAAACAACTGTTTTGTTTTTCGAAATGCCTTAGTTCTATCTATATAGTATAGCAGAGCTCTTTTTACATCTAGAGTATGCAAGGCCCTTTCAGCTACTGTCTGTGGGTTCTGAAAGAACACTGGCAGTTCTATAGTTTGATTTATATGGAAATGGGATACCACCTTTGGCATGAATTTAGGGTTTGTTCTGAGAACTACTCTATTTGCATGTACTTGAATGAATGGCTTTTGAATAGTTAGGGCTTGCAGCTTGCTAACTCTTCGAAGCGAAGTAATGGCAATAAGGAAAGCCACCTTCCAAGTAAGACACAGTAGTTCGCATGAGTGTAGTGGTTCAAAAGGTGGTCCCATAAGTCTGGTTAAAACGACGTTTAGATTCCGGACTGGTGAAGGTGGGTGTCTTGGAGGAATGACGCGTTTAAGTCCTTCCATAAACGCTTTAATTGCTGGCACCCTAAATAGTGAAAGGTGTTGCCTGTTTTGCAGATACGCTGCTAACGCAGCTAAATGGATCCTGATGGATGAATAGGCTAAATTGCAACGTTGTAGGTGCAAGAGATAGCAAATGATGTTTTGAGTGGAAGCATCAAGTGGGTTAATGTCATTGTTATTACAGTAGATGGCGAAACTTTTCCACTTTGATGCATAACATGCTCTGGTAGTGGGTTTTCTTGCCTCTTTGATAATATTCATGCAGTCTGGAGGCAAGTTGAGGTATCCAAACTCTAGGATTTCAGGAGCCAGATCGCTAGGTTCAGCAGTTGCGGGTCTGGGTGTTGGATTTCGCCATGGTTCTGGGTTAGAAGACTGGGTGTGAGTCGCAGTCTTTGATGAGGCACCACTGACAGTTCTAGGAACGCTGTGTACCATGGTTGCCTCGCCCATGTGGGAGCAACCAGGATTAGTTTCAGAGAATGTTGGCACATTTTGCGTGCCACTAGCGGTATTAATGGAGCTGGGGGAAAAGCGTACGCAAATTTGCCTGACCAGTTCATCCATATCGCATTGCCCTGCGAATGCGGATGTGGGAACCTGGCGGCAAAGTACTGGCATTTTGCGTTTTCTCTTGTGGCAAAGAGATCTATTTCCGGGTGTCCCCACTTCCGGAAGAATGGTTGGAGCACTTTGGGGTGAATTTCCCATTCGTGTATCTGCTGGCTGTGCCTGCTGAGCAGGTCGGCTACCTGATTGTCCTTGCCTGGGAGGTGCTCCGCCATGAGAAACATGTTCCTCTGAATGGAACATTTCTACATTGCTTGAGCCAGGTGCGACAGCTGAGGTGAGTGTGTCCCTCCTTGTTTTTTAATGTAATACATAGCTGTCATGTTGTCCGTCCGGATCAACACAGCCTTGTTGCATAAGTGTGTTTTGAAAGCTTTCAGGGCTAGAAAGACTGCCATCAACTCCAGAAGGTTGATATGCATTTTATTTTGCTGTACAGTCCAGAGTCCCTGTACTGTGTAGTGTAGGACATGAGCTCCCCATCCTATTAGGGATGCGTCCGCGGTTAACACTACTTGTGGGACAGGCTCTTGGAACAGTCGTCCCTTGCAAAGGTTTTGTGGATTCCACCAATGCAGAGAGTTGTATGCCCGACTGGTCACCAACACTAGGTCCTTTAATTGCCCGTGAGCCTGGTTCCACTGCCTTGCTAGGCATTCTTGGAGTGGACGCATATGTAGACTATGAATATGCATCATGCTTATTAGCTGCATAAACACTCGAGCTGGTAGTGAGTGTTGGGGTCTGAGTGGTGGAGAAGCGTGGCTCAGTGGTTAGAGGCGGCAGACCCGGAAGCTGAGATCGGCCGTGGACCAGGGTTCGATTCCCCGCCTCAAAAATTCCACGGACTCGACAATTCTCGCTCCGGTGCCTACTCGACTCACGGGGTCACACTCTGCAACTCTGGGCAATAGCTTGCTTAATCTCCACTACGGCCCCTCGCGGCGGGATGCCTGGCTTTCACCTTGTGGATACCCTGCCGGGGTATCTCACAGGGGAATACCAGGACGGGTTCCCTAAGCAAGCGCCTTGATACCTTCGGGTGATACGTGCGCTATATAAGTCGCAATACATACATACATACATACAATTTTTGTATCAACATTTGCATTCCCTTGATCCGTGCTGTGTTGGGATATGCTTTTGCTGCCAGTGTATTGATTGTTGCTCCCAGGTATTGTTGGACGTGGGAGGGTTGTAGATGTGATTTTGGATAGTTTAGTGAGAATCCTAAACTGTGCAGGAGATGTATGGTCTTTGACATGTGGTTGGCACATTGCTGGGCTGTTGGCGCGTGTATTAGCCAATCGTCCAGATAGGGGTACACATGGATGTGTTGCCGTCTGAGATGTGCTGCAACTGTAGCCAGACATTTGGTGAACACTCTTGGAGCTGTTGTGACACCAAATGGTAGGACCTTGAACTAGTAGTGTTGTCCCTGAATGGTGAACCTTAAATACTTTCTGTGAGCAGGGTGTATTGATATATGAAAGTATGCGTCCTTGAGGTCTAAGGTTGCTAAGAAGTCTCCCTGGCGAAGCAATGGTAAGACTTGCTGGAGAGTGAGCATGTGATAATGCTCCGACAAAATGTATAGGTTGAGGGGCCTGAGGTCCAATATTGGCCTGAGAGACCAGTCCTTTTTTGGAATAAGGAAGTATAGAGAGTATACTCCTGTTCCTTGATGTTGTAGTGGGACTGGTTCTATGGCCCCCTTTTGCAGCATACTGATGACCTCTTGCTGTAGTAGCGTTATATGTTCCTGTGACATTGGACGGTGCACGGGTGGTATGTTGGGTGGAGGCGAGGTGAGTTTGAGGCAATAGCCATGTTGGATAATTTGCCTGACCCACTTGTCTGTTGTGATATTTAACCAGACTGGCAGAAAGTGTTGGATCCTTCCCCCGACTGGTGTTATGTGGTCTGGGGGTAGTGGTAAGAAGTCACTGCTTGGTGTTAGTGGAGGATCTATTTGAATTGCCTCCACAACCTCTTCCCTTGGTATAGTTTCCTCTGTATCCACCCCTGTTGTTTTTTTTGTTGTATGTGGATTGTGTGTTACTTTTGTAGTTGGAGGATTGCTGTGAGGCATTATTACGCGCTCCTCCTCTATAATTGGAGCGACGAAAGGAGCCCCGGTGTTGTTGGGACTGGAGAGCTCCCATAGACTTCGCAGTTTCAGCATCTTTTTTCATTTTGTCCAGAATTGAGTCAACTGCCGGACCAAACAAAAAGTCTGGGTTGATAGGCTGATTAAGTATCGTGGATTGGACTTAATTTTTAAAGCCCGATATGCGAAGCCATGCGTGGCGCCGGAGCAGCACGCTTGTATTGATGTATCTGGCAGCTGTGTCTGCTGCGTCTAGGGCACATTTAATTGAGGCATTGGTGATGAGCTTTCCTTCTTGTATGAGTTCATCTGCCTGCTGTTTGTAAGGATCAGGTAAGTGTTGGAGAATGTCTTCCAAGCTGTCGTAGTGCGCCCTGTCATATCTGGCCAGCAAGGCCCGTGTGTTGGCTATTCTCCATGAGTTTGCTGCTTGAGCTGCTACTCTCTTGCCTGATGCCTCAAAGATTTTTGACTCCTTGTCTGGAGGAGAAGCCTCTCCAGTAGTCTGGGAATTGGCACGCTTACGTGCGTTGAATACCACTAGGGAGTCTAGGGGTAGCTGCCCCTTGATATATGTAGGGTCTATAGGAGCAGCCCTATACTTCTTTTCAATTCTAGGGTTTATGACTCTTGCTCTAGCAGTGTCCTTAAAAATGTCACTTGCGTGTTTTAATACGCCCTTTAGCATTGGGAGTGTTTTAACATGTCTCTCAGATGTTGTTAATGTATCAAAGAGGAAGTCTTCCTCAATAGCATCAGAGTGCATATCTACATTATGGTAGGTTGCTGCTCTATCCAGTAGTGAATTAAAGGCTACCGTGTCTTCTGTGGGTGAAGGCTTAGTTGGGTATTTTGCAGGGTCTGAAATGGGCAGAATCCCCTCAGTGTTTGGTTCCCCTCCCCCACCCCATGGCTGTGAGTGAGGGTCCGCAAGTGGGTTTTGTGGATAACCAAACCCTACATCTGCGACCTGATCTTCGTCTGGGTTGTAGTCAGAGCTTGCAGGTGAGGCTGGGGCATATGGGGTATGAGGCATAGCTGGACTGATAGGTTCAAAGAATATAGGAGAGGTAGCACAGTCTCTCTTCTTTTTCAGGGGAATTGTAGAAAAGTCTTCAGTTGGCAGAGGTCTTTTCTTTTTGGTGTACACAGTCACTTTCCCAGTGTTTGGGTCAATATACAGTTTTCACTGGTCTTTTGTGGAGGGATCTGGATGAATAAGTTCCTCTTCCACAGTCCTTGGTTTTGGTGCTGTAGCCTTTGTTTTGTCTTTTTTCGGTTCGACGCCTTTTGCTGTTTCAACCACTTTTGGTGGTTGGACCGGTTTATGATGTTTTTCGACAGGTTTTGTCGGTTGAACGTCTTTGGCTGGCCTCACCACTTTTTTCGGACCGAGCGGTTTTGTCGGTTCGACAGTGTTCTTAGGTGTTTTTGGAGCCTGCGGTTTTGGATCGATGCCCTTTTTCGGGTCGATGGGCTTCGGCTCGACCGATTTACTTTGGTCCACCTTCGGATTCGTTTTTGGGTCGACGGTAGTCTTTGGCGCAGGCCTTTGCTTTCATCGACCGTTTTTTTCCCCTTGTCGATACCTGAGGCTTGTTTACTCGATTCGACGTGCTTCCTGGGGGTTGACTCGACGTGCTTTTGTTTTTGTGTTGATTCGACGTGTTTTGGCCTCAAGGTTAACTCGACGGCTTTCGGCTTCGATGTCGACTCGATAGCTTTGGTCTTCAATGTCGACTCGATGTTCTTTGGCTTCAAAGGTTGTATCGGTACTGTGGCTTTCGGGTCGACGCCCTTCGGCTTAGTCACCTTCGGTTCGACGTAATTCGGTCCGAAGATCGTATTGTCGACGAGTTTCGGTTTCGATTGAACCGGTGTCGTATATCGTGTCTCAGAGGGCTCTTTTTGTGTGTTCTTAGCCGGGCGGTATGGCGGGGCTGTAGAACGAGGTTGTTGATCTCGGTTAAGGCCTGCTGGCGATGCCTCGACCTGAGTCTCTGATATTGGTGTAGTGTCTATATGGGGCGGTGTACTAACGGTTCGCCCCTCGTCGTTATCGGAGTCGTCTTCGACCACTACGATGTCTTGATCATATTCCTCGAGATCGACGATTAGTTCTCCTTCTTCGAGGAAATATTCGGAGTCGTGCTCCGAGTATTGTTGTTCGTGTTGATCCGAGTCCTCGGCGCTTGCTAGATCTCCGTCATCGTCAAAGATGTTCTCGGGTGCTGGCGCCGACCTTTGCATTTCTTGCCTCGTCGCCCGTCGATTCCGGATAATTTTTTTCGATCGGAACTGGGCACAGGCTAGGCAACTATCTTCATTGTGATCTGGAGATAGGCATTTGTTGCACACTGGATGCTTGTCTGTGTGTGGAAACTTCGAGTTGCACTGCGGGCAGTACTTGAATGGACTTCGTTCCATCGACGGTCGGTCCACGTGGTGTCGAGAAGGCCTCTCGGCCCGATTCGACGACCGGAGTGCAACAAATGTTCAAAAAGTGTATCGGTAACGAGCGCTGAACAATACCGACGGATCCGAAGGCCTTTTGAAAAGTTTTCCTTGATTCCGAACTTGTAGAGTAGGAAAGTACATCCGAACCCAATGGCGGAGAAAAACAATCTGGGGATGGAGAGGATGCCCATGCGCACTGTAGTCCGAGGGAGGAGCCACCTATCTTGTGATACTTCGAAGACTCTTGCAGGACAACAATGTGCAATCATCCGGACCCAACACTAGGCGGTGATCTATGCACAGATATGAATTCAGCAGCCCACATGTCTCGAACACAGCCGCCCTCATCCTCCTCGACCTGTCAGCTGCCTTCGACGCGGTCTGCCACCGCACCCTATCAGTGCGCCTCCATGACGCCGGAATTCAAGAAAAGGCCCTGGCCTGGACCACATCCTTCCTCTCCGGCAGAACCCAGAGCATCTGCCTCCCACCCTTCTGCTCAAAAACCACCGAAATCATCTGCGGCGTCCCACAGGGATCCTCCCTTAGCCTGACGCTGTTCAACATCTACATGGCACCTCTCGCCCACGTCGCACAACTGCACAACCTCAACATAATCTCCTACGCCGATGACACCCAGCTGATCATATCCCTCACCGAAGACCCCCACACCGCCTAAGCCAACCTCCACAGAGGAATGAAGGCAGTTGGCGACTGGATGAAGGACAGCAGACTGAAGCTGAATTCAGACAAGACGGAGGTCCTCATCCTCGGACCCACCACATCAGCCTGGGACGATTCCTGGTGGCCCACATCGCTAGGCACAGCCCCGGAACCCACCGACCACGCACGCAACCTGGGGTTCATCCTCGACTCCACCCTCTCCATGACCAAGCAAGTCAACGCTGTCTCCGCGTCCTGCTTCAACACCCTTCGAATGCTCCGCAGGATCTTCAAATGGATCCCTCCCGATACTAGAAAAAAACATCACCCAGGCCCTCATCACCAGCAGACTCGACTACGGGAACGCCCTCTACTCAGGAACAACAACCAAGCTCCTGAGACGACTACAACGAATCCAGAACGCCTTGGCACGACTGATCCTCGACATCCCCCGACGCAGCCACATCACACCCCACCTGAGAGGCCTACACTGGCTCCCTGTCAACAAGAGAATCACCTTCAAACTCCTCACCCACGCACACAAAGCGCTACACAACACCGGACCAACATACCTCAACAACCGACTCAGCTTCCACACCCCCACCCGCAACCTCCGCTCTGCCACCCTCGCCCTCGCCACAGTTCCTCGTATCCGGAAAACCACCGCCGGCGGCAGATACTTCTCCTACCTTGCCGCCAAGACCTGGAACGCTCTCCCTACCAGCCTACGACAGACCCAGGACCTGCTGGCCTTCAGAAGACTTCTCAAGACCTGGCTCTTCGATCAGTAACAGCCCCCCCCCCCCCCCCCAGCGCCTTTAGACCCTTGCGGGAATGTAGCGCGCTTTACAAATGCATTGATTGATTGATTGATTAAGGATGCGTGTGTTAACCTGCTTGGTTTGTTTGATATCTAAAGGGCTACATATGGTTAACTTGGAAAGTTTGAAATCTATTGAACAACAGTTGGTGATAGGTGTATGATACGACTGTTGCATATGCAGTCTTATGTCCAACAGTACTTCCAGGTCAAAGAAGACAGTTTTCTCTCTAAAGGATAAAAAACAAAAGGCTTTTATTGGTAGCGTACAGAAACAAAAAACATCATTGCAAAGGTACAGATGTGCGCAGACTGTAGGATGGGGAAAATACCTAGAGGGAAGAGACGACTGTAGCCTAGATACAACGAAAAACAGTCCCTCTCTTTGGAAAATCTTGCAGAGACACCCAGGCCAGAGCACAGCTCGAGCCAAGGTCAGGCAAAGGCACAGGATACGATGAGGGCTTCATAAATGCTATTAGTGTTTAATAGAAAAAAAATACTGCAGTTGTCTCAAAGGCAATAAATGAAGACAGGTGACTCACATTGGGAGACCTAAGAGTGATACAGAGCCGACCTCAGACATAGGTGTTGGAGGTGCAAAATGGTATGTTGCATGGAACCCAGGGCAGAATGTATAATTGTACTCATTTACTAGAGGTAGGCTTCATTAGAGTTATTGGGCAAGGGTCATTTCAGGCTGGTTTACAAATAAATTTGCATATCGCTATAGAATGAGAAGACTAGATGATCCCACTAGTATAGGCTACTGATGAGGACTAGATGTAAGCCTTCCATAGAGATGAATGTGTTGAGCCCAGTGGAAGTAGGAGGAGTCATACACACTTTCTAGGTGAGGAATCTGGCCTACTCATTTGAAGTGGGGTCAGATACATTTTTAGGAGAGGGATTAGGTCCTCAAATGAGGACTGTGCACGGGATGACATGAGGAAGGAGAAGGGTGCTCAGGTCCACTGGTGAGGAGGGGACAGGCTCACTGAAGTAGATAGTGAGGATAAGCTCACTAAAGGAGGGAGAGGGCCAAAACTGTGAGGGGGAGGGAGCCTAGACCCACTGTGAGGGACAGTGCTAAGGGCCACTGGCAGGACAGCATCAGCACGATTTCTTTGGGGGCCCCTGCATCATGGATTAAAGTACACATCTATTGGCACACCGAGGCTTCATGTACAGGGATGAGTCCAAATCAAACCCTCTTACGGAAAATTCTAATCCTGCTACCTCATATTCTCCTGACAGTCACTAACTCACTGCAAGATCTGGCTGCCATTACTAGCATGTACCCCATGTACAAGAAAACGGACTAGGAGCTTTGCACACTATTGAAGCCCTCTTATACACCAACTTGAGTTTTTGCTGGTTAAGATGAAACTAATCAATATACGATATTGTTGTGGCCGAAAATCCTTGTTTCCGCAAATTCGAGATCTCAACTTTGACATTCAAAGAAATCACGTTTTTTATATTAAAGGAGTTATTAAAATATCAAAACTTACGTGACTCCTTTCCATACTAACACCGAAGAATGCTACAACACAGGTGCCATTTTGTTGGCTGCTTTTTTAGTAACGCAGATTATAAAGAGAAATGTAATTCTGATATTCTGTACTTTTTTAGTACCATACGAACATGCTACAAACATGTCCTTTAGGATATGTAGAGAGTGATGAATACAGATGGAGTTGGGCTGGGGAGAGGAAGGAGCCCATGACTTCATACAGCATACTGCTGATAATCCAGCGGAGACTCACGCTGCCAACTAAACATTAAGTAAGCACCACATTACACTGTAGAAAAATTCACACATCCCTTTGAACTACCACACATTTGCCCTCCTTTGTTTATTTTTGGTTCACCTACTTTGATTCGCCCACTGTTTAATAAAGGCTGGATAAGATGGAATGACATCATCAAGAATGCAATTGAGAGTCAAATAGTTTTCCAAATTCTGCAAGCAGAAAAAGGTAGCCATTGAAGTTATACACAATGACTGGACAATGGTGCGACCTGTATGGCAGACAGGGAAATCTCAGTTGAGAAGCTGAAATATTTTGGGGAAAGCTTGGAAGCAGGAGGTGCAGAAAATACCACCTGAATACATTCCAGAAGGCACTTGGCTATCTGGCCAGGACAAAACCCTCAATTAAAGGTTGTCGGACAAAATAACATTTTTATGCACCCAGAATACCCATCAGAAATAGATATGAGTTATCTCTGTTCCCTTTGCCTCCACCAAACCGGACTACTTTGGGTCATCCAATGTGTGGTGCCAATCCATTGGAGCACTAATTGCTGGTCGTGATATCCCTGGCTGTGAAGCCGATTTTTTGTTGTGAATCCTGTTTAACCACAGTTCTATCAAATAGATATGGTGCATCTTCAGGCAACTGCTCCAGGCTGATTCTCTCCTGTACGGCGGAATCTCAGTTTCACCAAACCATTCAGAGAAGATATGCTTAGTTGGGGTGCAACAATTATACTGCTGCAAGGTGAATTAGTATGGAACTGTTAAACACCGATACACTTGCAAATTATAGTGCCCAGATTTGTGGCATTAAATTACGGGACCACTTGATTGGAGGAACCTTCAGTGTGGCATAGAACAGAGAGTTCCTCCTTAAGCATTAGCTTGAGTGGACTCAACCTCAAGGGAAACATTTGCACTTTTTCCCTCAACTGGTGCCATTCAGGTAAAGTCTCTCTTTACCAACTGGCAAAGTGCAAACAACCAGGCACCCACTCAAAGGCACTAAGACAAGAATGACAGAGATAAATTGAAAAGAGCCATAGAATGGCTTTGCCTATAATTTCAAGTGAAGGGGTAAGCTAGTAGCAAAGAAAAGAAGAGGGATTAAGAAGTTAAGAGGTACACCACATCTTTAACAGAAACTCAACATTCTTGTGAACGAAGTTTCTACAAATAGACAGTTTGTTTTCTTGAGACACGGTCACACCATTAGGAAAAATTGATACACCCTGTAAGGCAATGTAGCCCATCAGATGCCCACTAGCAAGAAGACAAACTTAGTGATTTTAAATTACCCCGCTAATTTTGATAGGCTGGAGCAGTCAGACATGAGTGGTCACTGCAATTTAATGCAATTTCACTTTGCACAATTTCATGATAGGCTGGAGCAGTCAGACATGAGTGGTCACTGCAATTTGATGCCATTTCACTGTGCACAATTTCACCCACAATCCCTAGCAAAGGGATACTCTAAATTGGACATCCACTAGCCATACTGCAACGGGGAACAATACTGATATGGGGTTTCTTTTTGTGGTAAGACATTACAGTTTCAAGAGAACAAGGAGAATATGTATTCTACCATTACATTTCAAGTGAAAGGAGCAGCATGGGATTGGGTGGGTATCACGCCGCAATAGCATCAGGATCAAGGGCAACACTTACACAAGAGAAATTCAATTTAAATCTTCTGTTGGCTTCAGATAAATGACAATGAGGAAATGGTACACAACATACCATCTCCTTGTTGCCAATTGTTGCTGTACTCAGTAGAGTGTATACTAGTGGAAAGTCTCTGAAAGCATACTCTGTCAAAAAACCTTACTACATTCAAATGTTCAACACTTGAACAACCACATGAAGTCAGACCTCCGTTAGTCATTGAGGTGTACTATTAAGAGAATTTATTGACTTACAAGTTTCAATGTTTCATTGATAACTTGCAATTCAGGTTTAGCACCATTGCCAAGTCTTCCTCTTCTATTAGCAAAACCTTTTAGTACATATGGGTGCACGTCTTCTTACTATATATTACGTCAAGTGTAATTTCTCCCACAATTCCACTAGCTGCTAAATGGAAGTGATTTTCATCTATCTACACTTGAGTGACTGATAAACACACAAAGTGAAAATTAATTTGTCAGTAAAAGTCAAGTGATCGCATTACTCATGCCCATAAAGAAAAATGTAATTTGCACAGGGGTACTCTTGAAAAGCACCATAAAAAGTGCTTCCTGATTAGCATCTGTTCTGACTTTGGTACCATTAAGGACTATCCCACAACGCACAACTTCTTGCAGGTCAAACCAAAGCCCATCAGCCTTTGACCCACGGATGACATCAACAAAGAACTCAATCGAGGCCTAGTTAAAGTAGAGGTAACATCTGTTTGAGGGTAAGTGGTCTTTGGGGTCAGTCGCCTTTTGTCCCAGGCACTGGTTACAACAGCCTACTTGCAGGAATACATAGTCGTGAAGATTTTCGTACGTGAGAGATGTTACAGTCTCTCAAGAGAATGAACAAACTACTACAATGGCACTACCTGGCACATTTGGATGCTATGTCTACAAGTCAAGTGTACCATTTCCTGAATAGTACTATCTCAGGGACTCAATTAATGCATGTGTACATTAACAACCTCAATAACTATGGTCCGAACTTAAGCAAATGGGCAAGAAGCACAAAAGACACCATGTGCTACCTATGCTTTAAATGGATGATGATTTGACACAGAGCCTAAAGGCTGATTTTCTCTTAGTGTCCTATTTTAAGAGTGACGAACTAGAGTAGGAATGTATTTTTGTTTATTTTTTAAAGCTAGCATTTATGTAAAATCTATAAATTAAAAAAGCTAGTTAAATACACAAGTGGACTATGGGAAAGAGGGCAATAGATATTCCTATGGCTTCTTTTGTAGGTAATTGGAAGGGATCCAGCCCTCCCAGAAGGGTCCCCCACTCAGGACCTTGCAAAACCACCAGCCACTGCTGCTCTTCTCATGAACATCAAAGACTGTCCCTTCCTTGAAGCTACTGGTTTCCTCATCCCCTTCAAAATCTGCTATTGCCACATAGAGACCATCTTTAGAAGACAACGAGGATGTCACTTCAGTATTATCCGCTTTCTCAGCTTGCTTGGGGGGGATCTTTGGCACAAAGCTGTTTCGTACTCTTGGTTCATCCTGACATGGAGGGGGAAGGAATGGCTTGGCCCTAGGAGGGACCATTGCAGGTCTGCTGGGTGCTGGATTCACTTTGGCTTCTTCAGATTCCTTCTGCGGCATGCTTGCCTCTGCTGGGATGCAAACGGAGGATGTTTTTTTGGGTGGAGGTGGTCTTCTGGGCGGGACAATGGGTCTTTGAGGCGGTTCCTTTTGAACAGGCAAGTTGGTCTTCGGCTCACTATCAACAACCCGGGAAAGGTCAGGAAGAACCCTTGCAGGAGCTTCTCTATGCGACTGGGTGTCAAGCTTTGGAGGACACCTGAAATCAACATTTGGCCGCTCTGGGGGCCTTCTAGGCATGTCCATTGGAGGTGCGCTAGCAAAGGAATTTTCAGCAGAAGCCGTATTTGTGGTGAAGTCCGGCTCATCGGGGACATCCTGTGATTTTGCAGCGGGTCGGAGCCTGCTCCTGAGGTTTGATATGTCAACTTTATCTTCAACTTGTGTGTCATTTTTGGGGGGAGGAAGTGGCTTGGGACGGACTTGAGGTTTTGCCTTTAAAAAGGGATTTGGGGGATCTGGCTTCTCATCCGGTTGCTCTTGCTTTGTCTTGACTGGTTTAGCAATGGGTCGAAGGTTGGGTTTTTTCAACTCTTTGGCTGAGAGATTATGGCCACAATCGAGGCCCATTTCATTCTTGAGTTGGAATTGTTTGGACTTGTCAGTTTTAGGCTCTATTTTCTTTAGGTCCTTGGGAGCAGCCTGTTTAGGGGGAATCATTGGCAATAGCCCACCTGGAGGCTTGGCTGGGGGTGGTCTTAAAAGCTCAGTCCTTTGCCTTTCAGGGATCTCTCCTTCTGACTTGATCATAGATTCCTTTCGTGGTGGGAGGACCGGTTTCTCCTCTGTCTCTTGATCAGCTATATCACTGAACCCTGTGTGCACCACAACATCCCGACTATCCAATGCAAAATGTTTGAGGCCATTATCTTTGCCCTTCCAGTCTTTGGACCACTTTGGCCCAGAATCAGTACCGTTCTGTGGGGGATCAGGAAGGGGTCGGCAGGGACCAGTGGCTTCTTCAGAGGAGTGATTCTCTGCCACTGAATCTCCTAATCGGAGCTGGGCCATCTCATTTGGCAGAGGGGCCAGAAAGTTGGGCCTCAGTGCGCTGCTGGTCTTCTTATACTTGTCGATGAATGTGGCAGGAGCCCACCCTTCCTTCTCCTCTATCTGAATGTACCACCAGCCACTTAGGTTCTTCTCAATGACCTGCAAAGTAGAGTGGATGATAAAACACCTTATTAAAGAAATGCACTAATTCCCTCCCATACCCCAAAACAAATTAATAATGACATAGGAGTCACCTCCAAATTTTATTGACAGTAGCCTTCTAGTAAGTATTAAAGCATCAAGCTTCATAGAGGCCACTCTTCCCACGCATCAGATACCTGATCACCTCCTTGCTTCTGTATGCATAGCAAGTATTTACAGTTATTTCTGGTTCAGGTTGGTTGTCGCTATGTTTCTCGCCTGAACCTGTGGAAATTGTGTCATGTGGCTCTGTGCTCCTAATTGCATGCCTACTGTGTCTATCAGGGGTGAGCATTACTACATACGTCTGCAAGGACTCCTCGGTTGTATCTGTGTGTGTGTGTGATGCTGGTTACATTATGTTTCTGCTACAGAAGACATGAGCAGGCTTTTCCCGTTGAAAGCATTGGACTGCCCCTAACAAGGCTGGCAGGTTGTGGGCTCCAAACCTGATTTGTATGCAGCTTGTTCCTATCTATACTGGGACACTGAGTAAAACCTCTATGAAATAGAATTCTAACCAGAATAACACAAGTGTTTAAAATCCATTGAAGTAAGTTGCTTATGATGAGTTCTTATCTTTCTTAGTCTGTTGATATCTGCCCAGTTCATTCAAAGACCATACAGAACAAGGTTTTCCAACATAAATCCAGGATTTATGATACGATTCCTAATTTTCAAGAAATCACCATAAGATAAAGGTACATAAAAAATGTCAACTAAGCTCATTTGCGCAGTCCATGGTTATACAGAAACTATTATAAGGATCCGGCCCCCAGGAAATACTTTGGACAAACCTGATATCAACCATCTGTGTTTTTCTTTAGTTATTTACTCAGTGGGGGCCTGCAAACAAGTTCAAAATTATATTGTTCTTGGTCAGGCCACTGCAGCCAATAAACAAGGAACTGTTCAAAGCATTTATCACTTATGTTTTATATTTTAGCCATTTCTGGGTCCCCTCTAGCTGGAAACGCAAGCAAACCGACACTGGTTTTGGCTCTTCGGCCTCATCAATGGGTCACGGCTTAAGTCCAACACCATAGAGAAGATGGGGCAGAGTCTGGATGCTCATGTACTCGAGGAGGATTGACTTTCACAATTACATTTAGTTAATCAACTGACCTATATTTTGCTATTGTTGCTTAACAATGATCTTGGGTTCCAAGACCTTTAAAATAGTGGCTGCTATTTCCAGCAAAACGATCTGAGTCTCAGCATGGAAGCACAGTCCACCTTGAAATTACCAAAGCCACTGCCTCTTAGATCACAGGAATTCCTAATTCTTGCACTAGGATTCAATATTATACCGGCTCTTTAACATCTGTAAGAGTTGCTTGGACATGTTTTGGCTGGTGAGGGGCATCCATATACTCAGTTTTTGAATGATATACAACTGTATCCTAAACGTGTCTATAAACATCAACATTAGGTATTAGGATGACTATCTTGAATGCACAGAGAGCTTAATGGTTTCCCTTCATCTAAAACCGAATCCAAGGAAGAGTGGATTTCTTCTTTATTCTAATTTTCTTCCCACACTATTACAGTTCCTACCTGGCTGCCCTACCTATCTTTGACTAGATCCCGCCCCCGTACACACACATACACTGGTTTCTGGTGCAAAGAGCTTGAATGTGTCCTCTTAAATCTAATTTACCATTCCTTAGTTGCATCTTCAAAAAGGTATACCTGCCACATTTTAACCTATCATTTGCCCGCAGAAATGTGTAGATCCCATCATTGGCCCATCTAATGCTTTTTGTTCGTCCACATGACCTTGTTGGCTAACTTAAGTTTAACATCTGAATATATAAATACAAGTTATTCTAATAATAGAAAAATGTTAATTGAAGCAAATTAATTTTAAAAGACAGTTTTGTTATGAGTTGTATTTCTCGGATTTTTTTTGGTTGCAGTGATTTATACGGGGTATTGCATTGAAAAGAGGGTGCATGGAGAGCACTTAAAAAGCAAATACATTTAATTACAAAAGAAGTGTGTTTAATAAAACATAGTAATTATAAACTATGATGAAAATTGGTAATTAATTCAAATTAATGCTAAAAAAGGATGCTTGGGTTTACACATCCACAGAACAGAAATTAATAACCTTCAGGGTATATCATTCTATTTGAAATCATTATAATTAATTTTAATTAGGTACATTAATAGATACAAACATTACAGATAGGAATCGTAGATAGTTGGATCATTAGGTTTGGGAAAATGAAACAAATGGTATGCTCCTACATTAAAAGTTAGTTATAAAAATATTAAATAAAAGAAAGGGTATAATTAGCTAGGATAAAAAGTGCATGAGTATAGCAACAATATTTTTTGTCAAATTTAAATGGATTAAAAAGGGAAATGAATAATTGAGGAATAATTTGCCCAAAGATGAGATAATGACATGGAAATGGTTCTTAATAGATTTGTCTTACCTTGACAAAGAAATGGCTATAGAAGAAATAATAGTGAAGACATAGCAGCAGAAGAAGTGGTAGGTGAGGAAATGAACAAGCTACTTACCTTCGGTAACGCCTTATCTGATAGAGACTATCTAGCCACAGAATCCTTACCTTGAAATTATCTCCAGGAGTCAGACTGGATCCGGAAACGTTTCTTGAGCAGTTACCCTGCGAGCCAGTAGGTGCCATCGTTCAGCTTCACATGGCGTTGTCGTCTGTGCCAGAAGTGACATGCCTGGTGCCCTTAAAGGCGCCACCCCACTGCAGTGACATAAGTTACTTTTTGCAACTTTCCACAACAGAACCACAGAATCACGAAATACACTGACCACTGGTGTGGAAAACTAGGGCCCTGAAAGGCGCAAGCTCAGTACCTAGAAATCTGTTCGCAGAGCAGGAGGATGGGTGAGTCGGTAAGGAATCTGCAGCTAGATAGAGTCTCTACCAGATAATGCATTACCGAAGGTAAGCAACTTGTTCATCTGATAGAGATTTCTAGCTGCACATTCCTTACCTTAGAATAGATCAAGTAATACCTCCCCAAAATTGGGGGCCTGCGGACCAATTTCACATGAGGAAGGGCTAAACGGCAAAATGCCCATCCCTACGGATCTGTTGTCCAGGCAGTAGTGTTTGGTAAACTTGGGCAAAAAAGCCTACATTGCTGCCTGGCAGATGTGCTGAACCGGAACTTTGCGTGCCGACTCAGTGGTTGCAGCTTTAGCTCTAGTGAAATGAGCACGCAATCCATCAGAGGGCTGCTTCTTAGCCAATGTTTAGCAGGTTTTGATACACTGCACAATCCATCATGAGATGGTCCTCTTCTGTACGGCGTGTCCTGTCTTCTCTATAACACACCCCACGAAGAGCTGGCGTCAACCCGGAACGCTTGCCTGCGATCAAGGTAGAACGACAACGATCTTTTTGGATCCAGATGGGGAAGTCGCTCCTCTTCCTTGGAGGGATGAGGCGGAGTGTAAAAAGTAGGCAGAGTGATAGATTGCCCTACGTGAAAGGGAGTGACCACTTCGGGAGACAGGAAGCTCTCGTACGAAGCGCCAGTTGCATGGGTAGATATTCAGATAAGGAGGCTTGGATGACAAGACCTGAAGCTCATTGACCCTCCGGGCAGATGTTATAGCCACAAGAAAGGCAGTCTTGATGGTAAGGAGCCTGAGTGGACAATTGTGCAGGGGCTCAAGGGGAGCTCGAGAACAAAAGTGAGGATGAGATTGAGGTCAGACTATGGCATAATAAAGGGAGAAGGTGGAACAAATGTTGTAAACCTTTCAGAAACCTATTTACAATAGGGGATTTAAAGAGGTATTGAACAGTGGAGAGCTAGCTCTCAGACCACCCAGAGCAGAGCCCTGCTGGGCAAGGGAAAGGATGAAAAGGCTAACTTGAGAAAGAGGGGCAAAAAGGCGATCAATGTCTTTCTGTAAACCATGACACATATTTTGCCCAATGGCAGGTGTAAAACGTCTTGGTGGAGGAATGCCTGGCTGTCAAGATAACGTCACAGACTTCGGGAGGTAGTTCAAAAGATGTCAACTGTTGCAGCTCAATCTCCAAGTTAGAAAGCGCAGTGTTGACAGGCTCGGGTGGAGAGTCCTCTCCTGCTACTGCACCAGAAGATCCTCCCAAATGGGCAGCCTGATCGGAGGACTGATGGCCGTGCTCAACAGCTCAGGATATCAGTCTCTCCATGTCCAGTCCGGAGCGACAAGGATTACTTGGGCGTGTCGTTCCTGATCTTCTTGAGCACTCTGGGCTACAGTGGTGTGGGCAGAAAGGTGTACAAGAGGCCAGACCTCCACAGAGCTCTGAGCGAGAGCCACCTTGGAGACTCCAGCGCACAGAACTGCAGATATTGTGTGTTTTCGTCGGTGGTGAAGAGATCTAACCAAGGCTCACCCTACTACTGAAAGAGACATTGCACCACCTCCAGATAGAGACACCATTCGTGATCCCTAGGCATCTGTGCCTGAGTTCTTCCGCTCTGGCATGCAGAGAGCCTGCCAGATGTTGAACTACCAGTGAAATGTCCTGCCATTCCAGCAATGCCCAGAGACGCAGGGCCTCTTGACAAAGGGTACATGACTCCACACTGTCCTGTTTATTACAGTACCACATGGAGGTGGTGTTGTCTGTGAACACCTGCACTAACCTTCCCTTGATGGAGGGTAGAAAGGCTTTTAATGCCAGTCGGATTGCCTGGAACTCCAACAGGCTGATGTGAAGTCCATATTTCGCCAGAGAGCGCTGATCACCACCTCTCTCGGGTGGCTGCCCTATCCCAGGAGTGGCACAGCTGTCAGATTGGGTCAGAAAGGGAGAAGGGTCTGCCACTGACCTCATTTTAGTTAGTTAACCACCACTGAAGATCTTGTGCAGTTCCCTCTGAGATCTGGACCATGTTGAAAAGTTTCTTCTGATGCTGAGCCCACTGAAACTTTAGGTCCCACTGCAGAGTCTGCATATGAAAGCGGGCATTTGCCCACCATTAGGATGCAGGCGGCCATGAGGCCCAGCAGCCTCAGAGGCAGTAGCACCAAAAACCAGGATAGAGGCTGAAACATCAGTATCATAGCCTGATTAATCTGGATTCGCTGTTCGGAGGATAGGCCCTAAACTGCCCCATGTTCACAACAGCTCCGATGAATGGGAGCATCTGAGAGGGAGTCAGGCGTGACTTTGACACATTGGTAGTTAACTCCAGTGAATGCAGGAGGTCCACTGTAGTCTGGAGGTGGGAGACGACAGCCTGGGGCGAGTCCACCTTCAACAGCCAGTCTTCGAGATAGAGGAATCTTCAGTGTATGGAGGGGTAAATGGTTCCAATCCCTTACTGACCGTATTTAATTGAGCAGGGTATACTGAGCATACTTGTGCATGACAGGGGGAGACCCCTATCTCCCTGGAAGCAAGAGAATTCTGGAAAGAGGTCTGGACAAGTAAAGATTGTCGTTTACACAGAAAAAATTCCAGTACACAGTATGCACGGTGGCGATGTTTATGTATTCCGACTCGTTCTCAGTTTCAGAGTCAGTTCGAGAAAAACAGCCAACACGTGTTTTGCCCCCTTTACATGGCCATCCGGCCTGGGGCTTCCTCAGGGCGTGGTAACAATTTTTTCAGGACTGGAAGGTCCTGATTAGTCCAAGCGTAGGGTTAGGTCTCTAGTATAACGTGCTACAGTCCTCGTGTCGGTGAGTCATATCAGTCGGCAGCAGCTGTGTGGCTAAAAGCCCCTTACGTGCCCACGAAAGGCAGACTGAGGGTGACAAAGGGCCATGGAAAGCCCTAGCTGTCTTCAAAGCGCTCCAGCACCGAATAAGCCTCATCTCCGAAGAGATGGGAGCTATCAAAGGGCATGTCTATGAGTGATGTTTGGACATCTCCAGAAAAGCCAGTAGTCCTCAACCAGGAGTGGTGCTGCAGGGCAGTTGACGAAACTGCTCCGCTTAGTGAGTCAGTGGTGTCCAGTCCACATCTATTGGTGAACTTAGCTGTATCAGTTCTTTCTGCAACAGCCTGGGAGAACACAGCCTGGGCCTCCTCCGGCAGCACCTGCGCAACCGTATCCCACAGAGCATGGGAATAGCAGCCCAAAAGGCATGCAGTGTTCACTGATCGCAATGCCAGGCTGGTGGAAGACAGCATGTGCTTGCCTAAGTTGCCCAGCCACTTGGATTCCCGATCCAGCAGTGCATTTGGGAATGCACCAGGATTTATGTGGGAAGTGGAGACTTGGACCACCAAGCTCTCTGGGGTAGTGTGTTCTGTGAGGAATTTGGGGTCCCCTTGAGTGGGGCAGCGGCAGCAGGCAATTATCGGGTTCACAGGAGCCCCTTTGTTGGGCTTGGATGAAGTCCCAAGCAGTACATTGATAAGTGCTTTGTTGAATGGCAGAAGCGGTTTTGAAGGGGGCACTACCAGTTGAAGCACTTCTGTCAAGACATTAGTCTTGACTGCCACCATGGGCAAGCTAAGGCCCAGGTCTTGAGCCACCCTCCGCACCACCACTATGAATGAAGCTACCTCCTCCGCAGCAGAATTGGTAGGAGAGAATAGGCCAGCTCCCAGAAACTCTGGGAGGCGTGGATCTAGCTCAGGCACTGGATTAACTGCAGAGCCAGGTCTCGAGTGACACTCCCTCGTCTAATTGGCCAACGGGCGAGATGAAGTCGAAGCACACTTTGAAGACTTCTTTTTTTGGTGGGACTTACCCGAATTGCCCGACGACTTAGAGTGTGACAAGCTTCCCGGTGTCCACGACCACTCCCAGGACCTTCGTCTCTAACAGGATCTGGATTTTAGCAGGGTCGCACGTCGAGCCACCAGGAGCTTCAAGTATCGCTCCCTCGAGGCCTTCAGATGCATGGCATGGTAATCGGAGGAGACCTTTGGGTCATGGTCGTTCTCGAGGCACCACAGGCATATAAGGTGTGGGTCTATCACGGACATTGAGCGCTGACAGGCACCGCAGGGCTTGCAGTTGGCCTATTTACATGACATACCTGCTACACCAGTAGGAAAAACCCTCAAAACACTTTGGCAAAACGTCGGAAAAAGTTAGTCAAAAATTGGCTATGGGCAACTCTTCCCAGATCTGCACTGACTAGCACGGAAAGAAAATAACTGATGTCAGCGGATTGGGGTGGAGCCTACATAGGCACCACACATGTCACTTCCAGCGCGGGCGACAAGACCATGCGAAGCCGAATGATGCCACCTATCACAACGCAGGGGGACTGCTTAAGAAACATTTCCAGATCCAGTCTAACACTGGAGGATAATTCTAAGGTGAGAAATCTATGGCTATGAGTCTCTGTCAGATAGCATGAATACCTTCTTATACAAATAACAGATATTGTGACTAGTTTGCTAACTTAGGAACCTGGAGACATGGGTTGTAATCTCGGTTCTGGTACCTGACTAAATTAGTATGGGATTCTGAGCAAATCAATTCATTTTCACAGATTTGCAATTGTAAATTGCGCTACATAAATACTACTTTTGTGCATCAAGTACTGTCCTAAATAGAAGTCTAAACCCCACCTGCCCATCATCTGTGTTTTTGCAATTGGAACTCAACTGAACCGCATGAAGAATGATGTTCGAGGTATAGTGCCTCACTGTAATGCTTCTGGTACAATACAAAGGATCTTTTACAAAATCAACCATAGCTCTTTGGAGCTGAAATCAAGTTGCGCTGAATAACATAGATAAAAGTAGAAATAAAAATGATCTGAGATAACCTAGGCTTTTCTAGTGCAGTTATGTTTATTGTGTCACATTAATTGGTGTAGTGTCATCTTACTCGCCAACCTCAGATTCTCCTTGAACAAGGTTTTCACTACACAGGTCATTTAATTAGGAGAGCTGGTAAATTTCTGTCTTACTTCGCCCATTTCTCTGGAATTAGTCAAAGGGATTTGGAGCACCCTGCTGACACGTCACAGCTGAATTACCTCATGCATCATGGTCGATGTGGTTCAGTGTTACTCGCTTCACACACAGTTCTCACAGTTTGTTGGCCAGTGCCAGTACCAGTATTCTTTTCAAGTGTATCCCCAGACACGTGTTTTTAGATTCCTCTTTCATCAGTGGGGAAAATGTTCATAGGTCGCTGGACGTGCTGCCGCAGTTTCCTCAGGGTTAGTGCCACTCTCAGCACGCAGGTGCTCACAGAGCTCGTCAGCTCACGGCCCACGGGAGCCATCTTAAAGAGGTAATTCAGCTGTGACGTGTCAGCAGGGTGCTCCAAATCCCTTTGACCATTTCTCTGGAATTACATTGACAGACACTACCAAGTCATATTCAATTTAAGTCTTGCTACTTAGTATATATATATGGCAGATTACCTAAACTCTAAATCGTATGTGCCACCTTGAAAATTTCAGTGGACATATGTAAACTGTGCAGAGCTCAGATACTTTTGGTGGAGGTCCCATTACCAAGCAGATAATAGCCGAGTAAACAGGCCGTTTCTTCTTCCCCCATTATCTTCCATCATGGATTTACTTTATGGGTGATTTAAGACTGGTCATGCCACTGATTCGGTTCAGGAAAGATGTTCATTAAGAAAAGTTAAGAGAAATCTGAATTTAGTTTTGATGCACTATGTCTTTGGTAGTACTCATTGCTTTTTGAATAGTCTGTAGCAAGGTTAAGTGAATAGGGTTTAACTGTAGGACAGTTTCTGATTTAAATTCTGAGAATTATGTGGCCCATAGTTTTTAACTCATTTTATTGTAAGCTATTATGAATTTAGGCAATAACGACCTATGCATTGCATTTTGATCTCGTTTTACTGTACGGGTCCTAAAATAAACAAATGCATACAAGTTGAGTTGATAACAAAATCTGTATAAAATGTGCTAAGTAGTTCATTTGACTCTTTACCTTCCCATTAGTAAAGATCTGTGCACTGGCTGAGACTTACGTATGATAACATGGCTGTTCACTTTCTGATGGTAGGTTTCCTGAAAGTCTCGCAAGACTTAAATGGTTTCTTACATGCAGTAATTTTACAGCTTGAAACTTTTCTGGATTCACATGCTGTGCATTATTCTGCCATCTAGTGGTTGGGTCCGGAATTCTTCTTTGTATTAGCAGTCCTTATCTTATCTAATATTTTTTCGTTGCCATAGACTGTCACACCATTTGGTGCCTAATCGGGCCTCTCCTGACATCATGTACACTCCCCAGAAGCTTCCACGTGTGGTCGCCATCTTTAGATTTAAAAAAACCCAATATGTATAGGTTCTTTGTTCACTTCTGTTCTTTCATCTTCTGGGGAAGTGGGTGAGTCGCATGTGACTACAGAAAATTTTTGAAGCTGCAAAACTACTCCAGCATTGATTTTGCAGCGGTTTTTGATCCTTGTGGAGGCTGGGTTGGCGAAGATAAGTTTGAGTTTGTAAATAAATGTTTTAGTACTTTATGTCCCACTTGCGCTTCCTTGTGCATTCATATTTCTATGCAATAGTGTTTTATGAATGTGTACACTGATGACCAAGCAGCTGCCATGCAAATCGTCTACAATGCATATTTGCCAGAAAGGCTATTGTTGCTCCGTTCTTATGTGGAGAGTGTGCTATAGGATTGATTTGTAGTTGTATGCCAGCTGATGCGTAACACGTTTGGATTGTTTGTGTAATCCACCTTGCAAAGGCATGTTTTGTAACTAACGTGCATGCCTTTTGAAACTGTCTTAAAATACTACCTGTTGAGACATTGCTATTTGCTATACATTGGCAGTCTTTACTGTGAACAATTTTAGAGAGGGCTTGTGAAGTGGTTCAAAGGGTTTCCTCACTAGTTGCATTAGTACGAAATTCAAGTTCTGCATTGTTGCTGGCACTCTTCGTAAGGAGCTATTCGTTTTGCTCCCTCCAGGAATATTTAGAGGGGATTTGAAGTAACGCCTTTCTTTGTGGCCTCTTGTGTATGCCTCTGCTGAGCCAAAATGTACCTTCAATGACGTATATGTCAGTCTGCTGTGTTGTAGATGTGTGAGGTGTCGTAGCACCCTAGCGTCCTTTGTATGGTCTTATAAGAAGCCAAATTTGTGACACCATCTTGAGTAGCTTTCTCATTTAGCTGTGTAGCATTTCCTTTTTGCTGATCTTCTTGCTTCTCTGACGATTCCCATTGTCTTCTCTGGAAGACCTAGATGTCAAACTATGTCCTCCGGAGCCAAGCTGCTAAACTCCGGGATCATGGCTCTGGGTGTGGAACACCCTTGCATGGAGTTTGGATCTTTTAACCCGGACGTTCCTGCATATTGTTCTGAGCTATCTCTATCAGGTCTGAGATCCAGGTTTTTCTCGTCCAATGTGGGGCAATAAGTATTAGTTTAATTTATGACTATTTGCATTTGTTGATTACTAAGGATAACAGTGGGAGCATGGGGAAACGCATAAGCAAATCTACCTGATCAGTCTATTGACAGAGCATTCCCCACAGAGTGGTGGTGTGGGTTCCTGGATGAAAACGATTGGCATATTGTGTTCTCTGGTGTTGTGAACAGGTCTATGCCTGGTGTCCCTCATTGCCTGAATATCTATTTGAGTACTGTTTGATTCAGTTCCCAATCATGTGAGGTGGTTGCCTGTCTGCTCAGTTTGTCTGCCTCTATATTATCTTTCCCTGGTAGATGCATCGTTGCTATATTTATTTGTCTCTGGATGGTCCACCACCAGATCTCTTGTGCTAGTTTTGTAAGCATAAAGGATTTTGTACCTCCCTGCCTGTGAGATAGAATATTGTTGTTGCATTGTCTGGATTAGTACGGATTTTCCTCACAGCTGTTTCTGAAAGGCTTAAGGCTAGGAACACTGTTTTTAGCTCCAGTACATTTATTTGTTGTACAGCTTCCTGTACTTTCCATATTACTCTGATTTTGAGTCTCCCCATATGAGCTCCCCAACCCATATGTGAGGTGTCCATGATAATGGTTACTGTGGCCGTTGGAGAAATGAACAGTCTTCCAGTTGCTATATTCGCTCTGTTCCACCCACCATCTCCTATTGTACTCTTTGCATGGCAACCACTACATCTTCCCAACTCCCAGTGGCTTGTGACCATTGAGTTTGTACCCCTTCCTGAATTGGTCTCATATGCTGCTCTGCATATGGTATGGGGGGTATGCAGGAGGCCATTTTCCCCCAGCATTTTTTCCACAATCCTCACAATCAAAGACTGACTTTGTGGCACTGGTGAGTTTTTTGGCAGTAATGATAGTATCTTTTTCTCGCAAGGTACGCTTTCTCCTCTGTTGAGCTGATTCTTGAGACCAGGAACAGCTTCTCTTCTGGGTTGGGAGATGATTTTTCTCCACAGCCCCAGATTGTGGAGTGTTAATATTACTATGTTTATGTGGTTGTTGCACTTGGATAGGGAGTTTGCTTTCACCAGCCAGTCATCTAAGGATATATATATGTATCCCATACCTTCTTAGAAGCGCTGCCACTGCTTCCAGGCATTTTGTAAACCCTCTGGATGCTGATTTTATTCTGAAAGCCAGCACTTTGAATAGATAGTGAGTTCCGTCCTCCAAAAATCTTGAGTATTTTATGTGTCTGCGATTCATTGGGATGTGTAGATATGCGCCCTTTAGATGTATTGTAAATTTGAATTTTTGTGTTTTTATTAAATTGTTTCAGAAATGAAGGTCTAGTATAGGATGTAGAGATCCGTCTTGCTTTGGTATTACGAAATATGCTGAGTAGTTTCCCTAGTTGATCTTGTCTTTGGGCACTCTTTCTATTGCCTTCTTTTGTAGCAGTACTTTTATTTCTTAAAGTAATCGTGTTTTTCCTCTTTTGTGTGGACCACTTTCTAGGATTCTTTTACTAGTGGCTGCTTTATCAGTTCTATGCAATATCCAAAACGTATGATGTTGAGTACCCATTTGTCTTAAGTCAACTTCTTTCACTCCTGGAAGAAGTTGTTAATCCCCCTCCCCCCCAGGTGTTGTGTGAGAGAGGGGATGATGTTGTATTAAGTCACATGCTGGTTGGCACAGTCGCCCCTCTTTGTGGTTGTGATTATCCTCGTTATCATCCACAAAAGGGTTAACACAGGGGCGTTTGGTGCTGCCATTGTTACAATGGAGTTTGCTTTTGGATGTTCAGTTTCCCTTGGAGTAGGCAGTGCCTCAATATTAATCAGCCCTTTTTCACTGCCATAATGGAGATAGTGGCTTGTCCACTGCTGTGATTTTTTTTTCACACCATGTCACAGTCATCCAGCTACATGTAAAGTAGGAGGTGGATAACAGCATAAATCAATTGAGGAGTACTGATTCCCAAGGACTTTCTGAAACATCTATTCCCTTTACTTATTTACTCCTTAGCTCAAAGCCTCAACATGACAAACATAATCTATTATTTATTTAACAACCTCCCCTACTTTTGCACCCCTAAAGGAGGTGAGCTTGTCTGGTTCATGATTACTTCTAACGCCAATGGACAGATTTTCTTTAATGCTCATGCTTAATGCTGTGCACTAAAACAGGAACCCTGGTACCCTGGATTGTAATAGATTGTCCATTGTCGTTCGTTTCCATATTCTGAGTATTGATGACCTGTATAAAGAGTACTTTGGACACTGCTGGATTATCCTCTGTTCATTAAGTTTCTATTGAATTTTGGGAACTGATAATCCATCTTAAACTTTTAAAATGCCCTGCTATTTCTCTCTGAATGGGGTATTGTGAACTTAATTTTGCACACCTACCTTTTATTTTATGCAGATATTTATGCTCAACATATTTTTGCTCTGTATACTGAAATCTTTTCTGCGTGAGTGCTTAATATGGTTATCCTAAGTTACCCAGTTACCATCTGACTTCTTTTAAAATAACCTTGATTTTGTTTTTATGCAAGTGCTTTACCTGGTTACCCCTCTATCGCTTCTCTTCCCAATTCTCCCCAATCCTGTGATATCACAAATCCGCCCACTTCCTATCCTCAAATGTATTCCCTTACATTTAATGCAAATGAGCAGCATTCATTTGCAGATATAACGTACATATGCAGTAGAGATATCTATGCCTTGCCTCAAAATGTCCACTCTCACACAAACACCTAACCCAATGTTGAAGGTGTGTGGTTTTAAAAAAATGCTACTCTGCATTACCCGAGAGTGTCAAACAGAGACTAGAACATTCATGGACATGTGATGGGAAAACCGAGAGGTGACTGCTTATTTGTCTGAGACCCTTCTCAATCATGGATGCACTTACTTCCACTTTGAGCCCGGCCTGGAAACTGATGCCATCAGGGATGGTGGTTTGGAAGTCAGCAATCGTGTAATATTCCTCTTCAACCTGAGGTGGCGTGGGTGGCTTTGGAAGGTTCAAGCCCCGGGGCTAGAGAAAGAGAATTGGGTGGAGAGAAACAAGTGGCATTAATATATGGTTATAACATACGCTACATTTTTGAGGTTTTTAAAGGGGTAACCAGTATAGAGAAAAGCATTCTGTTACTTATTACACTGTAAGAATCGATTTGTTTCATGTAGAGCTGTAGATCCACATGCTATGCATATTCCTGCCATCTAGTTTTGGGACTGGACAACTGCAAATTGTTCATCTTCAAAGAAGTCTTTGGAGTCACAAGAAGAATGGGCACTGATTCTATTCTTAGATTGTTTTTCGCCCATAGGATGAAAGTAAGAATGGAGCAGTGAGCAGAAAAGAATATTGTCCATGCGTGTAGACGGAGAAAAAGTTATTAAGTGAAAGAAACCTGTTACAAACACTGGCTTCTGGGGTGGAGAGTGGACACAAGTTAATATATGGTCCTACATGCAACAAACAGATGCTTATAGGGTAAGTAACATAATCCCTTCTCAGCATGTGTGGCTGTAGAAACATATGCTCTGCTTTGACTATAAAGCACTACTGTACTAATTGGTGGCTAGCCAGTGGATGCTGCAGAGGTCTGAAATAGAGTCCTAAAGATAGTCTGACCAACTTTAGCTTGCAGTCAAGCAAGAACATACACACAATAGTGTTTATTGGAAGTGAATGGCATGGACCATGTGGCAGCTTTACATATATCTGCTATGGGAATGTTTCATAGGTGGAATGGGAAAATCACCTTGGGTCAGAATTTTGGATTGGTTCTAAGAACTGCGGTGTCCTGATGTACTTAGAAGAAAGGTTCCTGTAGGGCGAGGGCCTCTAGGTTCACTAATATGTCAGAGAGACGTTATGGCTACTAGACAAGCAACTTTTCAAGAGAAACTGCAAATGACATGAATTTAGTAGCTCCAAGGGGAGGGCTCCATAAGTATAGGGAGGACTGCATTAAGATTTCAGGCTGGAGTTGTGAGTGCCCTTAGTGGCCTGACAAGCTTAAGACCCTACACAAAATATTTAATTAGAGGAATTTTGAAACGGGAAGAGTGTTCCTTATTTTGCATATAAGCAGCAATGGTGACTAAATGTAGCCAGATTCACATGTACATTTACCACGACTTTTGTAAGTATAGGATGTAACAAAGAATGTCTTACACCGTTGGAGTAACAAGGTGTATGTGCTTTGGAGTACAGCTGTGCACAAAACGCTTCCTCGGAGCAGAGTAGCGGGTGCGAGTAGTGGGCCTACAGACTTACTTGAGTAAGTCCAAGCCCTCTTGGGGTAGGTTGAGGTAACCAAACTCTAGGACTTCAGGAGCCATCTCACCAGGTTGACCTGTCTGAGGTCTGCATATCTTACTTTGCAGTGGTTTTGTGTGAGTAGGTTCGGCCTGTTCGTGAACTTCTCATAGAGGGAATGGACATTTCTAGAAGGGCCAAGAATCATGGCTGTCCGGCCCAAGAAGGAGTCTCTAGGATGAGAGTGAGGAATGTTTGCTTGAACTTCCTGACATGGGGCCAGATGTAGGTAGGGTTTTACCGGTCGGTAACGGCCGAATTCGGCCGTTACCGACCGGTATTTGGCATTTGATATGTAGGGGCAGGTAAACAGGGAAAATCGGTAATTTTACCGATTCGGTAAATATACCGGTCGGTATATTTACCGAATCGGTAAAATTGATATGTAGGTGGGACTCTTCTGAGTCCCACAAGGCCTACAAAATCGGTATTTTACCATCAAATTGTATTTGATGTTAAAATACCGATTCAGGTGTGCATGCACATGTGTGCATGCACACCTGTGCCATATGACAGGCAGACCTGCCCTTAGGGCAGGTCTGCCTGCCATATGGCCCCCGAACCTTTTGTGGGGGTGCTAGAGGGTGTCAAAGTGACACCCCCTGCACCCTTGTCAAAATCGGTATTTACCGAATCGGTAAATACCGACCGGTAATGCCCATTCATTCCTATGGGCTTCAAAGCCCATAGGAATGAATGGAGCATTACCGGTCGGTATTTACCGAATCGGTAAATACCGATTCTTAACGATTCGGTAAATGGAACATCTGGATGTTCCTACATACCCCCACTTCTTATTTACCGATTCTTAATTACCGAATCGGTAAAATTCGGTAATTAACAATCGGTAAATAAGTTTTACCTACATCTGGCCCCAAGTTAGGAATCACTAGGAAAGGAGGAAAAGTGTATGAAAAGATCCCTGACCAATTCATCCACAGATCATTGCCCAAGGACTGGGGGGTGTGGGAACCTGTCGGCAAAGTTTGGGCATTTAACATTTTCTTATGTGGTGAAAAGGTCTATGTGTAGGGTGACCCATCTTTTGAAGTAGAAAGTAGGACTTGAGGGTGGAGTTCCCACCCATGAACATGTTGCGGAGTCCTGCTGAACATGTCAGCAGAGTCATGGTCAACTCCTGGAAGATACTCTGCCAGGAGTTAAATATGGAAATGCATGGCCCAGTGACAGAATTGCTGCGCTAGAGACAATCGCTGAGGAGAGTGAGTGTTTCCTTGCTTCTTTAGGTAGAGCATTACGGTCATATTGTACATATGCACGTGAGCTACCTTACCAGGAATATGTTGAAGTAAGGCTTTGAGAGCTAGATGAACGGCTTCCTGTTCCAAGTGGTTGATGTGGAGACCTCTTTGACAGGGTGGTCACAGACCCTGGACGGTCATGTTAGAGTGTGCTCCTCAGCCAACTAAAGATGTGACTGACGTGATGGTCACTTGCGGAACTGGGTCTGAAAATGGCCTGCCCTGCAACAGATTGCAGTGATGGATGCGGACCCTTCTCGACTCTGGATCGTCCAATGGACATTCAGGTCAGGTGTGACCACTGGCTTGAGAGGCCTTCCTGTAGCGGTTGCATATGTAGTTTGGCGTGGGACACCATGGCAATGTATTAAGCCACCACTCCCAGAAGATTCAAACAAATGACCTTGAAATGGCCCAAGTGGATGAAAAAGATGGAGAAACTCCTTGAATGCTTGCACTCTTTGGGGCTGGGCAAGGCTTTACCCACTACAGAGTTGAGTACTGATCATAAGAAGGGTTGAATTGGAGGAGGCGCCAAGTCAGACTTGGTGGCATTGACTGTGAACCACAAGCTGTGCAGCAGGGAGATAGCAGTCTAGGTGCTGGTTAAGCACTCTGGCTGCTTGAAGTCTTTAGCAGCCAATCATCGAGGATGGGGAAGATGAGAGTTCCTTTCCTTTTGAATTGAGCAGCTACCACCTGTAAACACTCCGTAAAGACCTTTGGGGCGGTGGTGACGCCAATGGGTAGTAGTTTGAACTGGTATTGTTGAGCACTTATCATGAAGAGGAGGTAGTGCTGATGAGCTGGATGGATTGGGTAGTGAAAGTGTGCATCCTTCAGTGTGGTCATGAAGTAGCCTAGTTGCAGAGGAGGGATGACTTCTTGTAAGGGGGCCCATGTGGAAATGGTCTGACAGGATGCACCTGTTGAGAGAACTGAGGCAGAGGATGGGTCTTCGGAGTCTGTCTTTCTCGGGAATGAGGAATTACAGAGTTTAGAAGCCTTTGCCCTGGTGTTGAAGGGGCTCTGGCTCTATGGCTCCTTTGACAAGGAGAGCCTGAACCTCCTCTTGCAGCAACGTGAGGTGTTCTGGGCTGAGGGTGTGATTGCAAAGTCGAATGTTTTTTGGAGAGGAGATGTGCTCAATGCAGAATTGGACCCACTGGAAGGAACCTTTGTAGTCTCCCCAGACATGTGTTGTGTGATCAGGGAGCATTGGGGTCGTGTGGGGGGGGGGGTGGGGGGGGGGGGGGGACAAAAGTCATTTTTTGTAATCCCCACTTGACTACTGTCTCCAAAAGGAGCCCATACCAGATAGTACCTGTAAGGTGGCCATCGCCTTTGCCATCTCTCTGTCTTTTTTTATTTTCTCAAGCATGTTGTCAACCTGCCCTCCAAAGAGATGTTTCCCATGGAATAGCAGGTTGATTGGGTATTCTTGCACTTCTGGTTTGAATCCAGACATTCTGAGCCAGAAGTGGCACCAGAGAATAATAGAGGTATTGAATCCCCTGACCGCAGTAATGCAGCATCTAAAGCACACCAATGGTCGCCTCAGAAATGCTTTACCAGCTCTATAAGCTCTTCAACCGTTTGCAATATTGATCTTGGAGGTGCTGTAAGAGCCCTTTAATATCCTCCCAATGGGCTCAATCATATCTAGAAGGGAGTCCTACTGAGTTTGCGCATGCGCCAACGTGTGGCTGCACCTACGGTTGCACTTTTCCCAGCAGCATATATTTGTTTGCTCTCCATATCAGGAGGCGGTATGTGCCCAGTGGCCTGGGCTGCTGCCCTCTTCCTAGAAGTAGTGACTACCAAGGAGTTCAAAGGGGCATGACCCTGATATAGGAGTGGGTCAGAGAGCACCAGTTTGTATTTTTTCATGATGCATGATATGGCTACGCAGGATGTAACTGGGTCCTTGGAAATGTCATGGGCGGACTTAATCATGCTCTTGAGCATGGGGAGGTACTAAATGCAATGATCAACCTTCGAGAAAGTTTTCACTAAAAAGTCATTCTCATCGGGGGTAGTGTACATCTCCACCTTATGGTAGGCGGCTGCGTGTTGTAAGACACTGTGGTACACCATGGTGTCATACAGTAATGAGGTCCTGACTGGGGACTGTCTGAGGTGCTACATCATAGCCCTTCAAATGGGTTTTCTGAAGCGCCAAGGTAGAGTGGGACAAATCCTTGGCAGGAGAGTAAGGGCTAGGACTGCCAGTATCGGAGTAAAACCCTAGAATCCCCTGATGGGAAGAGGGTGAACGGCGTAAAGGAGGAGATGGCAGTGGGCTGATGGTGGAGGTGGTGGAGAAAGAGAGGAGAATAGGAAGGAGGAATAGTTAGAGGGGGAACCTTGTCCTTAGGCTTCTTGGAAGGCAATATGAGCACCGAAGGGTCCGGTGGCGGGACTTCCTCAAGGGCAAGCATCAATTTTTTTTCATAGGTTAAGTCTTTTCAGGGGCCATGATCTTTCCAGTATGTGGGTAGATAATGATCCTCCTCTGGAGTTCATCCAGCTCCTGCTGTAGCCTCTCGAGACGAGGGCATTCCTCTATGTCTACAGCAGATGGTTTCCGTGCAGACAATGGTTTTGGCATGAACAGCAGCTGCTTCTGTGACAGTGACGATTTAAGCTTTGAGGCATGTGGAGGATTGAGACAACTAGGCGGCCCTTTTCTCTGCTCCAAAGACTTTGTTCGGTGTCCATCAGCACTCGGATGCGGCATGGCACCCACGGAAGGCAGCAGCTTCAGCACAGGGTTCGACACCTGTCCCCTGGAAGGGCAGTGCTTGGGTCCAGTGGGTGGCTGTTTTGGTGGGGCTGGGGCATTGTCAGTATTCACGGAAGGCATGTTCTTTAAGAGTGGACTGGAGCCGGGCAAGGTGGATGGAACATCTTCGGGCGCTTGTTCTTCAGGACTGGACTAAAGTGTCAGAAGATCTGCCAACCCTCCAAGTGCTTCTTCCTCCTCTCTGGTGCTGAGGGGGATCATCCAGTCCAGGATGTTCTGCATTTGAGGAGGTTTGTGCTATCATGCTGTGAGCCCACCATCAGTCTCGGCATTGGAGTACAGTCTTCTTGCTGCAGAATGCCAAGCAACAGTTGCAGTGTCTCTTATCATGCTCCAGCAAGAGTCAAAGATTGCAGACAGCGTGAAGACCTTGAAAGGCGTTTATTCTATTACCTCAGGTGCATTTTCATTCTCTGAAGGATGGGCCAAAACACGCAACACCCCGCAAGGCCTCTAGGACCGAGAGGCTCCAACAGCCAAAAACAACAGACTGGAGGTATGGAATTGGCTTGGCTAGCAGTGCAAGAAGTCTTCCCATAATGGGTTGGAAGAGAAAAAAACTCCAAAGGTACAAAGGGAATTAACGAACTCGTTGAAACCGGGAGTGCACTAAATCACATATGAACAGAGAAAAACAATATAACAATGGAGTAGGTGCCCATGTGCATGCAAGACCAGAGGAGAAGTCACCAAGACCTTGTGACTCTGAAGACTTCTTCGAAGAAAAACAGGTTGGCATCATCTGAGCCCAACATTGGATGGCAGGAGTATGCAGAGCATGTGCATCTACAGCTACACAACACATTTTATTTAGCTAGTACAGCAATGCTAACAATCCCCAACAAAAGGCATTTCTCAATGTTGGCTTGTTTGTTCGATAATGTTACTATGGTTTGATACCTATTGAGACATTATTCTCCGGATGCACCTCCCCCCCCTCCCCCATTACTGTAAAACCTCTTAACATAATAAAATAATAGTTTGCCTTTTCACAAAAGAACAGTGTGAACCAGCCGAAAAATGCACCAATGCTGGAGATGCAAGATTATGGGAACCCACCAATCAAAATTAGAGAAATGTGTAGCAAGCCATTGTAAAAAAAGGTCAGCTCATAATCAAAATCCATCCTTCTAATGTTTTCAGGTTCCACTTTAGTAGAGGAACTGGCCACACACAGGCACCCAATGTTTCAGATGCCCAGAGTAAAATTCTGACAGACTAGGCTGTGAAACCAAGAGACCTGGATTCTGATCCAGTGTTCCCAAAATGCATGTCACTACACGATTGCAGCACTCTGGCAGCTTTTTTTGAACACTCAAGTAGATAGAAGAGACACATCCACCTAAACAAATACGGTAAAAACACAACCACCTCTTCCATGGTTGCAGCACAGTATGATCTATAAAGGCTCAGTTTTAAGGTATGCCAAGACAGTGTGACAGCAAATCAGACAGTGTGAGAACAGTGAGAGAACCAATCAGAATCATGGTGAAAATGTATTAGAAATACCACTTACTATTGTAAGATCTCGTCGCGGGGGAGGCCTCTGTCTCATCTTGGGTGAATCTGTTGAAATCAAATAACAAATTTCACTTAGGTGAAGTGTAACAAGTTTCTCATTTAATTTCAAAGCCATGTATTACTTATACTTAGGCGTATCTCCGATAGTTGCCAAAGGCACCCACAGTACTATTCAAGGGAATTACCAAGAAATCTTTCAAACTATCTCCATGTTTTTTTTGATTCCTAGAAGAATAAGAATGGCATCTCTGAAAAGATCTATGGCTATTTCTTACCTCTGCTCCTATGTTTCTGTAAGGATTCTCTAATGGTTTACCAAAGCTTTCTTGGGCTTTTTAGAACTCTTGACTGCTAACAGCTCCATTGAAGACAAAGAAGAGGAGTCGGCGCTTACCTTCTGCTCCAATGCTTCAAAGCTTTCCTTTCTGTTTCTGCTGGTCTATTTTAAAAGATTCTACCCTCAGTGGGTGGCTAATAGCTTAACCCCTTGGACGCTCATGACGAGCTCAGCTCGTCATGGAAATGCCATTCATTTCAATGGAAATTACATGGCAATGATGGAATAGGCCTTAGCATCCTTAATAACCCTTCCACTAGGGCAGTGTCAGTTGTTAAAGGTACTCTCCCAAGTTGTAGGCCCTCAAAACCGTTATAGCCGGGCAGCGCACTCCAATGCAACATTGAAGCCTTGTCTTCAGTCCACCACTCCCCTAGGTCTTCCGTAAATACTCTTCAAAGCTTTCTCTAGGTAACTAGAGACTCCTTTAAGGATGCCACAAGATCTCTCCAAGTTTCTCTCCAAGGTTAGCCCTTAATGATCGTTAAGTTATCTCAAGCCTGCCCCAAGGGCATCTCTAAGAGCATTCAAGGTACACTTTAGGCTCCCCTGTGGCTTATAGAAGATTTTCAAATGTATTATTACTCAAGTCTTTCCTAAGTGTTTTAAATCCTTCTCAAACTTTCTCCAAATCATATTTTAACCTTTTATTATGAAGCGACCCCAATACATGATAGTAGCAATAAGCTGTACGTGGATTCAAAAATAAACATAAAAATAACTAATCAAAAAAGCTCTGAACAAAACAGCACTTTAACCATATGAAAACAGCAGAGTGGAATAACAGGGAAATGTACAATTGAAAAGCAAAATCATTTTCAGAGAAATGCACAAAGGTAACTTGAGCAGCATTAGGAAAGCAGCAGATAATAAAGTTCAAAGATATAATTTTCAAAGGTTTCTGAGATTTAATGGGATAAGGAAGAAAGTGGTCAATAAGGCATTCTACACCCTGCGCCCTCCAGCTGAAGTGGTGGTGCACACACATTTCAATGCCAAACATCTTTAGTTTGGTGAAGTCTTTGACACCTAGAAACTGGTTTGTTTTTTTCAGCCAAAAAGGCTGCCCAGAGACAAGAGCTTTGTAAGCGTTGTAGCAAACCTTATGCAATAATTCTAGAGGTGGTAAACCTGCATCAAATCAGAATAAAAAGATTAAAGTACGTGCTACCAAGGACATCAGGTTCAAGATCTCCCAGGTGCACCATATAAGTTGAAAAGCAAAATGGTGCAGGAATAATTACTTAGGGACCAAAGACCTGGAGTTTGACCCAGAGGGGCATATGTGAATGACATATGTACGTCCCAACACGAAGGAAAAGAAACAAAGTAAAATGGGGTTCTCCAACCCCAAGGAGGAATACACGATGTTAATGTTGGCCGTGATCAACTATGTTAAATGCTGCAGAGACAAATGCGTGCAAGGAGATAGGCATCTCAACCAGCCATGTGCTGTTATGAATCCACCATCTGATGACAGGCTACCTTTGCGACACACCAGAAAAAGAAACCAGTCAAAGAAGCGTGAAGTAGATCGTGCTTAGAAAGGAAAAGAGAAAGTTGTTTTGCCGAACCCCTCTCAGCTAAAGAAGGTAGGCCAGTGACAAGACAAAAGATGACCAGATCATCGAAGCAGAGGGAAGAGTTCTTTTGAAAATGAAAATCAGGTCCTCTTTTTTAATCTATTTATTTAGGAATTCCACATGGTGCCGCCTCTTTGCTCCACTGCTACGTCACTCACTAATTTAAAATGAAAAGGGTCACAAGACCAAGGTTCGGAGGCTGACTGTGTCGAGTCAAATTAGCAGAGGGCCAACTATCTGACATTTTTCAGCAAGTGCAGCAATTCAATGAAATGAACGTACACATTCTTCTGGCTTGAGAAGTTTCTTGAAACATAGGTCTTTTTTATGCATTCAGGATCAGTTTCAGGGAGTTCCAGAGTTTCAGCTCTTCTACTCCCACTTTTAGATGCGTAAATGAACGCTGCTTGATCAAGTGTGAGGTGGACAATCGGTTAGTCCTTGCATGCATGCAAATTGTGCCACAGGTATCCAGGGCATGTATTTAGGTAGGCCTCATATTTGACAGCTGTTCTTTTAAACTTGATTATTCACTCCAGAGAATGGGTTTCAAGGATAGTTAAATATTATCCTGTTTCTACAGGTTGAGGAGTAAGCTGGCAGTCTGATTCTGAAATCTCTGAAGTCTATAGTTTTTGGAGGTCTTGGTAATTCTCTTACCAACAGTTATATTTGCATTTACTCTGCAGAAATTTGGAAGTGCTCCAGGTACAGATGCACAACCTTTGCCATCTCTGCTAGTGGACAAGTAAAACATCTAGCTCTGGAGTAGGGATGTGTAGCTCAAATGTCATCTTGCAGGCTGCATTTATAAATGACCCACTTTCAGTCTGAACCACAGGGATTGGTGGTATTCCACCTCATGAGCTGTAGGAAAGATGGGAAGTGTTTGTGCTGCCTGCTGGTATTGCTCTGGGTAAATTGGAGATACTCATTGATGTTTTCCAAGGCAAATTTGAATAAATCTTCAGTGATCTCAAACTAGATTAGCGGTGATGGTGCAAGAGTTTAATTTCCATAGTCTTGCAACTCCTATGTGGCGCGTTGCTCCAGAACTTTGTTGGGGAAGGAGATTCTTGAGTTCTCCTTCTGCTAGCTTCAAGGAGGTGAAGAATGACTGCGGAGGGAGAGTAAGGTAGTATGGTGTAGTGATGTCTTGGGCTCCTCAGAAAAGTTTCTTCGATTTTCATGTTTTTCAGTTGCAGAACAGCAGCACATCTCCACAACATTGCTGAGTTGAGCACGTAGTTTTCTGAACTACTAGATTGGCCACTCCCTGTACAATATCCCAAAATTGCTTTGACTTGCTCAGAGCCTCGCAGTTGGGTTTGGCAAGGAATATATTTTGTTATTCCGGTGTCTGTATTGTGGCCCAACTGTAACTCTTTTTTATGGGTTTTCTACTGGTACATAGATGAGATGCTCTCTAATAAAGAACCTATTTGAACGTGTACATGGATTATTTCTCGTCATTTGAACCATCAAACCAATTATTCTTGACTTTATGAGCCTGCTTTGCTTTCCTCAATTTACTGGAGACCAACTTGTTCAATGCATGTTTTATGGTAAAAAATGTTAGCCTGTAGGATAAGCGGGCTGTTGCTGTATCTGCTGATTTGTATACTACATAAGATTCTGCCTCACTAACAGTGCTTAGGCTGGTATTGACACTGCTCTGAAGAGTGTGTTTAACAATATTTTTGATGCATAGATTGTAATGAGTGAAAGATACCAATGATTTTGGATATCACTAGGAACAGAATTTAGCATGCTATATGCACTGGGTCTCTGACAATTTCTTTTAACCTCAGCACGTCAATATTTAATACAAGGTCAGCTGTATGGGTATTGCCTGGTTCGTTGAACCATATGTTAAGGTGGACAATTACAATGTTTTTTTGCCTAAGTTCTGCAAGTACAATGAAAGACTACTATGAAGGTGTTTTTGGTCCAATCACGGCGGCCGGCAGGTTACTTCAAAAAACGAGAACACTCGTTAAAATAGCTAGGGCCAGATGTAGATCGCCCAATACCGGTCAGTAACGTCCGAAATTACCGGATTTCGGCCGTTACCGACCGGTATTGGTAATTTGTAATGTAGGAGGACAAAAAAATACCGATTCGGTTACTACCGAATCGGATGTTACCAATTCGGTATTTACCGATTCGTTATTTACCGAATCGGTAGATGATATGTAGCAAGCACACTTATGAGTGCTTATGCATTAAGGATTCGGTATTTACCACCAACTTTTAGTTGGTGGTAAATATCGAAAACCTTAAAAAAAGCAATGTTGTGCTTTTTTTCAACTGTGCCATATGGCAGACATACATGCCCTTAGGGCATGTATGTGTGCCACATGTGCACCCATGCACTCTACAGGGGTGCAACAGGGTGTCAATGTGCCACCCTGCCACCCTTGTAGGTCTACCCCCTATTACCGATTCAGTATTTACTGAATCGGTAATTCTCATTCATTCCTATGGGCCTCCAGGCCCATAGGAATGAATAGGGAATACGGAATCGGTAAATACCGAATTGGTATTTACTGAATTTGACCGATTCTGTAAAATTTACCGAATCATTAGCTACATATCATTTACCGATTCTAAAATACCGAATCGGTAAAATTCGGTATTTTAGAATCGGTAAATGATATTTACCTACATCTGGCCCCTAGTATATACAAATAGGATCATTTACAATTATTATCCCGTTGGGTCAAGCCCAACCAGCCAAAGCTGTATACAGTGTGCAAGAACAAGGTGGAGCGAGTAAAGGAAAATGCTGATACAATATCTCATTCGGATGAATTCAGGATCAAATGGAGGGGTGAGCTGGAACAAGAGACATTTCATTTCACTTTTGAATATAATGACACAAGGATTTGTTCAGATGGCAAGACAGCTAGGAACTCCACATCTTAGAGGATGACTATCAGAAGCCGTGCAGCAATTGGGTGCTTCACTTCTGAGTGAGTATTAATCAGACCTTCTTGGGAATGAGACAGAATGATGATAGGCAGCTGTTCTGAAACCACTGTCCGCTTTCTAATTTTTACAATGGGATATGATTATGTGCGAAAGAACTCCTCTCTAAACAGACATAAGATAGGATCTTTGTAGACTGGAATGGAGCTTTGTCAAAAGGATACAGGACTGTCAACAGTAAGAGATGGTAGTGGTGTTCAACGAGGAATGTTTAAATATCTTATTCTTAATAAACCAACTCCCTAATCACTTACTTCTTCTCACATCAGTGAAGGGTGCTGGGCGATTGTCAAGTCGGCCATCTCTAGACTGGTTCGGACCCTCCTTCTCTCTGTTGACTGCGCCCTGGGGCCTGGACACACCATCCAAGTCCAGGGAGCAGGAATGGGCGGACGGGCCTGATCCCAGCTTCTGCGGTTGAAGATCCCCACCACCCTTCTTCAGATAGGACGCAGGGGCCCAGCCCTCTTGCCCTTGGTACCTGTGTAAGAGAAATCCTCATGTGAGAAACAAATAGACGCTGTCAAAGCATCCCCCTAACTCCACCCATGTGACCGCCCCAACTTTTCGAAAGCTGCTGGTCTGCAGATAACAGCAACTTCCAAAACGATGTGGTCACCTTTAATACCAGCTTACCTTCATCTCATGCATGTCTCTGTACCTCACATGTATGTAATGGCTTCTTCATCACTAGCATTTACTGTTTACATGGACTGCATTCAAGTGTGTTCATTTTCTAGCACACCACTACCTTTCTTTTCTTGATACTGTGTCTATGCTCTACTTGCTCCAAGACTTAAAATTCTCCTTGCTGTTGTTCTTATCATCCTCTAAAAGCAGTTGGTTTCCTCTATGTACACTCTCTTTTGTAATGTCTTCCTTAACCTTAACAAGTCCACTTACTACTACACGAACCTCATGGATTCTAATCACCACGACACCGTGACCCATGTCCTAGGCATTTCACCAAAGGTTAATTGAATTGTTTTAAACCAAATGAAAGAAACTAAAACAGCAACAGCTACAATGTATTAGATTGTCAAATAATCACCTTTAAATAGAGAACTTGCTATCAGCTTTACTATTATTAGGTTCACCATCTTCATTGGATAAAGGACAGTGTTGACCCCGTGTGGAACCAAATTTGTGACTAGTAAGTTATACACAAATTCAAAAACTGCAAGTACCTCCCTAACTCAAGTGCAGGGTAGGAAATATGGGATAATTTCACAATGATTTTTTCGATTACAAATTAACCTATGATTTCAAAAACTTGTTTTTAGGGTTTCACACCTTCATTCATAGAAAAAGTACATATAGCGTTTTTTTCACTGTAGTCATTTTAAAGTTAAAAATGGGAACATTAGTGTTCCTGTGGGATTCCATTATGGGGTGGTCGTTAATAAAATGCTAACACTTTTGTTACATCTTTTGCAGGTAATCACAATCTCTCTCTTTCTTTATGTTACTTTATTTCAATGCATAAAAGTACAAACATAACTGGAATAAATATATTACATCCCTGAAAATTCACATCAAAGAACATTCATCATCATAAACGGGAATTATTTCATAATAATCACAGCAATAAACAATACATTAAAACATCTGAATGGATAAGCGTCTATGCCTAGCCACCGCCCAAAGGAAGGAGGCGAGAGCATAACACGCATAAGGGTCTCCCAGCTGTTGAAAAAAGTGCAGTGCAGGTCTACATTGGGCAAATGTTATTCAATCGAAATATACTCAAGATGTAACAATGCAGAGGGTTCTGTACAAAAGACAGATACAATTGTAATGCATCTTTTACAGGTGGAAGCAGACTATATACAATTATTGTACTTTTGGTTTCATTCTTTTTCCATCTGTCCTCACAGCTTTTACTGAAAAGATCTTTTTTTAATTTGGCATTTAAGAAACTGACACATGACATTGGGGTATCAAATAAAACGTATAGTTTCTTACCTGTCGCTGTAGTTTTGCAGCTCGAAGACTCTCTGGATTCACTAAGCCGTGCATTATTCAGCCATCTAGGGGTTGGCTCCTGAATTGTAGTCTTTTTTTTTTCGTGGCCCAGGTGGGCGTCGACATACCACCATTTGGTGTCCTTCGTGACATTGACACGCTTCCTCCGGAAGCTTCCACCTTTGGTCTCCATCTTTGGATTATTTTTTTCCCTTTTCTTCCCTCTCTTATCTTTTAAGTCTTTCTCCAATTGTAATCCCTTTCCTCCTGTCTCATCTTTCTGGCGGAGGAGGGTGGGTTCGCTAGTGGATCCAGAAAGTCTTCAAGCTGCAAAACTACACCGACAGGTAAGAAACTATACGTTTTGCAGCGTGAATCTTTCCGGATTCACTATGCTGTGCATAGACTTTGTAGCGGTTTGTCCTATTGTGGTGGCTGGGTGGAAGATGAGCTCTGGTTACTGAATATGTGTTGTAAGACTTTCTGTCCCACTTGCACTTCCTTGTTCACTTGGATATCTACGCAGTAGTGCTTAGTGAATGTGTGCACTGAAGACCATGTTGCAGCTTGGCAAATGTCTTGAATTGGTGTGTTAGCTAGAAACGCAATTGTTGCTTCTTTCTTCCTTGTTGAGTGAGCATGAGCTGCTCCTTGTAACATTTGTCCTGCCCGATTGTGACAGAGTTGTATGGTTTGTGCAATCCACCTTACAATGGTATTTTTGATAACTGGACGTCCCAAAAAACTGCTGGCAAAGGAAACAAAGAACTGCTTTGTCTTTCTGCACTCCTTTGTCCTTTCTATACAGTGCATTACAGCCCTCCTGGCGTCCAGTGAGTGTAGAGCCCTTTCTGTGCTTGTGGCTGGTTTTTGGAAAAAAACTAGGTATTTGAGTTGTTTGATTGATGTGCAACCATGACACCACCTTTGGCATGAGGTGTGGGTCCATTCTCATTACAATCTTATCATTGTGTATTTGCAAGTAGGGCTCTTGAAGTGTTAGCGCTTGCAATTCACTTACTCTTCGTAGTGATGTGATAGCCACTAAGAAGGCTGTCTTTAGAGTGAGCATGTGCAGTGTGGCCTTGTGAATAGGCTCAAATGGTGCCTTCATCAATTGAGTTAGCACTACATTGAGGTTCCATGCTGGTGCTGGCATTCTGTTTGGGGTGCGATTCGCTTTGCCCCTTCTAGAAATCTTTTTACTACTTGGGAGGCGAATAATCTTTTCCCGTTTCTCCTCTTGTGTAAGCCACTATCGCAGCTAAGTGCAGTCTTAGGGATGTGTAGCTTAGTTTATTTTGTAGTAGATGTGTTAAGTATTTTAGTACGGTTGATTCCTTTGTGATTCTCCTTTGTAGCTTCTCCCTAACGCACCATTCTGAGAATCTTTTCCACTTTGCTACATAGCACTTTTTTGTGGTAGGTCTCTTTGCCTCCCTGAGCACCGCCATTGTGCTTGCGGGTAGTTTAAGGTGTGCAAATTCTAGGTCTTCAGGAGCCATGCTGCTAGGCTGTGGCTCTCTGGCTCTGGGTGTAGCACCCTTCCATCCTACATTGTTAACAGGTCCCTTCTTTTTGGGAATCTGTGCGCTGGTGCTTGCGCCATTTCCACTAATTGTGGGAACCAGGACTGTCTGGCCCACTGAGGTGCTATTAGTATTAGCGACATGTTGCTGATTCTGCATTTGTTGAGTACCCTGTGTATCAGTCGTATCAGGGGAAAAGCGTATGCAAATGCCTTTGACCAACTTATCCATAGCGCATTCCCTTGTGAGCGATGGTCTGGTTGTCTGGATACAAAGTGTTGGCATTTTGCATTTTGGTGTGCTGCAAATAGGTCTATTTGCGGTGTACCCCACTTCCGGAATACTTTTTGTATTTCCTGTTGGCTGATCTCCCATTTGTGGGATGCTGACGTCTGCCTGCTGAGTCTGTCTGCTTCCGCCTTGACCTTCCCTGGGAGATGTATTTCTAGTAGGTCTACTTTTAGTGGAATGGCCCAAGTCCATATTTCCTGTGCTAGCCCTGATAGTGCTACTGATTGTGTTCCTCCTTGTTTGTGGATGTAGAACACGGTGGTTGTGTTGTTCATTTGGATCAACACCCTGTGTCCGTACAGCTCCTTCTGAAAGGCTTTTAAGGCTAGGAACACAGTTTTTAGTTCTAGGTAGTTGATGTGCTTGACCGCATCCTGCTGCGACCATAACCCCCTCACCTTGAGTTTGTTCATGTGTGCACCCAACTCCACCTGGGAGGTGTCTGTTGTGATGATCACTGTTGTAGTTGATTGTGTGAATGGTTTCCCTTGTGATATGTTTTCCTTGTTCCACCACGCTATTTCCTAATGCACTGCATGAGTGAAACACTAGATCTTCCCAACTCCCTGTTGCCTATGACCATTGCTACTGTATCCATTCCTGGAATGGTCTCATGTGGAGTCAAATATTCGGGACCAGATGTATGCAAGACGCCATCATTCCCATTAGCTTGCTCACTGTCCTGACTGTCAGAACTTGTCCCTTGTGGTACAGACGTGTTTCCTTCAGTATTGCCAAAGTTCTCTTTGTGCTGGGGAACACTTTGCCTTGTATGCTGTTGATCTCTGCCCCTAAGAATATCTTCACCTGTTCTGGCTCTATGGACGACTTTCCCCAATGGATTGAAAAACCCAGTTGGATTAGTGTTTGTATCACCTGCCGGGTGTGTTGTTTGCGCTGGCTGTAGGAGCTTGCTTTCATGAGCCAGTCGTCGAGGTAGGGGTATACATGTATTTAACCGCCTCCTTAGGTGCACTGCTACTGCTGCTAGGAATTTTGTAAACACCCTTGGAGCTGATTTGAGCCCGAATGCGAGCACTGTGAATTGGTAGGGAGTCTTGCTGATCACAAATCTTAGTACGCGTTTGTGATCTTTGTTGACGGGGATGTGCAAGTATGCGTCCTTTAAGTCTAGAGTTGCCATGTAATCCCCTTCCTGTACCTGGGGTATTACTTCTTTCAGAGATGTCATTTTGAATCTTTGTGTCCTTATGAACTTGTTTAAGAACACTAAGTCTAGGATAGGCCTTAGTGTTTTGTCCACTTTTGGTACGAGGAAGTAGTTGGAATAAACTCCCTTGTATGGTACCATCTCTATTGTCTCTTTGTTGAGCAGTTCTTGCGCCTCTAGTAGCAAGAGTGAGGGCTCTTTTGCTGAGTGCGCCTTGCGGTTTGGCTTCTTGTTTGGAGGTTGTTTTAGTAGTTCTGTACAGTAGCCGTATTGTATGATGTTTAGTATCCATTTGTCTGTTGTCACCTTCTTCCATTCCTGGAGGAAGTTCCTTATTCTGCCTCGTACTGGTGTTATTTGTTCGGTGAACTGTTTGTTTTGTGAAATTTGTTCCTGGACTTTTCCTCTCCTTTGATGCCCCACTAGAGCGGTTATCTGGGTGGGTGTTTGCCTTTCGGCGAAGTCAATTGTAGGCGGGTAGTTGCCCCCCTTTCCGTGCCGGTCCTCGTCCGTTGGAGCAACCCCGAAAGTACTGGTCCTGTGGCTGGTACTGCCAGTTCTGCTGCCCCTGGTTGTTTCCCTGATAACCTTGTTGGAAGGTTTGGTGTGAGGTACTCTGTTGGTTGCCTCCCCTACCATTTGGCCTTCTTGAGGGTGTACCCCTTCTCATCCCTCTGAACTGTAGTGCTCCCATGGACCTTGCACTTTTGTTGTCTTTTTTGAGTTAAGTCAACTTCTCGTCCACTGGTGTCCCAAACAGTTGTTCTCCATTGAAGGGCGTGTTCAGGATGTTGTTCTGTACCTCAGGCTTGAAGCCCTAAATCCTAAGCCATGCGTGCCTTCTCTCTGTCACCCTAATCATCATCTGCCTGCTGGACGTCTCCGCTGCGTCTAAGGTCGAGTTCAAACATGTGTTTTTCCCTTCCTCTACCAGGTGGGTTGCCCTTTGCTGGTACTGCTCCGGTAGGTGCTTCAGGAGTTGTTCTACTTCCTCCCAGTGTTGGTATGCACGTCTGTTGATTAGGGCGTTGGAGTTGGAGATGCGCCATTGAATTGCCGCACTCCGTTCTATTTTTCGCCCCGTGAGGTCCATTCTCCTACTCTCCTTGTCAAGGAGGTGGGCCGGCATTTGTGGGGACATTGGCCCTTTTCCGCGCTGTTGCAGTGATTATTGAATCAGCTGGCACTGATCCCTGAGTGAATTCAGGGTCCTTTGAGGAGTGCTTGTATTTCATTTCTGTTCTCGGAGTCACAGATTTACATACAACTGGCTCCCTGAAAGCCTCTCTGCCCTGGTCCAGCACACTAGGGAGCAAGGGCAGGAATTGACTCCTTGTTTGTGTAGGTAAGAGTCTCCAGGAGAAAGCAAGCCTTGGGTTTCTCTTCCTCCAATTTTACCCCATATGTCTGTGCAGCATTCTTGACAACCATATTATAGATCCCTATATCATCGGTGATGAAGGCCTCAAAGGGTATGTGTCTACTCCTTCCGGCATTTCGGCATCAAGGTCATGCCACTCTAAGTCCTGCGCCTCGGAGGACGTCGAGTCCTGGTAGGTTAGCTGTTCCTCCTTGCCTTCTCCCTCGAAGTAATACAGAGCCTCTTCCTCCTGTTCTTCCACCGGTTCAGGCGTTTTGGGTGGTTCAGGGTCTTCGAAGCCCCTTTCGACCTCGGCTGCGGGATTCGGCGGAATGGTGTACTGACTCATCTAGTCGTCGAAGTCCTTCTTCCACTGCAGGATGCTCGCCATTTCGGCCTCTAGCCTCCTTTTCTTCTTTTCCATGTTGGCAGCTTGCGTCGAGAGTTTGAGCGCTTCGCTTTGAGGTTGTCGAAGTAGTTGTTGACCCTTCTTTTCTCTGCGTCGAGGAGTCCTTTTCGGAGGCTTCCTTTGACGACCTTGATTTTTCGTGGGTCTTTGCCGTCTGGGAGTCCTTTTCGAAGGATCCGCTGGGCTGTTTGTCCCTGGGTGCAGTTGCTTTTGTCGGGTGTTTCGACTGCAATGTTCCCTTCGAGGACTTTGACTCACACTTTCGAGTGTCAGTCAAGCGTTTGGGGGTCGTCGACTCTCTTACCTCCTTCGACTTTTTCTTATGGACTTTGACAACAATGCAGTCCTCTGGTCCTTCTGCGATGTTTTACAACTCCCCACTGGAGAGGCCCAAGTCTCAGAACGATGGAGGTGGCCCCTGCCCCTGCATGGTGTAGTTTGCCCTTCTCTGCCTCTCTCTTACTCTGAGGGTCTTGGGGGTGAACACCGAGCATGCATTGCAGTCCTCGCTGTTGTGGTCGAGCGGCAGGCAGAGGTTGAAGACTGGATGCTGGTCCTTCTGGGCGTATTTGTGGTGGCAATTGGTCCAAAACTTGAAGGGAGTTATGTCCATTCCTGCACTCAGGGAATGTGCACATTCTCATGTGAACGTCGAGTTCTCTCAAGAAAATCTTCTCCTTCGTAGTCCTGGCTACCTGGCTTGTAGTCAGGCGTGATGAAAACCTTTGATTTCGTCAAATGTTCAGTTTCCGTTGATTCCTTTCCCAAAATACTCTGGAACTCCTAGACAACGATCCAGACCCACTGGCGGAAAAAAGAATCTAAAGATGGTAACCAAAGGTGGGAGCTACCGGAGGAAGCGCGTCAACGTCACAAAAGACACCAAATGGTGGTATGTCGACGCCCACCTGGGCCACAAAAAAAAAAAAGACTACAATTCCGGACCAAAACACTAGATGGCGTAATAATGCATAGCATAGTGAATCCAGAAAGATTCACACTGCAAAACTCGAAGTTCCAAAGCAGACAAAGTGGTCTCTACATATTTTAACCTGGGAATCCTATGAGCATGGTCCAGTTTTAAGCAATCACCTGATTTAGTTATACACAATCCCTTTTACATACAGAGAGCCATAATAATAAAGGGGCCAATCTAATTGAGTCCTCAAGATATGGTAGATCCAGTTCCATATGGGCAGACTAGTTTACACAAGTACGGGGCAACAAAAGATTTTCCTTACAGAAATCGTTCTCCACTTGCTGCAAAGGATTTAGATCTACCATACCCCAAATTACTGCCCCATAAATGGCGCTGACCTTAGCTTTCGCTAGATAGATATTCAACATTTCTGGAATAGGTTTAGATCCCAATTTTTTTTAAAGGTTTACAAGTGCCATAATACCATTTTCCAAGAGGGTTTTTCTACTTGACATCATATTTTTCCATGGTATCTTCTTATTGAATAATACCCCCAAATAGGAAAGTGAGTAGATGATCAACTTGTAAAAATCACTTTGGGAATTGACCGTATGGTGTTTTAATTACGAAAAGTGTGAGGAATCACAGTGCTCCACTCAAAATAACATTACCTCCTCTTCTCCTTCGAGGTCTATTTACTTACTCGAGGAGTGAATGTGCCCATTCTCTTCTTCGTTTACATCGCTTCACAAGCTGTCATTTATTTCTATGTTTGATAGAGAAGCTACCCATAAAACACATCACCTCCCAAAACACTTCCTGCTCTTTTTGGTGCACTGTTGCTTCTTCAACTGTGGCTTTAGCTCTGGCAACCTCGTTTGCAATGGGCTGAACGGGCAGGGTTGTCCATTAGGGACATTTATATGGCTACCACCCGATCCCATCCGTATACATATATTTTGCAGTACAGGTTATATGTAGCTCTAAATGCTGACTTAGCTTTTGGATTACAAATGTTGTTAAGACCCATGTCTGCTTAAGATATCTGTTTTTAAATATTTATCCTTAATTCAGCTGGCAATTGTCTATTTGGGATAATTTTCCGTTTCATGAAGGAGTGCAAGAATAAGAGGGAATGCAATGTTTTCTCTTCTACAATAGCCTTTTGTGATTTAATCTGTGGATGAAGGGGAGCTTTGCTTGGGCAGACCTCCTTGAGTAAGTAATAGGGCGAGGAAGGAAAAGAGGAGTTAATGCTCAAATTACTTACTGGCAATCTTTATTACTCTGATTCTTCCATACTCGTCCCAGTACTTACAACTCTCTCTCCTACCCTGGTTCTTCCTAGCCTCTACTCAGGGGTTGGCGGAGAAAAGGATGCTGTTTGGTTAAGGTGTTTTATGGGAAGCTTCTCTACCCAAACATAGAAATAAAAGACAGCTTGGGAAGCAGTGTAAAAGTGGTAGTGAATGGACACATTCACTCTTAAAATAAGTACTGGGACGAGAAAGCAAGAATTGGTGTAATGAAGATTTGCACACGCCGAACACAGACTTCCTTTCAGAGGCCTATTCTAGTTTGTTCTCCTTTCCTACCTCCAATTACACGTATTAGGTAACTATTTTAGGTGCTATTAACAGGCAGCTCAGGGGCAGTGCTGTATTCAAATTTTATATAGGTGGACACAAAAGAGAAAGAAAGCAGCAGGTGTACGTAAAAAGACTTTTGCATCTTCTGCCTGGGGTGATTGCCTACACCCGGTCGAAAAACTATTCCCTTAAAATACAAGTTGCTCTTTAAGGAAACATTATTTATTTATTTATTTTGGTGGGAGTCGTGGTAAATTGTACAAATGGAATCTCAGCTGTGCACACACAAACACATACAAAGTCTGGTCACCACAGAAGTGGTGCAGACGCATACGTCATTCTTTTCCACGCGACACCGCAGCTGCTTATATTTATAGAGGGAATTAATCTCTTCCAGGGTGCGATGGAAGCCCTCTGTCCACTGGTTGTACAAACGGAGAGAGGACGCAGTGTCCTTGGACATCAGTCAGTGGACAGCGGCATTGTGCTGTTGGTACTCACGTTTACTTACCTAATCTGTGTACCAATGACACAAAAACATGTTTTGCTATGTTCTGACACAGCAGCATTTAGCACCAAGGGGGTAAAACTATTATATTTGACTTACAAGAATCAGGTCTGGGGAAGGCCCTGCAGTCAAAGAGTGTATAGCGCTCCATTACTCACAAGTACCAACACAGCGCACTAATACCCCTGTTGCTGCATCGCAGTGATTGGCTGACCCGCTCCCCTGAATTAAATAGCTCTTTCGGAAATTGTGATTTTCTTAAATAACGGGATCTCACTTATAATGAACATGCAACATTCCTGCTAACATTGTTTCAGAAAATCTACTAGGCTTTCATTATTTGTACAAACAGCATCAGATATTAGAATTTTAACATTTTATTTTGCTACAGCAATTGTGTAGCACTTTAACCGTTGCCACTTTTTTCATAAAAATAACTAGCAAGCTTGAATCACAAATTTGGGTTCAAAAGAAGTTAAAGGAACACATCGTTATCCTTATTGTCAGCTGTGAGTGCAAAGATGGAAGTGCTGCATAAAACAGACAGAGTGCAAGAGCGGGATAAAACCAGGGCAGTCTGTGGCTCGCCCTCGTCTGGTTTTCTCAATGGTGTCGTGGTAGTTTGTGTCTGCGCGGCTCCAAGTGCGTGGGTATTTATTCCCCACTCTGTGTTTCATGGAACACTGCATGGGCAGAGAGTAAGGAGAAAGGAACTGGGTTTTCTGCAGTGGCGGCTGGTGACATTTGAAATTGGTGAGGCGTAAAATTGGCGGTGGAGAAAAGTCCATATCTTAGTGTCCTGTATTGGCACCCGCTCTCCACTCAAGGCTGACATAACAAAAGCTGTATAATGTCCCCGCGTTATGTGCGACACCTTCAACCAGTCTATTTCAGTCAACAGCACAGCATGCTTGATTTTTTTATTTTATATTTTGTGTCTTAACAATAAATGACACCGGTGAAAAGGCGGAACCCTGCAGCCAGGGGCGACGCATACCACTGCTGTGGGCATGAGTTTTAATTCCGGATGCAGGCTGGCTGCGCCCAGCACAGGGTATTAGTCTAGAGGAATGTATAATCTGGATAAACAGCCTTTTCGTGCTCCTCGCCGTTAAGGTGCCCGTGGTGATTGTGGTATGTCATCTTGCGGTTCATAAAGTGGTTTTTATTCAATGAATAATAATGTCTTTGAAAGGATGGGGCTCTATGTTCCGCTGCAACATTAAATCACGTCGAAGAGCTCGCAGTACACTTATTTGTTTACAGAATTAGCCGGTAGCGCTGCAGCGACACAGACGTCTGCCAAGTTACTTCCCCTCAGTTTCCACACCCGCGCCCCCCCCCCCCCGCCATGGAGCCGAATAGAGAGCGGTCCTATAATGTTAGCCCGCACTGTTCAGACTTCTTTGTAATCAGGTGCACTGATCTGCATAGTTACTTTTCTCAGGGTACTTGTTAAGGAGTGGTCGACCTGCATTAAAAATACAGTATAAATATAAAAAACTTGCCTTGGCTTCCCGCGCTGACTCCCGACTCGAGTCCCGAGACTGCTCCCGCCGTCCTGGATTTTGAATGCCGCCGCTGCGTCTGACATGGTGTGGCTCTCGTCAGTGAAGGCTGCAGGCAGCCTCCCTCCCCTCCATGGCAGCCGGCGCTGATTGGTTCGGCCGGCTGCCCTAGCCGCGTCATTTCTCCTAGTCTGCATCCTGCAGAACGGAGAGTGGGAGGAGGCTTGGGGGAGCTTGGGGGAGCGGCTTGCCCACTGTTGCTAATACTGTCTGTTTGGACAGCCTCTCAGGCTGTCCAAACAGTCAGTATTAACAACAGTGGGCAAGCCACTCCCCCCTGCCCTGAGGCTCGAGTAACCAGGAAGCTGACTGCTTTCTCGCCGTGCGAGAAGGGCAGGCAGAAACAAATGGTAGTTATAAATAAATAACTACCATTTGTTTCTGCCTTCTTCTCGCACGGCGAGAAATCAGGGGGGCGGCGCCCAAACGCCCCCATGGTAGAACCACCACTGGTTTTCTGGCCATGGTCTGAGTGTTGCATTGGGAGAAGAGGTGGGGATAGCACTACTACTGGTTGTGCGGTCCGTGAGTTGTTTGTGTGATGACAGAAGCTTGTATTATCAGTGCCTAGTGGGGAAAACTGGCGCTGCTGCTACCTGTTCGGGGTGTAAGTGTGGGGTGCACTTCCAACAAGTGCATATGTACTATTACTTTACGCCTCAGAGTAGCAGGGTAATGCGAAAAGATAGCGTTAGCAGAATAGAGAGGCCGCAAGGTAGGGTGACCAGATTTTGAGAACCAAAAACCGGGACATTTTGCAAAAATAGAAGATGGACTATAATGTTACATCAACCGTGCTTCGCAGAATGACAACTCCTATCAACATAGGAATTTATTTATTTTGAAAGTTTTATATAGCGCGAACAAGATCTTTGCAGATATCAGAGCGCTTTACAAGTACAAGGGGGTGATAGAGTAGTAATTGAGGTAATTAAGGTACAAGGTGCATAGTTACATAGGTAGGACAAAATACAAGGGGTAGGTCACAGGTGAGGTAGTGTCGGTCCAATGACCATAGTCAAACAGTTGCGCCAATAGTATCACAGTACAAAAATAAGGAGCATATACTTGTTTAAGCGTGCTTAAAATGCTTTTGGAGATAGCATGAAGGAATAGTTGAGGTAGGTGTGTGCAGGGTGTATAGTCACACAGGTGCATCAGTAGTACGAGAGTAGGGTTAAGGTGGTGTAGGTAGAGTGTGCAAAGTCAAACAGGTGCGTGAAACAATATAAAATATACAAAGTGGGAACGTATACAATCAAGTAGGTCGATAATACAAGTAATACCAATAGACCAAGGGGTCAGGCAGGTAGTACAGAGCGGAATCATGAGAAATACAGAATAATAGATCATGTGTATTTAGCCATGAGGATCGCTTTTACTTGTTTCTTAAAGCGTTTGTGTGAGGAGATGAGCCTGGTTTCACTAGGGAGTTCCAGATCCTGGGTGCCATTCCTGAGAAGGAGCGTTTATAGGTTTTTTCCTTCCGAAATCTTCGAGGCTTCAGCAAGAGATTGTTTGAGCTTCTAGTATTTCTAGAGCCCCCAGACATTGTCAGCTTTTGAGTGAGGTAGGCGGGTGAATTCATGTGTACAGCCTTGTGCGTCAAGCAGGCGATTTACAGATGTATTCTGGCTTCAAAAGGTAGCCAGTTCAGAGTTTTAAAGTCAGGGGAAATATGCGAGTGTTTGTTTGAGCCAGTGATGAGTCTCGCTGCAGCGTTAAGAGACGCTCTTAGGGGTGCCGTTGTAGTTAGGGGGAGCCCGCAAAGTGCGGTGCTACCGTATTCTATGTGCGGGATGACTAAAGATTGTACTGCAGTTTGGAAGTCTTTGGCAGGAAGGAAGGGTTTAAGTTTTCTCAAGGTATTGATTTGGAAGTTCGCTCCTTTGGTTGCCTTGCTGATGTGCTGCTGCATGTTGAGATTGGCGTCAAGTGTTATGCCTAAAGATTTTGCTGAGTCTACTATGGTAGGTTGTACATTTAGAGCTGTTAAGTGCTTAAGCCATGTTTGAGCCGAAGAAATTTTTCCGGGAGGTGAGATCAGGAGGAACTCAGTTTTCAGCGCATTGAGTTTGAGGTGATTCTCGGCAAGCCAGGATTGGGTGTTTCTGATCGTGGTGTTCAGAAGCATGATGTCCTTAGGAGTTTGTATTTTGAGATAAAGTTGGGTGTCGTCGGCATACATGTGAAAGTGAACATTGGATGTTTGTAGCAAAGTAGTGAGAGGTTCCATAACTAGGTTGAACAGTGTTGGGGAGAGGGAGGAACCTTGAGGGACGCCTAGCGGTACAGGTACCGGAGAGGACATCAGGTTGTTGCTTTTGAATCTTTGTGAGCGGTTGTGTAGAAAGGAGGTGAACCACTTGAGAACAGTCCCAGATATGCCCATTCTTGTGTTTAATAGATCGAGTAGGTTCTCATGTTTAACTGTGTCGAATGCTGAGGAAAGATCAAGAAGGATGAGGAGGCAGGTATTGTTTTGGTCTAGCATTTGGAGGGCGTCGTCAACTATGTGAGTCATGGCCGTTTCGGTACTGTGCCCTGCTCGGAAGCCTGATTGATGCGTGTTGAGGAGATCAAACTTATCTATGTGTTTAGTCAGTTGTAGCTGTACACTTTTTTCCAACAGTTTAGCGAGAGTGGGAATATTTGTAATAGGGCGGTAATTGTTTAGATCAGAGGGATCTGCTGTTGGTTTTTTCAGTAGCGGTGTGACTTGTCCGACTTTGAGGGCGTTAGGGATGGATCCTTGTTGAAGAGAGCTATTGATAATCTTAGTCCAGAGTGGGAGGAGAAAAGGGGTAAAGTCCTTAACAGCGTTAGCAGGAAGGGGGTCAGTGAGGTGATTGGATGGTTTCAGCGTGCTGAGCAATCTGCCAATTTCTTCTTCAGAGTAGGTGCCAAAGGAAGACCATGTAGCATTGTTCTTTGGTTCAGGTGCTGCTGTGTGTTGGGGGTTGGAGTAAAGGATTGCGTCATTGAGGAGATCGCTTCTTATGTTGTCGGTTTTTTGGTTAAAGAAAGCAGAGAAGTCTTCACATGAAGGTGAAACGCTCAAGGTGCTGAGTGTCTGGGGTTGTTCTTTGGATTGTGTTCTGATTAGCTCAAACAATTTTCTTGGGCGGTTTTTTGCTTGGGCGAGCTGGAGGCTGAAGAAATCTCTTTTTGAGCGTTTTATTTTCCTGAAGTAGGCGTTTCTCTGTTTCTTCAGGGTTTTTAGGTGCAGTGCAGAGGGGGCAGACCTCCAGGTGCGTTCTGCCATTCGCATGGCCCGTCTATCATCATTGAGGCTCCCGTCATACCATGGGTTGGAGAACTTGGACGAAACTCTTTTCAATTGCAGGGGTGCAGCCTCATTGATTATTGTGGACATAGCATTGAGATAGTGGTCAGTCAGGAGATGAACGTCCGTGGCGCCGGGAGGGGGAAGTAGGAGATTGCAGCTGTTAGGCGGTAAGGAGTTTGGGTTGAGTTTCTTCATGTCTCTTTTCCAAACTTTGGGCTTAGAGGCTTGAATTGGGTTAAGTTTAATTTTTTCATTGATAAGGAAGGAGACAATATGATGATCTGACCAGTCGCAAGGTTGGATTGACTCAAGTTGAATAGCGTCCTCTTTGGAGATGATGAGGTCTAGGATAGAACCTTTCTCATGGGTCGGGCTATTGCAAATTTGGGTGAGATCAAGGGCGTTGAGGAAGCTTTTGAGGCTATTTACCACTGTGTCACTGCTGTCATTCCAATGGAGATTGTAGTCGCCAAGGAAAATTTGGGTGTTTTGCCGTCCTGAGTTGGTTGAAATTGTGTCCATGAGTTGTTGGGAGAAGGAGAGCTTGTCCCCAGGTGGGTGGTATATGATGTGTAGTGAACATACCGGTTTGCTTTTGCTGATGATATCAAGGCAGAGGTATTCACAGGAAGTAAGAGAGGGGGCGGACGCTTTAATAACTGAGAGGTTGCTTCTATAGATACAAGCAATTCCACCGCCTGTCTTTTTGATCCTGTCAAGTCTAATGATACAGTAGTTGGGTGGGACTAGGATATCCATGATAGGTGTAGACGAATCAGATAACCATGTTTCAGTCAGAATGGTTAGATCCGGTTCCAGAGAAGTGATGAGATCGGCGACCTCCGCAGAATGTCTTTGGGCCGATCTGCAATTGAGTAGTATGCATTTGAGGCTAGGGGTGCAGAGGGTGGAGGAAGGTTCTATAGTAAGGGGTACATTTGTGAGGTTGTTGGGGACGGCGCCTCTGTTGTTATCCTTTTGGTGTCTGAGGGGGTTAGAGATAATCGTTGGGATGGGCAGATGGTTGGTGGCTAGGCGATTATGGGGAGCCGGGACGTAGGAGTGGAGAAGAGTGTGTATGTCATGGTCTGAGAACGTATTGGTAGTGCGTCTGGGGCGATTGGTGGTATTACGAGAGGGGATAGAAGTCCAGTGTGGGGAGTGTTGTGTGATAAGGCGAGTAGGAGGTGGGGAGGAGGTGTTGTTAGGTGTATTGTTCGGTGTAAAGGGAGTATTACGATTGGTGGTAATGCGATTGCGATTAGTAATGCGATTGGTGGAATTGCGAGAGGGGATAGAGGACCAGTGTGGGGGGTGTTGTGTGGTAAGGCGAGTAGGAGGTGAGCGGGAAGCGTTATTAGGTGTAAAGGTGGTGGTGGGAAGGGGGCGTCTGGGGTGTGTGATGAGCAACTCTTTGATGGAGTGTAGTTCTTCTTTCACTTGGAGGAGGGTGGACATAATCATGTTCAGCGTGGTGTTGGGCACGGCGTTGGGGAGGGGTGCTGACGGTGTACAGGCGTGTAGGTTGCTGAAGAGGGAGGGGAATTGGGGTGGAGAGGTGGAGTTGGTGAGGGGGTTGGAAGTGTTAGAGAGAGGGTTTGTGTTAGGGTTGGTGTTGGCGTTGTTGGAAAGGGCATCAGTGCTAGGAGGGGAAGGGTAAATGGGGGCGGTGTGGAGGCTGGCTGTTGCGGGGGTGGAGGAGGGATAGTGGGGAGTGAGAATGGGGGGTGAGAGGTTAAAGGAGGGGCGCAGGTTAGGCGTGACGGGAGTGCTAAGTGTGGGGGCGGAGATAGGCGGACAGAAAGTCATGTTGTGTGGGGTGCAGTTGGGGGAGGAGGAATGTTCTGAGGATATTGGTGTGAAGGGCGGGACGGGTGTGCAACGTATGGGGGGGATATGGGAGGATGAGCGGAGGTACGAGTGTTGGTAGGGGGGATGGGGGAGCGGGTGGTGAATGAGGGGGCGAGATCTATGTCTGTTATTGAGGGGTGGGGAGGGGTGGCTGCAGCCGGAGGGGAATTGGCTATGGTGCTGGGTGTGATGGTGAGGTGAGTGTCGTTCTGGGGCTGAACTGGGTTAGGAGGGTCGAGGCCGGGTGCTGTGATGTCAGGGGTGGTAGCATTGGGGGAGATATGTGTGTAAGTCCGATTGGATAGGTGCTCTTTGAAAGTGGGGAACAGGTTGTCAAGTAGTTCCAGGTTCCTGTCTGTCGATTGAATTAGGACAATCCCGTTATTGTAGATAGTGATGGTAGTTCTGCCTGGGAAGAGTTGGGATGGTGTGATTGAGAGTGTAAGGCCATGGGCGGATTTCCTGGTGGTGGAGACGGTGAGTAGGGTGAGGAACGCTTTTTTCCATTGAGCTCTGCGTGTGGTGTGGAAGATGATATCGGTGTTCAAGGGACCCTTGGCTGATGAGAAGTAGGTGTCGGCAAAGGGGGTTTCTGGGTGGGACCTAAGGAAGTCGTGTTTAAAGCGTTTAGCGGCTTTTTTGGTGAGCACGGGTGGGTAGTTGATTTTATAAGTGTGCTTGCCAATGGGATCCATGTTGGTATGGCGATATGAGTAGTGCGGGAGGGTGAACAAAAATGATAATGATATGCAGAAGCAAGATGCAGATGCAAGCACAACAGGTTACATGCAACAAGAATGGCACTAGCGGGCAAAAGTGACACAAGTGAGCAACCAGCATATAAGGGGTATCAATCGGTGCATTACAGGAGACAAATGTGCAGTGGGTGCGGGTTACATAAACGGGTGCGGGTTACGTAAATGTGCTGAATGCCAGATACAAACACAGACAGCAGGTTACATATATCAAGAGATCAAGAGTGGCCCTAGGGAGCAAACGTGACACTAGTGAGCGACCAAAATATGAGGTAGCAGTCGGTGAATTACAGGAGAGAGTACAGAAGCACTAAAAAAATAAACAATTGTAATTTCAAAACCAGCATCATACCTGATAATTAAATTACTTCATTATAAAAGCTGCTAACTAGCACAACTCTAGAACACCCAATAAAGTGCCTCTCACTGGACCCCCTCTAAAAAGCGGGACATGAGCCAAAATTAGCGAAATCTGCCGGGACAGCTGAGCTGGTGAAAACCGGGGACTGTCTGGCCAAATCCGGGACGTCCGGTCACCCTTCCGCGAGGGAGGGAGGGAGGTCCGTTAGGGCTAATGATTAAAGTAGTCCCTCGTGCAGTTCAATGCCATGTGAGATAAGAACCCTCCGCTCGAGCAAAAGCCAGCTCTGTGTAGCATAATTAACACGGGTCTGTTTGACAGCTGTGCTGGTATTCACTCCGACTCAAAGAAGTGAAGGCGTTAAGGTAATGCAGTCAACGCGGCGTAACTTCCGCTCAAAACACGGAAATCAAAGGCCACTTGGGGACTCTGTGCAGACACTGCAGTGTCCTCTGCCGCCTAAATGGTGAGGCCCCGCCACAGCAGAGGATTGAATAATACCGGGGCATCAGACTTGGTTTTGTTGATTTTTTTTTTTTAATTCAAAAAACAAGGCCAGTTCTATTGGCTTTGTAAATAAATACATCCTCGAACTGGGTTACTGTTTTCTTCTAAACTAAGTAAAGCGCTTGGCAAAAAAAGCGCTCTCCAAATTTAATAAATATAGGGAGGGCGTCCACATACCGCAGGGATCTAAAGCCACTAGAGCTGAGCCAAGCGTTACCGCCCGAGGTAGAGGGTCACCCGCGGCCAGCTGTGATGAAGTCAGTTTATTAAAACAACATCCTTCCCTCCTCGCGCACACTGGACACATGTTCCCCATTAGGTCCGCGCAGATCTGTGCATTTTGTGCTGATGTCAGCACTGCGGGGTGACTTCGGGTTTATCTGTATGAGAATAAACAAGCCTTGGTCTTCCTCTAGCTGCATTCTGGAATGTTCCTGGTCACCCGCAGCCACCACACCAGAGACCCCGGCCTGGCGCACCTCTGCTGATGGGGCAGGAAGCAGGCCGCCCTCGCCTATCCAGTGGCGGCCGAGGGCCAAGCAATGATGACGATTTCAAAAAAACTTAATTAGAATCAGTGGTGGACTCCAATCTTGTGAAATGTGGATGAATTCCCAAGTACTCAGCATAAGTAGGGCATAGATGGGTGTATGTCCGACAGAGCCGAAACTCCCTTCCCATTGTCATATCTCACATCACATAGAATACTCTCTAATTTCAGAGACAATGTTCCTAAGATCTTGCACAGCCACAGTCTCAAAAAACTACTAGCTTTAAACGTTTTCATTTTAATTGCATATACCACAGACACTACAAGGTGTATGTACCCTACTGTCTAACATTGGATTCTCAGATTTGGGGCTGTTGAAGCCTCCTTGGGAAGGAGGTTCCGGGTTAAAAGCAAGAGTTCACATGCAATTTTGGTAATTGGTCAAAAGGCGGAATGCAATGAGCAAGTGATCCCTGTAAAGACCCAGTGCATCGTGGGCAAGAGCAGAAACTGAAATAAAAATGTTTCAATGCAGGAAAGGGGGTCAGACTCCGGTTAACATGAAATGGGATACCCGCTCTGTTTGTTCTCGCTATGAGGTCAAGGTGAAAATCTACCTTGGTTCAATTAATATTACTAATAAAGCGTGAAAATGTGTATGGAAATGCTGGGAATCCACCAAGGTTGGGGTGTGCCCATACAGCAAGGTCCTGTTTTGTTGACTCACCTGGTTTTGTTTGTTAATGGAAGTGCTTTCCATTCTCTTACTGGACCTGCTCTTCCTGAACAAAACCTGGCTGACTCCTTCGTCCGCCCCCATCATGCCACTGTAATCCCTCCCAGATACAAGTTCAAAAGACAGGGCAGGACAAACAGTCCCAGAGGGGGAATCACAGTCATCTTCAAGGAATCCATCCAAAGCTCCACCAGCAACATGGAACACTTGACCATCACACTTCTCATAATTTGTCAACTGCAACCTGTGCGGTACCCTTGTCTAATCCCTTCCCAGACCACGTGCCAACTTCAGCAGCACCACTGCAACCTTTGTCACCAGCCACCCCCACCCCCCCGCCCCCCCATCCTCCACTTCAGCACCTTCATCCAACTCGGTGGCCTCAACTACCAACTGGAGAACCTCACCAATCCCAACACAACTAACCTCCTCAAGGACCTGTCCAACCTCAGACTCACTCAGCCAATGGTAGGCCCTATACACGCCATTGAACACCTCCTGGTCCCCATCTTCATCAGCTTCAGCAACATCACAGTAGACAAATCCACAATGATCATTTGGTCCAACCATACCCTCATCACCTTTAAACAATACCTCAGCAGAAACACCTTCACCAAATCTTCATGACAAGACTGGAACAAGATATCAGAAGCACCCTGGTCTTCCAAACTCCTACACCAACATCCTCGACACAACAACCTCCCTGAATCCATCTCCAACATCAACAACTGGCTCACTGCTGGCACAGACACACTGGTCCCCCTCAAAATCAACAATGCCATAAAAAGCAGACCACAATCAAGCTGGTACATGGAAGAGCTCAGGATCAGCAAATGTCACTGCTAGCAACTGGAACGCAGATATAGACAAAGTCAGAACGACACAGACAAGAACACCAACAAATCTTCTCCCGGACACTACCATCAGCCAGTCAGACCCACCAAAAGCTCAACACTCACTGACTACATCGAAAGTAGCACAAACAGCACCAAGAAAATCTTTATTAAACAATTAAACAAGCACTGACGTTGCCAATAGGTCTCGCAGTAGGAAAGTTTGAGCTATTGGTTTTCTAAATGACATTTTATTTTTTTGTTTTGTGATTTACAATGCCCATACTTTTAACTTTTCGCATTAGGAAAGTTTGAGCGATTGGCTTTGACCTGAGCTCAAGAGGTTACATCACCGCAGCAAGTTTACATCTTAACAAGCAACAACAAGATGCGCGGCCGCCATTATTTAATGTTAAAAAAAAGACAAGTAGGAAGTAGTGCTTGTGAGAGCACAGCTCTCTAAAAAAAACAAGCGATGCGCGCTCTGTGCTGGGCTGGCATGTGCAGCTGACCTCTCGGAACCAAGGCCCGGAGTCAAAGCTTCAGGTAAAAGGCGAGACCCGCGGCTGGACTATGTGTCTCAGTGTAACATTGAAAGGGGATATGACGCTGGAGTCAGCCTCTGAGGGAACATCGATCACCAGGAAGCTTGGGTGAAAGTAAGATGGCGTCGCGCACACTCACTGCAGCTTAGCTCCTCAGTACTAGCGGCGAGCGGGGTTGTTCCGAATGGCGGAGGTGTAAGATGTCTTTCGGGACTTCAGCGTCACTCAGTCTCTGGAGGTGTCATTACTGAAACACGCGCCTCTTATGAAGCCTATGAAATGGAGAGAAGCATTTAACGTGCGTGACTTTTGGCTGAGCGCTGTTTCCTAGTATAAATACTCTGTGCCCGAAGTTTTACAGTGTGCTTTTGTTTTATTAAATGTCACACTCTGCAGACTGCTAACGGCCCAATAACATTGCCCACTGCAATGGGAAACAAGTAGGAAGTAGTGCTTGTGAGAGCACAGCGCTCTAAAAAAAACAAGCGATGCGCGCTCTGTGCTGGGGGAGGGGGAGGGCCATTAGCCTGTAAGAACTCACGGCAAGATCAAAGGAAGGGTGGGAGGGACATTGGGGAACAGATGGCCATGAAAGTTTATGGGCCAAAAGCGCGTGCCTGTGGCCACGTGAACTCGAAGAAAACCGCACGAAAAAAGCGGTGGTTTCACGAGGATTTTGAGCACTTGAATTCTCGCCATTTCCAAAAAGTTCACCCCTCTAGCAGCAAGCTCCACTCGCGTAACCCCCTCTCAGGACCTCTGCACCAACATGTACCTATTTTTTTAGCATTAAGATTACTAGCATACATGAAAACTGAGCCCTCAACCAGAGCATTCCACCGTAGCACATCCTGCCCATCTCTATCACATCCAGAGGATGACTATGACCACCTTGCTCATGATCACCACTCAGGAAACCACAAAGACTATGCAGTCCTTACAGTCCGAAGCACATTCAGACCCCTGCCACACCACCTCCTCAACACCAATCCAGATTCAGGTCAAACCACAGTACAAACACTACCCTCATCACAACCACTGACAAGAACTGGATAATCATGGATACAGGTGACACTGTGGCCCTTGTCATACTGGATCTTTCTGCACCCTTCGACCCTGTCTCCAACCCCATCCTTATCCAACAACTGCACAAAGGCGGCATGGAAGGTCCTGTACTTTGCTGATTTAGCTCCATCCTGACATAACACACCCAGTTGCTTAGCCTGGGCCCCTTCACTATGGATGACGTCAAACTCATCTGCGAAGTTCCACGAGGATTCTCACTCGGCCCCACTCTGTTTAAAACATACATGTCTTAACTCCCAACCATAATTGCAGTCCATGCAATCAACATCAAATTGCTGATGACACCCTGCTCATACTCTGCCTCTCCGACAAGACGCTGAAATCCCGAACCAATTTCTCCACATGCATGACCGCAGTCACCAGCTGAATAAAAAACAATTGCCTCAAGTCCAACACAGACAAGACGGAAGTAGTAATCTTCGGCAAAGACATCACTCTGGGACTCCACCTGGTGGCATGCCAAACTCAAGACCCACACCTGTTCTGGAAACCCAGGTAAAGAGTCTCAGAATAGTTATCAACAACCAACTCACCATGACCAGCCAAGTGAACGCAGACTTCATCTCCGGCTTCCACAAGATGCTCCCCAAATGGCTCCCCACCAACACTCACAGAACAGTCGCCCAAACCTTCATCACGAGCATACTGGACCACAGCAATGAACTCTATGCTGGATTCTACGCTCATCTGACCAGAGGACTCCAGGCCATACAAAATTCAGAAGCTATGCTCACCCCCAACCTACCGCCCCACAGCTAAAAAAACTCCACTCCTTCCCAATCCACAAACGAGCACTCTTCAAACTCTTCACTCATACATATAAACCTTACACAACATAGGCCCCACGTTCTTCAACAACCACATAAACATCCACAAATACATCAGACACCTCCACTCAGCCAGAATCCTCCTTGCACACAACCTCAGAATAGACAGAAATAGATCTAGCGGGCGGGCCTTCTCGTACCTAACACCTAAAGCCTGGAACAATCTGCCCCAGCACATACTGCCCCCTCCTCAGTTCTTGAATTCAGCAAGGAACTGAAGACCTGGCAGTTCACCTAGCCCCGACCATGAAACAGCCCATACAGCTCCTGCTTCAGTGCCAGGAAACCCTCCAAGTGAGGTGAGCACAATACAAATACACATAACATGACTCGCCTTTGCTCTCTATGCTGTAGTTTGATAACTCGAAAACTGACGAGAATTATGTACACCTTTGCAAAGCTGCTTTGAAATTGCTATGTATAGCTTTGCACAGTACATCTTTGAAATTGCTTTAAAAAATAAAAGGTAATGCTTTATTTGAAATGGAATAAAGATTCATTTAACATGTTCCCTACAACTAAGTCATGTCACACAGGCTAAACAGAAGGCCCAATAATACGAAGCTTGTATTCGCGCTATTGTATTTTCTTGTTTAATCATCTGACCAGCAACGCGGGTGCATAGTGAGGCTTACCTGCACTCTAATAGTTTTCTCACCCGCATTTGGCGGGGCTTAGGTAGAGGGGTTCCTGGTGGTGCTGCTCCGACCGCCATCTTGGGTGGGGGCTGACGCTTGGGCCACTTCAGGCGCCATATTAGGTGGGGCTAGAGGCTCTAGTAGCCGGAAGCCCGGGCGGCGTAATATTATAAATAGGCATGTGTAAACAGACGCGCAGCGGGCGCGCCGTAGACGCGCCGGAGGTGCGCCAGAGGTAAGCCCGTTTGCGCCCGTTCGCGTCCCGGGTGCGCCCGGAGCGCCGATTACGGATACCTCTCACCCACCGGGTTCACAGACGGACTTACATGCTTTATTAGATCATAATACGGGGGAGAACAACATCAGACTCTCTCTTGCTGACTTTTAAATGTCCGCTCCCTTGTAAAGCATTATGCCGAAATTGCCCTGGTAATAGAATCCTTCCATCTGGATATATTATTCGTGACTAAGACCTGGATCAAGGCAGACTGTGGGGTGGAACTTGGTTGGGCTTGCCCACCGGGATACCTCATAAGGCACATTCCTCGAGTTTCCGGGAGGGGGGGTGGAGTAGGATGTATTTTTAAAGAATCAATCTCCCTCCTCCAGTTAGTGGTAAAGGAAGTGCAGGGATTCGAGCTTATGGGCTTTTCCATCACTGCTCAGGGGGGTACGCTGATTGCAGGCCTCTTATGTTATAGGCCACCCTCGTCAACTACAGCGGCCCTTCAGTCACTGGTCGACCTGATCTATGATCTTTCAAATTCTCATTCCAAGTTTCTGGTACTGGGTGACTTTAACCTTTGGCCCTCCGGCCCTCAAGATCTAGCTTATAGAGAACTTTGCCAAGCGTGTGGTAATATTCAACTTGAACAGCTGGTTCTGTCATCTACTCACGCGAAGGGGCATACACTGGACTTGGTATTTGCCGAGAGGGAGTTGGTTACTGTGGAAGAAATCTTAGATCAATGCAGGACCGACGACTCACTGATCCTTCTGTCCATAGCCCAGCCTGCCTTAATAAAATCAAGTAATCTGGGGAGCACTAAGCTTAATCGACAATGGGCTCGCCTTCTTAGGGAGCCGATTCGACCCATATTACTGTCTGGGACTTTTAGGATGGAAGACAGTGTGGATAAGAGCTACGCTGTCCTCTGTCAGCAAATTGTGACATCATTGGATGAGGTGGCCCCTCTACGGAAAGTGAGAGATAGACCTAGAGGGACAAACGCCTGGTTTACTGAGGATCTTGGTCAGTCCAAGCTCCGCTGTAAGCAGGCGGAACGCACATGGAGGAGAGGGTACAAGGAGCGGGACAGGGCTGCATATAAAGCTGCCCTGCTGGAATATAAGCTTCAGTTAAGGAGTGCTAAAGCAAGGTTTTTGGAAGATACCTTGGCAAAGGCTCCTCATAAATCGCAGACCTTGTTTAAGCTGGTTAAAAGTTTATCCAATCCTTCGTGCGCCGCGCCATCCACTCCGGCGTCTCAAGAACTCTGCGATTCTTTAGCCCTCGCGTTTGAGGAGAAAATTAGGAACATTTTGAATGGACTCGCAGCTTCCAGAAAGCATACACCATCTTTGCTTCCCACCTCGATATTCCCCTGTCATTCGGAATTCGAAGAGAGTAATAACAAGGAGGGGACCTCCCAGTTGTTTAGTTTCCCTGCTCCCTCGCTGGAGGAATTTTGCGCTTTGGCCAATTGCGTATCCTCAGGTTCACCCCTCGATCCAATGCCGCATAAGATCTGGAAGGCCTTTCAAGACGAGTTGTTTCCCCCGCTCCATTCAATCTGTTGCCAATCGTTGGCTACAGCATCAGTCCCAGACAGTTGGAAGCTGGCAACAGTAACACCTCTGTTAAAAACGGCTACTCTGGACCCTCTCTGCTCAGCCAATTATAGGCCTATTTCGCTTCTACCATTTGCGATAAAAATCCTTGAGAAGTGGGTTACGAGAGCCTTGGCCAACTTCCTGGAAACCAACTCCTGCCTGGATGCAGCCCAATTCGGCTTCAGACCGGCCCATGGTACTGAGACTGCACTGGTCACCGTGTTGGACGATCTGCGAACGCGTGTCGACAGGGGCAAGTCAGCATTTTTAGTGCTGCTTGACATGTCGGCCGCGTTCGACACGGTGGACCATGAGGTCTTATTGGGCCGTTTTAGAAATGTGGGAATAACTGGTCTGGCCTTAACCTGGTTAACATCATATCTCGGCAATAGACAACAAGCTGTGGCGTTACCACCTTTTCGTTCTGCCACACGACAGGTGAATCAAGGTGTCCCCCAAGGATCCGCGATCAGTCCGATCCTTTTTAATTTATATCTCCAACCCCTGATATATCTAATAAAGTCATTCGGCATACAAGTCATCAACTATGCCGATGACACTCAATTGATTTTTTCATTTGAGGGCACCGAGGTGGTTTCGAGGGACACTTTTGACCACTGTATGTCGGCCACAGCAGAGTGGTTGCAAGCCAACTCACTCCAATTTAATGGGTCGAAAACGGAGGTACGGCATTGCTCCCTAGATCGACTCCCTCGTGCACTGCCGGAAGATTTCTGGCCAACTTCCAAAACCGGGCTCGGTGGAGGCCGCAGAATCGGCTCGCAATCTGGGAGTTGTGTTCGAACCAAATTTACAACTTGATGCCTCGGTGAACAGGACTGTAGTGACTTGTATGGGTCTGCTCCGTGCTCTACGTAAGATATTACCACTCCTTCCTCGGGAAGCTAGAGCAGAGGTAGTGCGTAGTTCTATTCTCAGTAGGTTAGACTACTGCAACGCACTACTTCTGGGAGCCCCAAAGACCCTGATTCTCAAGTTGCAGAGGATCCAAAACATGGCGGCTAAACTAGCTCTATCTCTCCCGCGCTCGGCCTCCTCTTCTGCAGCTCTGGCTGATCTTCATTGGCTACCGGTCCAGCAGAGGATTACATTTAAGGCTTTATGCCTGGTTTTTGGAGCTCTGCATGGACAAGGACCAATACCACTGCAAAACCTTTTCTCTTGGTACCAAGCTGCCAGACCTTTGAGATCCGCCTCAGCGTTCCTAGTGAGAATTCCTAGGATAAACAGAGTGAGAATGGGTGGCCGCGCCTTCAGCTTTGCAGCCGCCACAATATGGAACACTCTACCTCTGCCGCTGAGGAGTAGACAAGATCTGGTCTCTTTTAAAAGGGATCTCAAAACACATTTATTTCCAAGAGTAGTTTAAAGCATACATCGGATGGTTGAATTGATCTCAGCGCCAGGATACCCTTTGGGTGACAGTCGCGCTTAACAAGCATTAAATACATACATACCCACAATTCTGGTGCTTTTTAGAGAGAATAAAGAGGGGTGGCAGCGTGGATCTCTACCTGACAAGTAGGCCATGGCACTAGACCCTCTAGCCTATGAAATGTGACACAATGAGACGAACCAAGATATACACTTGCTTTGTCTTGTTATCATTGCCTTCAGCTCTAAAGCTATGCTTTGAATGTGTGCTTATTGGTTCCCATGCCATTCAGTCACATCACCATTCCATAGAAATACATGGGCACAAAGTAAGTCAGAACTCAAGCTACTGGATAGCAGTGCTTCGAAAAGTTCATTTAAAAAGCACTAGAAACTACTTAATGCTGGAAGCCGTCAATATCTGTGAAAAAGTATACAGAAATATTTTCAAATTTCTGAAGGTAAAGGGTAAACTCTGTAGGAAAGACATTGGAAATATCATCATGGTTTCTTAGACAAACATGAAAATAATACGAACAAATCATCGAAATGCAATCACTTACCTATTTTCAGTGTTCCTGGATGGTTAGGAAACAAGCTAACTGTAAACTATGGGGTCTCTAATCCAGCAACAATTTAAGAGTCCAGCTGAATATCCCTGCCTCCATCAAACATTCCCCTGTGGAAGAATCTCAGAAGCCTTTCTTTGTCCTGTTGCCAGGGTATCTGCACCGTACACAACGTTTCTCAGGCCCTCCATCTGCATGATATAAACCCAACAGCACACAAGTGCATTCAGTTATAGGAAACAGAATTCACTTGGTGGCTCCGTGACGTGAGCTAGGTGTATTTCCTGCACAGGTTTACTATACAGGAGTCCACTGCTCATCCTTGCTATTAGCTCAGCTAAGTTGCTGTTAAAACTGAGCATATCAATTGGTGCCTCCAGTGCTGACAATCTGTTAGCAGCTGCCATCCCAGGCCCACTTCCTTGGGATCAGCCATTCCCCCTTCCTTTCCAATCTTTCTAAACTGCTTGGAGTACAACACTTAGAATGGTGAATGTAGCAACTTTCACTTCTGACATTCAGTAAAGCTAGATGCCTCAAGACTGACATGAGGTCTGCCTTCTTTGCTGTTCTGCTGAAAGCTCTAGAAAGCACATTTTAGGGTAAATGCAAGTACTTCATTAAGCGCTACAATAAAACTAGGAACATGCCACTAAAACAGTGAAGCTCAGGCCTAACAAACTTGTCAATGCAAACAGTCCAACAGAGTGTCACACAATATCTGCCATCCTCATACGGTTTCCCGGTGAGGAGCTGTGATCACACGGTGAAAGGGAAGCCCAGCTGGAAATCCCTGACAGAGGGTTTCCAGCTCAGTGGAGGACTGTTGTGGGGACCCAGTCGTAGTTTTGCAACTTCCCTGGTACATGGGTGCCAGCTTTAGGAGCCTTTGTTTGTGTTTTTGATCGGTGGCAGGCGAGTGATAGGCTCCAAGTTGCACACCCTCTAAGGGATCTCCACTGCTGGGAGGCAGTTATGGCCTAAAAGCTCACCCCATCTTTTGGGTCCCGTGCCTCCAAGGGATCCCCTTGACCTCTCACAATACGGAAATAATTAAGAGGTTGGCAGGCCTGCAACAAGAATGATTGAAACTCGAGGTTTCTCTGGATACATCGAAGCAAAGTGAAAGAAAATGAAAAGATAACAGAGACCAACTGCCACATGCATCAACATTGGAGTTTGCGATTCCTTAATTGCGAAAAATAAGGAATCGCAATTAAAGAATCGCAAACTGCAATGCATCAAGAAATCGCTAAATAAATTGCGATTTCTTAAAATTCCTTAATTGCGATTCTCAATTTAAGAATCGCAATTAAGGAATCCCTTCCCATTCATTCCTATGGGCCTAGAGGCCCATAGGAATGAATGGGAAGACATTCTCATTTTGCGAATCGCAATTAAGGAATCGCAAAATGAGAATGCAATTTCAAGGGTGCAGGGGGGTCCAAAGGACATCCTGTTGCACCCCTGTACATTTTTCACACACACATGCCCCAAGGGCATGTGTGTGTGTAAAATGGCACTTTGAAAAATGCACTTTTGTGCATTTTTAAAAGTTTTCGCAAATTACCATGAAGGTCAACTTCATGGTAATTTGCACCCCTTATTTGCGAATTCGCAAATTTTAAAAGTTTGTTGCATTGCATTTAAGGAATCTCAATTTGAGATTCCTTAAATGCAATCGCAATTTAAGAAATCGCAATTTTGCGATTTCTTAAATTGCGAGAACAACAAAATGCATAATGCATCCCAAAAATGTAAATTGCATTCGCAAACGGCCGAATTTTGCGATTCGCACCGTTTGCGAATGCAATTTCCTTTGATGCATGTGCCCGCACGTGAGCTATGTGGTGTGGAATCAACTAGCACTTCAGTTTCTTTTTAAATACTGAGGCAGGATAAGGGAGTTACCCAAAAGTGCATGCAATGTTAAATGGACTGCGGCCAACCACCACAACCTACATCATTGACAGACTCAAGTTTATAGAGTTTTCACTTATCCAGTCATAATGGTCTGTCAGAGATTGATTGGGTGAAGGATATTTCTGAAGAGGTTTTGACTTTGGTGTTGGAAAGAAAACCCAAATAACCACATTAACACAAATAAGGGGTAAAAGTAAATATTGAAAAGATGGGAGAAAGTGCATATCCTTGTGAGACACCACAAACAGTCTTTCTTTAGGTGGATCCAAAAAAAGCAAACTGCAACACATTGAAAGAAGCCTGATACATTTTATCTTATCCAAGTTTGGCTGCGCCTCCCAAGCTTAGTTCAGTCTGTTGTGTCAGAGGGTTACTATGGTTGATGGTGCTGAATGAGAGCACTCTCATATTGAAATGTCACTGTCCATCAACAAGTGATAAATACGCTTATTGGCAACCTTCGGTCCCTCTCCCTAGTCTAAAACAAGGCTTGGAAAAGTAAATCAGGACACCTGATTTCAGATGCTACTGAACTTATTATTCACTTCAAACTACACCAACTTTGACAAGTGTCAGCTTAGTCACCTTTCAATTTCTCAGTTCTAGACTCGACTATGCTAACATTCTGTATGCGGGGATCCCTGCCTATCACCTCCACCGGCTGCAACTAGTGCAGAATCAGGCTGCCCGCCTGATTTTTTGCCAGCCCAAACATCAGCACGTTACTCCCCTTCTTCGCAATCTTCACTGGCTCCCTGTCTCCAAACGCTGAATCTTTAAGCTTGGATGTACCTTCTTCAAGGCCCTCTCCGACTCAGCCCCGGCCTTTATTTCATCTTGCCTGACACGATACATCCCCTATAGAGCTCTCCGTTCTACATCTCTTAATTACCTTGCGGTACCCAAATATAGAAGGGAAAAGCATGGAGGACTGAGTTTTTCTTTTCTGGCCTCCTCCACTTGGAACTCTCTTCCAACGGCTCTTCGTCTCTGCTCCAACTATGCTTGCTTCCGTACACTGTTAAAAACTCTGCTATTTCAGTCAGCATTCGAGTAACCCCTCCTCCCTGGTAAACGTATATTGTCAAAGAGCGCCATGAAACCGTTGGTGAACGTGCGCGGTACAAATATTTTTAACGTAACGTAACGTAACGTTTGACGTTACTCCTTCAAAAATGCTTTATAATCGTTTTCTTCGGCTCTACAGGTTCTGTGTATTTGCACGAACAGTGTTAGTGATTTAACTCACTGTACCTGCCAACTCCTGATGTACGACTCGACTAGTAGACTGCAAGTACTGTGAAATGCCTGAGTGTTTGAGAAATTAAAAATAGCATGGGCTTTATTGAGCTGTACAGTTATTTTGGCAAGCCAGGGCATCCGTACAGGCCATAAAAGGACCCCCGAACTAACTCTGTCCGAGATATTGGTGGGGTTTCATTATGAATACTTTAATGCACAGCACTGTTAGCAAACAAGCACGTACTTTTATGGTGAGAAGTATGAAGCTTTAAGTTCACAAAGCTGCATCTAATTTTTTTTATCGTTCAATTAAGGTTTAGGACACATTTTCTAGCTACCTCAGTTACTGGCAGCTAATCTAAGTAACGAGCATAGGGACTTTTTCGTATTACATGTTGCTCTTCTTACTTCTCTGATTAACTTACTCATAAACCAAGAGAAATAGTACATGGTCTGTGCTCCCATAAATGCCTTTTTGTTTGACTATAAAAACACCATGTGCCTCAAGAGTTAAACTGATGGTGGCTGAAAGGGAAAAACTCTCACATAACTAAGGTGGTTTAATTTGAGGAAAACATCTTTCAACTAGCAGAGTTGCCGATTCTAAATAAACAGAATAATGCCCTAGATTTAACACTGGTCTTACATGCCATACCATAAGAACATACATAGTGTTTCTGTACATCAGTCAACACTGCCAACCTGTGTTACCACTTACTAACATTTAGAGACGGAATATATTTAGAATCAGCTTTAGTGTTTAGATTTCCTCAAGTAGTACATCATATTTCTGATTTGCACATTAGTCATCACTTCCTTTGCCCGTGAATCATACTTCCTCATTAATGCTGAGGGCTCTGATGTATACATAAACTCCACTTATTTAAGAAATGAATCCTCAGTTGTTTCACAATTTTTAGATACTCAACTCTCCTGCATAAACAAGGCAACATTCACTGAAACTAAGGGTCTCGTAAGACCTTGACTTTGGTCATAGGCCGGCACTCTCCCAGAAAGCTCCTGCTCTTCGTCGCTGCCGCTGAGCCCCTGCTCTGGGTGTTCGAGGCTGCTGCCTCGGAGTATTGCGTTTTTAGGTTTTGCCTAGCCAATGCGTACGAAGTACGCATACGCTAGCAAAATCTTATGTTTTCCTCTGTGGGGTCGGGTATCCACCCCCTCCTCCCATTGGCTAGCTCCATAAATGGAGGCTAGCCATTGGGAGACGGCTCTGTCCGTCAATCCCGGACCAGATTCGGGGGCGTTCCCGAGATTTTTTCCATGGGCGTTCCCTCTCGCGTTCCCTCTGTGTAGTCATGCGGCGGTGGGCGGGGTTATTTTTTTGCTTTCCTCAAGTCATGTTTTTGTCATTGCGCCGAAGATGGCGCCGGGGCCCGTCGACTTCTTGTTGCTCCAAGAAGTCCAGGTGAGTGTTCAGCATTTTGATTTGATATCCCGCCCCCCTCCCGCTGTCCGTGTGTGCCCCGTTCCCGCCCCCCCCGCTGTCCGTGTGTGCCCCGTTCCCGCCCCCCCGCTGTCCGTGTGTGCCCCGTTCCCGCCCCCCCGTGTTTCCGGCCCGTAAATGCTTCCGCTGCACCCCCGCCCGGACAGGGCAGGCCTGGAGAGCCACCGGCCCGACTGCAGGCAGCGCTGTGGCGAGCTGAAGCCACGCCATCCCGGCCGCTTCTCCACAGCCCCGGGCGCTCGTCTGCAGGAGTGCGCTCGACAGAGCGGTCCGCTGCAAAACACGGAGGTGGCGGAGCGGGAAGGGCGGGCGGCAGGTGATGTAAGAGCCGCCACCCGACCCCTGTGCGCTCAGGCGAGCGGGCGGAGGAGCTCAGTCTCACCGCGGGGCTCCCCTGCCTGCTCCTAGCCGCGTCCCGCCCTCAAAGGTCTCCAGATTTACGTTCGCTTCAAAATTTATAGTTGCAAAGTGACACACGCTGCTTGGTATCACCCTGTTACCCGACTCTCAATGTACTTTCTAGCGCCTGTCTGGTTTGATAACAGCAAATGGTTGCTACGTGGTCTCCAGCCCTCTCAGGTGGCTCTCATTGACGTCACTTGTAGTTACGCTCAGTGGAGTAACGCATCCGTAGCGATGCAAACTGCAGGATAGAAGCTGCAATCCTGGCGGGTGCATTCAGCCATTCATACTCCTGAGGCTTATACAATCAACAGGGCTTTAAGTGGGATGTAAAAACTGGGGGGTCTCTCAAACGGCCGTGGCCAATGTAATGAAGGGCGTCTTAAAAATACTTAAGCTAATAATCTGTGTTTAGCCTAGTGTGCCACCCGACTTGTATTTTGCTGTTTCTGTCATTGCATTCAGATATATGATACAACAAGTAACATCATACCTTCAACGAGTCAGGGCTATTGGCTTTGCCAGTGGTTGTTAGTGGTGTTCTTGCATTCTGTGCCCCTGACGCGCAACGGTCTCTAGCTCACATGGCATTGCGTGTATCCCTTCTCTCTCTGCATCCCCGAGCCTCGATACCATGTGGGACGCTGGCTCTACCGACTGCACGCTTAATACTGATGCATGGTCGCTGCCAGCTCTGCCTCTGAACCGCAGACTTACAATTACCACTGACAGAGTCAACATTACTGCTACAAGGTCTCCCGCGTTTCCTTTCCTGTAAGCCGGACCTATGAAGCGTATTTAAAGGAAACACGAATAAGAAAAGGAACTTTTCTGATCTTCGTATTTTAAGGAGTATGGAGGGGGAGGTATACGTATCTTTGAAAGCAGCACTTTATATGAGCAGGTCCTGACGGCTCTCAGTGCGTGCACTTCTCAACAGCGTTCATTGACATTAATTAGCCAGTCCCGGCACTTCGGAACAGGGCCACTAAACCTAAAATGTAACAGCATTTAGTGGACATTGGTAGCACCTCTAAACAGAGCCGCTTAGGAGCTTGGGAAGGTGTGTACTTCTCAACAGGGCCGCAGTGCATGAATAATGCAGACCGGCACTTATTAGGCCTCAAATACGTGCACGGTAAAGTGCTCACAGTTTTAATCCATCCATACACCCATCCATCCATGCACCCATCCATGCATGCACCCATCCATGCATGCACCCATCCATGAATCCACCAACTCATCCATTCAAGCATTACAACAAGAGCCCGCAGCTCTCCTTCGTCTCTCCTCGCCCCCCCTTCCCTGAGTCCGCAGCTCTCCTTCGTCTCTCCTCGCCCTCCCTTCGTCTCTCCTCGCCCCCCCCTTCCCTGAGCCCGCAGCTCTCCTTCGTCTCTCCTCGCCCCCCCTTCCCTGTGCCCTGCCCTGCTATTGTAAATGACAATACCATTTATTTATGTTAAAAAAAAACAAAGAAAAATAATGTCAAGAGCAATGCCAATAGCTCTAACTTTCACAAAGGCAAAACCATTGCATTGTAAATGCTTGTTGTTTAATTGTGCTTAACTGTGTATTTTGCTTAATTATGTTCATTTTTACCACCTCGCATCGGTCTTTCATTTTTTTCTGTTATCTTACATGATTTCCCTCCTTATTGTGCCTGCCCCTTGCGTTTCCCCTTCTCCCTTTCCCGCCACTGCTGTCCCGGCCCTTCCCCTCTACCCGTGCCTGTTTTCCCGCCTCCCCGCTGAGCCTCCCTCCCCTCCCCTCCTTAATGCAGACCGCTGCGGGGGAGCGCTCGTATAACCTTGACTTCGGTCATAGGCCTGCACTCTCCCCGACAGCTCCTGCTCTTCGTCGCTGCCGCTGAGCCCCTTGCTCTGGGTGTTCCAGGCTGCTGCCTCTGAGTATTGCGTTTTTTGTTTAGTTGTGCTTAACTGTGTTCATTTTTGCCACCTCGCATCTGTCTTTAATTTTTTTTCTGTTATCTTACTCTATTTCCCTCCGTACTGTGCCTGCCCCCTTGCGCTTCCCCTCTCCCTGTTTCGCCACTGCTGTCCCGGCCCCTCCCCTCTACCCACTGCAGTTTTCCCGCCTCCCAGCTGAGCCTTCCTCCCCTACCTAATGCAGACCGCTGCGCAGACACGCGTGCCGCTGGTGCGCCTAAAGCAAGCCCGTCCGTGACTCAAACTCAACCAGCGCCGGGAACCCTGGTTCACCAAGGTCCCACTGCTATGACTCTACCACCCTCAACGCACTCATCATCACCTGGAATCCCGTTACCGTTGAACACACCACAACCACCATGCAGAAAACCCTCTCCGGACCCCCCCCCCACAGACTCCAGCCCATTGCACATATTCCACAGGGACGCTGCCGATTTCGCACCCGAACTGGGACGGACCATCAACGCCTCCCTCATGTCCGGCATCTTCCCAGACAACTGGAAATGGGCGGAGGTTAAACCCCTCCTTAAGAAGCCAACGGCCGACCTAACGGACCTGAAAAACTACCGGCTCATGTCTCTCCTCCCTTTCGCGGCGAAAGTCACAGAGCGACTCGTGAACGCCCCACTGACAACCTTCATCGAAGGTAACTCCATCCTAGACGCCTCACAGTCTGGATTCTGCAGCAACCACAGCACCGAGACCGTTCTCCTCGTCACCACTGACGACATCTGTTTGCTACTCGACCACGGACACACCACGGCCTTCATCCTTCATCCTCCTAGACCTCTCTGCAGCCTTCAACACTGTTTCTCATCGCACCCTTTCAGCCAGACTTCACAACCCAGGGATAAAGGGAACTGCCCTCGACTGGATCTGATCCTTTCTCTCTGGCAGAACCCAGAGGATCAGACCCCCTGCCTTCCTCTCTGAACCCACCGATATCAACTGCGGAGTACCCCAAGGCTCTTCTCTCAGCCCCACGCTCTTCAACGTCTACATGGCCCCCCTCGCCGCCATCGTCAGCCAGCATGGGCTCAGCATTGTATCCTATGCCGACGACAGCGAGCTCATTCTCTCCCTCACAAAGAATCCTGAAGACACCAGACTCTGCTTCCAGGGAGGAATGAAGAACGTGGCTGCCTGGATGAAAGACAGTTTCTTTAAGCTCAACTCAGAGAAGACTGGAGGTCCTCATCCTCGGATCCTGCACCTCCGCCTGGGACAACACCTGGTGGCCCTCCGCCCTTGGGAATCCACCCACTCCCACTGACCACGCATGCAGCCTCGGCATCATCCTCAACTTCTCTCTCTCCATGAACCGCCAGATCAATGCCGTCGCCTCCACCAGCTCCAACTGCCTGCGCATCCTCCGCAAAACCTTCAAGTGGATCCCCCCGACTGCAGAAAGACTGTCACCCATACCCTCATAACCAGCAGACTGGACCACTGCAATGCCCTGTACGCCGGAATCAACAAAACACTAATGCACAGACTCCAGACCATCCAGAACGCCGCTGCCAGACTTGTCAGCGGAAAGCCACATCACAAACACATGACCCAACACCTGTGAGACCTCCACTGGCTCCCCGTCAAGAAAAGGGTCACCTTCAAACTCCTCACCCACGCCTACAAATCCTTCTACAACATTGGACCCAAATACCTCAACGAAAGAGTATCCTTCCATGTGCCTAAAAGGAACCTCCGCTCCATCGATCTCGCACTGGCAGAGGTCCCCCACATCCGCAGAAACAGAACGGGTGGGAGAGCTTTCTCCTACATCGCAGCCAAGACCTGGAACGAGCTCCCCGTAAACATCGGACGCTCACCAACCCTGCACACCTTCAGGAAGGACCTCAAGACCTAGCTCTTCGACTGAGCCGGAGCTGCCCCATTCCCCATAACGCCTTGAGACCCTCACGGGTGAGTAGAGCGCTTTATAAACCCCAGATTGATTGAGCATTTGGGCATCACAGAGTCAATGCACATCTCTTTTGAGAGGAAATTGAGACTTTGACAATTGAGCAAATACATGGATTGAAATCTTCACCAAGCCCTGGCAAGATAGAAAGGATCCCCTTCCGCAAAGTGTTAGTCTTGCCCCTGGACGCTGATTTTAGGCCCAGGACTGGAGGATGCAAGGCACAGCTGATTAGCCGATTAACACAGGTAGTTGGCCAAAGAGTCCCAATATAAATGCCAAAAAAGACAGTTACTTCCGCTCTTACACACAAACCACAAGCAATTCAGAATTGGGCATGACTTGCTAAGGGATAACCTCGACATTACAGTTGTATTGGTTGAAGCTGTGGATGAGGGTGAACCCCAAGGTGATATTTAACTCATGGTAAATTTGCATGCGAAAGGTAGACGAAGAGTCCCGTGGTCAAAACTGGATTCCAAGTAGTGTGAAAATCCAGCGTTAGGCAAACAGGCCTTGGAACCAGCCTCTCTTAGCCCAGATATTAAATAAACTCTGACGACGGAGATTCTTACCTGTGAGATCTGAAAAGAGTCGACTGTTACGCATTTACGAGCTCCATAACCAAGTACATCCGCATTTCTCGTAACCACTTTCAAACCTCAACCCTAACTCAAAATAAAGAAATGCCATAACTAGAGCCAGAATGTAGAAAGTACATCTCCAGCAGAGCTGAGCAAACAGCTCTTGGGAGAGGGTAGCTATCCTTCTGCCCTCCCTGTAGGCGCATGGACATGAACTGCACTGGTTTCGGTTCGGTCATCTCCACAAGCAAGTCAGACAGAAGAATTACTTCCTATTTTAAGAGTTTCAGGATTTGGCAGTATCTCTCAAACCAGAAAACGTAAAAGAGGACCTTAAGTCTTTAATTTAGGCGGCAGGGTTGCAGTTGACAAGCTTAGGTTGTCATCAATGTCTCTGGCAGTAGCGGGCAAGAAGCTGCCAAGGGAAATTACTTTGGAAAATGGTTATTGATAATTATGTTGCAATATCTTTGTAAAACTATGTATATTTCAAGCAATACATGGCATCACACTAGTTCTGGCCATGTGGGTTTTTTAGAGTACACAAAGGCGTAATCAGTGAATGAATTGTGACAGTTTACAAAATTGTAGTCAATTTTATGGCGGTCCAAAATTATAATCTAATTTAACTGTAAAGCGTTCAGCAAGTTTTATGTGCAACAGCTGCGTTACGGACACATTTCACACAGATGCCTATTAGCCCTACACTGTATTATACAGAATGATTTTAAAGTGTATTTCCTGCTGAATGTGGTTTGAGCCATAATTTTGGATGTTTTAGTCGGCCTTGACCGGATGGTAGTTTCTAAATAATGTCTAGTCTCCTTGGCAGGAATTGAACTGAAGTCACAGAATTAGCAGGAATGCTGCAAAACTTAACAAAGAGGCTTTAAGATCTCATGGCATTGCTACAAATTGCCTTAACCTGCCAGCAAACACTAACATTGGCCCAATTCCAATGCAGCCTTTAGCTTGGTTGAAACACTGGGCGAATGTGGCACACCATTCAGAAGGCTCTGCGTAACGTTCACCAAATTATACCCCTTACCTCGAGATAACCAACATGATAATGTATTTGCTTGAGATGCCGGATATAGCCTAAACTGTCTAAGATTGAGAGTGTTTTACAAAGGAAGTCCCCATTGGCATGGTAAAAATGGCTTGCTGGTAGCCATAGCGAGTTCCTGGTCAGTGTTTTGAGTATGCGACCCACACCGCACAAGGTGATGCAACATTTGCATTGCCATCCACAACCCAGAGTGACCCCTTTGCTCCACCTAACACAAACAGGAAACGTTATTGGGCAACATAATAATTGGGCACGAGGTTGTTTACTAATAGTAGTATTGCGAAAAAGGCACAGAAGTTTAAAAATATTGTTTTTCCTAGCTGTGTTGGTACCCTGTGTTGGCTGGTAGAAAACACACTGTGGTGCCTACATCGCCAAAGGATTGGGCAGAGCCTGGGTCTCTCTCTGGGCTCCTCTGTTCGAGGAGATTCCTTTGCCCAACCGGGATATTTCAGTTGCTCCCTTTAAGCTGCAAGAAGAAACAAGCTCTTGACCTGTAAAAATAATTTTACAGCATGAATGCATTCCAGATTCGCATGCGCATCATCACATAATCTTCTGGTATGCATCAGTAAAGTATCATGAAACTTAGATGATCTTGACCTTAAATCCAAAATGCACCTTTGCTACTTCAACTTTCACAACCGTGAAAGTACATGAAAGGTATGCAACACTATTTCTTTTGTTTTGCGTTCCAGGAATAAAGAAGGCATTTCTATAGTTTAACAGACAGGAAACTGACCACCCTTGCGATAAAAAACCTCAAGCGAGAATGCACATCAAATCAGCAGATGAGCGTGATGCACTGTCCGACCTTCTATATCTCTAAGACTGCATAATGAGGTAATCACAATTCAGAAAGGTATCTTCAAAGTCAGCTGCTTGCATAAACTGTTAGGCACCAGCTCAAAAGACGGTGCAATCAATTTTATGAGTACCATATTTAGGTCCCACACTACACAGGTACAATGGAGCCCCATCAGAAAAGAATGGATTACTAGGGTTATGAAGAGCAAAGCAGAGTCCTTGACATTCAAGGTAGCTGCTAATACTACCAGGTGAACCCTAACCAATGAACAGTAAGATCACACATCACGAAGTGCGGATATGAAGACCAGCTGCCTAAAGCTTAACACTGACAAGACCGTAATCTTCGGAAAGAGAACTTCATAGTGGGACTCCACCTGGTGGCCAACAGAGCAAGGACCGACACCCATCTCCATCACACATGACAAGAACCTCGGGATCGTAATCAACAGCAAACTCAGTATGACTACCCAAGTCACAGACGTCACTGCATCTTGCTTGAATACGCTGAAGACGTAGAGTAAGAGTTCCAAATGGCTCCCAATCAGCACCCGGAAAACAATCACACATGCCCTAGTCACAAGCAAGCTGGACTACATGAACACTCTTTTCCAGGATCAACCAAAAACTCACCAGAAGGCTGCAGACCATTCAGAACTCTGCAGCCAGAATTCCCATGCCGCATTCACATCACACCACAACTGAAGGAGCTCCACTGGCTACCCATACACGAACGAGCAGAATTCAAACTCCTCACCCACACTTTCAAGGCACTACAAAACATTGGCCCAGCATACCTCAAAAACAGCACCTGGTTTCACAAACCTTTCGCACAACACTTGTTCGGACACCTACATTCACACATCCCTCACATATGGAAACCAGATCCAGCAGTCGATACTTCTACATCGACCCTAAAGCATGGAATGACGTGCACATAAGATCCTCCTCCTCCTCACTTCTTCTATTATGCAAGAAGCTGAAGACCTGGCTTTAACAGCACTGCCACTAGGTCCTAGGTTTGCCTAGACTCACACGTGTTCAGTGTCAAGATACCCTCCCGGTTGACAGTGCGCTCTACAAATCTACATCACATACCATACCATACCATATTATAACAAGCAGGGTGTCATCTGCCTTTGAATTAACTAGGCTTCAACAAGTTCTAGTTTGGCGAGTAGTAGTTTAATGCATGTGGCCTTCTCGCCTCTAGAAGAATGTTAATGAATCTTCGTGAGATTTCTACATTCAAATACTAAGTTTCAGGATCCAGGCTGGAAAGTGCATTGACTTGGGGCCTGGATGTCAGATTTCACCCTGGCACATCCTCAAAAGCTGTGTGTTGATGGCAACTTCTTGTACCGTGAGTAAGTCAATTTCATAAGTTAGAAGAGCACATCAACACGAGATATGTTTATTCAAATAAACTGACAGTGACGTGGGCCATTGTGTATTCTGTGGCGACTTGCAGAAAGAGGGAGAGTAGGAGAAAAGCATGCTCACACGTCCTTCAACACATGGCCAGAGGTCCTTTCCGTTAACCCCAGCCACAAATGCCTTGAGGCATAATTTAGACACGTTTTGTTTTAGACTGCAGCAAAAATCAATCGTTCTGCAGAAGGCCACATGCTGGAAAAATATCAGGGATGGTGGCTTAGTCGAACCCTCATTTTTCCAAAGTTCCTTCTGAGTGTGTCTGTTGATTTGTACAGTCTGTGGGCGTGTGAAATGACTACGTGGATACTGGTTCATTCAGTCTGTCACTGTGTTTACCAAATCCATGACTGTTCTGCCTACTGATAAATTCTGTGGTGTCCACCAGCCCACATCCTACCAGTCTACCAATGCTTGGATCCACTGACTGTGGAGCATGATCTGGAGTGGTTTCACCTCAAGTCACGCATGAGGTCAAGGTGAAAAATAAGGACTTTGTTTGCAACGATTGAATCCCTGTCTCACTATCAGAAGGTGAGGTTTCCTAAAAAGGAACTGTGTTATGAAAATAAGTGTGCATCTCAAACAACAAGAGTCATCATTGGTTGAAGTTTCGAAATCTGCCTCCAAAGAAATCACTAACAATGAGCAAGATGCAAACAACTTTTACATATTTACTCATACAAATATTTAATGCCGTTTGTGCTCCAACGACAATGTTAAAAGTTAACTGCTACTCAATAACCTGTTGACTAGGAATCTGTGCACACGTAGGACTTTGCATCATAGCTGGGGCCCCACAACCGAAAAGCATTTCATGAAAATTAATGGGGCGGAATGGATTTCAAAGGTGGAAGGAGCTACTAGGAAGAACTTCCTGCCTACCACTTAAAGACAATATTCTATGTACCTTGGATGCATGAAGGCAAACATTTAGGCACCCTTCATATTGGCTGTTGACAAGAAGTCATCCTCTTCGAATAGACTGAAGTTGAGCTCCATCATCATCTTGATTTTAAAAGTGCAAATGAAGTGAATAATAAAGAGCTAGAATGTGGCAGAGTGTACCATATACAGTCTACCAAATATACCCCAGGCCACTTTCACGTGTTAGCACTTTATGTGCACCATCTTCCCACAATGCCTTGACCTCTTCCAGCAGAAGAAGCATTTAATCCAACTTTGTGAAAGTCTGATGTGATTTGCGTTTCCGGTCATGAATTTGGTGCAGTACCTAGAACCAGCCCTCTGAAGCATCCGCTTGTCTAAGGGCTTGTGGTGCCATCACTGAAGAAATACCTAAGCCTGCCCTGACATAAGCGGTATAGTCGAATGGAGTGTCATGAGTGTGTTAGGAAAAATAAAAACATCTTGTGGCCTCATCAGCTCACCTTCCCTCAAAACAAATGTTGTTGGAATGGGATTCGCTTTTGCTGGAAGGCAGAGTCTTATGAATGCCGGCTCCTCCTGTAGGTAGCAGTAATACGATTGTGAGCAATGCCTTCAATTCCCTTGATATCCGAATGGTAAAGCTAGGGTAGGACCAGTTCACTCTCCAAGGACATACCAGCCTTGTCAACAGTTTCCATCTTGCAAAGCTGCTGCTGCTTTCTTATGGTCATCTGAAAGACCCTGGACAATCTCCTCCATCGATTCTCACCGTCAGTGTTCATAGCATAGCAATAGAATGGACAATTTAGGATTGCATTTCCAATGAACCCTTTACTTTCCTGCCTATTGTATAACTGATCTTCCTCTCCTTGGACAGAGATGTTGGGGTTCAATAATTTCTTATAAAATGGGGTATCACACAGAATATGCCATAAGTGTGGCCATGTGGGACAGTCTACATTTTGCTCTGACCTATGCCACTGCTACTTTAATGGCAGCTATGGTCTTAAATATGTTTATATGCTGTTGAATTGAAAGCATTGGCGAAAAGGGATGTGTGTGCTGCAGATGGGTGAGGGGTTCTAGAAGGAAACAAATCTGGTGTCTCTTTTCCATATGAAGGAGCCGCCCTCTCTGGGATTCTATGATGATATCCAAGCTTTCCTGGGGGGCATGCACAAAAGAGGTAAGATTGTGGGCCCCCCTCCCCCCCCCAAAGAAGAAAATGGCTTTACTTACAGTGTGGTGAAGCACGAGAACCGTAGTAATACAGCTTTGCTCATTAACTTGGGAAGAGAATGTAGCCTTACGGCTAGAGCGGTAGACCTCGAAGCTGGGGAACAGGGTTCGAGTCTCGGCAACGATGCTCAACATCCTGTGATTCTGGGCAAATCACTTAATCTCCCCGTGCCTAACAAAAATGAATGTGCCCATCTGTAACTAAGCTGGTGCTCATGTAAAGCCCTCTGATACCCGATGTCTCGGGTCTAGTTCGTGCTATATAAAAATAAAAAAGTCATTATTTTCAAATTAAAACACTGCTGCATTTAGTTATCCAAACCACCCATTGCTAAACAAACTCCAGTCACTGTTTTTTTTACAGTTTTGATGGTATCACTGCTTCGAATTTAATGGCAAAAGGTCTAAAAAGGCCATCTAAAGTAGGGACATTGTGGTTTTGGGTTAATGTCATCATAAGTAAGGCTAAGCAAAATTGTATTTACACTTGCAAAAGTTTTCAAAATATACTCAATTTCACATCATTGTTGCATGCAAGAGACTGACTTGCGCAGAAAATTCTTGTTGAGAGACATTTTTTGCTCGCGCCAGTCTCCTGCCAGCGTCTTGCAAGATATTCTTACACGAGGTGAGCATTTAGGTAATAATAAATGAAATTTTAAAAAAGCCACACGAGATGCTGACAAAATACATTGTGCTCTGGAAGCGTAACTTCATTATATTTTCATAAATGTACAAAAAAATAAAAAAACGTATACTCATCAGATACAGTGACACTGCCCAAAGCTGGTGCCTAAAACATATATCCGCTACATTCACGTGTGCTTTTCTGGGGAAGCCACTAGTTGATGGAACGGTGCCGAGCACGTAAATTCAGAATATAGTCACTATGCAGAATTCTACGATTTTGCACGTCATTAAAGCAATGCAACGCTGCATCAGTAAATTTTCTTGCCATTGCTGTTGCAATTCATTATTCGGACGGTTCAAGGATAAAGGGATTACCTGATTTTCCACCAGCCTTCTAGGTTTTTCTGGACCACCTCCACCATGGCCCCCTTCTCCAGTGTGATCTCGTCCGGGTCCCTGGCAGCATATGGGTAGATCACGCCATACTTCTCCTCTGTTGGTTCAAACACAGGCAAGGTCGTCACATATGTCTGCATTTATCAAGTTGTAGCTGTACAAGAGAAACCACACTCCTGAGTGCTAAGGGGTGCAGACCATGACAATGTGGCTATTTGTCTTGCACCGAAAGCAAAGGGGACTCGCCATTAGCTGCACACTGGATATGTCAAGTGACCACAAGACAATACTGCATATAACACTTCTGCAGTCAAAAAGATGGAGTCAATGAAGAACTCTGTAAACAGTGGAAGAGAAAATGATTTGCGGCAGTTGGCAGAGGGCAACCTAATAACCTGCGGAAATATGCAAATTGCATCATGTAGACTGTGATCAGCTTTTTTTAAGCAACCCTTATTCTAGCAATAACGGGGAAGACCAGGTTAGAACTCTTAAGCCACATCTATGTTTTTCAGCCAAAACTATCTGAATTAAAAACATTAGGAGAACTAGTCAAAACCAGAACATAGTGATGGGCTTGTTTTGGAATATTGTTTGAAATGTTCTGCTATTTATGTCTCTATTCTGAATCACACCGGTAAGGGAAAACATAAAAACACATAACAGAATAGAGCATAAAACATTTTGATTTTCCCATACAATACAACATGTGGCTGTATTGGTCTATACCTAAAAGAGAGGGGAGCAAGATGGAAGGGCCATTTCGAAATCCCCCCGTTGATTGAACACAGAGATGTTTAAGAGCACCCCCACGCCCTGGCATTAGCAAAACTGAACTAAACAATACTGTGAGCTGCTTTGAGACCATACCCAACTAAAGAAAAACTGGGAACCAACTGCTGCTGTGCCAAAAACCTCTATGGTCACAGACTATTCCCTCTGTCAGCCATCCCTGGGGGGCTCCCTGTGTGTATCTACAGGGTCTTCATGCCTTTCTCGACTTTCTGACCATTCCCAACCTAGGAAGGGGAGCCAGAGGGGCTGTGTCCAGTCTCCCCATCTCTTCTCTTTGAAGGGGCACGTTCACTTATTTATAATGAAACAGACCATTTATAGGGAGTATAAAACAAAATGGTCTTTCGGTGCTGAAACAACAGAGGCTACTTTCACCAAACTCAAAGAACTCAATGTATTGACCTTGGGTGGATGAAAGGGTACAACGCTTTTACTGGAATTGAAACTGTGACCAGTGGGTTAGGTTACACATACATTTCTAGTGCAGATGGTCATCTAACTGAGGCAACATGCCATCTTTTTCTTCAGCATTACCTCCCAGCCTAAAACCATGGCCCTTGTCCAAAATGCATATGTTCCTCAAAAAGGTCAACATTTTGGCGCCTATCGCTTTATCATGCATGCTCCCCCTCTTCTCCTAATGTCCCAGGCATGCTTGTGTATCTATAAATCACTCCTCACAAGAATCACTGCACTGAACATGCAGCATTCAGCCAAGTCACACCTGAACCAATTTTACTATTTTTCGGTACCTATATAGGACTAACGGGACAAAATAGAGACATTTAATGTAATCATCTTGAAAGAATGAATACTTAAATACCTTAAAATGGCAGGTTACAGGATCAATAGTAGGATGGTTTTATTTAACGAGGGAACAGAAATAGTGGACAAATCTAATTGAAATATTTGGCTACCAGGGAGAAGGCACAAAGCAGGCCAGTGGATGGGATCAATTTACACCTCATTGAAGCTGTACTCCAAGAAATGGTGAACAAGTAGGGTGGGCCTTGCTGATAAATTGGGCAAGTGTTCAAAGTAGGCACACACCTTCACAGGAGCAGCACAGGGTTGCTGGTGAGACGCAAAAGCCCATCCAGGGAAAGAAAGTAAGAGGTTTTATGTTTGAGGACATTAAAGAACACCCAAGATGTATAAACGTAAAATAGGTTGAATGAAAGTGAAACAAAAAGCTCTGCGTGACTCAAACTAGAGCACAGTTCCTTGTTCAGGATATACAATCTGTACTGTTGGATTTAGTTCAGAGACACCATTGGGAAATAGAGCCCAGTTCCAGGGATGCATCAGACAACCGAAATGGCACAATTAAAAATACGAGGCTCTTTTTGTGAGGTTCAATAACAGGAAGAAAAGGTTGACTGGGGACTGAGGTCCTCACATTCCCCTGGCACCGAGCTAAATACAGGGGGGTTCATTCTAGTCCCCAGTATTCTGTACATCGAAACACTCAAGCTTGATTTTCAAAAGACAATTGTTAACTTGTCTACAAGTGCATTTGTGGGTAATTGTTTCCAGGCTGCTTATAATGGGAGGAGGGCTTTTGAGGTCTTTTTTGAGGAGTGATCAGTTATCAAATTATATGAGAGCAATCTTTCAATGCTGTGGGCTCTAGTATCAACTGGGGATGTTGATCACGTGCTAGGAATGAAAGTCAGGCAATTATGCACAGGTAGAGGATGAACTGTACATGTGGTGGGCAGGCAGGCAGGCAGGCAGGCACACAAGCACTGGAACATACACAGGCAGGCAAAAGCCCAAGACAGCAGCCAGAACCACCATGCAAAGCAAGGTAAGACTATCCACCTGGACCCCATCCGCTGGTGTACAGGTCACCCAAAGTCCGCCGGCGACCCACATGCCGGGGCAGGGACCAGTACCTCCACGGGACTGGTAGCATGTTGGGAAAGAGAAGTCAAAAAGTAAAGAGTAAGAGGCACAGAATATCACCAACGAGGAGAAGGAAAGCAACCGCAACACGGACTGATGAAAACTGCTGAAAATACAGAGGGAAGATAGGAAGAGTGAAGAGTAAAATGTAGATAAGAAATGAAATTGAAGACATGGAAGGATATAGAATGTCGAAAAACAATCTATCATTAAGGTAGGCGCATGAAGGTTATTGTAGATTTACTACTCTAGTGCCACATCTACTTACCTTTTGGAATTGATATACGTGTAGGTCAATATAAAAACATTATATTTTGGTACCAAGGAGTAAGCTTACTCCTCTATGTCTGCTCAAATAGATCATGCAATAGGCAAAGTCCTTATGCGCACTTACCTTCCTCTGGCTGCATGGCAAACTCGTCTGGTGCACCATCTTGCGCCTCAAGACACGTGGCAGGCACCCAGCCCTGCTCATCGGAGGTACTAACAAACCACCACCCTAAGGAAAGAAGTCAACAAGTGAGCACAGATTCTTTGAAGAGAGAGATAACATCTCTGCATCTGAAATCAGAAGTTTGATTTAATCAGTAAATTATTTAATGGAAGCTTTAGATAGAGTGATCGATGGAGTATGATAATGAGAGTATTCAGAGTTGCCAAAAACTGGCGTTTTCTTGGCTTGCCTACTGATTCACAGTGAGTTCTTCTCTGATTGCCCCCGCATAGCTAAGAATGTAAGCCTAATTAAAGTGTCCATGTGAGAACAAGTAATTTGTTGTATTTACCCTCAATTGTTAGCCAGTGCTCCCTAAGTGAAGAATTTGTCCTCACCCACTCAAATCTTGGACATGGCCATGTGTATTCTTATGCAGTCCTTCGTAGGTGCCTAAGCCACAGATACATCAACCTTTCTCTTTCCATAGACATCAAGTTAAACTCCTCCCGGGTGCTTCCGTCTCAAACCCCCAATCCCAAAAATTGAAAGCAAGGTAAACTAAGGGAGTGTGCATATTCTTAGGGAACATAACAATTTACGATGATGCAGCTGCCACTCATGCGACAGATCACACAAGCCACGCAAGCCCTTGCAGACTCGACAGAGGGAAGAGGACGTCTTTGTAGGCCATGTGCGATCAGGACCTGAGAAGAGTTGCTAGAGAAACCAGCTCTATTGCACACCTTGACTCACAAGATGTAATTTTTGGCTTCAGGCTACAAGCGTCTCTTGCGACGCTTACACTGGCTTCTGATTGAACAGATAATCCATTTTAAAACTCTCTGCATTCTTCACAAGATCTTGTTTAGCCAAGGCCCCCAGATTCTGCAGGGCCTATGCTCATTGTATGTACCCACACAGGCTCTGCGGTCCGCTGATTTGCACCTGGCCTGCACTCCTAGGGTGCGCAGGTGCAGAACAGGAGGGCGCTCTTTCAGGTCTCTAGCCCTCTCCTTTGGAACTCTATCCCAATCGCAGCCAGAGGCACCCAAGACCACCTGGCCTTCAAAAAACAGATTAAAACCTGGCTGTTCGCTTCCATCTAGCTGTGGCGTTCTCTAGCCCTGCTACGCCGCTTGTCCGTCTTCCTAGCTTCCTCTCTACCTCTGCTGCTCGATCTGATAGCGCTGGGACAGCCCGGTGCTGGGGTAGCCATGCGCTTTATAAATTTTGCTAACATAACAAGAGCACCAGTGCCGATATACATATTACTCAGGCATAATGAAATATACACACAGTTCAGATCTTTAATTTGCTCACCAGATTCATTTTTCTCGATGATGTCCACGAGCTGTCCCACACGTAGATTTATTTCTGAGCTCTCCTGCTTCTCGTAGGCAGCTACTGCGATGTACTGATCAAGGACCAAGGCATCGGAAGAAGAAAAGTCACCACCTGGATATAGACAGACAGATTGCCCCAAAGCTGATGTCAGTTAGTGGCAGGCAAGCAACGCACCCACCTTGTCCCCTCTTTAACACCCCCATCAACTACAGACACAAAGTCACCTCTTTCCCAGTGGCTAAAGCAAGCCGACAGCCGACACCAAGGGAAGTGAGTCTGAATGGGGGACCTCAGAAAATTGCAGAAGGAAAGGCGAAAAAAGTCAGATTAAATTACCATGTGAAATTATTCACTCACTGCAACTCAAACTCCTGTGCTACTTGACAATGGAAATGGACATGTAATTTTATAACAGATCCTTAAATTACAGACTTGCACAAGGTAAAGGACAAAGCAACATCAGTATACTGCATTGCTTGTAACTTAACCACATATCTAGAGCGCAAGCCATGGGCTCTGCCAAGCCGCGACCAGTAGTATTACCAAAGATGGCAAACCCTGCAGAAGCAGTAACCAACCTAATGAATACACGGGCACTACCTTTTCCTTTATGCTGGCGGTATACTAGCTCAATAGGCCGTCCCCAGCTGCAGCAAAATATTACCCTTAGGAACCGACAATGCGGTGATAGTTTAATATTCCAGAGAGTCAGATCCAGCAGAGACCAACAGGTAAATCCCAACTGGCCTTGCCTTGCTTCAGCGGTAATTAGTATTATAACCCCATTGGGTCAGTCACTTCTATGGCTGGTATTAATATTCCCCTGGCCCTAGGCAAGCTGTCGCTAGCAAAGGCCAGGCACAGCGCCAGCTGAGACTTGTTTCTACCGTAATATTACAGTGTTAAATATTTTACAAGGTATGACATTTGAAGGTTCTGGCTCCATGCCTGCTAGGGAGGCAGCACTTGGCCCATGAGAGTCCCCGAGAAGGACGAGAGTCAACGCCTAACGGGGAAAATGAGTTACTGTTAACAAGTAACAGGGATGCCAAGTAGAACAGAGAGCTTAAAGCATGAGCCAGTCCTGGATGTGGGATATTGGTGGAGGAGGGAGTGCGGAAGAGGAAGGGAGGGAGGAAGGGGAAGAAGAAGAGGAAGAAGAAGAGGAGAAGTTAGAGGAGGAGGAGAAAGAAGAAGAGGAGGAAGAAGAGGAGGAAGAAGAGGAGGAAGAAGAGGAGGAAGACTAAAACAGAAGAGGAGGAGAAAGAGAAAGAGGAGGAAGAGAAAGAGGAGGAGGAGGATGAGAAAGAGGAGGAGGAAGAGAAAGAGAAGTTGGAGGAAGAAGAGGAGGAGGATACTTTTTTTTAATTATGACAAGCACCCCTTATACTCCTCTACACAACAGGAGACGGATTATAAGACCTTAATACAGGGGCATTTTAGTACAGTCAGTCCTCTGAACTCCATCAGCACAGAGGGATGCATTATGTGGACTCAGGGTAGCATTTCATACTTTTGTTACCCTCCACACACTCTATGTTCAAAGCCTTCAGCAGATTTATTTCTAAGCATTACTAGTCTATCCATAAATAAGGGAATACTTGATTGAACCTCAAAGAACGGCGTGGAGGGATTTGAAAACATGTGCCAGGCTATAACTATGGTCTGTGTAACATTCACCCTCGCCTTTAACCCAATGAAATGACTAGGCTACAGTCCTTTCCATCTTAAAAGTGTTCCCCTTAGAGATAGGGGTCCATGGGTAGCTCTTTCTTGGCTGTAGCATGCATAGAAAATTGAATAATAGAAAACCATTTCTGATAACTCAAATAAATGAAAAACCATTTGGCGAAAAAAACAAATTATTAAACAAAGGTGAGCCGAAATAATAAACCACCAATTTATCATACACTAAGGAGTTACAAAAAAATCCAACTTAAGAAACCAAATGAGGGTCTCTATAGCGAACCCTTGCTAGAAACATGGGGCATCATGTATCAAGCACTTTTGCGCCAGCAAATTCTGCACGCGGGATCAGAAGTTTTGTGACCATTAAAGAGACTTCTTTTGTACAAAAACCCTTTTACAACTTGGAAAATTCTTTCAGACTCGTAAAAGGGCTTATGCGCATCACAAGTAGGAGGGGCATACTAGGGGCACCCTCCTCTTATTTACGTGCTGGAGAGGATTGTTTTTGTTTGTGACCACAATTGTGAACGAAACTATTATTCAGATACTGAAATCTGCAAAAAGGGGTGGTATCTGACTCGGAACGGGGATGGAGTTTCCTTTGAAACTATTACCCTTTGTGAACCTTAAAATAAGTTTCAGGTAGAGCTGGCCGTGGTCTTGTCGATCACTGCCAACTGTCAGATACTTTAAAAAAAAAAGTACTTTTGTAAACGCAGACCCATTACCTTAAGGTAAAATGGGCTGCATTTTAGAAAAATGGTTTTATTAACTAAACACAATCTCTGCTGCCCTTAGCAGGCCACCACCACTGTGACCAATTGCGACCTGGGTCTAATGAATATTCATTAGGCTGTTCGTTCTGTGAGCCTCTGTGAACCGACCTATTTGAACTTAGATTGGTTCACAAAATCAGACTTGATTAGCAAAGTCAGTGCTCAATTTGCGACCACTTCTTTCGAATCAATTCTGTGTATAGGTGGTCCTTAAGTCTCAACACATGTCCTCATAGATAATGGGGAAAACCCTTCAATACATAAGGATCTTACTTTTAATAATAAACGGGGAAAGGATGTAATGAAACAAAGGTAGAGGGAAGCATGGAGGAACACAGTTCGGAGGAAGAATGAGGTGATAGGAAATATGGAAAAAGGAGGAGCATAGGGAAAAACTAATTTTAAAATGTTTGAAGAAAAGGGTTGTCCCCCCACAAAAAAATAAAATAAGGATAAACACCGCAAGAGGACGGAGGAAACTGGGGGAAAAACAGAAGGAAGGTATATGAGGCGGGGAAAAAGGAGTACAAAATAGAGAATGCGGGGGGCCGAAATTGTAATTTGAAAAAAAGCAAAACGTAACCTAGTAACAAGATGTATGAATGGAAGAGGGGCTAAAATGAAATTAATCTGTGGAAACCAAGTAAATAAACAAAAGGAGAATCCATTTTCTAAACTAATAACATTTACACCTATAAAAAGAGAGTGAAAAGGCAAAATATTTGTTTTAAAAAAGGCATTCTGAGAATTGGTTTCTATCATATGGTTGATTACATTTATCTTAACTTTCTCGATTAGTCACTTTAGGTAAAATGTTTTTTCAATATTGGTTGTCTCTGATTTTTTTAATATAAAATCACATGCAACTTTTCATTGCATCTCTTTCAAGATTGGCTTACTTGGTTCCCCCTATTAAGATGACAAATGTGAGCAGGTACAGAGACCTTCACATGTCCACCTGTTACTCTCCAACTATAACAGATCGCCACGTGGCGACTTTTTGTGAAAAAATTCTCAACTTCATTCTTCTATCAAAATCTAGACTAAGTCTGGGTTTGAAAATGAATAAATGATACATATATATACAGCCGTATAGATCCTTAAATGACAGGTGCATCAGTGATAACAAAATACCACTGATCAACTAAATCATGCTTAATTTATGACAAAATACGACCAGCTTATCCCACACACAGAGTATCTGGCCTCAGATTAACAAACATCTGCAGCAGACGAATCAACTAATTTGGCTAATTTAATAAACTGGAGCTGGGAACTACCTTAATCAGGAAACTTGATTTTTATTCACATAGGATATTCATTCCCAAACAGAGATTTTAGGAAGGCAAACAAATAGGTGAACAAACGTGCACCAGAAATGTACAGTGAAAAATCAAAAATGTCTTCATTGACTGTAACCTTTACTAAATGCTTTTAAAGTGCAGTTGCAAAGCCCAAAATATATCAATACACAGAGCCTGACTTAGTCGGTGATCTCAGATCAGTTCACGTCACATGCAAGTCGAAACTCCCCGCTGGATTGAGCCTTAGTGGTCTAGACAAGTATTTAACAGCCAAAAAACAATGCTTTACTGAATGAATGACTATGCTGTACTGGGGCAAATTCTGGATTTTGTTCTTAGGGTGGATAGTCTGTTCGGAAACAATCTGTGTACGTAGGTAACATAGCACATCCTATTTTTAGATATTTGCATGGATAGAAACTGCCCCAAACCATAGACTCCAAACAATAGCACCAGCACCCTGCGCACCACTAAACGACTATATTACACCACACATCACATCAGGATGCACCTTCATTGTCACCAATTCAGCAAATAAGCTGAGCCTAGGTGGACGAGCCCTCGAAAACATTTACCAAGTTCCTGGCAGGTTATTCCTTTAATGTATAGTTGAGGCATAGAAGTGCATCTGCCCCATCCTTAAAGGCGCTTGAGGCACAATGGCCAATCAGGAAATTTCCTTACTTCTGAGCCGGCCCATCCATCTCTGGTGGCTACTAATGTTGACTTAGTTTGCTGGTCCACCTCTAGGCAAGGGTCTAGTATTAGTGCAGACTCAAGTGAATTGCAGCACAGAAACAGAGAAAGCAAGAGCGAAGCAAAGAAACGGAATGTGAAGGGTTGGGGTGGACGAGTTACTACCTCTCTTAAGGAAAGATGATGCTCGCTGGATAAAGCCTGATGAAGGAAAAAACCAAGGAAAGCAGATATGAGGAAAATGAGCGAAACGAATGAAGTAGAAGGCAAGATATCAATGCCAGAAGGACCCCCTCCCTCCAGAAAAAACTCAGACGGCTTTCACACTGTCAAGCATCACACCTGTTAGCACAATGCAATGTCAAAGACAGCCCTTGACCTTCACAGGAGTCATGAAGAGCCCTGACTGAGAAACAAATATGTTACTTACCTGAAACGATGGTTTGCAGCTTGATACAGATCCACATGTGTCACATGCACTGCCAACCTACTGGCTAAATTCAGAATAGTTCGAATCATTATTTAAAAGCCGGTGGGAAAAAATTCACATGTATTATTTTGTCCAGAGGTCTAATATAGACAAGAACCTTTTAGTGGTTTCGAGTCAAAAGGATCCTGGATGAAACCCATTTCAATCTATGACAGGCAGCCGGCTGCAAAATCAGTGTTACAGATAAGTAGGGGTGGCGGAACTCGCGGAGTTTCATGCCCTGGAATTCAGCAGAAATAGAGAAAAACTCCACGAGATTCCGTGGAATCCTGACAACAGGCGGATCATATGCAGCTCGCGCTACAATTTAGCACTGGTAGCACAAGTAGCGCTGAAATTCAGCACTAGTGGACCTTGCGTTGGGTAAGAGCACGCGTCCATTCGAGTTGATTTTGCGGACGCTTGGGTCAAAAATCCCAGCGGCAACAAAGGTACTCGGTACCCTTTACCCGCGACCACTAGTGAATGCCTGCGAACGCCCATGCTAGAAAATCTCACTAGAGGACACCAAATCTCGCTCGCCAGCTTGTGAATTCTGGAGCCTCGCAGGGGAACACGGCGACCCACGGAATGTGGCCAGAACTCCACAATAAAGTGTAACGCAGAGTGGCAAAAATTCTGCCAACTCCTACAGGTAAGAAGATTATGGTTTTTCAGCAGGGAACAGTTATAGAAACAGAGGTTTTGCATTCAGTGGTGTGCAGGCAAAAAGATCAGAGATTGCTTTAGGGTAAATGATCTGCAAATAAAAAGATTATTCAACTCTGCATTCTTTAACAGGTAACAATGGACTAACATCTTGAACTAACTCTCTGGTATTCCTAAGTTTTGGTCCCATCAATGCAATATTTTACTCATTTACGCATCCTTTGTGCAAAGGCAAGGTAATCCTTTCTCCTATACTTTTAGAAATAATACGGGCAGCAGTTGGTTAAGGTTCATGATAAACTTCAGCACATAATGATGGCTGGAACTTGGATGACTACAAGGCATCTTCCACAACCTGGACATCAGGTCACAATGCTTGAAATTCACTGGCTCCTCCCCACCGCTACATTACAGTTTGCCTCCTAGAAATAAACTCAGTGGCACATGTATGCCTAGAGTTAAAAATATTAAACCACAAGCTTGCCTAATGCCACGTTCAGCTTCCATGATAAATCTGGTGGTGGAATAGGAGGGGACAGTCCCATAAAATGTTTAAAGTACCTTTTAAAAGAGATGCTATTAAAACTGTGATGTGAACTGTAATAGAGACGTACGCCAGTCACGTGAGCTAATCTGAATGATTAAGACACCCTTTGAGGCACTCCACAACAAAGTAAAAAAAATGCTCTGTGTTTGACTTCACAGATTCTAAATCGGTTCCATTTAAAAGACTAACAACTTCTGAGAAGTTTCTAGCTTTAAGTGGATGTTCAAATGCCAAAATAAAATCTGCATTGCCCAGTGATCCCAGCATTTGTCAAAAGTATTAAGTGCTTGGAGTCTGTTTCCTATCACTGTTGAAGCCCAGATAAATGTCATGTTTGTCTCCTGCATCAAACAAGATATATGAGGGCACACCTTATCACAACTTCTCATGGCATGCTTCATCATAGGTGACCCCCACACTGAAGTAGAACAATGCCACTTCAGTGGACTCAACCGAGAAGGGAGTTCCTAGATATTATTTTAAACATGATAATGCAGGGGCCAAGGTATTGTGTACAACTATCTATGGGTATACCCAAAAGTATCCTTTTATTCACAGATACCCTTGATACGATTACAAGATCATGAAAAACTGTTTCTTCTGGCAGTCATGAGTCAGCCAACCATTCTTATAAGCAACATGTTTTGACCGGATTAGGAAGCCTATACTGGTCTGCAGTCTTCTTCAGGGCTACAAACTCCTTGCCTAACTGGTGTGCATAATTCATGCTCAAAAGGTGAGGTGCAAGGCTCTCATACCCGTCTGTTCTTGTGCGATGTGATCTCCCCAATTTAAGAAAACTCATGGCGTTGTGGTTCAGATATTGCGGAGCTTCCCCTGTAGTCACACATTCGTCAATGGTGAAGCACATGTCCAGTTATCTATAACAACCCCCTAGCGCAGTAAGGTAGACTTTAGTGATTACAATGGTTGTAAAGAAATAATTGCAGCAAATATAACTCCCTTGAATATACAGTCTAAAGGAAATGTTACATAAAATAGTGAGGATTAAGTTGTAGAATCACATGTCAGCCATACTAGGAGGCAGTATATTTTAAAAGTGTTGGTCCGGATTTAAAACGTACCACCTCCCTGGGGCTTTTTTTCAAATGAATGTGCACACCAGTCCGCATGTTACCTTTGCCTCAAATTGTAAAGCGCTCTGATATCCTTCGGGATCAAGTTCGCGCTATAAAAAACTTTATAAATAAAATAAAATACATAAAATAAGAAGCCTGGACCTTATTTAGAGCTTGGCAGATACTTCACCAAAAGTGACGATATCCCATCCAGTGTGTTACAAATGCCACAGGCTACCATTTACTTGCAATAAGGGGGACGGGAAATTGATCATGCCTGTGACAATGTATCCCATCTACCAAACTCTAAATCAGTGCCCTAGTGTTACTAACTAGTCAGGTACTTCACTGAGCTATTGAGGACTTCTCTTCCTTATACTCCTTCTCAACCTATACTTTTGTGTTGGCTGGCTGGAGACTCAACGCACTCAAGAAGTCCCTGACAAACGCATATTCTGCATGAGCCAGTTGACCTGTATTTTATTGGCGGAGCTAAATCTTTAATGTCCAAGCCAATAAAGAAAATGACAAAGCAACAAAAAAGGTCTTTCCACCCTTTGAAATGTGAACTTAAAAGAGCAAATACAATTTAAAAATGTGTTTAGAGTGGTTTTATCTACACTTAAATGGTTAATAAAGCAAACAAAAAGAAATGTATGGCTAAATATAATACCTTTGATTTTACAAATAGCTACATGCAAGTGCCAGCCACAGTTCTCTTTCGAATGTAAACAATTAAAAACATGGAAAAATGGCACAATTTTCAGATGGAAGATCCAGGATGCATCATTACACACATTTCTTCTTGTCTGAGGGAGCACAGTCCACACTGTAACAGAAATGACTGGCAAGCTTGGGTTCTATGGCCAAACTCTGCTCACATTTAGGGCAAGAAGCCCAAAATCTGATACGTTGGCGAGGGTAACAGCTCACCATCATGACTTAGTCTAATGGACGCCGGCAGAGGAGTTCCTAGAGAAGGGGAGAAGCTAGTGGCAAGTGACCCTTTTGAGCTTTGCAAGAGCAGACTGACAGAATCCAGTGGGCAGCTGTGGGGATACCTCCTCTGTCACTCTATCCCGACACAAAGTAGAACAGAAGTGTACTTCACAGATATACTTGCATCCAGGGTCGGACTGGTAAGGCGGGCAATGGGCCGGTATCTTGAGTTGCAGCGGTGGGCTGCTTTTTTGGCCAATGTGGTGGCCGATTTGAGCAGTATCATTGCTGTTTGGACACTACCAGCGGCCTAGTGGGGGCCTGAGCGACCTTTCCGGAGGCAGAAGAGCCTCTATTACCTCCCTTTTACCAACAGGCAGAGGTGTCAGTTCCAATCTCTCACTGTGACGGCCCATTAATGAATGCAGATTGAGCAGGGGTAGGGTGCCAGAGCAGAGGCGGCTTTAATTATATTCAGGTGTGGTTCACCATTGTGAACTAATCTGTGCATAAAGAGTCCTAGCAACGTATGCATTTTTTTTATCTTAGTCATGTTAAGAAAACATGTCTCTTTTACAGACACCACCTGCCTTCTTTTATAAGAATATTGAAGCAGTATTTTGCAAAAAGGCATAATCTGCAAATGTGGGCAACTTTTTTTTTAGGGTGCCCAAGTTAATTTTTGATCCCAATGCAACCCTGCTTGCACCAGAGAGAGTTCCATGGAGTGGCCAATGAGAGAGAGAATTCACATCGGATCACTTCCCGAGATTGGTAGGGCGAAACCCCTCTTGGAAAGTGGATTCGGCCCACGCTGGGTCCGCCCATGTGTGCCCATCTTATATAAGTCGCTGGATGGCAGGGAAATGGGTACTGTCTACGGCCAAAGATTTCTGCCATTAAAAATGAGAGAAAAACAAAAAGAGATGTGCCAAATGATGTGGAAACGCTCAGAGGAAAAGTCAACGGCATCTGGATAAAAACAAGTGTAAGATTGGATGGAGATGAAGCACTGACATTCTCTTACCGACCTAGCACACCAGAATAAACAACTCACGCCCATGATATCTACGAGGCCACTCCAGAGATAAGCAATCAAATCAAATCAAAATATCATTAATACACTACTCCACCAATCTCATCAGACTGTGTTGACCTATTGTAGCCTCTCGCCTTCTATTCCATTATTGTGAGACAATGAAGCTTTCATACCATTCAGTCCGTTTAAATGCCATGCGGAGATACCTAGTCCTGATGCTACCACTGTACTTTTTCATGTGATTACTTATCCCTTTCTGTTTTATTTTTTGCAATGTTTCAATACATTTTGGAGAAAAAAAAAGTTTAAGATCAAGCAGTCGGCCTTCTGGCTTTAAATGGGATTTGGTCTCTGAGCTATGATGCCATGTGTGTCGAAACCATAGCCATGCCACAAAATACTCAAACATTTGATAAGAAAGTCAGCTTACCAGATTTCTTCTTTGCAATGGGATCCCTAAAAAAAACAACAGACAGGCACAAATGAATACATGGTGAAATAAATGACAGAGCGACCAAGAGTCATGAGGCTGCTTGATAATGTATTAGTTATTGCACAGAATCAGGCTGATATAACACCTCAAGTTTAATCGTACCGTATGCTCTCTCGGTCTCAGAGAAACCCACCAGAGTTAATAAACATTATTAATGACCAAAAGCAAAAAAAGTAAAATAGACTGTCCAAACACAACATACACTTTTTGAGGCTACAAGGGACACAGATAGTCTATTGGTTTCTAAAGTAAACTGTACTTCCAAAAATCAAACATGACACCACTACATTCATTCTGCCAAAGCTCAACCTGGCTACCCTAAATTTACATAACCCCCTTGTACTCAATAGAAACTAGGGGTGGGCGATAAACGCCATTCCTCCGGCAGTTTTGCCCTCTCTGCACTTCAACTTCACCAACCGCCACATGGCAGAGTTATTTCTTGCACGCGGCTTGCCAACATTAAGTTGGTGATTGAGAAAATCGAGCGCAAGACTGCCTCCCGGCGAGATTGCTCAATGCAGTAAATTACCGCTCACATTGAGAAAGTTGCTGCTTAAGTAGAAAATCTACTCGAGTGACAGAAAGAAGCAGCTGTGACACACTGCGTGGTGCCGTTTGTGCTGATTTTACAGCGCGAGAGAAGCTACCAGCACTAAAAGTCAAAATGAGCAGTGCAACGTAACAAACTTTGCCCCTCGCTGAACTTTAAAAACTGAACTGTTGCAGCTTGCATTCATTTCAAATCCATGCTTTCAAGAGCATCCATGGAAATATTGAACTAGATCGATTCTTCACATGCTGGAATATAACTCCACGCTTACCATATTTCAACTAGCAGTATTCCAAATACTGCTCTGAAATAATCAAAATTAGACATGTAGGCCCTAATTAGGATGTCAGTCGGAAAGCTACAGGTTGGAGGCTTTCCAACCGACATACTCTGTTTGAATTTTGACCGCCATATGAAAATGACGGCAGTCGGAATTCAAACTGGCAGGTCATTCCCGCTGGCTTCCAATGGACTCAAAAAGTCCGTCGGCCAGTCGGAACCACCACCATAATCCCATGCAGACGGTGTTTGCACCCTAGGGTTTAGGATGTCTGATTCCAACAGGCTTTCTGTGTCGGGCTTTCCGACAAGGAAAGCTTTGTCTTTGGAGACCCCTAGCAGAGCCCCTCTTCTTAAGCGGCCTCCAGTTGGGGGCCGAGGGGGCACCTATGGTGCCCCCCTGTAAATCCCTGCACCATGTGGCAGGCACCTCACACAGTGCAGGGATTTACAACGACTCCCATTTCTCTATGGGAGCTCGTGCTGTGGCCAGTTTTCGACTGCCTCACAATCTCTCACGGGGAAATGGAAGTCTGCAACTGCACATCGTGCGGTTGCATTGTAATTGCGGTTTACAACCGCCGACCCGAGGTCGTCTGTTTCGAAACCGTAGGCATGTCGGAGGAAACTCTGACCAACATCTTAACTAGGCCCAGCGCTCTCTAAGAACACTGCTCCATAAACTGATGCCTTTGATCTATGTATTGACAGCGATATCACACAAAAGATGGTTCTGTTGGATTCACTGTGTATACATGCAGAAATCATTTCAATATTTTCTTAACACAGAAGAACATAGGAGATATCAAATAGAAAAATTACAATTTCATTGAGTCATGGATATGATTTACAATAACACTGATGAGGTTGTGCAAAAGCGCTTGTGCTGTGTGACAATCAGTGTATAATACATAAGCAAGTTAATTATACAGTATTTCAGAGTAGCCTGTTAAGGGGAAAAATTCATTAGAGTCTTATAATGTTGGGAACGTGGAGTTGGTTCACAAAATTGATAGCTCAACATGCTGTCTCTTGGAAATACAGGAACATAGAGATTCCATCGATGGTTAGACCTGCCAAGTAAGTGTCAGTGGTGCATCAAGAGGGATCTTCATCAGTAAGGTCAAATGGAACACCCAATCGTATGTGTAACAGCCAGTAAGGAATAACTGTGTAAGCAAATGAGAATGAACCCGTAGTCGTCATTACTAAACAAACCTCTGAATGGGAAAAGTTTGTATGTGTGTTCACATATGCCAGAGATAGACAGGAGAAGCTTCTCGCCCTCTGCAGCTCTCGTTTGGGATGCAACAGTCAATGTGCAATTTCAATAATCGTTTGCTCAACTGTATTGAGCTTGCTCAAATGTTATTTACAATGGGCACTAGTTTAGATGCAAACTCAAAACATGTCCACCCCCTCAAAGAACTCCTCCAAGGCAATCACCCTAGGCATGCAGAAGAAACTAGAACATACCTATCGTGAGTGTCCCCACCCGTGCTTAATTTGAGCCTGTGGTTTCCGGTGCTCGGCATCGGCACTTAATTGTCAGCACTGGCACTTATGACAGCTGCCACATGGTGGTGCTGTTTGTATAAGTAAGAGATGAGCTGAACAGCAATTGTTTATTAATAAATTATTCATTAAAACTACTAATTCCTGCTGTAGCCCTGTCTCTGTGAAGCGCTCTGATATCTGTAAAGATCTTGTTCGCGCTATATAAAACTTTGAATAAATAAATAAATAAATAGAAGCTATTGATGTAGCTTTGGGGGCCTGGAATAGGCTGAATTGTCACACTTGAAGCAGTGTGCTGGTTAGTAGCAGTTGTGTAGGTACTATCATTGGCAACACTGGCAGTGGCAATGGGTGGTGCAAGCTGCAGAAGCCTCCTGACTAGAGCCCTGCCACTTATTTTATTACAAATTAAGCACTACTCTCCACTATGGCAGTATGAGTGCCTAGAGGTGATTCAGCATACAATGTCACTACACACATGGACCATAACACCCTCACAAGCCCAGTCATTCACTTTTGCCGTGAAGATAAACAGAGGCGCATTTTACAGCAGGAGACTAAGAAGGTTAGGTCATTTGTGTAAAGTGAGAGTATACGCAGTTAGACACTGCATAGTTATAGGGAGATGAAAGGTAAACCCATTCTAAAATGATATGTTCTTGTTTGATAGAATGAGAGTGGGCTCTGTTATATCCTTCAACACCACCATCACAATACACCAAGGACCTGCCTACATAGTGCCAGAGTCAAACATACAATAGTTTCAGCACTACCAATAAAAATCATTTACTTAGCGCGGGTTAGAAAGTCAGGCAGGAAGGGAAAAGGTCCAGTGGCACTGATTACAAAGGCCTTTGCATCTTTAGACCTTGGGCCATATTACAGAAGATGTCCCAGGGGCGCAACGGGCTTTTGCACCCACTTTGCGTGCCCTCGGGGCTCTTTGCTATTACAGAAGGGGCCACAGACGCTTGTGCGGCCCCTTCTGTAATACCAATAGCGCTGGGGCTCACAAAGCGCCAGCGCCATCTTCAGGGGGCATGCTCTCATTTGAATGGGGGCGTGCCCAATGCACATGAGGGAATCCATTTGCCTCTGTGCACACTCCGTATAAGAGCTATCCCTATGACCTTTTTGGGCCTTAGAGTAGGGCTGAAACTTTGGTATAATACAGGGCCATGGGACCATAGTAGTCCATAATACCCACAAGATATTGTTTTTACTTTCTCCATCTTCTCCGCTAATAAAGGGATACATTGGAGAAGATGAGGGATTTTTAATCTCAAATTAAGCCCCCTGTTCACCCTTCTTGTAAGTGTTTCCTGGAATACGGTCGAGCCCACCCTGACCTTTAGGAGTCCGGGTGAACCCTATGATGAAGCATGACACTACTAGAGTGGGTGAGGTTTATATATACAAAAAAGAAGTTTCTCCTTCTACGCACTAGTTGCATGAAGCTACTGTTCCCACTTGGGGTGACCCACCCCTCAACCCTCTGCTTTTCCAAGGACCACACCTGTGGTCTTAGGTGGGATACTCGTTTGTTTAATGTAGATTCACTAGGGAGGACGTATTCCCATACCCCCTTCAAATGCGAAGGGACCTCTCAACCCTCTGGATTTGGAGGGGATTCCCTTTTTCAGATCTCAAGTATATAACTTTCAGCACGGCAGCCATGTCAAAACAATACACAAAGTTACTAATATGGTTATCCAAATCCAATGCTCTCAATCCAGCACCCTTTGCAAGCACTATTTCAAGGACGTTCCTGGAATGTGTAACCAAGTACACCAAGTGCTACAAACGCTGAGACACTGCTTTCCATCAAGACATTCCCTGGCCTCTCTAGCAAGGGGGGAGCCGAAGATTGGGTACCAGTGGGCCAGCATGTCAGCCTGCGTTCAACCAACGTCATCACTTTCCGATCTAGTTCAGTCCAAAGGCGCAGCAGCTGGTTCACTTTACTGCTTGGTGAGGAGCCCAGGACCATGACATCACCAGGACCAGAAGGCGCTGGGACCCCTTCCAGCACACAATTTTGTTTGACAATTCAGAGAGGAAAGCAGGACTCTTGGATGTAACTCCCAGAATGCAACATGCCAAGTCCATTTAGGACAGCACGAGCCCGCATCTAAAGTTTGAAACCTGCATCCTGTGGTAGCTGTGGTTCGCACCGGGAGAAGCAGCACATTCACACGGTGCATGTGAAGGCAACCAGAGAGAACAAACTAAACCCAGTAGATTCATATCAAACGTGAACAGCTTCAAATATTGAATAATGCGCGTTAGGATCATGAATATTGCAGTTGTTCAACAGAATGATAACCCTTAAAAGTCATTGCCCAATAAAAAAAAAACAGAACTTATGACCTCTGCCACTGGTCCTCATTTAGGACTGGCCCCTCACATTCTTCTGTGACTGGCCCGATGCCTGTATCAGAGTCTTTGATACCACACTCAACACCACAGCCCAATTCAACTTTCAATCCCTCCTACTAGTTCCTCAGATGCATAACACCAGTGTTCTAAATGCCTCACTGATGCTCTTCCTTCAAGGCACTCTGAATTGACAGCAGCAACTTCCAAGGCAAGGGTCAATTGTTGATCCAAGCTAATTTCCAAAGATATTCCCAGAACAGAGCACACAGTTTTAAACTAGACCGTCAGCTTTTCAAAACCCCTTTACAAAAAGAAACAAATCCGTCAACCCTCCTTTGCTGTATACGCTGCAAAACTATGTCCCTCCCTCCCAGCAAACACAAGAAACATTCAAACACTATAAAATGCAAAAAGGAAGAAAGAAAAGTGACGCTTCTGTGACTAATGATCTGCAGAATCACACAGATCAACAAATCAATTCAATTACTTGCAAGAAAATACAAAAACCAGTTGATTTGGGAAATTCCCACCAAAAATCTAAGCGCCAAAGGGATGCTGAGGGATGCAAGGCAATTGTGCGCATCTATCCGCTCCAAACCTAAAAGGAGGCCTGTGAACGCAGTGTCCTAAGAAGTACATTGCACCACCCATCACACAATACCAAAACACTTTCCGGAGAGGGGACCCTCTATAACATATTTCCTTCCAACCACACTGGCAATAAAATGTATTATAAAGGTTAAGCTTTCCAGCCCTCACTCATATTTACTCCAATGCCCACTTACCGACAGCACCCTATTGGTGGACTCAAAGAAAAACGGGGAACTTTCAGAGGGAAAATAGGCAACGGATCAGGGTGGGATATCTGTAAGAAACAGCACCCATTACACCTTAGACAGTTATTACAATTAAAGTTGTACTCTCGACATTAGAATGTACATAGTTTGGGTTTGCTCAATATGTTTTGGAAATTCATACAAAGTTCAACAGATCAAAATGTTCATCGTAGCTGGATAAAATTGGGAGAAATTGCAGAAAACAACACGAAACTTTCTGGAGTAGACGGAGATAGGTTTATATCTTGAGTGACACTTTTTTTTAACAATTAACACCTGATTTTCAGAGACTTGTATTTTTCTACAACGGTTGTATTTAATAGGATATATTTCTATAAGATGCAGTACGCAATACTTGATGCTTATACCAAACTTAAATCTTTACCTTCCTCACCTTCCCACCCTCTTTTCCCGTGGCTTAACCTTCTGTACATAAACCCCAAAGCGTCCACCATTTACTCCCGTTTAATGATACCTCCTGTGATCCGAGTTTAAACCAAAGTAGAACTCTTGTGGGAATCCGACTTGGAAATGACTTGGCCTATTTCTTTTTGGAACAGAATTTGGATGAAACTTAGGAAATCATCCAGAGCAGCCAGCACAATACAAACACTCTTCTTTATTTACAATAGATTGTTCCTTACCCCCGCATACTTACATAAAATACATAACACAAATCTCAACATTTGCTGGACATGTTCCCAGGCCTACGCTGATCTCCATCATATGTTGTTCACATGTCTGCATGTTCTTATATTTTGGAAACAGGTCTGGCACCAAATCAACAATATATTTCATACCACACTTCCCCTCTCTCCCACAAACATTTTTCTAGGTAGCTTAACATTGGACTGGAAAACGAGTCAATCTCAGCTACCACTCGTTGATTTGTTAATAGCTGTCGCTTTTCAGCAAATATCAAAAAATTGGAAGGATTCCTCTAAATTGTCCTATTTAGCTTGGTGGTATGCCGTATGTCACAACCATTGCCTCGATACAGCGCTCGTTCATCCTATCTCTCTTGCTACTAAAAGTTCTCATCTTTGTGGCCCACTCACACAATTTCTAGATGACACAGTGAAAAGAACTTCTTTACCTGCTCCCTCACAGCAAGAAGTTATCAAGACTCCCTGACTTTCTACAATTTGTCTATAATTATGTTTGATGTATCATCTTTTATAATATATGTGTGTGTATATATATATATATATATATATATATATATAAATAATACACACATATATTATTTATTCAATTATTTCTTTATTTTGTATTTAAAACTGTGTATTTCTGTCATATGTTGCTATTTATGTATTCTGTGAACCTTTGACTGTATTCTTATCAGCTTATATATTATCCTTTTACCATTTTAATGGATATTATACATTATTAGTATTCTTTAGTACACCCTCATGCATCTTTGTATCAACAAATAACTGCATTTACGAAGTATTGTTTTTATGAGCATATTAATTTTTTTCAATAAACCTTTTCTTGAACTTAAAAAAATATTTCTATAAGATGCACTACACCTATATTTGTAATCACTGTGGGGAGTTGTTGTAACCTGTGTTGTTGCTATGCATCTTCTCCATAGATCCTAGTTCCCTGCTGCTCAGCCAGTGTGAGTTTGATGGAATGGAATGTTGATGTGTGTCTGGTCAAAGATCAGTTGGAGAGAGTGGGCTGAGCAGTAAGGATGCTGCTCCTGGTGGAGCATTCACCAACGTACATATAACCTGTAACTAAGACATAACTTCAACAATAAATCCATTCCTGATAACCTATGTGACTGGCTACCCGGCCACTTGTCTACAAGAGCGTATCTTCATTTACAACACTGGCGATGAGGGTGGGTCCAGGTCTTTTTGCCACACTGACATATGGGGGGTGATGTGGTCTTACACCCCTGGACCTGTGAGGTGTGCGGCATGTGTGATGCAGTATAGGGTGAGTGTAGTGGTTGGGGACCCTAGTGTTGTCTTAGCAGGGTTCATGAGCCCTTGTGTTACAAAGTGTCCTTCCAAGGGTTAAGTAGAGTTGTAGGGGTCATGTAACCAAGTGTTGCGTTCACGGGGGTTGGGCACCCTAGTGTTGCGAAGTGCCCTTACCAAGGTTTAAGGAGAGTTATACTGTTGTGTTTGTAGTGGTTGTGTACTGTTGCGGGGGTGATGGGGGAGAATCAAGGGCACGAAGACTGGATCGGGGTAGATAGGGTTTTATTTTTACAAAAGTCCTTTTTTTCCTCTGAGCAGTACGTTCTCTTGACAGTATGGCAGGGTTGACTCCTCCTCCTACTTTCAGTAGGGGACTTCTTCTCTCTCTTTCGGGGTCAGTCAAGTCAAGTCAAGTCAAATAATTTATATAGCGCACTACATACCCAGAGGGTCTCAAGGCGCTTGAAGAAGGGTGGGGAATTACTTGTCGAATATCCAGGTTTTAAGTTGCTTTCTGAATGCTAGGGGGTTTTGAGTGAGGCGAAGGTGAATAGGGAGTGAGTTCCAGGTTTTAGCTGCTAGGTAGGAGAAGGATCTTCTCCTCCCATGGTGGTTTTGTTGATGCGAGGAACAGCAGCAAGGGCTTGGTTGGAAGAGCGTAGCTGGCGGGGGGGGGGGGGTGTAGAAGGAGAGTCGCGCGTTGAGGCATTCGGGTCCAAGTTCGTAAAGTGCTTTGTGTGCGTGGGTGAGGAGGCGGAATGTTATCCTCTTATTGACAGGGAGCCAGTGGAGGTTTTTCAGGTGACCAGAAATGTGGTCTTTAGGCGGGATGTCTAGTATGAGTCTGGCAGATGCGTTCTGGATGCGTTGTAGTTTTTTCTGAAGTTTTGCCGTAGTGCCAGCGTATAGTGTGTTTCCGTAGTCCAGGCGGCTTGTAACCAGTGCGTGGGTGACCGTTTTTCTGGTTTCGGTGGGGATCCAGCGAAATGTTTTTTTGAGCATGCGAAGAATGTTGAAGCAAGATGATGAGACGGCGTTGACTTGTCTGATCATCGAGAGTGAGGAGTCCAGGATGACGCCCAGGTTCCGTGCGTGGTCCGTTGGGGTGGGTGCTTTTCCAAGGGCCGCTGGCCACCAAGAGTCGTCCCAGGTGGAGGGGGAGGTACCTAAGAAAAGGACTTCTGTTTTGTCTGAATTCAGTTTTAGAAGGCTGTGCTTCATTCACTCTGCTACTTCTTTCATTCCTTCATGAAGGTTGTTTTTGGCGGTGTTAGGGTCTTTTGTGAGTGAGAGGATCAGTTGAGTGTCATCAGCTTAGGAGATGATAATGAGGGTGTGTTGGCGTGCGATGGTCGCGAGGGGGCTCATATATACGTTGAAGAGGGTGGGGCTGAGTGAAGATCCTTGAGGCACGCCGCAAATGACTTCAGTGGCCTCTGACTTGAACGGTGGGAGGCGGACTCTCTGAGTTCTTCCGGCCAGGAACGAGGTGATCCATTCTAGTGTTTTTCCTTGGATTCCGATGTTTCTGAGGCGTTGTAACAGGGTGCTATGACAGACTGTGTCGAAGGCTGCAGAGAGGTCGAGGAGGATGAGGGCGACTGTGTCTCCATTGTCCAGTAGAGTTCGAATGTCGTCTGTTGCTGCGATGAGTGCGGTCTCAGTGCTGTGTTTGGCTCGGAAGCCGGACTGTGAAGAGTCGAGGGATTTGTTGGTTTCGAGGAAGGCGGCGAGCTGGTTGTTGACTGCTTTCTCGATGACTTTAGCTGGGAATGGAAGGAGCGAGATGGGGCGGTAGTTTTGGAGTTCGGTGGGGTCAGCTGTGGGTTTTTTCAGAAGGGCGCTGAGTTTGGCGTGTTTCCAGCTTTCCGGGAAGGTGGCGGTGTTTAGGGAGCAGTTGATGACGTCTCGGAGGTGTGGTGCTATGATGGAGTCTGCTTTGTTGAAGATGTGGTGAGGGCATGGGTCAGTGGGGGATCCTGAGTGGATGGAGTTCATCAGGCGGATGGTGTCCTCCGTGGAAATTGGGTTCCAGTCATTAAGGATGTTCAAGGGGGGTGAAGGTTCGGTATACGGTTGGGAGGGTTGGTCTCCGGTTTGGTTGTCGAAGCTGTTGTGGATGTCTGCGATTTTGTCATGAAAGAACGAAGCTAAGGAGTCGCAAAGGGTTTGAGAGGGAGTGATGTCGTTGGAGTTGGCAGTGGGGTTGGTAAATTCTTTGACGATGTTGAATAATTCCTTGCTGTTGTGGGCGTTGTTGTCAAGTCTGTCTTTGAATGCGGCTTTCTTGGCTGTCCGGATTAGTTGGTGGTGTAAATGGGTGGCGTTTTTGAAGGCGTCCCTGGTGCTGTTGTTTGGGTCTATTTTCCAAGCCTTCTCAAGGGAGCGACAGAGTTTCTTGGATTTCTTAAGATCATCGTTGAACCCTGGGGTGTTTTTGCTGTCTAGTTTGATTTGACGTTTTTTCAAAGGTGCTAGGTCCAGCGCTTCCTTGGTTACTCCACCAAAGTACATGAAAAAAAATAGAGCGAGGACCAGTATTAGAAGGGGTTTCTAATAAGGTTACCCACGTGGGAGCCCAGGGGTGTGTCAGGGTCACCGTGTTTCATGCAGATATAGCCGACTTGTGCTCAGTGAATTTTATTCAACATAAGTGGTTTTACTTGTTACTCTAGGGGCAGCCACAACAGCACAGCAGTCCGACTCGCCGGCATTACGCGGTGTACCCTTCCTCCCGAACCACCCCATAACGCGCTGCCGTACCTAGCTGAGCCACACTCACTGGTGAGTGTGGCTGGGCGACTCGCGTTGACGGTGGCCTCCTGGCTTTCCCTCCTCTTCTTTCTCCGCCTCTGCTCTTCGGGACGTCTCTTCTCCGCTCTCCGCTACTCCTCTCGGCACCTTCACGACCGGCTCCAACTCCTCGGGTCCTGGCTTGGTGATGTCACACGCCGTTCTCTCCACTTCCTTGTTTATGACCAATCCGGCAGCAAAGACGTCATTGAGGGACGTGGTTTCCTCCTGTCGACTCGTCCAGTTAAAGGAGCCTTCCCCTTCCTCGTTGTTGTCTGGCCAGTCGGTCATCGATTCGGGCTGCCAGTTGTCCTGATGTGGGCAAAAAGAGGGAGGGGCAGCTACATCAGACACCCACCATTGCACCACTGGGGTCCCTTCTTCCAATGGCACGCTCTCCCCGCTACATGTACCCTAGTGTTCAGGTGTCCTTCCTAAGGGTTAGGGAGAGTTGTAGAAGTTGTGTACCCTAGTCTTGCAAAGTGTCCGTCTCTCTGTCGTTAAGCATATCCTAGTGTTATTAGTGTCCTACCCGAGGGTGTGTGTGTGTGTCACACCCTAATGTTCCATTGTGTTGCAGTACAGGTTTGATTGAGGATATTGCACCCTAGTGATCCTTGGTGCTTCATTAGTTCCCTAAGTTCTGCGGAGGATTTACCGGATTTGATTTTTTATTAATCAAATGTTTATAGGACTGTTTGATCATTTACTTCCATCTTTTCTCTTTTGTAATTGATGATATACGAGTTAGAATCTTACTTTCATCTTTTGTCCTTTTGTAATTGATGATTTATGAGTTTGGAGAGTTAGGGGACTCATTAATTTTTTATTTCCATCCTACCTCTATTGGTATTTTTTGTTTCTTCTCTAAGGGGAGGAGATGTGTTGTAGCCTGTGTTGTTGCTACGCATCCTCTCCATACTTCCTAGTGCCCTGCTGGTCAGTGTGAGTGTGTATGTAATGGAATGTTGATGTGTGCCTGGTTGATATGAAGGTCAGTTGGAGAGAGTGCGCTGAGCAGCAAGGATGCTGCCCCGAGTGGGGCATTTACCAGCTTAATTGAAACCTGTAACCAAGACATAACTTGTAAAATAAATTCACTTCCTACAACCTATGTGACTGGCTGCTTGACTACTTGCCCACAAGAGTTAATCTTAATTTACAACAGGAGTGAATCACGTACTTTTGAAGTGGGATAGGGTTGACCCAAGAAAGTTGGAGGAAGAGATTTTTAAACTTAATAGGTTGATATTTGTCTAACACCCTCCTCTGAACCTGAGATAATAATTGAGAATTTTGAGGCTCTTTGTGGAAATGTGGCAAAACACCTTACTAAAACGGTCGGCAAGAAAAAGCCAAGGGAGTATAAATGGTTTGATGCTGCATGTTCTGCAGCACCAACGTTACTGACTAAGGTTTTACACCACGTACCTCGCGACAAGGAGCTGGTTAAAAGTGCAAGGAAAGCATATAAGGACCCGATTAATAAGCGGAAATTAGAACTAAAGAGGACGGCATGGGATGACCTGGAAAAAGCCTCAGATTTGAAAGATAGCAGGCTATTCTGGGAGGTTATAAATCGTCCCTTCCTCAATAGTGAGGAAAAAGGTAACAAGGCCACCCATATAATAGGGGAGACATGGGTAGCCCATTATGGAAAAAATTTCAATCCAAAAGGGGTTTGCCTGACAACTGATAGCGAGGGGTACAGTGTCCTTAACCCTGATTCAGCTTCAACATTTAGTCTCTCACTCTCGCTTTCCGAAGTTGAGGAGGCCCTACGGAAAGGCATCTTGTTGAAGGCCCCTGGTCCAGATGCAGTTCCTTTAGACTTTTTTAAAGATAATGTGGAGGTATGGGCTCCATTACTACTTAATGTTTTTAGGGCAATCGTGATAGGGCACATTCCCATATCCTGGAGAGAGGCAGTAGTCGTACCGATTTTTAAAAAGGGTGACAAAAGCGACCCGTGCTGTTACAGGCCAATCTCGCTAATAGACGCATCCTGTAAGTTGCTGGGAAGAGTGATATTGGCACGGTTAGAAGCATGGGCTAATTCATCCGGTATTATTGTGGACTCACAGTACGGGTTCAGGAAAGGAAAGGGGACCACAGAGCAGTGTTTGAATTTGGCCCTAATTATGGGTAAGTACATGAAGGCCAGGGGTACTTCTATCTACCTGGCCTTCATGGACTTATCAAGTGCCTTCGACACTGTATGTTGGGATAAGTTATGGCGGATGGTGGTGGCCATGGGGTTTGAGGAACCTTTGGTTACCTTGCTCCGCAGACTGCATGCTGCTAACACTGTGACAACTACATTTGATTTGATTTGATGTGGTTTTTTGTATAGCGCTCTATCACTCCGGGGAGTATCTTGGCGCTAGATGTGAATTGTGTAAGCCTGAAAAAAACGGAGGGGCAGAAGGTGAATAGCCCCTAGAGATGTTTCAGGAAATTTAGACCAGGGTTTTGCAGAAGGTGGCTGTTTGGTTGTATATCCAGGTTTTAATGGCTTTCCTGAATTTACTCTCACATGAGATTTCTCGGATATGAGGGGGAAGTTTGTTCCAAGCTCTAGAGCCTCTTACCACTAGGGATTTGCCACCTCTAGTGGTCAATCGGAACTTGGGAATAGTCAGGAGGTTGGCCGTTGCAGATCTCAAATGACGTCCAGGATGGTAGCGATTGAATTTACTAGACAAGTAAGTGGGGCCTGTTTTGTGGAATGCCCTGAAGGAGATAATCAGTAATTTGAATAGAATCCTCTTTTGGATGGGAAGCCAGTGGAGGGTGTCTAGTGCTGCAGATGCTGATGTCCTTCTTGGCAATTTTAGCACCAGTCTTGCTGCGGTGTTTTGCACTATTTGCAGTTTATGTAGAAAGGCTTTATTGGCACCTACATATAGACCATTACAATAATCTAACCTAGATGTGATTAGTGCCACCGCTACAGTTTTCCTGGCTGATAGAGGGAGGAAGTCAAAAATTTTACGAAGGCTCTTAATGACATTGAAACATGAGCCAGCCACTTCACTGGTCTGTTGCTTAAATGATAGTGCCTCGTCAAATTTGATTCCCAAGTTTCGGGCACTCTTTATAGTGCTTGGCGGGGCTTCGGCCTTGGGTGGCCAGCAGGCTTGAGGGGAGAACAAATTATTTTTCCCGAAGGGTAGAATTTCGGTCTTTGCAGTATTACATTTAAGATGGTTAGAGTTCATCCACTCAAAAGTTGCTTCCAAACAGTCCCTAAGGGAACGTTCAGCCGATGCCGCATCCTCATCTAGGATTAACACTAGTTGAGTGTCATCGGCGTAGGCTATTGAGCTAATGGCAAAGGAAGAGATAAGTTTCATTAAGGGGACCATATACAGGTTGAACAATATGGGGCTTAAGCTGGAGCCCTGAGGTACCCCAGATTGTACTTCCCTTGCCTCAGAGTGGTATGGCCCTAAGAAGATGGTTTGTTTCCTTTGTCTGAGGAAGTTGGTAAACCATTTCAACACGGTGCCCCCTATGCCTGCATTACTCAGGCGGTGAAGTAGAATATCGTGGGACACCGTGTCGAACGCCGCGGATAAATCCAATAAATCCAATAGGATTACATATGGTCCGGGGGGTGAGAAGACAGATCTCATCCCATCAACTGAAGGGGTACGTCAGGGCTGCATTTTGGCTCCTTTTTTGTTTCTAGTTTACACAAATGGTTTGGAAAGTTATTTGTAGGGAAAATGCTCAGATTTCCCTAAAGTAAATGGTAAACAGATACCTTTGTTATCTTATGCTGATGACACTGTGCTAATGACCCTAACTCCTAACAGTATGCAATCTTGTCTGAATGCTGTTAAAGATTTCATGCAGGACTTGGATCTTAGGGTCAATTTCACAAAGTCTTTTGCTATGGACTGTGGTCCGAAGGGGATAAAATCCCGTAGGTATATGGTAGAAAATCTGACCATTGAAAAGGTTGAAAATGTTAACTACTTGGGGAATTTATTTAATACAACTCTGAGTTGGGACCCACTAATATTGGCACGTGTGCAAAAGACAACACGATCTATAGAGGCCCTTTTCCGCTTTTCAAATAAACTAGGTCAAAAACCGATCCCTGAACTGAAGATTTTATATAAAGCGAAATGTTTGCCTGTCGCTACCTACGGAGCGGGGGTGTGGGGGACTCAAAACTGTAAAAAGATTCAAGTCATGGAAAATACTTTTTTAAAGCGCCTATTATCAGTTCCAACTGGATCTCCAAATGTTTTTTGTCATACTGAGATGGGTATTGATTTTGTGAGTGATATTATCCATATCTCTCCTCTACTCCTATGGGGGAAAATTTGGCAGTCTGAAGATTTAAAGCTTACTAAAGAAATTCTACAAGACTGCATTAAACGTGATCATGCTATGCGGATCCCATGGTTGTTATATGTGAGGGATACTTTCCACAAAATTGGTTTGGAACACATTTATGAAAACACAAAATCTATCCAGAAGGATACTAAGACGATAATTAAAGACGCTTATCGCACCACCTTGGGTATGCTAAAAAACAATGATCAAGCATCCCATCACAGGGGTAAATTGCAGCATCAGTTTTAATTTTCGTTTACTATGCATACACAATGGCGGTTTTACTTGACAAGATTTCGTTTAGATACTCAGCATTTTTTATTTGCTTTTCCAAAACAGGGGGATTGGTGTGAGAGGCTACCCCCTTGTCCTTGTGATAATAAAGCTTCACAATGTACTTTGCATCTTGTTCTTTTTTGTACGTTGTATAAAGACCCAAGGAATCGGTTTATTAAACCTGTTTTATCGGACATCCGTCCATGTAATTATAAAGAAGGATATGAGTACCTGTTGTCACTGTCTAGTGCAGCTATATGTAGTGCTATGCTCAGTTTTATTAGACTGTCACTTACCATTAGAAAACGATATTGAGCAGCATTAGTGGGAAATTATGTGATTACTCGATGGTAATATAGTAGAACTCAGGTGGTCGGTCCCCTTTTAGGGTAGAACCGTCTTATTGCAGTACATGAAAATCCTATAGCACATGCACTTTATTACTTTATATGGGTTTCTTTTAGCCTTCATGATGTACTTTAATTATTATGTTGGATTAAATGTCGAGAAATTGTGGTTGATAAATTAAATGTATGTAGATATCTATGTAGAAATGTTTAAATCTGTATACTTTTATGACTCTGTTTATGAATCGAAATAAAGTTTTATGATGATGATGAATCATGTACTAATGGTTTGGATTATAATTTAGAAATGTGTATATCTTTTTGTCAACTATGTCTTACTGTTACTACATTTCTTGCACGTGTGGGCACCCATAAGGTTTTTGTATGGTTGTGTGTCCTTCACTGTGTGTCAATTTGTAGTGTATATATATGTTCACATCCCTGATGAAGTCCTACTTGGAACGAAACGAGTTGGCTGGGCTTGAGTGCGATGTTTGATGAACATAAATAAAACTGTTTTGGATCCCGTATTATGGCTCCCGCTTCATGATGGACTGAAAAGAAGAAACATTTAATTCTCTATCCAGCTACGATGAACATTTTGATTTGTTGAACCTTCTGTGAATTTCTTTAACGTATTGGGCGTTCTCACTTTTGTGTCGGTTTTTGTTCATGTTTGGTGGTTCCCGATCACTGGGATCACAAAAGGTTGAGGACTAGCTGTATATATATCCAAGTGCCGGCACCAGTGCGAACATCCAAGGCCAACACTGCTCTTTTTTTCTGTGAATTTAACTTGGGTTTGCTAAGGGATGAGCCACTGAAGAACTGTATATTTATGACTTAGTTTAACTTACACTTTCTGCCTCAGGCAAACTAAAATGACTCAGAACCGTCAACACTTGTGATGCCTTCTTTTAAGATAACAAACTAGAATCTAGGTATTTCACCAATATAAGTGGAGCTCCGGCTTGGAAGGAGCCCTGCGGCAGAGAACAGCGCTAAGTGACTAGGATCTTTACACTGAGGCACAATCATCTCATCCTGCTCCAGCACTGGCCCTCGTTCAAGAACCTTTCTACAATTTATGACCTCAGACATCCTTCTGGGCCACCATCCGATCCATCACGCACCTTCTCCCTGCCTCTGGCCCCTCTTGTCTTACGAGCCTGGCAAGGTGCCAGGAGGAAGGAGAGAGTGGAGGAAACCTGGTCATGTAGAGGAGAATCAAGGACTTTCAATAATTAAGATATGGGACTGCAGATAATAAACACATCATCCCACCGTCCATCCTATCAGATTAGTCCCTTTGGATGTAAGATGCGAAGTGCTCGTCCTTGTGCTGCCCCTGCAGCGAAGAGACGTGCGGAATACAAAGTGACGACAGACGTCTGTTGAGGCACCGCCCTCCAAGAAGGACGAACAAGAAAGGGGAATGTGGGAGAGATGTGGCACAGCGGCCAGAGAAGCCAACTTGTCAATTGGGGAACCAGGTTCAAGTCCTGCGAGCAAATCATCTAATCTCCCTTTCCAGAAAAAAAAGGAATCCTCTCTTGGTTAATGGAATCTGGTGCTCACACACTTTGCTCTATTGCCATTGGTCCAAGTTCTTGCTAACAGAGACAATGGTCCCTAGACAAGGAAAGATGAGAACAAAATAAATATAGACTAGATAGTGCTATATTCCAAGTGTCCAGCCGGACAGTTTAATTTTTCATAATGGAAATATAAAGGTGATACATAGTGTGATACAAGCGAGACACCAGCCGATGTCCGACTCACACACTGGGGGGACAAGAAACACAAGGGGATTGAAGGCAAGGTAGGGTTTCCATTATGAAAAATTAAACTGTCCGGCTGGACACTTGGAATATAGCACTATCTAGTCTATATTTATTTTGTTCTCATCTTTCCTCGTCTAGGGACCATTGTCTCTGTTAGCAAGTATCTACCCAAGGTCCCTAGTTTATTGCACCCTGGGTTCCCTTGTAGTGTCTAAATATTGGTCCAAGTTCTTGCAATATAATGCAAAAAAAAACACACACACACATTAATCTAACAAAGTCATCCAATGTAGGGTAGGTCTTACGGCTCATCAGTGACTACAGTGGACAGGTGAGCTGTGTACCAATCCGCGTCTGTAGGATTCAGGAATGTTAACATTGTTCATCAGCACAGCTTATACATTGCAGGCACTGTATGGCACCCATTTTTGGGTGCACAAACAATCCCTGGAAATTCCCAAAAGGCATCCCACTGTGATCAGCAAGAGTGTGAGCTCACGGATTGTTATCCTGTGGACAGCTGGGCCTCTGTACACACCGCCTAGTCATTAGCTCGGCCTTCACTCTAACTCTATTGACAGTCGCCAAGTTTATCTAAAGCCTTCCTATGTATGGTTTTCATAGAGAGCCTCTCTCATTTATTTCAGTTTAAGAAAGTAATAACTCCTTGCTATGACATCACTACAGGTGATAACAAAGCTGGTTAACCACTGTTGCGAGGCCAAATGCCTCCCAGGCCTAATTATGCTTTTGTTCTCTTCTTTTTTTTTTTTGGGGATTTTTGATGAATTTGGTTTTTATGCTCCAGTTACTCTTCGAATAGCTTTATACTCTAGGTTTTATATTCCAATCTAATTGATGTATCATTTTAATGTGTATTATTTTTGTTGCTTCTACACAATTCATTGTTATTTTATTGTCTCTCATTAATAAATTCTTTTTGAACTTAAAAATAAATACCTCCCAGGCCTGGTGACCGGGCTCTCAGAGCCGGTGAGCTCAGCTCTGCTTGTCTGCTTTGACTGAAAGCTGAAAGCACAGCTGCATGAGAGCAGAGGAAAGCGTTGAACAGTCCTCTTCAAACTTGTTAATGCTGAGCCCCCACTGCAAAATAAAAATTATCGGAACCCCCCTCAAACTTTTTGACAATTATGCTATTAAACTGGCAATGTTTAGATATGGCTAGACTTACGTAAAGTAGCCATTGCAGGTAAATTCTGTTACTGTTTTTCAAAATGCAATCAAATACATGGTAGTCAAACATACTATTCTTGTCAGGCAGGTCTTACTAACGTGTAAAAATGTATCCCCAGTGTGATTATTAGAAATTGGGGAGGTGGGGGTTTAGAGCAATATTTGAAGTCCCTCCTTTTGACACCTTCTCTCAATCATGGTATAAATGACAAAAGAGGTTAGTGATGGCCCATTGCAGAGCAACTTACTGCCACTCATGTTTTTCCAAAGGAAAACAAAGCACTGTTATCAGCATAATGTTTCTTTGGCTAGAGCCTGGCTCTTTCGAGGCCCCGAAGGGGGCCCACCCGGAGTTTCAAGACCCCTGGCATAGAAGGTAGTGGGTTTTGGTTAAGGGCAGAAGGTAGGATATATATTCTTCACATTTGCGTCAGGGAGGAGAGGCCATGTTATGTATAGCTCTCTCATTATCCTCTGCCTCTGCACAGAAGTTGAAGGCAGGAGCAGATGCTTTGGGGGGCCATAAATAACAAAATTATAGATGGATAAAAAATGAATTACGGGGATGTTTTTCACCTCAGGGGTCTGAGTGACATCCTAGACAACTCGAGCTTCGCTCTCTTAGGCTAGCTGACGTCACTCAGAACCCCTGGGTGAAAAACATCCCCGAATTCCACTGTTCTCCATCTATAATTCTATATTTTCTGCACAGGGACGGATTCTGCCCTCGCACTCAGGGATCAGGGCAGCATCATGCTTAGACACCCTTCCTGTGAATACCTTCTAGTGATCCCCTGTGCCGCCTCCTTCCTCACACCTCAACTCCTTAACTCCTCTGCACCATCCATGAATGGAGTGAAAACACTGCTACGGTATCTGCCCTTCCTCTCTCTACTGCAGATACACGGCTGGCTTACATAAACACCACCATTTCCTTGTTACAGCATGTGTTTACTTTGTGCCGGTGGTTTCCGGTGCTCAGCACCTGCACTTAGTTGTTAGCACCGCTCTAGTGACAGTCACAGCACGTGGTGGTGCTTTTTTTTTTTTAATTTAGAGATGAATAATACCAGTCTCTCATGACATTATTATAGCTTGGTGTGGCCTGGAATAGTCTGAATTGTCACACTTGTAGAAGTGTGATGGGCGGGTGTTGTGTTGGTACTGTCATTGGCAGTGCTGGCAGGGTACGGGTGGTGCAGGCTGCAGTGGCCTTCCGAGAAGGGCCCTGGGACATCATTTTTTTTTTTTTACAAATTAAGCACTGCCTGTCACCCATCTCTCCTGCAAACTGGTATAAATCTACGCCACTCCTCCCTCGTCCACAGGCCTGGCGCTGTCTCTGTACATCTCTCCGAATCTCGGCTTGCATGAAAATGAGAATCTCAAGTACAGGAGGGCGCGGGAGGGGTCGTAGGTTGCGATGCAGCCGCGCGGGAAGAATGGGACGCATTAAAGGCGGAATGACGGATGAAGCTCTTAGGTAATGAAGTCCTGGGCAGAGGCACTCAGTCTAATGAAACACAGGACCGAGGGCGGGGAGGAGGAGACGGGGTGTAACTCGCAGACCGGCGCTGGATTCTATGAGAAGCCTCCACAGGCCGAGGTAGGTCTCTATCGGGGCACAAGTCCTACAAAAAGAAGTGGGGGGGGGGGGGGGGGCTGACGTCACGAAGGTAAGTGACGTCACGAAAGAGGCCAAAGAGGGAATTTGTGGCGCCATTTGCTCCAGTAGTCGAGCTCCTGGTAAAATAAGTGTGGGGACGCCGTCCACCCGCGTGGTACCTAGACCCAGCCCTGGTATGAAGTCAGGAGAGCTGGGCAGCCTACGTGGTACGTCGCTTGCTCGGATAATCAACTGACTCGTCAGCTCTACTGGCCTTTCAGAGGGTACTTTGAAAACAAGTGGTTTGTGGAATTATTGCCTCGCTGCAGGAATTACGCTGAGCAACATTCCAATCCATCGTTTGTTTGCCCACTTTGACACACCAGCCAGACCATCCATTTGCAAACGAGTCTTGATCTTGTTCCAATATGAACAATCTAGTCTTGGCCACCATGCCAGGTCCCCTCCAGGAGGGAACACGAGCAGGGGCGGATTGGCACTGCGGGCATTCGGGAATCGGCCGAGGGGCCGCTGTTTCAGTGCCCTCTGTGGGCCGTTTTTTTTCTCCCCTTTCCCAGTCCACAGAGAGTGCTCTCTGCTGTCTGCTCTCTGTCGACTGGGAAATGGGAGAAAAAAAATGGCCCACAGCATGGAGACAGAGACAGAAATGAAAGCGCTTCACTGTGCAGGCCATAAAGCGATTATCAGCTGTGGCCTCTACTGCACTCCCTGCCCTGCAAAGCAATCATGCTGAGGGTGGCTGGGGAGGGGGTGGTTGTTCACAAGAATCGGCCTCCCTTGGGGCCAGGTGTTTCTCAGGCCTTTTGAGCCATTTTCACCATGGCCCCCCTGGGGCCCACGCCGCCTGGGAAACAGTGATAGTCTTAACACCTCGCCCACAGCCCCTCACATTCAGGGCACAGTGGGCGAGGAAGAATGGGTCTGGCTGTGGGGGCCAGGTGATGTTTTGAAAGCGCAAAATCTTCACCATCTCCCCCCTCCCCCCCCCCCCGGTCCCCCCCCGTGCAAGAAGTTTAAAAAAAAAAAGGGTTATAGTTCTTTCTCGGTGTCATTTTAGAACTGATGCATTTTCAATATTACATTCAAGGAAGTCATGGTTGCAGCTTTTCTATTTTATGCAACTAACAACCATTGACAAAACCTATAGTTCTGGCTTGTTGTAGGTGTAACCTTACTTGCTGTATTATATATCAGAACGCAATGACAGAAGCAGCAAAATACCAGTCGGGCAGCACACTATGCTAAGCACAGATTTGTAGCTTAGGTGTTTTAAGCTACGCCCATAATTACATTGAACACCCCCTTTGGAGAGACCCCTCAGTTTTGTCATCCCACTTAAAGCCCTGGAAACAACCCCATGTCACAGCCACCTCAGGGCCGGTTACTGTGCATCATGCATGACTCATGACTTCCAAGGTTTCAGATTGACTATGTGCGGGGGCATCTTGAACGCCTCCCTTTGCTTTAGGAGCTACAGCGAGGGGTGAGTTCCTGATGAGTCCTTTCTGTCTGCAACGCTGCTTACAAAGGCTCAGCTCACAATTATTGTGAAAAGGTGGGTGAGAGAGTAAATGAAGGGATGGCTGGATGTATCAGTGAAAGGGTGAATGGATGAATGAAAGGGTGAATGGATGGATGATGAGAGAGAATGGGTGGATGGATGAGTGAAATGATGGATGGATTGATTAATTGATAAGTGAAAGTGTGAATGGATGAACAGATGTGTGAAAGGGTGGCCGTAAGGATGGATGAGTGAGTGAAAGGGGGGGTACATGGGCAAAAGATTGGATAGATGAGTGAAGGAGTGAAAGGATGGATGGATGGATGATTAAAAGGATGGATGAGTGATAGGGTCAATGGATGGATGCATGAGTGGATGAGTAGATGGATAGTTGGGTGAATGGAAGGAAGGATGGATGGCTAAGTGAAAGGGTCGATGGAGAGAGAAAGGCAGAATGGATGGCTGAAAGGGTGAATAGGTGGAAGGATGAGTGACTGGGTGGATGGATAAGAAAGTGAAAGGATGGCTGGATAGGTGAGAGGGCAAATGGCTAGATGGATGAGTGAAGAGATTAATTGGGTGAAAGGGTGGATGGAGAGAAAAAGTGAGGATGGATGTGTGGATGACTGAAAGGGTGAATGTGTCTAAGGGTGAGTGACTGGGTGGATGGATGAGTAAGTGAAAGGGTGGCTGGATGGGTGAAAGGGTAAATGGATGGATGAGTGAATGGATGGATGGATGGGTGGAAGAGTGGATGAATGGGTGGATAATGGGTGGATGAGTAAAAGGGTGGATGGAGGGATGGATGAGTAAAATGATGGATGGAAGAATACATGATGGATAAGTTTGCAAATGGTTGAATATGTTTGGAGCTGGATTAGCGGCATCTTATGTTTGCCACTTTACATCTCACAATGACTATCCAAGCAGATCTTCCCGACCATTTCTCTCACCAAACATGCCTGCTCAGAACCATGAATTGTAAACAAAATATCAGACTGGACAACCCAGTGCTGTAACCATATATATAGATTATTATCATATGAAATATCACAAAAAGACCTGCACAGTTGATCAAAGCTGCGTGCATACCGAAAAACCGTTAAGTACACGATTGGTTCAACCTGATATAAACTTATTTTGACTAGTGCTTAAATGGTTGTCTATTTACTTACTTACATAATAATGTGCAACCTCCTCTGATGGGTCTGTAAAACGTACCTTTTGTCCAGAAGGTTTGTTCTGAATTTTAACCCTTTGTCCTGAATTTTTACACTCCCCATCCTGAATTTGCACCCATGCCAGTTGGTCACCCTAGTCCTGACACTCCCATACAGAACTACAGAGTGTTCACCCTGCCTTTTCTATTTGGTTACTCTTGCAACCAGATGCACCACACTGCCAAGCTCTAACTCAAGAGGGGCCATCTACTCCCCTTGGCATCCCACTCTCCACAGGGCTGACCAAAGTAGGCTGAGTAAAGCTAGTAGCTAAGTACTCAAAGCTACATCGAGTGTGCCTCAATTGTCATCCCACCGAATCCAGAAAATACTGCACTAGACTCAGTTCAGTAGGTCTTCCTCAAAGGTTTACTTGACTTGCCACATCCAGCACCCAGAAATGCAATGTGTTGCTAGCCGATCCCTTCCTCTGAAGCAAGAAGGAACCGGTAGGAACCATTTTGTTTACCATTTCTTTGCACAATTTACTGATTCATTTGTGTGCCAGTTAATAATGTAACTTTATTTTAAAGGCCTCATCCAAAATGCAGACAAGGGGCATATTTCTCTATATGCGAAACATATCAATTAGTAAGTTTTGGTTCGTTTTTGTTTGTAGGTCTGACTGCACTCTATTTTAGGTCCTAGGCCAGAATGTGGCAACATGTTTGTGTGTTGATTTCAGGACATGTCTAAGACTTTATGTAATGTGATTTCTCAAAAGAGAGCTGTTTAGCCTCATTCTATGCTAGGCCTTGTTCGAGGCCTAAGCAAAATTTGCAAACTTGGCACTTCTTTCTCTGTGCAGAAAAATTTACTTTTCTAGCATGTTCAGGTTAGAATTCCTTTTTGCAGATTTTATATCATTTTCATGGTTAATTGAGTAATCCTCAGTCTCCTCATGGCCCAGACTTGAAGGCAGCAACAGATGTGAATAAAACTGTGTTTTTTGTATATAGACATCACTTGCTGGCTGTGAAATAAATTTATGACTAGATTGTACAGATACATTTTTTCAGCATTCTTTACACCCCAGACTGCCTTTTCCTCATTTGTGAATGCTTACTTTTGTTATTACATGTTCTGTTCCCAGAGATTCCAGTCTTACCCTTTCTCCTTGACTTTGTACTAGATTTCTGATTTATGTGATGATTAGCTGGTTGGGAAAGAGTATCTAACGACCTTGTGCAGGGCGTTAAGACTGCATGTAAGTATTCAGTTATCAGACCTGCAGTGCTCCTAGTCTTTACCAATGTTACTTGCTCTGTAAGCTTTAAAAGGCTTAATTTACTAAATATTTCTCTACGAATTAGACCTCAAAGAGTAACCAAATAGTGTTTCATGAAAGGGCACGCCCCTTGAATGTGGGCCACGCCCCTTAACTGTAGGCCACACCCCTTAAATGTATGCCACGCCCCTTGAACGTGGGCCACTTTTTTCGTCAGTGCCCGGGCCAAATTGTGATCCCAACAGGGGCGGCTGGTGACATTTGAAAGTGGTGGGGCGTAAACTAATTTGCATATTGCACCGCAGCGAGCGCAGCGAGCGAGCGCAGCGAGCGAGCCCGAACCACCTTGAATCCATCCATACATCATTCATGCATCCACCCATCCATCCACCCACCCATCCATCCACCAATTCTGCATCCATCCTGCATCCATCATTCATTCATGCATCCACCCATCCATCCAGCATCCATCATTCATTCATGCATTCACCCATCCATCCTGCATCCAGCACCCATCATTCATTCATGCATCCATCCATCCACCCATCCATCCTGCATCCATCATTCATTCATCCACCCATCCATCCATCCATCCATCCTGCATCCATCCATCCTTCATTCATGCATCCATCCATTCACCCATCCATCCACCCATCCATCCATTCACCGATCCATCCACCCACCCATCCATCCACCCACCCATCCACCAATCCATCATCCATCCTGCATCCATTCCTGCATCCATTCATGTGTCCACCCATCCATCCACCCATCCTGCATCCATCATTCATTCATGCACCCATCCATCCATCCACCCATCCTGCATCCATCATTCATTCATCCACCCATCCATCCATCCACCCATCCAGCATCCATCCATCATTCATTCATGCATCCATCCATCCACCCTGCATCCATCCTGCATCCATCATTCATTCATCCACCCATCCTGCAGCCATCATTCATTCATTCATGCATCCACCCATCCATCCACCCATCATTCATCCTGCATCCATTCATGTGTCCACCCATCCACCCATCCATCCACCCATCCTGCATCCATCATTCATTCATGCACCATCCATCCATCCATCCACCCATCCATCCTGCATCCATCATTCATTCATGCACCCATCCATCCATCCACCCTGCATCCATCATTCATTCATCCACCCATCCATCCATCCACCCATCCAGCATCCATCATTCATTCATTCATTCATGCACCCATCCATCCACCCATCCATCCACCCATCCATCCACCCATCCATCATCCATCCTGCATATATTCCTGCATCCACCCACCCATCCATCCATCATTCATTCATGCACCCATCCATCCACCCTGCATCCATCCTGCATCCATCATTCATTCATCCACCCATCCTGCATCCATCATTCATTCATGCATCCACCCATCCATTCATCCACCCATCATTCATCCATCATCCATCCATCCACCCTGCATCCATCATTCATTCATGCACCCATCTATCCACCCTGCATCCATCCTGCATCCATCATTCATTCATCTACCCATCCACCCATCCTGCATCCATCATTCATTCATGCATCCACCCATCCATTCATCCACCCATCATTCATCCTGCACCCATTCATGCATCCACCCATCCTGCATCCATCATTCATGTATTTTTATGACCATATAACTTGCACACAGCTTGTCAGTGTTTAATACCAGTCTCGAACCTTGTACTCCAGCACCAATGATACATGATTAATATTAATTGTTTTTAAAAACATGTATTTATTCGACACCAATTTCACACCTTAGTCGGAACATCATTGTTATTTGTTTTTTTTAAATATCTATTTATTTAACACCAAAGTAAGTCATGTATACATTTTTATGGTTCGATAAGAGGCTCGAACCTGGTTTCCCAGCACCAAAGTCGGCCGTGCTATCCGTCAGGGGTTATGTAACCGGGCTATGTAGTGACCAGCCAATCCTGCACCAGGATTGGCTAGGGGGGCACCATGACTCCTCGCCCAGTCGCCCTGTGTAACCCCGGGGGCTGCGGCCCGCCCCCTGGTCCTCTCTCTAAGGGGGAATTCACAAGAAAACGATCTGCGCATGCGCGGGCATGTTTGTGCCCAAAAATACACTTGCGCAGCTGCAGCAGCCCGATCCTCCCCCCCCCCCCCTTGCGCACTCCGGGAAGGTCGGGTGTCTCCCGGTTTCCCGGCCGGCAGATAGCGCGATTTTTTTAAATAATTGTGTTTGGCTTCTAGTGACGACGTGGTGGGTCCATGGGGCTTAGTGGGGCTTCGCCCCTACGCCCCAATGGACGCACCGCGCCATCATCCCAATCCGACCCTGAACACGAGCAACCCACAGGTTAAGGAAGGCCTTCCCTTCCAGGTGGCCTTAGGCTTAACCCGGTGCAGGGCCGAGGAGCACAGGGTGTGTGCACACAGATGGTGCTCAAACCCAGGAGCAAGGTTGTCACCATCACACGTGATAGTGAACAAAGGGGCACCTAACCGTAAGTGAAGCTGGAGCAAAAAGCGCCACAGAGACATCAGAAGGGTGCAAAATGGAGGTGAGGGGTGTGAATGAGGAATCGCCACAGCCGTTGGCCCGGGGTCCGTAAACGGGGCAAGCAGGAATGGCAACCAGCCATGTTGAAGGAAAGCCCCAAGTGAACTGCGTCACACTCACAGTCACAGGCCTTCATTAATAAAGCGAAACTCGAGTCCTGTGGAAATGTAAGCACGGGCACCTGCAGCAAGTGTGTGTGTGTGAGTTTGCGCATACCATGTGCACGTATGCCGCCTCATTAGTGAGGGATGGAATTCATGCTTGATTTAACCGCAGCCAATGGACACTACCAAGTTCCCTACAAGCTGCCTCCGAATACGGTGTTAAAAAAGAGGTCATAATGGAAACTGGAGCAGTCGCGTTAGGTATCCATCGCAGACTTTCTGCTTAGGGCACTGCCCAGCTCTAGCTGCAGAATGAGAAATACATGCAACATCACAAGCTATATGATGCCTAATAAAACATTATTTTACACAGGGCTTCTCATTGGGTAGACTGTGTTGAACGAGCCTTTCGAATCTATGCGGCAGATTCGACTTACAACAGGTGACTGACTGACTTTCACCCTGCCCTCCAATCCGTGCCTGTATGTCTTAGCGAGAGGCTCCAGGTGAGGACAGGAGTGACATACATTAGGGGCCAGAAGGGATGTCCGTTGTCGGACTGCAAACTGTAAAAATTCAGACCGACCTAAAGTTGGACACACTTTACGGTTTGAAAGTTCGCCAACGGAGGCCAGCACTTTCATAGCGTGGGCGAAGAAATACCCACCGCCACGCCACGCCACGCCACACCAGGGGTGCTGAGCAAGGGCTGCCGGGTCCGGGGCACGCCTTCCTGGAGTCAGCACTGGGCCCATTGAAGAGGCCAAGGGACCGGTGCCAGGCTCGCAGCCGGGCACGGTGCCAGGGCCGCAGGGCTCGCCCCGCGGCCAGGTCTGCCCACGCGGTGCCTCATCCGAGGTGGAACCGCAGAGTGTATAAATAGCGAGGGAAGGCAGGCAGGAAAACCACATTTATAATCAGCAGTTGTACTTCCAATCACAGGTTAACTGTTCGGAGTCGAGCCCAAAAGGCGCCAACGGACGCAGATCAACGGGCCAGGGGCGCGTCACACAAGGGCCCTCAGTCACACACACGTCACTGGAAACAGGAGCATGTTTCATACGTATTCTTCACACCCACTAAATACTTCCTCCCGTCCACCCCCACCCCCCACCCCTGTTACTGGGGGTCGGCTGCAGGACCATGCACAGGGTGGCACCAGCTTTAGTTTGAGTAATGCCCTCATGAATGGGCGAGGCTCCCTGAACAGCCGTACCAGCACTATAAATGGGTAGAAAGTAAAAACATAGATGGCAAATATATTGACTGCAAATCAAACACCCACAAGGTACTAAAAAAAGAAACAGCATACAAAAATATGCACCTACAATATCTGTAACAATATAATGCATCGAACCTTTCCTTAAAAGTTTTACAAGGGGTACCTGACCTCATATGCTAGGGTTTTCTTGCTGACTCTGAAATACCCCTTCCAGTGTGCCCTCTCCTCCTCCCAGCATGTACAACCTTTTCCCACTAGTAGGTCTGTATGTGTGTGATAAACATTTACAAGCATGCATGTCTGCGGTAAGTGTGCCCTGTGCTGCGGGGTTGCCCTATTTCCTTTCGGAGGGTCACTGGCTTCTGTGACCATGCTCACATTAGCATGAAACGCCCAAGTGCCCTTATGCCCCTGCCCCACATCCTGCCTCAATAGAGGCTTGTTTTCAGCTCCCTGGCTGGGGAAACCGAATCAATGGCTGCAGTGTGCCAGCTCAGGGGAAAGCCCCACATCCCTCTTTGTCGCTGACAGACTGACAGCCACATTCTGAAGAGATGCTTCCCCCCCACTGGAGCTTGGCCCTCTTCCAAAGCCCCATCTCTGTATATATGTTGGACTGCTTGGCCACGTACATGCTGAAGTGTTAGCTTTTCAAAATTACCTGCTGGTAAGTCTTGGAGCCATCACGCTTCAGCTGGTACTAACAAGTCGGGAAGAGGTTCTGACCAGAGGCACTGCCTGCTGATTGCTTAATGCTCCTTAGCACACGTTTAGTGTTCTGATTTCAGCAATATACATGTGTTTCCACCATACACCAGTCATACATTCATAAGAAATTTCAGTTCCTCTTCATTCAGGGTTGTCGTTATTTTATTTCTGGAGACGTCACAGCCGACACGTGTTTCGTCGTTAAGGGAATGTAACCCACGACTTTTTCAAGGCTATTCTCCGAAATGTCGTTCTTTTTTTGCTGAGGTGATAATTCCAACCCTCAAAGGGATTCTGTTTGGGGACTTCGTTCGTGATAGGCGATTTCATCAAAGTTGTAACCGGAGTGTCGGTTATCATTTTAGAACGCTTTTCCGCTGTTGTTCTAGAGTTTAAAGCTCCGTCCCCTCTGCCGTATCTTTTGTGCAGTCTGCCTGCTGATTGGCTGCTGAAAGAGGAAGAGAACCCCCAGAATGAGGAGCTGGCGAGGAGCCCATTAACTGCTCAGCCTTCGAGGCCCTAGATGCTGCCTGGGTCAGGGATAAACTACAATGAAGGAGGCTGTCCAATGACTCAAGCCACTGTAGCTGTGAATTGTGAAAGACACGAGCGGAATGGACTACCAGCCCTGATTGAAGGTTTACTCATCTTTGCTGATGAAATAACTGTACTTTCCAAGGAAGTACCATCAGGCATTAAAGCCCAATGCATGCCCCGCCGTACGTGCTGGACTCAGTGCACAGGTCTCAGATTGCTTATGGCGGCCTCTTTGGATGTTCAGAGACCCATGGTACTGCCAGTCACCTCCGTTTTCTGAGAGATGGAATGGATTACACCTGGGCTCATACCGGACTCTGGACCTCAGACTTTAGTCCGTTGGTCAAGTTCCATTGCCTCTGGAATACCAAAGGCCTAGACGTGCCACAGACCAGACGGAGCTCAATGGAAAAGTATTTTTTGACCACGAGTTGCAGTTCTCAATTTATTGGGCTTTCACATTTTCTGACGAATCATTAACAACTGTCGTAATGAGTCCCCGGAAGGAATTAAAGTAAACTGACAGAAAGTGGCTCCTTCCAAGATATAGGAAGATTGAAGACCCAGTATCCTGAAGGCACCTCCAAATGTATTCACTCACCAGAAGCCCCAAATGAAAACCAAGAGTCAAGGGAGGCTACGTGGACACGGTGAGACATTATATAACTCAAGACTATAAATCCTATTAAAAAAACTATTTCATTCTGCTGTTCTGAGTTGTCGGGCCCTCTGGACATTTTCTAGTGAATGCTGAAGCAAGGATCCCCAACTAGCTTAGCTATTCTGAACAGCTTCAGGTAGATGTAGTTGACTTAGTTGGTCCCCAAGAAGACTGTTACATCAGTTGGCTATGCCATTGGTGATACCGTTCAGTAGGCCTAAAGCCAGGGGCCCTTCCACAGTGTTTACGCGAGTGGGCTGTCCATGGGGAGGACTTTGCCCCTAGAGACTAAAATTAAGTTGTGTGTTGGATCATAACTTGAAAATTAAGCCCTAGGCACGTCAGGTTTTTACTACTGTACTCCATTGAACCACTATTGTTATTACTGTGGGTTTGATACGTTTTGCCTTTTAAAGAAATACCTCATTACACATTCATCTTCGAGTGGAATAACTTATTTAATATGCTATTTTGTACCTGAGACCAAATCCCTAATCACTTCCTAGAGCAAAGCATGACCACCTGAACCCAGCCACTACAGGAGAATATGAGAAACAAATTCTGGTGAAAGCACAAAACAGAAGCTGTGATCCTGAAATAGTGAGGAAATACAGTAGAGCTGAATAATGATACTAGCTAGTATTTCCTACACAAGAAAACAAACCAACACAATCTCAATCTTTTTTTCTCTCTCTCGCTCTCTCTCTTTTTCTCGTATCTAAAATGTACACATACATACTTCCCTATCAGCCACAGACCTGCAGAAAAAGACAGACAGCCCCAAATACAAGAGAATTAGTATAGTAGTAATTCAGACCAGTCCCACAAGCATGAAGTGATTTTGGGTGGTTTTTGTCAATTAGTTTTACATTTACGATGGAAATACCTTTGACTGATCTTTCATTATATTGTTCTTATTTTTGAACTCTGTATTTTCTAATGAAACCCTGCAGGGACCTGTGCGCACCGTCGAACAAACTACTCCGGTGAATGCGTGATGATGCATGTCTTACTTACGGCAGCCTTTATAACACCAACACTAACAGAAGTACAAGCCAATCCCACAACAGTAAACAGCAACATAGTCAACAGACAGGCTACTCATACAATGACTTGGTTAATCCAGAATAACAACGTGTGGTAAAGGGAGAGGGAGTCTAGTGCTTATGTTGCAGTTTGAGAAAATAAGAGGCTTGGAATCTAATTTTGGGCTCCCACATGAGTAATTTGTCTGATCCTGGGCAAATCACTTTTTCACCATGCCTCTATTCCCTAATTTGCTAGAATTGGGTGTGCCTGTAGGCAATTCATTTTTTAGCATGCGCTATAAATAATTACATGCCAAACCCATACAACTGCCTATGCACTGCCCACAGTGTCTTAAACCACATTATTAGAAGCGAATGCATTACTGCAGGGCAATCCTAATTACATATTGCCACACAGTCCATACGATGAACTACACAAACACGCTTTTCTGGTATGTTTAAACTTTAGAACAGCTAAATAACCAGGTAGAGCCAAGGGGTTATGAGGAACTGACAACGCTCTTATATACTAAAGAAAACCCCACGTCAGCCATGAAACCTCTATTATGTACTGTGAAAATCTGAAACGCAACCCATCATGGAGACCTGCTACAATGGTCCACAAATCCCCTACAACAGCTTCATAACCTTTACCGTGGCCTCAGCAACACGTAAAACATCAGCCCAATCCACACAAAAGCTGTAAAGGTGGTATACCAGCTTGTGTGTCCCTTATAGCAGTGATACAATCTGCAGAACTGCCTAGTAGCGGCTGCTTAACCAGACATCTTCAATGGCCCTTTAACAATCCTGCAACACTGATGCAATCCCTACAACAGCCTCCTAAATCACCCCTCCAATATCAGCTCTATAACTCCATCAGTCGTGCAACTCGAATGACTAGAAGCAAAAATCTCTACCTCCACCAGTGCAATAAATACTGCAACATCCATTGAACCTCTATGACGGCCCATTCAACACACAAAGTAACAGGACAGCTTGTACAACAAATCATACAGAAATACAGGTCTATTACCCTTCGGCCTACCATCATTAAAAAGATGGAACACCCAGCATGAAGGCTCTCCGGCCGGCTAGAATCCGGGCGATTTCTGGATTGGTCCTAAACAGGGTCCTGCAATAGACATGGCACAGAGTCAGTCAAACTAGCCGTGCTTGACAAGCTGAGATGCATCAGAGATTTGAGCCTCCCTAAAGTCACTTCTCTTTGACTCCTCAACAACTTTGGACATGGTTAATAATTGCATTCTAGTTGATCAGTATCTGACACAAAGGTAGTGGGCATTTCCGTCCCAGCACAGCAGTGGTTCAGGTCCTTTCTGGCTGACAAGTCGCAGATAGCAGTCCTGTCACCATTTGTTTCTAAGGAATTTCGAATCATTTATGGAGTGCCTCAACGCTCAGCCTTGTCACCTATTTTGTTCACTATCTAAATGCAGCCACAAAGAGATCTGATTAAGTACAACAGCTTCAAAGCACCCTCTTACGCAGATGACATCAGCTTTTACTAAGATTTGACTATCAGATGCCTAGAAAGACCAACCACATGAGAGTCTGTTTTCTCTCAGGTCAGAACAGGATGATACAAAATATCTTAAAACGTATTTGAGAGAAGACAGAGATCCTTCTAATTGGAGGTCAGATGGTCTGGACTTATACTTTATGGACCACCTTTATGGGCAACTGCCCCACCCAGGTTTACTCGTTATCAAATCTTGGTATCAGACTTGACTGGGAACTTGAATTCGAGGAGCAAATTCAGCGATTGCGGTCCGGCTGTTTCTCATCTTTAAAGGCTCTAAGGAAGGTTGTCCCCTTCATCCCACAATTTTGTCTACAGCAAGTCAGTTCCCAGATTCTTTTTCACCAGAGCTACACTAACAGCATCTACCTAGACTTGACTGCATCCCAGTGAAAAAAAAAAGCTTCAATGTGTCCTAGATACGGCAGTTAGACTAATTAAAGGTCTCTGCAAATCTGACCACATGTTGGCGTCCCACAGAGAACTGTATTAGTTGCTGGTCCCTCAAAGGATTAAGTTCAAGGGCTTTGTATGTTATGTTATGTTATGTTACTAATATTTATACAGCGCACAGCTGCCCCAGCAAAGGGGCGTCCTGGCGCATGAACAGGTACTAAAACACAACACACAGGAAGAGAAGAAAGACGGCTAACCAGGTACAGAAAACAAGAAGGTTTTGATAGCACGCCTAAAAGCGGTCAGATTATCCAGAGCTCGAATGTGCACTGGGAGTGAGTTCCACAAACCAGCGGCAAGCACTCGGTAGGAGCGGCCACCCATCCTGCTGAGTTTAAAACGGGGGCAGGCCGCGAGATGAAGAGCCTCCGATCTCAGGGACCTCGATGGGACATAGGGGATAAGCAAGTTAGCGAGTGCAGGTGGCGAAGAGAGCTTCATGATTTTAAAGGCCAGACAAAGCGACTTAAACTTAATTCTTTGTCTGACCAGCAGCCAGTGAAGGGTGGAAATAGTACTGGAAACAGAACAATGCCTGGGAAGGCCAACAATGGCCCGCGCCGCAGCATTCTGCACCCTTTGTAGCCTAGATGCCTCAGCCTGGTTTATCCCCAGCAGCAGCGCGCTGCCGTAGTCCAGCCGAGATAGAACCGAGGCCTGGACCACGAGCTGCCGGGTGGAGGGATCAAAAAAATTAAGTATCGGTCTTAGACCTCGCAAGATGCCGTAGCAGGTGGCTGCAACCTTCTTCGTATGGCCCGTGAAGGTAAGCGCCGGATCCAACCACACCCCTAAGTTCTTTACTTCGGAAGCTGGAACGGGAGTGACGCCCAATTCTGGAGGCCACCACTGATCTCCCCAGAGCTCCGCATGTTTCCCCAAAACCAAGACTTCGGTCTTTTTGGCGTTCAATTGTAAGCAATTGGTTCTCAACCAATTTGCTACTGCCACAAGTCCAGCGCGGAATCTGGGGGCATCCATTTCAGGATCTCCACTCAGTGTCACCGCCAGCTGCGTATCATCTGCATATGAGGTCATCGTCAAACCCCACTGTTTGACGATCGCAGCTAGTGGTTTCACATAGAGGTTGAACAAGGTCGGGCTCAACGAAGAGCCCTGTGGAACCCCCAGATCCAAAGGATGGAAGGTGGACTGGCAGGGTGGTATAGCCACCTTAAAGGACCGATCAGAGAGGAAGGAGCGGAACCACTGAAGAGCAGTCCCCGCTACTCCAGCTTCCTCTAGGCGCTGAATTAAGACACGGTGGGACACAGTATCAAATGCGGCGCTCAGGTCTAATAAAAGGAGCGCCGCCGTCCGCCCGGAGTCGAGCACCAATCGCATGTGCTCGGTCATGTAGAGCAAAGCAGTCTCGGTGCTGTGTCCCGCCCGGAAACCATTTTGACTCGGGTCCAGTATATGGTTGCGGGAAAGATGATCAGACAGAATGGAATTTACATGAGCCTCAGTGACTTTGGCGGTCCAGGGGAGAATAGATATGGGGCGGTAGTTCTCAGGCAGGAGCGGGTCTAAATTTGCCTTCTTCAAAACTGGGGTGACTACCGCCTGCTTCCACGAGGAGGGGACCATGCCGGATGAAAGCGACAGGTTGATCAAGGAGAGTATCGGGACACGACACAGGGGGGAAAGGATGATTCACACGACCCTTCTCTGAGCATGTTCTCAACTTCTATTTGATATTACTTGACCTCCCAGATCCTTCTGGACGGACTCTCTCGCCACATAGCCACAGTCGAAGAAAACCCACTATAGAGGAAGGCCTTTCTGGGTTCTGGACCATTAACTTATGAACAGACTTCCCAAGGTTTTAAAGATGCATATATTCCTCTTCAACAATACTCGACAGATGAGCTGGGGCTAACATTGATGGATAGAGTGTTGAGACTACCTAATTTCATTCTATTGGTTGTGTAATGGTTGTTGGGAATGAGCAGCATTATCCGATATCATGGGGATACGCTTGCCATACTTATATGAGTTGACAATATTGTTATACGTGACAAGGTTCGACCCTTAGAAGCTATAAAATGATTGCATGCTGCTCTGTTAAGAAATTAAGGGACTGATTTATGTCTTGGTGGAGAGTTTACTCATTCACAAAGGTGACAGATATCCTGTTTGCCGAAATATAAATCCCATTATCCTATGGGATTTATATTTCGCCGATCGGGATATTGTCGACGTTGTGACAGAGTAACCCATCGTCAAGATCTAAAGCTGGCCCTAAGTCTTTAAGATATTTCCAAAAAGTGGGGACACAAGGACTGACTTTCGAGGTGTGTAAGATGCGCAGCTTCAAAATACTGATTCAATGTACAGTGCCTATATACTTATTGTTTCAGTGATATTTTCCTTCCTGTAAAGGTATACTCAGAATGTTTAAATGCCTGATCGCTGTATACTTGAGAGACTGATTATTTCTTCTTGAATGTATGGACTCAATGTATGTAAAATGAAGAATAAAAATAATTTTTTTTAAAGATACTTCTGTTCTTTTAGCGGTCTCTTCTGTCTATTGCTTCTCTCCAGCTGGCCCAGTCATCATTGATTCCTTTCTTGCATACAGTTCTAGCACCAAGATGCCCATGGGCGATAGCTGCGCTTCACTAATAAGTAATTAAATTTAAATCATGAAACAGCCATGCAACACCTACACTGACCACTCTGCAAATCCCTGTGGTGGCCTATGAAAAAGCCACGTAAGCTGCAATATAGTCCAATGATGAGTACATATCAATCAATCAAAGTCATTTGTAAAGCGCATGGCTAACTCAACTGAGATGTACCGGCGCTCAAATGCAGGGACTGAATTACAGAACTGGCCACTCATATCTACACTTGATTAAAGAGCCTGTTTTTTAAATCTTTCCTGAAACAGAGTACAGATTCGGCCATGCACAGGTGGATAGGCAAGGAGTTCCAAAGCCTGGCTGGCTGTCAGTACAGAGAAAGACCTACCGCCTCAAGGGACCTTGGAAAACCTTGGGAGGTGCAAAAGTCGCAGGTGATTAGATCTCAAGGCTCTCTTCTGATGGTATTGACTAAGCTAATTTCTCAGGTATCGCAGACCTTTGTTACAAATGGCTATGACTGCCAATGCCAGGGCTTTGAACCCTCCTGGCAACCGGAAGACATGAAGCTGCTTCACATGAGCATCAATTCATTAAAAATGTCAAGATCCACTTTTTTCCTATTTGTTTAGTGAGTTTGTTGTGGGAGAGAAAAGTAGCCACTGTAGGGCTTTCTTTATCATTTATCACCTACCGGTCACTTCTGCTGAAGTTGCACATGCTGACTGCATGGTCACTGCCCATGGGAAAAAGAACTGATTTGTTCGGAAACGGTTTAGAGACGTATTTTCACAGATAATTTACACCTACCCTATAACTGGAGTGGACCAAGGAAGTGAACGCTGCTTCAGCTTCACATAATAGGATGTACGCTACAAAGAGAAGAGGAGCCACACGGATGGCAGGGAACCAACTCATGGCCCGTCACAGTCAAACGATGGATGGCTCCAGTGCCTAGGAGATGGGCCCCCGTGGCCAAGTGCGCGGTTGGTTGAATCAGGAGCTGTAGGTTATCTCGACTTCTGCACTAGTCTATCCTGTCAGGTCCTATGCAGATCAATGGTTCTACCTTTGCGAACTTCAAACATCTGTCAAAACAGAAGCATGAAAAACAGCCTGACCCTCTATGTTAAGCAATATATAACAAAACGTAATTTATGTTTATAGTTATTCAGACACATGGGTATGTTTTCTTTTCTAGTTCCTTTCGAAACAGACACTGCAATGTCTTCACTGACAGAGCTGGTACCCGCACTTAACAATCCCACAGACAGCATTCCCGAGTCCATTTTTATCTATTAAAGTAGATGCCGCGCTGATAGTATTCAGAATCCAATGAACAAATCCTCAAGCATAAAGGGAACATTTGGATACGTAAAAGAGTCATACAAAATCAGGCACTCCTGGGAAATCCAGACAGTACTCGGAGGGTCAGATGTGAGTGGGCACAGAGGAGGAAGTAGGAACTTTGCCAAGATCTTAAATCCACAAAGGCAGCTAAGCAAAAGTCGGTTAAAAATCAATAGTGAATAGTAAAATTATCAACTTGATCCAGCTGGAGTGAGAACTCTGCTATCAGTAGATCATCTGGAACCTTGTAGATACCTCACTTGAGCTTAGGGTCTTTAATAATGGTTTACTTTTATTTAACAAATATATTTACATGAAATCCACCAGCTCCACCTATCAGTTTCCTGCTCTGCCATTTGCTTCTCCCACTTTACTCCCCAACAACCCAAAAACCCCGATGAAATCCTCACACCCCTACTCATCAAAAGACACACCACCCCAAGAGAAGAACCCATAGGTCCTGATGCCACATTCGACTCATCCATTACAGTCGCCTCAGCTCCTACCTTGCTCTGGGCAGGGCTTCAATTTTCTGAGGGTGGTTTACTTGATCTAGTTCATTCATGAACCCTTGCTTTACTCACAGCTCTTCTTCTTGAGCAATGGGCAAACACCAATGCGACCTGGCATTGCCTGTTCCTGGTGCACCTGCACTGGGCATCTGAAGCCTTGGCTTCAGCACTTGCGTGTGCGACATGCTTGTATTCTAGGGCCAAACACCTGTGATGCATGCACAATTGCACTGCCCAGTTGAGTGGTGCATCACAGTTAACCTCTTTACTCCTGCTGGCCTGCTCTCTGCTCTTCCGAGCGGTTCAGTGCTTTTCTCCCGTTTCTTTCCTCAAGTTTCAGTCCTAGTTTCCCTTTTTTTTCTTAATGTAGTATTTACGTTCTGGAGGAACAGCTGTCTTAAAATGTATGACTTCCATCCTGCAACTGTAGGCCAGCTTTTACAAATCAGAACATTTCAATGCTACCATCAATTTTATACGAACACTTACAAGGCAAAATATTTCACTACAAGAACCATTTCTCGCCATAATGACTTCCATCCAGAAGTTTTTTTGTACGTCTTTGTGGCTTTTTTCCTGTGGTGCTGTCTCCAGCAGGCACCCTTCAAAAACTTGAGCTACTGTTTGAGCAGAGAATCAGATGACTGGAGGGGGTCCTTACTAAACGAAGGTGAAAGTTCAAACCCTATGTCCATCACTGGTCAACACTACTGGTTCTTTGTGAGCTCCCAAGTGACTGACAACACTGCACGGACTCCTCATCATTCACAAATCAGTGGCCCAAACGTCAGGAAGCACCTCTTACTAACAATCTTCACCTTCCGTAAGACACTGAAATTGCACCTGCTCAACTCACTTAACTTTTTCAACTGACTTAACCAGTCTTTTGCACTGGAGGGTTATGTGGCTGCTTTAAACAATCCACACCATCCTTCCAAATGTGCTCCCTGCAGAGTTGTCTTAACAGTAACTGTGCGATAAGTCAAATACTCATTATTCCACACACTAAGGCTATAATTGAATACGATATGCAGAATATGACTACTAATTACAACCATATTTAGAAAAACACAAAAGTTTTTTGGGGCAGGCTCCCAATACTTTTGGGATAAATGAGACACAGACTGCAAACCCCTAATCTTCTAGCGTCTCCTGGTGAAAGGTTGTCGGTTGTTTGATTTTAAACCGCTTTCTATGGTTGGAGGACATGTCTACATTTTGCAGAGGCGGGCCGGCCTAAACTGAAAGAAAGCCATGCAGGGCCTCGGTAACCTCAGTCACATGTTGACGAGAGATTGTCACTCGTCAGACCTTACTAGCCTTTGGGAGACATTGCCCTTCGGGGACAACCCTCCCAATTTCCTAAAAGGGCATTACCGAATCAAAGGTGAACACGATAAAGTCCTATGTGGATGACCAAGCATAGCAACTGAAAGGGAGCAGCACACAACCTTGGAAATGTCCTCATCAAACAAGCACTGTAGCAAAAAGGCAAAAATGATCAGTTTCTACAAATGCTGATGGCGCTACTCACTCTTTGGGTGGGTTGAGGTCCTCAGGCCTGGCCTCGAAGAACTGGAGGACATCTTCACACTGAGAGATGTACCGTGGGAGCTGGATCAGAGCCTGCAAAGAGGAAGATATAAAATGGTCAGGGAATGAATAACAACGGGTTCTCTACTTCCATCCCCAGCCACACTCTGAGTAACATTCCAGTGATGGGACAGAGGGATAAGTAGGTTAGTCTATCAGTAATAGTGATCCTTAGGCGATCTACTTTCGAAAATTTGCAGTCCTTACACAGATAACTTGGCGTCTCTTTCATTTAAGACTATTAAAAGAGCACTGTTGAGCTGTGTAAATGTGACACCCGCTGTAGCGCTAAAAAGCCACATGACCGACAGCATGGTTTTTATAGCAACCTATCTTATTACTCTCCTAATGAAGAAACCCTGAAGATATGGTTTTTTAATCTACCTATCCTATGGTGCTTCAACAATTTCTTCAAGAAAGTGCCTTTATTCTTAGCCTCGCCCATTAAGGAGGGTCTCTACTCCAGATCCACCCTTTAATCAGGGACTTGGTCCCACTCACCCTCTGTATCCTGTGTCTCTGTGCTTAGAGTCCATCTTTAGCCAGGAACTATCCCCAGCCATCCTCTAACCTGCATCTGCAGGTCAATGCCCTCCGTTTGCATGGATTTGTGCCCAACATGTTACTCCACCAGCCTGCCAAAGGCAATGGCCTGTCGGTAAACCCAAGAATTTCTTAACAAGGCCAATAATTAAAAACAATAGTTTCCCTATCGACCAGGTGTCTGTTTCGCACAGGAAATTGTGGTAACTCCTTTGCTGCTTACCCTGCAGTACTCATCTATCGGTACCAGCCGACGAACTGCAACGTCCCGAATGTGGCTCCTTCGGAAGAGGATTTTACCTGCAATATGAAGAAAAGACCCGTTGAAAAGACATTCTGTGCATGAAGTTACATATACCTTTACAGCAGCAACACCGTGCTGAGCAGTGAAGAAAAGACCCCACATAGAACCCACATAAGGAGTAATAGAGAGATATCTTGACAGCTGGGACATCCAAAAGCCCAGCAGGGCCAAGTTAAACATGGACTTTCGGGTGCCCCTCCCTGTCATTTGATTCACTCTACCCTCCTACGAGATGCTCTCGCAACATGACCATACTGGGCATATATTTCTAGTACTCTGTAACATCAAGCAGTCAGCTTAAAGGGTCTCATACATGACTAAAGCTAGAAAATTAGGATAATCTGGTTTTCCATGTGCCTTTTTTTATTATTCTATTACAATTGTTTACATTTGTTAAATTAGCTTTCAGCAATTCTGTATGCACCCACGTAAACAGCAAATTAATTCCACAAGCATCTCCAGAGCCAATGGGTCTTGCCTTTGGAACATATTGGCTTTGCTAATTGTTTTCCGCGATGCTGTGCAGCATGGCTAAAAAGGAAGCAAAAAAAGCAATACGATGTGGTTGCATCATTTTATAGTTGTGTCCACAACGCATGCACACTCCTTAAATAAAAAAATTTCTCTGAGTTAGTTCTGTAAAAAAAAAAAAAGCGCGAAAAATGTTTTTCTATTTTTTATTTTTTTAAAGCAAGGTGGTGGAAGCAACACAGATAGGAAGGGTAGGGAAAGCACCAGGAAGGGCACAGGCAGGGCTTTAAGTGGGTCGGGTCTCACCGGTGCCGAGCACCGGCAGCTTTTTAAAAGGGGCCTCGAAACCAGTCTCTATCGGGCTCAGTTTTGTGCCCTGGCACAGGAGGTCCGTTTTTTCCAGACTGCAGTGACAGCGGGCACATCGATGTGCGCTGCGCACACTGCTCACTTCTCACTTCTCACTAGTGGAGAAGTTGATGTCAGGCCAGGTGAGTGTTGTAGGGGAAGGGAAATCCTTTTAAGAGGGACATTTTCTCTCTGTATTTCTTTTCTCTTTTGGAAACTCAGGAGCAGCAACACTGACCTGGTGTCACCAGGGCTTTAAGTTTAAGCTTTTTCAATATTATAAACAAGCCATAGTTGCTGCTTATTTATCTAATGCAACTAACAACCATTGACAAAGCCTATAGTCCTGACTTTTTGTAGGTATGATGTTACTAGTTGTGTAATATATCTGAATGCAATGACAGAAACATCAAAATACAAGTAGGGGGGCACACTATGCGAAGCACACATTTTTAGCTTAACCTAGGCACAGGTAGGGAAAGTAACACCAAGGCCAGGTGAATAGAAAAACACGGAAGGAGGGGAAGAAGTAGACGACAGGCAAGAGAGAACAATATGGAGAGCAAGTGAGAGGTAGGAATGAGGAGATGGGGAGGAGGTAGGAATGAGGAGATGGGAGGAGGTAGGGGAGAAAGCAATGCAGGGAGAGAAGCACAAGAAGGTGAACACAAAGCACACAGGTGAGAGAACAACACAGAGCGAGGAGGAGGGAGAAAGATGAGGGATTCAGCTCCAAAATACATGCACTCTCACGAAGTGCGGAACCAAAAACTAGTGCCTCAAAAGTAAGCAATGAAAGGACACAAGTAGTTAAGATTATACTCCAGGGGACAGACAAATATAAGAAGAGGAAGGAAGCTCACATGAGGCAACAAATAAAAAATAAAGCTAAAGAGAGTGCCAGTTAATAGTAAGCAAGGGGTGGCCTCTAAACCATTGTAAACAGAGAATATTTTTTTTGTAAACAGACAGCTTGCGCCGTATGATAGGCGAGACCTAAAAGAGCTAGATATGCCGGGGAAACACTCAAACAAAAGTAAAGTTGGTGGATCACCTAATATTTTTGGGTAAAGAGGAGGCAAGCAGTGATCGACACAGATGCACAGACACTGCTTATCCTATACAGGATTCAACATAAGACAGTGTCTAGACCTGAATCCGGGGGAATTCAAAACTAAAATTAGATCAAATGTTGCCAATATTACCATCTCAAAATCTCTTTCTTTCAATGATGCCCATATATGCCCTACTCAAGTCTAATTTAGGGAGGATTATAGTTAACTCCTTGCATGCTCAGCTCGTCATGAGCGACGGCGCTCCGGTGCTCATGACGAGCCGAGCTCGTCATGACCGCGCCCGTCCCGTGGAACGCTCGCACGCTGGGCTGATTCCCCTGCTGTGCTGAACGTTCCATTGGAACGGGCGTGGTCATGACGAGCTCAGCTTGTCATGAGCACCGGAGCGCCGTCGCTCATGACGAGCTGACCTCGTCATGAGCATAGGGGCGCTGTACGCGCCCCCCCCCCCCCAGCACAGCAGGGAAATACCCCGAGCAGCGAAGGGGTTAATGGAGTGTGGTGACTGATTCAGAAGAATGTGTACGGCGGTGTACAAAATATAGTAAATTAAAGGTGGTGCGCAAATTATAAAATGTAAGTTGAATCGAGTAGTGGGTAAATTAGAAATTTAAGTAATAACTACAACTTTATAAATTCTCCAGTTTGTATACTTTAAGTTTGGTTCGTATATAAAGAATAAGTAACGTTTTCCAATCTAAAACTTATCCTTAACCTTCATTAAATTTAAATGGTTTTTATTTTTTGAATAAAAATATTTTTCAATAATAGTGTTCAGTGTCATCTAATTGAGTGTTGTTAATTTCAGTGTCATACAGTATAGTAAAGGACAGTGTCATACAGTGTAGTGTCATGGAGTCTAGTGGAGTGGAATACAGTGGGATGGAGTGGCTTTGTGTAAAGTGGAGTAAAGGGTTATATAGTGGAGTGGCATGGTGTGTCATATATTGGAATGGAGTATTGTAGAGCCTAGGGGTGTGTTGTACAGTGGAGTGGGGTGTTGTACAGTACAGTTGAGTGTCATACAGTGGAGTATCATCAACTGCTGAGTTATGGAGTTGAGGGTCATGGAGTGGCATAGAGTTGAGTAAAGTGTTGTAGAGTGCAGTGTAGGGGCATCCAGTGATGTACGGTGGCGTACAATGGCATAGAGTGTTGTACAGTGCAGTTTTATAGATTACAGTAGAGTGTTGTAAAGTGGAGTGCCATACACTGGAGTGTCGTGCAGTGGCGTATTGTGGGCTAAACGGTCACACAGTATAGTCAAGTGGAGTGGCGTACGGTAGAGTGTACTATAAAAGTGTCATACAATGGAGTGGCATCTCGTATAGTACAGTACCGTGGAGTGTAGTAGTGGCATAGCAATCAGTGAAGTAGTGTTAAAGAGTGGGGTGGCATGTTGTACAGTGGAGTGGTATTCCGTGATGTAGAGTGTGTGAAACTGTCACAGAGTGGATTACAATGTTGTACAGTGGAGTAAGGTAGATCAAACTATAGTGTTGTACAGTGCACTAGAGTGGTGTGGCATAGAGTGCAGTTGAGTGGATCACCGTATAGTGTTGTGGCATACAGTGGAATAATGTAGAGTGGAGTGGCATCCAATGGAATAGCATACAGTTGAGTGACGTGGAGTGGTGAAAACTGGAGTGGCATGGAGTGGAGTAGAGTACAGTGGAGTTACATGGAGTGTCATTGACTGGACTGGCATACAATAGAGTGGGGTTAGAGTGGAATAGTATTCATTGGAGTGGGGTACAGCAGACTAGCGTACATTGGCTTGCCATAAAGAGGAATAGAGTATAGTTGAGTGGCGTAGAATGGCATACAGTGGAATAGCATAGAGTGGAGTGGCGTACAGTGCACTGCCATACAGTGGAATAGCATACAGTCCAGTGGCAAGCACTGCAGTGGCATACACTGGAGCGGCATTCATTGGAGTGGCATACAGTGGTGTGGAGTGAAATAGCATAGAGTGAAGTTGGATACAGTGAAATAGCAGAGTAGACTGGCGTAAAGAGGATTAGCACACAGTGTAGTGAGCTTAGAATGGCTTACTGTAGAATAGCATAAAGGGGACTGGCATACAGGTGTGAGGTGTAAAGTGGTGTAGTATACAGTGAAGTGGCATACAGGGAGTTGTACACAAGAGTGGCTTACACTAAAGTAATGAAGATTGAAATATGGTAATGTGGAGTGGCACAGAGTGCAGTGGCGTACAATGAGTGGCGTAGAGTGAAGAGGGATACAGTGGAGTAGCATGCTGTGGAATAGTAGGGTGGGTAGAGTGGAGTGGCATAGTCGAATAGTATAGTGTTGAGTGGTGTAGAGTGTTGATGAATACAGTGGAACACTATATAGTGGAGTGGCGTGGAGTAGGGGACAGTGGATTGGCACACAGTGGAGTGTTGGAGAGAGTGGTGGCATAGAGTGTAGTGGCATAAAGTAGAATGCGTGCAGTGGAGTGGAAAAGAGTGGAGTGGCATAGAACGAAGTGTGATAGAGTACAGCAGTGAAAAGTGGAGTAGCATAGAGTGCAGTGGTGTAGAGTGGAGAGCGTATAGTGGAGTGAGGTACAGTGTAGTGGCATATAGCAGAATGGCGTACACTGGAGTGGCATACATTGGAATAGCATACAGTGGATAGGCATAGAGTACAGTGGTGTACTGTGGAAATACGAAGAGTGGAGTCGGGTGCAGTGGAGTACCGTACAGTGGAATAGTGTACAATGTATTTAGGTAGAGTGGAGTAGAATAGAGTCAAAAAGCATAGAGCTGAGCGGCAGAGAGTGTAGGTGGGTACAGTGGAATCGTTATACTGGAGTGGTGTAGAGTGTAGTGGGGTACGGTGGAGTTGAGACAGTGGAGTTGCATACATTGGAAAATCGGAATGGAGTAGCATAGAATGGAGTGCCAGAGTGGAGTGGAGTAGACTGGAGTGGAGTAGACTGGAGTAGAGTAGACTGGTGTGAAGTGGAGTGGCATAGAGTGGAGTGGGGTACAAAGGAATAGCGTATAGTAGAGGGAAGTGGCACAGAGTAGGATAGCATAGAATGGGGTGTTGTAAATTGTAGTTGCATACAGTGGAAAAGTGTAGATTGGATTGGAATATATTGTAGTGGTGTATAGTGTAGTGGTGTAGACTGGGGTGTCGGACAGTAGATGGCATAGAGTGGGATAGCGTACAGGGTGGTGGAGTGGCATCGAGTCAAATAACGTAGAGTTCAGTAGCACAGTGGAATAGTGTATGCTGGAGGGGTGTAGAGTGTAGTGGGGTACAGTGGAGTGGCGAAGAATGGACTGGCCTAGAATCTAGGGTGGTAGAGTGTAACAGCATAGATTGTAGTGGTGTAGAGAGAAGCAGTGTATGGTGGAGTGAAGTATATTATAGTGGCATACAGTAAAATGGCGTAGAGTGAAGTGGCATGGAATGGAGTGAGTGGAGTTGGGTGCATTTGAATAGCAGAATGGAAGAGCGTATGGTAGAGTAGCATAGACTGGAGTGGCATAGATTGGGGTAGAGTAGACTGTTGTGGAGTAGAGTGGCATAGAGTGGAATGGCATTGGCTAGGGTAGACTGGTGTGGAGTGGCATACAAAAAATGTGTATAGTAGAGTGGCGTAGAGTAGCACAGAGTGGGATAGCATAGAATGGGATGTTGAACAGCAGTGAAGCGTAGAGTGGAAAAGTGTAGAGTGCATTGGCATACACTGCAATGGTGTACAGTGGAGTGGAGCAGACAATGTCGTACAGTAGAGTGGCATAGAGTGGAATTGCGTGCAGTGGAGTTGTGTACAGTGCAGTAGCTTAGTGTGGATGAATGGACTGCCGTACAGTGCAATTGCGTACAGTTAAGGGGAGTGACATAGTGTGTAGTGGTGTAGAGTGGGCTGGCTTATAGTGGATTGAGGTACAGTGCATTGGCTTACAGTGGAATAGCGTAGAGTGTCGTGGAATTGAGCCGAGTAGCTGTAACGCAGAACACATCCAAAGTGTACCTAAAACAACGTGGCTGCCTTTAACTTTTCTAAAGGCAGTCATTAGCAAATCACATAATGAACTGTCATCGCTATGTACAGCAGAACGGTCACGAAATACTGCAAAATTTGGTGAAAATGCCACGACTATAGATATCACTTAGTTAAAATGCCTTACAAAACTTAAATGCTTATCCTACTTACCGGTGGTACCCAAAATGATTATCTGTGCACCATAATGTGTAATCCTGCCACATTTCATTCAAATCCGTCCAGCCGTTTTCGCGTTATGCAGGAGTACAAAGTCTATTGGAAATGCATTGGTGCCCATGTGCGTTTTTGGATCCACCTTTTTTCTTTGCACCCTCCTGATGAATTCCCCTAAAACTTTGCATAATCCGCCAATGTAAAAAGAGGAATAGGTATTTCAAGTGTTGTGGGGATTCACTGAACGGGCGCAAAGTTATTAATGGTGAAAAATCTGAGGAATTCCTATTGAAACTACATGCAGAGTGTGTGGTTTGTAAAGGGCTGTATCTGTTGAAAGAGTTATCTTGTTGTGAGGGTTTAATCAGAGAGGCGCTCTTATCTTGTCTTAGGACGCAGTGCTTAATGGTATGATAGATGGGGTGTTCGAGATAGAAGAGCAGGATAACATTGTTTTGGCTGGTGGTAGAGATTAGCTCTGCAGAGCCTTAGAAGGTGTGTCTTTTCATCCAGTGTTTTTTCTGTGCTGAGACAGTAGCAGATGGGAGTCCTTCAGAAAGGAGACCGGGCACACCTGAAGTGCAGGCAAGGTAAGTAAATGTTTTTAAAGCTAACACAAAATTACAATTTAAAAAGCACACTTTACAAGAGCTTTATTAGTGCAGGGAAATTAACTATTTTAAGTAGACATGAAAAATATGGACACTGAAGCGAGCTATTGGGTAAAGCGTGTTGACCCACTGCCCGATGCGGTGTTGGGTGAAAGCTAAATATGAATAGCAATTCAACAGACCAGAGGATTAGCCCTGCCGACTAAAGGCCCCTTTGTATATGTCTATTATGTGTGATATTTTTTTTTAAAGAACAATAGTCTGGTGAGACTGAATCAACGGCCAGACCTATAAAAGTTAACTTTCGCCAAAGTGTGTGCATGCTATTATGAAAGTTATATCAATGAAAACAACGGGTTTGCGGACAATGTATAAATAATTAATAAGAACAAAGCATAATTGCATTCAGTCACTGGAATTAGGATGTTGTAGGAAAAGCATTCTCGAGAAACCAGATACTGTTTACACAAAATAGTATTGCATTTATCAAAGGTGACAAATCAACAGTGCTCAGTGTTCCGGGTGAAAAAATAAAACCACATACAAGTAGTGGCCAATTGTAATAAGTAACAAGGTTACATGAAAACAGCCTCGTAACAATATCTATACAACGGCCTCTACATTATTTTTGGAAAAAAGGCCCATAACGGTTTGTTTATAAAGTAAGCCGATGACGTTTCGGCCCCAGAAAGGGAAATGTGAGGTCTCATCAGGACCTAAAGATAAGGGACACTTGATGGGTTCAAGTCAAGTTTGCCATAGTGCACCCCAATAAAGTGTGGATTAAAGAGTGTATAATACTCAAATGGGGCCCAGAAGGGCGCAAAGGGAGGGGAAGGTGGAGTTCAACCTGGCAATGTGTGGCTTCAAATCAATACAGCCACGTAGTGTAAGAAGACTAAAGACACACGATCTATGACAAATTGTACAATCACCGCCAGAGCACTTTCAGAAGATATACGGTGATGCGTGGGCTGTCTTAAGTCTGCCCTAAGTTGGAGTTTGCCAAGGATGGTGGTAAACATGTGTGAGAGGGAGCCACCTGAGTCAGCTTCTCCTAAGTGATACACATCAGGACATCTTCTGAAAATCCTCGGGCAGTGATTCTACAATTTGACACTGACAGTGTGGAATGAATTTCGGGCTTTAGGATGAATAATCAGGATCTTGGTCTGTCTTAAGGCGTTAGGGTCCACTCTCATCCACCTTCGCACTAAGATGTCAATTCAATGGAGTGTGTGTCATTCTTTATTGGCATCATCATAGAATTAAAATAATGCTAAATCCAATCCCTGGGATGTTTCTTCAGTTCAGCCTTCTGGTAAGCATTAGAGATTTAGAACTGAAAATGAACTTTACTAAATGATGCCAAACACCATGTGACAGGATGTGTGAGTGGAATTAAGATGGCCAGCTATGAGAGATTTAGATAAGTGAATGGAATTGATGACGTTAAGTGAGTGATCCATATCCTATGTTTTACTTCAGCAAAATCTTTAATACAATTGATTTTGCCTGGAAGTTTAATATTTCTGTTTTTGATGTAATCAGTGTGTCTTTGGAATTAGGTTTTGCGATTGAACATTTTAACAACGTGTTTGCTTCAATAATTGATCATTTTCCACGCGTGCATCTTGTTTTGTGTACTAATTCAATCAAATATAAACAAAGCTAAACAACAATAAGGATTCATTGCTGAATAGAGTAGAGGAACAAAAGACTTTTAGGAGTTTGTGAGATCCACTCCCTGGTGTGTAATGTAATTCCAATTGAAAGTTACAAGTACCTTGCTATTAAGACCTGTGGAATATAACTTCTATTAGCATTACTGTAATTCGCTTGAGCCATGTTATTTTGTTTGTGCTAACAAATACCAAAATGAAGTGCCATCTTTGAAATTTCAAGCCTCTTTTTCAGATCTTGATTCCCGAGAGGAGAAAAGGATGCTCAGTCAAAATGTTCACGTGCTTGTTGCAATCTGTAGGCCACCTTCTTCATTTCTCATGGTGCCTGTTTTTGGACACCTGCATGCATGTTTGAATGTGTCATGTGCCTCTGCTGCTGATTTTTTGTACACTTTTAGAAATGTGTGACTTGTCCTTGCTTGCGGAGTTCGCTCAAACACTGTTTGACCGGGGGATCCACTGACCGTGTAACTTGTGATACACAGACTAATCTCTTTTTTTTAGTTAATAAGCCCTTTCAGATTTTGCTTGGCGTATGATCGGATATTCTTTACCAAAACAGGAGCATATATTAATGTGCAATTTAAGTACGCCTCTTTAGTCAATAAAGAGTTAAATTTAAGGCTATGTAGGCCATCTGAGATGTGGATCGTGTCCGTTGCATGCAGGGTGCTACTGAGTCTTTTGTGGTAGCTGCCTCTACCTTGGACCGGGCTTTATTGGCTTGTATTGTTAGTAAGTGAATTTGTGTCCAAGAGAAGAAGAAAACAATTATGCTAAGAAGATCTGATCTACTGCCAAATAATTAGTGAAGGGATCGTTACTAACTTTGTTGAAGTTCAAGGCCTGCAGCCATATTCAGTGGTTGATCGGCTTTGGTCTGTATCTACAATCCGGGCCCAGCATCTGAATTCATAACTGCAATGGAGAGGGTCTGCAAGCTTCCCGCTTCTTGTTGTCAATGTTGCATGTACTTTTAGATTGCTATTCATACACACTGTTTGCCCATCTTTTGTGGATTCAGATTTGGCATGAGGGGCAACCCTGACATTACAAGAGTCATTTAGGGAGTGGGCAATGAAGCTGTAGACAAGCCAGTGATGTGCAATGATATCCAATGAGTCAGGCAGGAAGTGAGTGCTGATGTCACAGGACAGGTGAATGGAGTGGGTGCCCATCTCACAGCAGACAAGCAAGGAGAGCATACAGATACCACAAGAGAGACACTTCAGTGAGGGTGTCTCAGAGAGATGGGTACTGATTGCAACAATCATTAGACTAGCAAGGGATGTTAGGTTATTTGTGGTAGATTACAGTGAAAAGCAGGCATTTCCTTAGAAATTGTAATAAAGACTACATTACTTATGAAATAAATAGATCAGACAAGGTCCTTAGGACATTTAAACCTGAATATTTCTCACTTATTGGCTGACACTGAACTTGTTGCCCCATATTACCGGCCTTTCAGAAGTTCCACCAGGCAGAATGGCAATGCTAACCAACTCCTAGAATTTTGGCATAGTGATGAAAGGTCAAAACACCCTCAGTTTAGTGATGGTAAATACTACAACTCTTTCACCCGGAAGAGGGCAATGAGGTTTTTCTTAAGTGAGACCCTTACTTTTCACACCTTCAGCTCCCCTGTGGCCTAAACGCCTCAGGAAATAGTTATTTATACTTTGCTTTCTATGAAGCCAAGCAGATTCCCCTTTAATGAAAGCTCAAACCAGTTTACGAGGTGGGAGACCATGCTCACCAACCCTGGAAGCGGACTCTGGTGTAACGAGCTTCAGGCTTATGTGTGCAGAATTATTTTTTTCTTCCAATTAACCACTCTTTAATTCTGTGTGTATTAGCTTTATTCGATATAAAATATCATGAAAGCATTTACAGAATAAAACAATACCATCATAAAAAAGAACATACAGCATGAAATTACACACGTATTATAAATAGACATATATCAATCATTAAAATTCATCAAATCGGATAACACCGTTAAAAGCAAGAATATAAAAGGGGATAATTCTCAAACATCCGAAAGATAAAACATTTCATTCAGGGATATACTACAAGGAAGATGATGGAAGAGCCAGGGGGGAATGGGCCAGAATTTCATGCTGGGAATTCGGCTTCAGAACCATAAGGCTAGTGCACATTAAAAATTTAAAAATTAACTTGGAGGGCCATATATTTTAATGAAATCCCAATCAAAAGCCTCTGGGTTGCCTGGGCTAGCACTTCTTTTCTACAATCTTTCTCCGTGTTAGCCAGGCTATACCCAGAAACTTGGCCACTCCGCAAATCATCATTGATGATGAGGTATCAGTTCTTAAAATGCGGAGAGCTGCGCGATGATTCATTGGGCCAAACATTTTGCACACTGGTTTAAGCCATTTAACTCTGGCCCCACTATAGGCCGGACAGGCAAAGAGGAGATGGCAATGGACTCATTGTGATAGCGACAACCTGGGCAGGGCACCGATGGCAGATTTGACCCCTTCCAGAGCGCTGTCACACTGTTGACAGGGAGAGTGCCAAGTCTCAACTTGATGTACAGAGACCTATCCCGCGGGACATGGATGAAATCAAGATATGGTTCCAAGACACAAGTAATGTTATGGTCAAAGAACCCCTCTGTCAGTTTTCCAAACTTGGGGTTCGAGAGCTCTTGTGTCTGCACCCAGTCCCAATAAGCTCTCTTCAGATCTTGCTTGGTGGGTGGGACCTGGGTGGCCCATGCCTCCTTGAACCCCAAAGCAGATAAAAGCTGACGGAGGTCGACTAACCATTTAATTTGACTCCCAGTATCGGCTAGTATAAATTCATCAAGGGCGGCCACATAATTGGAGAGCTTGGGAGTCCTTCTTAGGCGAGCCCAAAATAACAGGGGACGCAAACGGGTGATGTCCTGTATGGAACGTTTCCCCATGTCATAAAATAAGGGTTTCAGCGGGTGGATGGAGGGAGGGAAATGAGGTCTCTCAGAAACTTATTTTCAGATTTGGCGAGCTCACTCACTCTTTAATTCAATACATGGAGCTAAATGGCCTGTACACTCGGGTCTTCACTGAGTTGGCCAGAATTTTTGCCCCTACAGAGAACTGCAATTCCTGGCCCCGGTATTGCCATCACACCCAGCATCTGTAATTCTGGGTATGGTATTGCCACCTGGGCAAATAGGGACCTTAGTGTGGAGCACTTTTCTTCCCCCATGCACTTGGGCCCAGTCCAAGAAAATTGTCCACAACTCGCTGGCCAATATGAATCATAATATCAGGTTTCCGAATTCGGGATCTGTAGCTTTCTTTGCAGCTAATGTTGTGATGATTCATGGTTCAAGAAGATGTGGAACAGTGCAACCATAATTGTCATCTGTTGCGGCTTCACGTGGGCCCCTCAAGGTGCTTCTAGGCTCCTTTCCTTAACATCTGTATGAAGCATCCTAGAGGCCTTCGCAGGAAATCTCTAATCTCTTCGGTCATGGCTGCAGAACGAGGTGGTCCATGTCGTGATATGGCTTAATTGTAAGGAGCATGTCTTGCACGCAAGGACATCACTGCTCTGGCCCCCAATCAAGGAGCAGATCAGATTTAAGGAGTCCTGCTCTGGTGTTTCTATCAAATATGTCCCGAATGTTTAAATCAATGGGTTTTCCACGTGTTTGCTTGCTCAATCCTTACACAGTCCGGTTCAAGCTTAAATCCAACAGTTGTAGAGCGTTGTCTATGGCAGCGTCAGTCGTGCACACTTTACATTTAGAACTTTACCCTCTCTCTCCAGCTTTTAAGCAGCTTTGACATCCCGTCTGCTCTGGACCCTACAAAGACCAGGTACAAGAAACTTCCACTGAGGTAGTGTGCCCCATAAATATCGTTCATCCATCCATCCATCCATGAATCCATCCATCACTCCCATTTCTGACAACTAATTGAGAGCACTTAAAGTGGTAACTTCCCGGTGTTATATACTCTACATGAAAAGCACATTTTACAATCCTTAAAGTTCTAGCTGGTGCTCAGGATATCCAGACAGACACAGGAAATTCCTCATTCGCCAGTGCCACAATGCGCTTCTGAGCAGGGGGCGGCACAGCATAAGGATTGTTTCTGCTGGCCCAGACATGAATCAGAGCGCCTTTTTAGGTTTTGCCTACGCAATGCGTACGAAGTACGCATGCGCTAGCAAAATCTAATGATATCTCTATGTGGGGTCGGGTATCCGCCCCCTCCTCCCATTGGCTAGCTCCATAAATGGAGGCTAGCCATTGGTAGAGGGCTCTGTCTGTCAATCCCAGACCAGATTCGGGGGCGTTCCCGAGAATTTTTCCCTTTTGGCTACGTCACGCGACGTCAGCCGAAAGCCGGGAACGCCCCCGAATCTGGTCCGGCATTGCCGGCACCTGCCTCTGCCTTCCTGCTCGGGATGATTGCACAAAAGTCGCTCGATAGCCCCTCCCTCCCGCTCCGTGGCAGCCCGTTTCCCTCCCTCTCCTCAGGCCGGCCAGCCGAAAGAAGCAGCCGTCCGCCTCCAGCCAGGGCCGCGCTGGGATTGGCCCAGCCGGCCGAGCCTCCACCACGTCATCGGGAGGAGGAGTGGAGAGCAGGAAGCAAGAGATCTGCCGGAAGATGTCCAGGTGAGTGCTTTGTTTTTTAGTTTGTTGCTTTGTCCGTGTGTGTGTCTGTTCCCGCCCCTCACCCTCCCGCTGTCAGTGTGTGGCCGTTCCCGACCCCCCTCCCGCTCTTCGTGCCTTTCCGCCCCCCCTCCTCCGTTTACCTCGTGTGTGGCCGTTCCCGACCCCCCTCCCGCTCTCCGTGCCTTTCCGCCCCCCCTCCCCCTCCCTCCGTTTACCTCGTGTCATATTCACAGAATACTCCGACATCACAGTCGACCCTAGAAGACTGATTTTGAAGCGGAGGGGGGGACAGACCCAAATTCTCATCCCGACTTCCCAGTGAGGTCTCACCTGTGATTCCAAGTAAATCATTTTGATCTCATCGAATTTAAGCAGCATTAAAAACAGTCCGACCTTAAATATTTACTAAAACGTAAAAAGAACCTGACATTTACAAATGCACTGATGAACTGGAGCCCCCGCTGCCCCGGGGAGCCATGGTACTCCCGGGGTGACGGCAGAGCCTCACACAGATTACACGTCCACCGTGCACCCTTCACTGGGCTGGCCTGGCCTGGCCTTCAGCAGGGAGGCCACAGTAAGGAAGGTAAGGGCTTCAGCTTCTGCTGCCCTGGCATTACCAGGCAATTAGCAGCGAAGGTACATCAAGAACGGAGGCGCCTCCCTCACCTGCTTCCCTTCTAGGCCGGAGTCACTGGGAGTAAAATAAATAGTGATGTTTTAAAGTACTAAGCTGAGCAGATACGACCCTGAAGTAATGGAGCGGACCAGCCGGTATAACCCGCAGGTCTCATATCTAATCACCCGAGGAACATTTCAAGAGCCGTTTGCCATTCCCCCAAGTGATAAAATGAATTTATAGTTTTGTATTAATTTGAGTAAAATGAAACTGGCTCCTAGTGTTAATGGCTGCAGGGCAGGAAGATGCCGGCTACAAAGGGCTCCCCCAAGGCTGAAGAAAATGGTCTTGAACAATTGCTTTCGATGACATTTCCGATAGCGGGAGCCGCTCCGGTTAATCCCGCTAATTTCCACTCTGGCGGCGGGGGACATTAGCAGGAGGCTCGCGGGGGCTCCGCCTCAACAAAGAATGGATTCAGCACCTTGGGACCCACATCGGCCCTAGTTGTGCGAATTCTGGGGCAACCCCTGGGGCGGATGACCGAGGGGCTCTTCTCCAAACCGAGGGCACCACGAGCACTTTGAGGGTAAGCATTTTTTATTAACAGACGCCCCATATTATTAATAGCACTGGGATGAGAAAGAAAATGGCTGATAGAAGGACCAGGTGACGCCCGACAGCACCAGCAGGCACGTGCCATCACCTACATGTTTTGGCTTTGACAGACTGGTCATGTGCCCAAGGAAATCTACTTTTAATGGGACTGGGACGGCCTGGCACCCTGAGCCCGTTTCTTCCATTTTTTTAAGTAGACATTTACTTAGCTGGAAAGAGACACTCCTTGCCCGCAAAAAGTGTCCTCCACAGCACAGAAGGTCACAAATAGTGCGGGTGACAGTAGAGTTTGTTTCTATCCTGGATGCATAATGTGTTTACTGGAGGACAATACACAAGCTAGACAACGTGGCATGCGCACATTACGGGGGACACGTGAGTGCAGCCAGGTGCAAGAATGAGTTCCAAAGAATTGTGGCCACTTTCGAGCATGAGAAGGGGAGTCTAAAAGGAAGTTTTTAAAGCAGAAAGAGGAGGTGGCACAAAGTTAATTCCAGTAGTATGGACCTGGTAGTGCGATGTAGCAAGACTGTAGGCAGCACAGCAAGGTTTGGGGAATTTAACGGGACGGCACTAGATTGGTTGTATGTCAGAGTATCGTTAACAAAATTATCACCTGATGTAAATATTGTGTTGTAAATATTATTTGCAAAAAACATTGCTCCTTTAAGGTTAGGTTTACCAGGATGTGGCCTAACGGCTACAGCGGTCAACCTCGAAGCTGTAGAACAGAGTTCGAGTCTCGGCAGGGACGCTCAACAGCCTGTGATTCTGAGCAAATCACTTAATCTGCCTGTGCATAACAAAATTAGTGTGTACGTGTGTAAAGCAACTGGTGATTATTTTTTTATTTATTTATGCAATTTTATATAGCGCGGACTTTCGTAGGCAATGTTCTTCACTTAAGCTATAGTCCGTGTCACGCTTGCTACGTGACTGGGAACCTGGGCGGACAAACTGGGTTCTGGAGGGGTGGGTAGGAGGGTGGTCAGAGGGGCTGGTCACGTGAGAGTGGGTGGGAGGGTGGGCTGAGGGCTTGCCACAATCCGAAGGGCCAGGGACAACAAACATGTAGGCAAGGGAGTGGCATTGAGGAACATCTGGCAGCGCGGAGGGTTGAGGCCCAGCGACTCCCAAAACAGATAAGGTTCTTGCGGGTACGATACGGTGAGGTAAAAAGAGGAAGAGCAGGAGGAGGCGAGGCGGAGAGGCTGGCACGGTGTCATGTCAGCAGTCGTCTCTGTCTCCTAACCTTGGAATTCCCTGGAAATGGCACGACTTTCTTGCCCGAAGAAGTGTGTGTGGGGGAAGGGGGGGCGGGGTGGGAGGTTCTTGTTTCTAAATAGAGGCCAAGGATTGAATGGTCTGGATACACTCATATTTGCCCCTTGTGCTCATAACTTGGAGGCAACTAGGACAAACCCAGCGCGCAGGAAGAGTGCGTGTACCAAGACTGAATACAAAAAAAAAGGCGGGGGTGGGGGTGGGGGTGTTCGTCTCTTTCCCCATCCCATAAACACCTCCAAAGCAGGATCCGCAGGACACTGGAAATGTCCGCCCCCATAGACCGTAAAGACTACGAACGTCTGTCGGAGACCTATGGGTGGTTCTTCTCGAGGCCCTGTGACTGTCTGCAAGAAGCCCCCTGTCTAATACTATTGTTAAATGATGTCCAGACGAGTTGTCAAACTTCAATGCTGCTGGTGACACCACCGGTTTGTGTGCGCCTACACGTCTGTGTGAGCTCCTGCTCGGTGACTGCTCGTGTATGACCATGTCCATGTGTGTCTGTTGTGACTGCTCTGACTATCTTCGTTGTTGGGAACAGGAAGCGTAAGGGATTTATCCCCTCCCCCCCTAGATTTTGGAGTGGAGGGGACACGCAGTAGAAGTTTAGGTAGACAGAAAAACTGCGCACTTCCACTGTTGACATCCGCATGGGATGACGGCCCTGCTGCTTTCGACCTGCTGACCGGCCTAAGGCTTCAGACAGGGTCGGATTTATTCTCTGGGGCCCGAAGACAAATTCCCGAGGTCAGATGTAGGTGTTGTTTGTCAGGTCTGGGGCAGGGTCCCCATTTAGCACATTGTCATTCTCCATAGAATGCGTCTCCTTCTATCCTGGGCCAAGGGCCCAGCATGGAGGACTCTGCCCTGCTTCTGTGTAGGAGTTCACATCCTCCTGGCAAAGGGAGGTGCTGGGGGCTATTGGAGTTCCTCTTTGATAAGGTGATGCATCTTTTTCATGCAACTCACCTCAAATACAGACATACATGGGAAAGCAAACCTGCTCCATACCTGTTTGACACTTAATGGAACTGCTTTGCTTTGTCAACAAATGCCCCGAGCAACGTGTTTGTGACAGTGAGTGCAGAGTGACAGTGAGTGCAGAGTGACGGTGAGTGCAGAGTGACGGTGAGTGCAGAGTGACGGTGAGTGCAGAGTGACGGTGAGTGCAGAGTGACGGTGAGTGCAGAGTGACGGTGAGTGCAGAGTGACGGTGAGTGCAGAGTGAGAGTGAGTGCAGAGTGAGAGTGAGTGCAGAGTGAGAGTGAGTGCAGAGTGAGAGTGAGTGCAGAGTGAGAGTGAGTGCAGAGTGAGAGTGAGAGTGAGTGCAGAGTGACAGTGAGTGCAGAGTGACAGTGAGTGCGAGTGCAGACTGAGTGCAGAGTGACAGTGAGTGCGAGTGCAGACTGAGTGCAGAGTGAGTGTGAGTGCAGACTGAGTGCAGAGTGAGTGCGAGTGCAGACTGAGTGCAGAGTGAGTGCGAGTGCAGACTGAGTGCAGAGTGAGTGCGAGTGCAGACTGAGTGCAGAGTGAGTGCGAGTGCAGACTGAGTGCAGAGTGAGTGCGAGTGCAGACTGAGTGCAGAGTGAGTGCGAGTGCAGACTGAGTGCAGAGTGAGTGCAGAGTGACAGTGAGCGCAGACTGACTGCAGAGTGACAGTGAGTGCAGACTGACTGCAGAGTGACAGTGAGTGCAGACTGACTGCAGAGTGACAGTGACTGCAGAGTGACAGTGACTGCAGTGTGTGAGTGTGCAGGGTGCACATTGTGTGAGTGTGCAGGGTGAGCAGTGTGTGAATGTGTAGGGGCAGTGTGTGAGTGTGCAGGAAACAAACACTCAAACTAAGTCCACCACACACTACTGCATATACTAGTGAATACAGTCATCTCTTTATACAGAAAAAATGAGTTATATTTAGAGGGGTCGGAGTGGGACACAGTGGGTGGATGGATGCATGATGGATGGATGGATGTATGCATGATGCATGGATGTATGGGTGGATGCATGGATGGGTTGTTGGTTGGATGGGTTGGTGGATTGCATAAATTGTTGAGGGATTGGCTGTATATATGCATCTATCCATCCACCCATCCATCTATCCATCTATCCATACACCCATCCATACACCCATCCATGCATGCACCCATGCATGCATCCACCAACTCATCTATGCAAGCATTACAACAAGAGCCCGCAGCTCTCCTTCGTCTCTCCTTCGTCTCTCCTCGCCCCCCCTTCCCTGAGCCCGCAGCTCTCCTTCGTCTCTCCTCTCCCCCCTTCCCTGTGCCCTGCCCTGCTATTGTAAATGACAATGCCATTTATTTATGTTAAAAAAACCATAAATAAAAAAAATTTCAAGAGCAATGCCAATAGCTCTAACTTTAACAAAGGCAAAACCATTGCATTGTAAATGCTTGTTCCTATAGGTTTTCCTTCCTGTCTACTGTTTATTTTCTATTCTATGTTAAAGGTCTGCCTTAGCGACGGGACTTCCTGGTTCTTTCGATGTGTAGTTCTCTACAGTTTCTCTTTGAAGACGTCCAGGAGGCTTCAAAGGAAGTGAAGGCCTCTTCCCCACCCCACTTCACCCCAGAATTGAGAGGATAGAATGTCCCGCCGCGTCCTAACTTAACTTCTTTCCTTCCAATAGCAGCAGAATGTGCCTCCTTTAATATTTGTAATAATTCGGCTCCATTTGGAGGGCCGCCGTTAATGAACAACAGACGCCATCTAATCCCTGGTCGCCTGCTGACTGTGTGTGAGATTTCGGGCTGGTCGATGTATTCCGCTGGTCACTTCAGTGTTGACACATACTAGTATGCAGGTGAAAAGCTCTGAAAGTGGTTGATGTACGTGGTGACAGCTGCAAACCAAGCTTCGAAGAGCAGCTGGAAAGTTCCTGAGTAACTGAAATGCAAACATCAAGTGGTGAGCTGGAAGATATATTTTTTTCCAGGCTTCAGCAAAATACACTTGTTTGAAAGATAAGTGTTACAAACAATCTGGATATGAGTGTAAAATTGAGGTATAAAGAATCAGAGAGTGAGTGAAAGCAAGAGAAAAAGAAAGAGAAGAAACAAGAGGGTGAAAGAAAAAGGAGACAAAAAAATATAATCGAGAAATAATACAAGTGCAAAAGATAAACAACAAGAAAGTGAAAAGCGAGCGAGACGGGTGAGCGAAAGGCGGCAAAAGACGGCAAAAGAGAGGGCAGGAAAGAGAGAGTGTACTAAGGGAGGACAAAAGGGAGAAAGCAATGAGAAGGGGGAGGTTTAGAGAGCGTGGGAGAATAACGGGAGAAAAAGAGACTTGCTCTAGCTTCCATGGAGAAATTTACTCCACGAACAAATAAATACGTTGTATTTTGTCTCTTGTTTTCGATGTCAGCTCAGCTGGACCGAGGAATCAACTACCTCTAAGGATCATTTACGTATCCGACCTGTGTCATCCGGAAAATCACTGTATTTCCCTACTTCTCGGTTGCACGGTTGTCAAACAATGAAGCGCTTAAATCATGGTAAACCTCCGATAAACACACTCAGGTAAGGTATTTGTTTCAAGGAACTACAAAGCGCAAACCCCTTTCAAGCACTGGAACGCTGTACATGGTCTGATGGGATGCACTGGAAATTATTTTAAAATATAATGGAATCTGCTTGTAAAACGTTCAGCAACACATAGATATCAGTCACTAGCTCATTAGCCACGGCAGCAATTAAAGACATTCGATTTCCAAATTAAAAGTGACGACTAATCCCTTAAATAAGGACTTCCAGTGGCAGGTGATGTGTGTACTCGGTTTATATTCCCACTCGCGTGACGCACCTGCAATTAGCAAACGTTTCATGCTAATTAACCGCTCACTGAAACAACCTAAATATACCCTGCGTGGCCCTTTAAATGAAAATGTCTAGAATTCCGGCAAAATGACGCAATGCTTTATTCTGCAAACCAGGCCTTCCTTAAAGAGTGCAGATCCAGCAGAAAGGTACAACATTCAGCTGTTAGAGTCTCACTACTCACTCTGTGGACGGCTCCCGGGGTGCAAGGGGTGGGGGGTGGGTTGCAAGTTCACCCCAAGAGTAACCTACTGAGGATGCACGTCATGCCAGAGGCAGCAGACTAGCATGTGAGAGATCAGGAGAGGTCTCAGACAGACCAGTGCACTGACAGCTGACACAGGAGAGAAACTCAGTCACAAATCATGTACCAGTAAATGTAAATGCTACTCCTACCAACTCCAGATTACTCATAAATGCGCTTCGTTTTGCCAGAACTCGTTTTAGTTATGTGCTGAAGTCGATTAAGACACATGTAAAGCTCATGTTCTGTGTCACATGCTTTCATAACGCTGTCCCAGTTCACAGGGAACCAAACAACGAGCAGATTACATCACCTACGAAATATTCAGTACATTAATAAATAACTGGGCAGGTGACTGATCGATGCATAAAAGGTGAGCCCCGAGTACTGAATGAACCAGTCACCAAGCATTCCTTTCCATGAGTGATACCTCAGTCGTAGGCCCACAGCACGGTACCAAGTATTCAAAAGACATGGCGGCCTAGGATGGTGGGGGCTCAGTTAGAAGATGGAGGCAAGTTAATGAGGGTGCCAGCAGCGGCAAACAGGGTGCAACGTGTGGGAATCAGACGACAAATGTCAAGTGCAGACAGGACTGAAGGGTATACGCCATGTTTGAGTAGTATTACAGCACCAATTTATTGCCTCTAATCACTCAACCTCTTGTTGCTTACATCGTTCTGCTGTACACAAATGATTTCTTAAATGCCGTAAATGCTTGTTTGAGAGACAAGCCTCCAAATGACATTTCTTTAATACCCTCAGATTCTTACTCTCTCACTAATGCCTTTTAAAGGTATTCCCTCGATGACCTAAGCTCTTGTTCCTCAGTGTCTCCTAATTATACACATGATTCTGCCAAGTCTGTCAGTCGCTGTGACATCACAAGCGGTTTGAGAGGGAACATGCGAGTGAAACTTTTAATAAACTGCATCATAACAGGTGATTTAAAAAAAGGATATTTTTTCCAACAAACGCAAGACGGTTGAAAGGGCAGACAAACAGACTTTAATGGTGACCACTGCATGACCTTGCTGGGCCAGGGATAAAATAACCAACAAAACACCTGACAGTTTGTAAGGGGTCTGTGCTGTGGACTCCACACCAGGCTACAAAGTTGACAAGCACCCTGCATAAATAGACTTTGTAGAAGGACACCTGGCTGCGAAGATGACACGCACAACCTCAGGTAGTAGAATAAATGTAGTCAACTGCGGCCGCTCAATCTCCCCACATGGAGGTGTAAACTGCGTAAGTGCAGGTGTAAAACCCTGGTGTGCTGCTGCACTTAAGATCCTCCTGAAGCAGTAGCCTGCTTGAAGGACAGATGCTCAAGCCTAAAAAGTTCCGGACTCCACACTTTCCTAGCCCAATCTTGAGCTGCAAGGCTGATTTGGGTCCGGTTGCTCCGGACCTTTTTGAGAACTCGGGGTAGCAGAGGAGTCTCTCACATCACTCTAGCCTGAACTGGTCTCCTAGAGAGAACATTTGTGGGAAGCCAAAATGTGCAGAACTTTGGACACTGCATTCTTTACAGTGGCTAAAAGATCCAGCCAGAGCTCTACACAGTGTCATAAGATGTCCTATGTAACCGTCATTTGTGATCCACCCGTAATCGCTGGCTAAACTCATCTACCCTGACATTTAAAGAATCCACGAGGTGGTTCAAATCAGGGAAATGCCCAGGTGCTCCAGGCAACACCTGAGGTGCAGCACCTCTTTGCACAGGGCCCAGGACTTCATTCCACCCTGCTTGTTGCAGTACCACATGGTGGAGGTGTTGCCTATTGGGACCTGCACTGGCACTTCCCTTGATGGATGGCAGGAAGGCCTTCAGTGGAAGGTGAATGGCCAGCAGCTGCTGAAACAGATGTATGTGAAGTCAGGTTTCCACCGGAGACTAGAGGCCACTGATCTACACCACTCCCAGATGGCCTCAACAACCCAGCAGTGACGCATCCAATACCACCTTCAGTTCTAGGTGGAAAGGGAGAGGGAACTGCAACTGGTCAAGCAGCCAATACTGATGATCTTGTGCAGTCTCCTCTGAAACCTGGACGACTTTCGACAGGTTTCCTTAGGGATGGACTGACAGACTTCAGACACCATTGCAGAGCCCGCCTGCGCCACCTGGTGAAGCGGACAAGCAGGATGCATGAGACCAGCAGACCAAGAAGCCTCATTGCCACTCTCATTGAGATCCAGGACCGAGGCTGAAACACTGGGGTCATCACACAAATGTCTAATATTTGTTTTAAGCAAGGAAAGGCGTAGTACTACCCTGTGTCCAGAAGAGCTCTAATAAAAGGAAGCTTCTGTGAAGGGGTCAGGTGTGACTTCGGCTCATTGATCGAGAACCTCAAAGACGTGAAAATGCTCACTATCATCTGGAGGTGAACTATGACTGACTGTGGCAAGCCCGCCTTCAATATCCAGCCATCAAGGTAGGGGAGAACTGGTGTCCCCAACCTCTGAAGATTGATGGCGACCACAACCATCACTTTCATGAGCACTGAAGGGCAATGGTAAGACCGAAGGGGAGCTGGGCAAACTGAAAATGTTCCTGGTCTACCTTGAACTGGTAGTAACCTCTGTGGGACTGCAGGACAAGCACATGAAAGAACACATCCTGCAAGTCCAAGGCAATCATCCACTCACATGGATCCAGGGCAGACAGAACTTGGGCCAGTGTGAGCCTTCTGAATTTGTCTATCCACAAGAAAGCCTTTAGAGATTAGAGATCTAAAGGAAAAGGAAAATCTTTTTCCGCCACAAGGAAATAGGAGCCGTAACAACCTATCTCCACTTCCAAGGCTGGCACCCTCTCAGTGACCCGTTTGGTAAGATCTAGAGGTGCTCCTCTGAAAGCCACTTTGATGTATGAGGAAAGTGTGGTGGGTCGTAGAGAAACGCAAGGGCATAACCTTGCTGCACGATTTGGAGGACCCAGCACTTGTGACCCATTGTGGCCCTCAAGCTCCTCGAGCAGTGATAGGGAGCGCAATCGATTGCCAAATTGACACCCTCAGGACTTCTCTTTAGTCAGAGAGTGGAGAAAAGGGGTCGAATCTCTCTTCGACTTCTTATGATTCTTCTTTGATTTTGACTTTAATTTACCAGATAACAGTGGCATGGTTTAAACTCTGCAGAGGGGACATTGTTTCCTTGCACACTGGAATAGATCATTTTGGAAGGATTCATAATGAGGCGAAAAAGGGAGCAGAGCTCTGGATCCACGTTCAAAGGTGCAGAAAGAAAGGAACTGATATCAATGCACTGGAGTGGCACTTATATGCAGGGCCACTAGAATTATGCTGCAGGAGCAAGCCAAATTATGGTGCAGCATTGGGCAAATTATGTGGCGTGATGCTGCACATTTTGTGACAGTATTACTTCATTATTTTATTATATGTATTCTCGTTAACACTGTCTGGGGATTAGCTGCACCTTATTACTACCAGTTTAACACCCAAATATAGTAATATGCAACAGAAAGGTGACCATTCCACCTTTGCAAAGGGCCTTCCACTCTGCGACATCATGTGTTGCTGCGTTTTTAGTAACTTTTGAACCATTTGAGCTAGAAGCAATTTGTTTTGTTAAAATTTGCAGATTATGCAGCAGATGACTGATTATGTGGAAAATGTGGCAGATCTACAATTATGTAAAAAACGCAGCGGCCACACAATTACATAATTCTAGTGGCCTACTTTTATGTGTCTCCACTCCATCACTTCCATGGTGGAACAAGGTCAACATGGTGCCACATTGCGCCACCTTGTGGGATGTGTGAGCACTGCTATGAAAATGTCTGGATCGAGTCTGGTGCTTGGGGAATATTCTAATGGAGAGGAATCCAAAGTTAGAAGTATCAATCAGAAGTATATGTGTGCGGACAACAGAAAAATGCAATACATGGTGTTTTTAGTAAGTCTGACTAGAAGGACTGATCTTGCACAGAAGGTGACAGATCGAACACTGCAGAAAAGGTTTTTCCGCAAGACACCTGCTTCAGCTCCCTACAATCTGCACTGTTTTCAGTAGTTGCTAACATAAGCGATCAAAGTAATGACTGATACTGCCTGAGAATTTCCAGGTCTGTCTTCTAGTTGTTGCCAATGATTTGTATATTAGCTTTAAAAAGCAGATAATCTTTGGTGAGGCAGCTAAAGTTATCTGCAAATGTTAAGCTTCCTCAGTCATGGGCAAGGTTTGAGCTGTTTTTCCAGCCCATAATTCTTATACTGTGCTTTAACAATCAGAAATATTTAAGTTAACACAGTATGAAGATTATCGATACCCCTTAAGTGAGGAGTTTGGCCTGGCTAAAAAAAAATGCAAAAAGACAAACAACACTATCTTTACCGGGCATGTTTGGGTACAGGAAGAGTGCATGACCCGCACCAACAGAAGACAACTAGGCTTAGCATCAACACATTCCATAGTGTAAGGCTCTGACCCCCTGCAGGTACACTGGAGTCTACAAGTAAACATGGCATACAGTTTAAAGTGCCATTACCAAGCATAGCAGGTTTGGATGTGAACACCTAGGATGAGACGAGAAGACGCCCAGGCACTTCAAATCAACTCGGATTTTGATTTTCAAAAGCATGGCAATTTCCAAAAATAGACCATACTAGAACAATAAAGGACATCTTGTTCCATAGAAGGAAAACCAAAATTCCATCCTGGCCTCAAATATTACAGACAGAAGTGATCCCAGGCCTGGCGCCTGCCACATGTGGTATTTATAGCAGTATTTTAGTAATGGCAACAGCGCCATCTTGAAAGACTGGCCTTGGCTGATCCAATCTGCAGGGTGCCTATAAATAGTGCCCCAAACCCCTCTCCCTCTCTGACCTCAGAAGGTAGCAATTTTAGAAGAAGTGTCCCTGTAGTTTTACAACTGCTAACATAGGATAGCTTTTAAAAATATGTTTTATTGATTTTTAAATGTTCAAAGATGAAAAAATTGACAATGCATATAACACTGCTAATAGTCATGTGGAACATTTGAAATACAGAAAATGCTCTGCTATAAGGGCCATAAAAATAGAGCAATGACAAAGTTAGGCCGTAAGGGAGGAGGTAAGAAGGGGAAATAATTGGTACAAGCAGATTAAGCAGAATATTATCAAAATAAGAAGGTGCATATGTAGAGGTCAGACCCAGTAGTGGTTACTAATCATTGTGCAGGAGTGTCATTTGAATGCCGCTCAATAATCATGATAGGAAAATTGGTATAAATGAAGCCCCCAAAATGGTTAAAGTTGTGTTGGTCCTGCCATAATAATCTTATCTACGTAGAATAGGGGATGTATGATCAAAATAGAAGATTCTAAATCGGGGAGGTCTAGTCAAATCCCTGGTTCTCTGTAGCGGCAGCATCATCATGTCTGTAGTAGACTAAACATAGTAAGTCTTGCTGCTCAGCCAGAGTGGAATGAGTGGAATGTTGGTGAGTGGTTAGAATGGAGTGTTTGAATGTCTGAGCGTGAGGATCAGTTGTGAACGGGCTGAGCAGCAAGTGGGCTGCTCCTGGTGGGGTCTCACCTGAATACTTACCATCTGACTTAATAAAGAGATCTACACTCTCTACACCTCGTCTTCTTCCAATTCATCATAGAAATCCTCTTATTACATTTGGCGACGAGGATGTGTAGAATCTACAATCTGTTTCTGAAACGTTGGACTTATTTTAAAGTTCAACTGGGTGTAATTTTCACCTGTCTTAATTTTTATAATACAGTCTTTCCTTATATTATTACTGTCAGTAGCAATGTTAACAATTTTCAGACTAGCTATGTATTTTCTTTTATGAATTATTACTTATCTTTTTCCTCCTTATGCGATGTTAACAAATTTCCCCTTGGTTGATTCATATTTTTATTGTACTTGCATAATTCTTTTTGTTTCTGTTAAAAGGGGGAAGGTGATGTAGTAGACTAAGCATAGTAAGTCTTGCTGCTCAGCCAGAGTGGAATGAGTGGAATGTTGGTGAGTGGTTAGAATGGAGTGTTTGAATGTCTGAGCGTGAGGATCAGTTGTGAACGGGCTGAGCAGCAAGTGGGCTGCTCCTGGTGGGGTCTCACCTGAATACTTACCATCTGACTTAATAAAGAGATCTACACTCTCTACACCTCGTCTTCTTCCAATTCATCATAGAAATCCTCTTAATACATTGTCCCATTGTGTCAGAAAGGCATGTCAGTTCTGTCGCCTCTGCTGGGAAACACTAGCATTCCCTTCAACTTCCATCATCTCACATAGTTCTCTGTTCCAGATTTTACTTGATGGGGGTGTTGAGATATCCAATTTTACACAATTAGGCGCTTTCCCAGTATGTGGACCTGGTTAATTATGAAAGTTTGGTATTTGAACTTAATAGTGTTGATATTCCTGCCATGGCATGCTGAAGGGTGTGAGTACAGCAGTGATAGGTAGACATGGGATAAAGGAAATGAAATCCAGTAATTACAATTTTGCCAACTAGCAAAGTAGTGCCTAGGGTATTGAAATGACTTTACATAACAGCAGTGTTTACCACCATGGTTGCTGGAGTCATTCATCTGCTGTGCTGGACCATAATAGAAATGGGTGTGGTCATGACGAGCTGAGCTCGTCATGAGCACCGAAGGGGTTAAGAGGCTGAGGGGAAGCTTGGCTTGCTGACCTTCCCAGGAGCTCTGGTAAGGCAGGTACCAGTCTCGGGCGAGTCCGTCAAATTTTTTGATGCCCCAAGTTGCATCAAAGCCTGAGTTGGGTTCTTGGGGCCTAGTCAATTCTTAAATGGGATGTGGGCTGATGGTCCCAGAGGCGGTTGATTGAGTTGTTAAGAGCCTCACTGTCAGGGCTTCCTTGAAGGGTTGCAGGCAGCATAGTTTGATCAGGTTGGGATCTAAGGCATTCCCAAAACGTGGGCCCAGCAGGTTAATGTACTGGTCACCGGGTTTCCTGCGGTGGAACTTGAACTGGGAGAGCTGCCGGAGTAGAAGATTTAGCTGGTAAAGGGGAGAGGCCCACAGTTACAACTTAAATTCAGACTTTTCCCACTTAAAACTTTGTAGACGATGCAGAGCATTTTGAGAAAGGGTCTCTGATCCCTTTGGAGCTAATGGCTCTCTTCTAGGGGGTGAGGCTAAGTTAAGTCTTTATTGGCGGAAAGGGCTGTGTGTGAGGTATTTTCTGAACTTGACCTGATGTTCTACCAGGTGATTGGGGAGGAAGAGAGGAGGAAAGAGTTGCAAAACTGAGACACCACATTTGGACTGTTTTTCAAAACCAAGCTGATGGCAGCTCTCCGAAGAGCCTCCAATCCTCACCACTGTCCAGCCTAGAGGCGTCCAGACCAGGGCATTCGATACATACACCTGCAATCCTAGGAGGATATTCCTGGATAGAGTTCGCTTTCCTGTTTGCATCTGTATCTGCGCCTCAAAAGCACACAATGAATGCAGTTATGTCTGATCAGACCGAACAAGCACAGGACACAAACAGAGCAATGCATACAACACGTCTGTACACACCGCGTAAATGGAAACTGCAGTTTTTACATTCGGTCTTTGTGTATTCTGCTACAATGATCACAATTTACACACACTGCTTAATTATCAGCCTGTGCTGCAGGCTACAATCATCCGAACAAAAGTCAAAAGTGTTTATAGCGGCTCTGTTTGCTTTGCTATAATATGTATATGATATAAACAGTGCACTATGTAAAGCCCGAGTTTCGCTACACTAAGCTCACAATCCAAATAGTGCCGCGTTTAGCGACAATCGGTGTAATTGTCTGTGCTAAGCACGTGACGTGACAGTGCATTATTTAGAGTCTCAGTTTCTGGCTGACTCGGCATGTGACACCAATAACATCAGGACATAAATATCAGTCTGGCCTAAGTCTGTCTCCAGTGAGCACCCAGTGCAAACAGCGCAGGGATCATCAACGCGCCCAGCTGACTAAGCAAGCCACACACAGATAAGTATTTACATTGTGTTTGGGTGCCTTTACCCTAAACTCATGGAATAGCACACTTTTTCGTTCCAAATAACTTAGTGCACGACTGAAATATTAGAGAATACGATATTTCAATACAATCCTGAAAAACAGAAGTGAAACAGGAGTAATAATTGCAAAAAAATTGCTAAAATGCATTAAAAGCCTTTTTTTTCTTTTTTTAAAACCATTATGAAACAACAAAATATCTGAAAGTAAGCACAATAGTTCTAAACAGCAGTAATTGAAGATCATCCAAAGCCATAGGAGTGAGTATAGTCCAAAACATTCACAACAAGAATCTGAATGCACAGAGGGATATAAGAAATAAATGGTGTGTTCAAGGAGGCTTGGAGTTTTCTGAAAATGAACCATCCGTAATTGGTTTTTGATTGATGCTATTGTCTAAAAAAACTCGTAAGAACTAACCAAAATAATTACGTTTTACAATTAGATGAGATATAAGCTCTGTCCAACCTATGATGAGAACCGACAGTGTACCCCCAAGTTTTATGTGAAATGGTGGAGGAACATTTCCAATTAAGCATTACCTGTTGAAACGCTACAGCAATCAATAAATCTCACAATTTATCGTATAGTACCGTTTTTACAGTCTGCATTTCAGGTTGTACTAAGCACACAATACAAACAGTGCTGTGTCAACAGTCTGACCGCCTTCGCATATGATACAATAAGTGTGAACAAAACACATGAGGTAAAGTCAGACCTATTGGTTTTGTCAATGTTTGATACACTGGACCTTGTGGTCCCGTCTCTTCGCAGAGGCAAGAGTTTGTATATAACTGTCTTCAACAAGGTTTCTTAGCCAAGACTTGTTTTCTGTCGGGGCAGCTGCCTCTTAGTCCCGTTTCTTTTTGCAACCATATATTCTGACATTTGTCAGGACAAGTCTCTGCATGATCTACATTTATGTGAAAGTGGTTTTGCATAAGGGAAGAGAGATTCTAGAATGAGGTCAACTAGACTGAATTATGATAGCAGGGCTTTCTAGCAATTGCAAGAGGTGGCCGATGCAGATGATCGTGCATAAACACTGTATCGCAGTGCTGAGCGCCAAGGAGGTGTTATTTCTCACTCATGCTCAAGAGCTGTACCAGCCTATGTCGCTTTCATGTACTATGCACATAAAGGCTCAAACGAGTCCAAGATATATATTACTTACTGACGGTTGCCAGTAGGTAGTTATAGTTAGGCCCAGATTTCTATCAAAAAGCTGATACTGATTTGCCAATAACTTTGGCGTCGTTTGACGAATCTTCCCGAAATTTTCAAAACTAATTTTACGCTCACTTCAGCTCGGTTACAGTCAGAACTGCTTAACGGAATTGCACCAAATTTGGCAAAAAGGTAGTTCTTGGTCCAGAAAGCACTCTTTTTGTTAAATTGTGTAAATCCGTTCAGTAGTTCCTCAGTAATTTAAAGATTTCTTGGATACACAACTGTGGCCACGGTGAAGCCACAAACCCTCCCAATCTCGTGCCTTATATCGGATTGGCTGCCAACACTTCAAACCAGGAAGTGCTGGCAGCCAACTTGTAAATCGGTTTAAGTTTAAAAAAAAAGGGGGGCAGGGTAGAAACGTCCTGACCCTCTAGGCCTACCCCCTCTGGGCCAAAAAATAGCATTAAAAAAAAATTGGCGGGATTCAAGGAGGATCCAAGAACGTGTCCAAAATTTTAAACAAGCATAAGCATTTTCAATGCAACAGGTCTCGCTTTTGCAGGCGTTTGTTTATTTATGTGTTTTAAACCAAACACATATATAAAAGGCATTGTTATTTTTTATGCCAATAGCTCAAACTCTTGCAAATGCGAGAGCATTTTAATGTTGGCCACGCCCACTCATTTAGACACTGGTCACGGTATTCAGGTTACAGTGAACAGTGTCTAAACAAAGGGGCACGGACAATATTAAAGTGATAGTGCATATATTGCATTTTCACACAAAGTAAAAATTCATTAATTAACAAATGTTGCGCGCAGCAGCTGAAGTGAAAGTGGCTTGCGCTATTAATTCAATAAATAAATAAGGGAGCCTGTTAATGTGAAAGCGGCCGCCTGCAAAATAATTATTTAAATAAGCGTGGCCGCTAAACTAAAACCGTACCACTCCGTAAATTAAATAAGTGAATAAGTGCAGCCGCTATAGTTAAAGCAGACCGCGTAGTAATTTAAATAAATACAGTAGAAGGTGTGCTGCGATGTGTGTGGAATAAGGGAAGAGCTTCAAGGAAATTAGTGCTCACCAACTTATAAAGCAGAGCATGTAACAAAACCAGTAAAAGGTCCAGTACATATGGGCGGTAACTAAAGGAGACAAGAAGGTACTAAGGAGGGGCTAACAAGCTAATAATGAATGGAAAGCCAGAGTTCACGAAGGACAATGGCATAAGCCAATACAAAATATGGGCAGAGAGTGGGCGGGGCTTATAGTGCATACCCTAATACAGCATGCCTCGCAGAGCATGCGCGCTGCCAGAGACTCGACCTGAAAAACAAGGCGTGGGCTCCCGTGCTTCGTTTACTTTAGGTCCCCAGGTGGGCCAGGTCCTGGGGACAATAAAAAATAAAAAAGCATGGACCCCGCACGGAACCCCGCAGCCCCGGGGATCACCACTTCCCCGGGGCTAATTGTTTGAAGTGCGGGTGAGCCACATGGCCCCCCTACTGCCCTAGGGAGCATCACCTCCCTGGGGCTATTTTCAATGGGGGAGGGGGCAGTGTGGCCCCCTCTTGCAGCCGTAAATGGCCCTGGGGACCGCCACTGTCCCAGGACCAGCTAACACCCGGGACTTAGCAGTTTTCTATGGAATGGCTTTGAAAAAGCTTGAGCATTTTGCTCTCACCTGTTCAAAGCAGAGCACACTTTGCTTTTTACACCCAGGGAGCTGCATTTTAGCAGCTCCCTCGGTGTAAAAAGCAATGCCAGCTTCCGCAGGAGGAGGGAGCCAGCCCGGACCGCGGGGGGCTTCAGGCTCCACCGCGGTCCCCAGCACAAGGCCATGCCCCGGGGGGTTGGGTCCCCGGGCCGAAATTGGCCTGAGGAGGAGGAGGGGCCAAATGCCACCCTGCCCTTTGTAATATAAAAATAAATAAAGGCCTAGCCCTGGGGGATAGGGGCCCCGGGCCAAAATCCTGTTTCATTTAATAAAAAGCCATAAGAATGGCTCAGGCCATGGGGGCAGAGGGAAGGGGGCCACACAGTCCCCCTTTCTAAAATAAAAATTAATGAAAATCCAAAGCTGGCAACTCACCAGAAGCATCACCCCCTTTCTCCACTACTCTGCAAACGCTCCTCCTGGCAGATTCTTAGTTGGGGGATGAAGTCCCCTTGTTGCGGAGGGTCCTTAGGTGCCAATTAGCCCCCCTGGTACCTCCTGTAAGTCCCACATAGTGTGATTGCTGAGAGGTGGTCGCAAGCTGCGCCCCTTTCTCCACTACTCTGCAAAACCCGCCTTTTGTGCGCACTGCTGGTGAGGGATGAGGTCCCCTTGCCTCCTGAGGGCATCAGAACTAAAGTGGACTTCATTCCCCAAGCAGTAGTGTGCCAGGCGGCGCATTATAAGAGTGGTGGAAAAAGGGGGCATGGCCTCTCTCCACTACGCAGTAATCTAGCTGTGTAGGGCTTACTAGAGGTAACAGGAGGGCTAGTTGGCTCCCAAGAGCTAAGGGAACTTCATCCCCCAAATAGTAGTGCGCCAGGAGGCACGTTTGCAGAGTGGAGGAGAAAGAGGGCGTGGCCACCGAAAACCTCTCAGCAAACCCACTGTGTGGGGCTTACTGGAGGTAACAGGAGGAATAGTTGGCCCCCAAAGACACTCAATATCCAAGGGAAATTAATCCCCTTACTAGTAGTGCGTCAGAAGGTGCGTTTGCAGAGTGGTGGAGAAAGGGGGCGTGGCCTGCTATAAGATCTCAGCAATGCTGCTGTTTGGGACTTACTGGAGTTAATAGGAGGGGTAATTGGCCCCCAAGGACGTCCTCTGGGGCCCAACTACCCCTCCGGTTACCTCCAGTAAGTCTCCCATTGCAGGATTGCTGAGAAGCTGTCAGAGGCCAGAACCCCTCTCTCCACCACTCTGCAAACGTGCCTCCCGGTGCACTACTAGTTGGGAGATAAGTTCCCCTTGGCTCCAAAGAGAAATAGGGGGCCCAAGAAGTCCTCCTGGTGCCTCCTGTAAGTCCTACACAGCAGAATTCCTGAGAGCTGGTCGGAGGCCTAGCCCCCTTTCTCCACCACTCTGCAAACATGAATGCTAGTTAAAAAAATCATAGCAATTCACTGAAAAAAAACAAAGGTTACAGAGACATTATAGTTAACAAATAGAATTAAAACAAGCATTAGCAAAGCCAAACGTTGTCGCCTTCTTAACCTATTTTCTTTGTCAGTATACTTTTTGCAGATGAGATGCAGCTTCAGCAAAAAAAAGAAAACAAAATGGTAATGACTGGATCGATGAAACGGAGGAGGTAATTTCAAGTTTCATCGAAAGCTCGGAGGGGAACTAGTTTTGATTCTGAGTAATATCTATTTGTGAATGGGATTCCCTGTAAGGGGCTGGTTGAAGCGCTGCTATACCTCAGAACTGAGGTCAAAGAGAAACGGATTAAAAATTCAATAACTGCACCCAAGATGACAAAAAACACACGTGCCTTCCCCTTCCCCTTTTCCATCTACCCATCTCACACACACACACACACACACTAACACACACACACTCCAGTCACTAATTCAGAGTCAGGGTTTAGTTCTGGTTCCGAAACATCACTGATTCACTTTTAAATGTTTTACTTTTGAAGGGAAGGTCTTTTAGTTGCATCCTGCTATGGACCCCTCAATTCAACCAGGGGAGTTTTCCCATCACACCCAATAGCGGTTAACGCTTCACAAGCAAAAACTAAGTGTTGACCATTTCTATTGTCTGTGTACTGGTAGAGAACTGTCTGGCATATGTTTGTGGGGCCTTGGGGTCCACAGGGAGCTGTAAGAAATGGGTGGGTTCACTGGTGTCTCGTGCTGGAAAATAGGGGTTCCGTGAACACTTGTGGTAGTTTGCAAGAGCTTCCGACCTCAAAATTTAGCACTCCTGTTTACGTCTGTGGCTCAAATTCATGTGAGTTTATGAAAATCACTTAATCTCTTGGTCTATGACTGAAAAAAAAGAATCTGTGATAAAAAATGTTTTAAAAATATGACCTTGTGTGATGTAACTGGTGGTAATGTAACGCGATTAAATACCCTTGGATCGAGTTCGTGCTATATGAAACTGCAAAAAAAATGTATTTGATGGAGGTCAGGAAACCAAACCTCCTGGCATTTCTGTGTTTCGCAAAAAGAATGAGTGGTTCCTTAATCACCGAAGGAGTAGGGCACCAAATAGACCTCAGTCAAAAGAAAATCCCCTTTGGATAACTTCAATTCACCAAACTATGTGCATTCAAACATAAAAACATATCACCAGAATATAACACCACCACCATCAAGGACAAGCGTTCGAAAAATACAAATATTTTATTAAAAATCACAACCACATGTGGTCACACATTGAATATATTTTCGATAAAAAATTTAAAAAACAATAAACAAAATATACGACAATTAATACAGATTAAAATCAATACATTACTGGGAGAACCTGTAAGAAAATGTGTTCTTATCATGTAGAAAGGCAAATACAGCAGACCAAAATCATTTGTCAGACATTACATTTTTTGTGTACAAACATTGACGACAAATGTCACCACAGTCTATAGTATGCCTTTTACCAAAAAAAGCATCAATGCATTTCGGTGGGTATATCTGCTTAGACACCACCTTTTTCAGGACAAGAGCTGATATCTCCCAGATCACAAAATGGATCTGCTTTTAGTCCATGGTATTAGATCAATGTGGATAGTAGGAATATCTTTACGCACACGTTATCGGAGATACAACAATCTCCCTCTTAGCGGCCGCATGCGGAAAAAAAAATGACAAAAAACTTACCAGGCGAGCACGATGTCCTCCACTCTAGACCTCCACCGGAACTGGAAGCTGGAGCCTGGAACTCCCTTGACCAATCAGACCGCTGCTCTCATGCTGTGAGAGCAGCACCCTGAATGGAGAGAGCGGCCTCACTCGCGCTCCCCAGTGCCCTGGAGGCCTGCACTTACTCTAATCCAGCTGTCTTAAGACAGTTGGGTTAGAGTTGTTTAAAGTGTACATGTGTGGATGGCCATCTCACCAGCTAAAAAGACATATGCACTTTAAACAAAAGTGCGTAGTAAGCCCACCCTCCTTTCTGCTGCTGTCACTCAGCAGCGACCCTGCCCGTCATGGCATTTGGCTCGGGAGGGGGATGAAAAATAAAATGGTAAAGAAAAATAAAAAGGAAATATATTACCTTACCATTTTTTTTTCATAGGGTTTTGGGAGAATTATAAGTGGGGCGAAACTCCTCCTATCCAACGGAGGAGCCGCCCTTGGAATAAACACTTGTCTCCTGAAAACAACACAGCACAGGCGTGTCCTCCCTCTAACCTTCCAGGAAAATACAAGCATGCAGGTGATGCACGCGTCTTCCGTCACCCTCTACGGGAAACAACCCATCATTCGCATATTAATGTTTTTGGCTCCTAGAGTTCATTTTCAGGAAATATGCCCGTGAATAGCGATGCTTTCCTGCATGGCGATGTAAAGGAGGTTGTGTTTAAAGTTTAAAGAAGCCTTGTGGATCAAAGGACTTCCGAGGTGTGTGGCCCGAGGCTTTTAAGGTCCTTGGACTAACTCCTGCCGACCCAGACCTTTATATCCCCGCACACTTTCAAAACAAGGAACGGGAAAGTTCATATGTCTGGAGACTAAGACAGTTTGTCCATTTCCCACTCTTAGCTTTACAGGCACACTCTGCACAGACAGGTGTGCCACCGTTAAAATGGGGAAACAACCTTTACAACGCAACTTTTACAACGCACTACCATTACAACTAAACTTTTACAACGCAACATCCATTGCATCGCATGCCATTACATCGCATGCCATTACAACGCATAACATTACAACGCATGACACTACAACGCATACCACTACATCGCATGTCATTACAACGCATACCATTACAACGCATAACATTACAACGCACAGTAGCTTTACACTATCCAACACTTACCCTACTGTTGCACCCCCTGGAGTAAGAATAGTAATTTTTACCCCTACACTATCCAACACTTACCCTACTGTTGCACCCCCCTGGAGTTAGAATAGTACATTTTACCCCTACACTATCCAATACTTACCATGCATGCAATGTAATGTTATGCGTTGTAATGGTATGCGTTGTAAAGGTAGTATGCATTGTAATGTAATGCGTGGTAAAGGTAGTTTTTAAAAATTCGTTGTAATGGAATGCGTTGTAATGGATGTTGCGTTGTAAAAAATGTGTTGTAAAGGTATGCATTGTAAAAGTATGCATTGTAACGCCATACATTCGTTAAATTGCATCACCTTTTTATGATAAAAGCCTTAATAATAATACCCTGGTTGAGTGGATCTTTGGATGCGCCCTTCTGGAGATACCAGTGGACTTTATAAACGTAGCACTACCGACTTCAGGGTGAGATGTCTAAAAACAAATATATATACGTCCCCGTTAACCTATAACAAAACTCTGCATGGCGGCCATCTTGACCAGATCACTTTTATATTATGCAAATGATTTGTCCCAGGCTGCCTAATTCGCTTTGTAAACTTTAGAAGGAGTGAACTCACTCACTGCAAAGAAAGGGTAGAGTATTAATTCAAAGCAACTCTTCAATCAGGCTGACATGTGGTTTATGGGCAGGCCCCATGGTACAGAATACATGCATATTATGAAGCCTATAGCAGCATGTGACAATAAGTAGCCTTTTATGGCCCCAGGAGGCCAAGCAATAGGAAGCAGGTCCAGGAGAAGTATCCTGCAGACCACTGTACATCAAAGAGTGCACCGGAGGCCAGGCGGCAGTGGAAGCTTGTCGGCGGGAGAGGGCTATGGAGGAGAACAGACATATGTATGGTCTTAATATTCAGAACTGTGCAGAGGGTCTTCCGACATGGAAGGGGTGATCCAATTTCACTGAAGAATTTTGTACTGTGCGAGTGTTTTGGAGTGCCACTGCAGGAAACTGGGCATGTTTAAGCTTCAAAATGAGCTTCCCAAAAGGAGTGAAAAAATGATAAAGAAAACAAGACTGTGTGTGTGTGTGTGTGTGTGTGTGGTATTAAAACACAAGGGTGTGTGTGTGGTATTAAAACACAAAGCCGGGAATGTGGATTCAATTGTTATTGTGTTAACTTGTCCATCTCTGAACCATTGAGTGATAAAATGTCTTCTGTAGGTCTTGTAATATATAGATACAAACAAATGAGAAAAAAGTCTTGATTGCGGGTCCTCTTTGTCATAAGATCTCTTTGCCACAGGGTCTTCCACAGATTTAAGACACCCTCATCACAGTCGCTTCCTGATTGCGCTTAGTGTTGCTTCAAAAAGAAACAATTGCTTCTAAAATGCGAGACATACAAGCCTCTTCAACTGATGCATTGAATGGGATCCGACATTACACTTGCACTGGGACAGAGTTGACAACTTTGATAGATAAGGAAATTTTTGAAACTACTCTAGCTAGCCTATCAGGACAGACATGCATGGGTGATGGGCGCTGGCAAGGCAGACATATGGAGCCCGATTCACATACATGTTGCTTTGAGTGACTGTGACTTAAAGCAAGGATACCACAGGATAATCTTGAATTCCAGGAGTACCAAAAGGGTGAATCACGGCTAAATCTTTGTGAGCAAGGCCCATAGATTTTGAAATCTAAACTTCCTACCTCATCAAGGTGTTGGCCTGTCCACCAGTTCCCGTTCAGCCTAGGTCACAAAAAACGTCGCTAAAAATGATGGCAACTTCACGGCCAACTGCCACACAAAATAAGCCCCCAAGCTTCTTCTGCTCCCCCCCAGATCTTTATAGACACACTGTCAAAATGGATGTCAACACCTCTCTAAGTTGTAACAAGTATAACTGCATACTGTACTGAGACCAGTGGAATCCTTCCCCCTTGCTCAACATGGTCGTAGGTCCATATGCTCAGTCCTACTAATGTCACAGGTCCTACAAAAAGTCCCTATCTCTTTGTTAATGTGCCTCCTGTTTTTAACCAAGGCTGCTGATTTGATCGCTCCCAGTCCTGTCCTCTGGGGAATGAACTCCGTCCAAACAACGCAACACCCTAACCACTGCTGCCTGATCACTTTTAGGTTCTCCTTCATAGCCCTTATCCAGTCTAACCCCTTTTTCACAACCAAATCATTCTCACCAACTTGTAAAGCATCAACTCAATACACTTCCCTCGAGGAAACAGCTTGTTAAGGAAGAACCACAAATCTTTCCAACGCATACCTCTCTTGCCAAACCAATACACCTAAAAAAAAGTAGAGTTGGCCCCACGTTCGCTCTATTACTCCGCTGTCCTCACCACCCATGTACAAATGAGTGGCCCACAATCCAAATGGATAAAACCTGCAACCTAAGGGCCGAACCAGAAAACACAGCAAATGCAAGTGAGGGCATGGAAATGGCTCCGTAATACCACGTCTCGGGTCCCACTGTCTTCTCAGGTGTCAATGGTACCCCTATAAATCCCCCATGAGTTCCTCAAAACTCACCAGCAGCCACTGTCAGTCAGTGGAACTGGGTTACCCACACAGAAGAAATCATCCACATAGTGTGTCACAAGTGACCCATGCACCAAGATAAAAGCCAATGTAAGAACATTACTAACATGCTCAGATGGGGGCACAGGAGCTAGAGCACCACATAGCCAGTGCCTAGATGACATACTATTTTTAAACTGTATGCCCAATGGCTGAAAGTCCTCTGAGAGTACCGGTGGATATTAGAAAGCCAACCTGGTGTCACTCCTTACCATAAACACACCTTTTTCCACCTGCTATACCAGGGAAAGTGCCACCTCCAATGAGGATTAAATCACTGACACTTGCCCTTTCGGGATAAAGTGATTCACCAAGGACCCCTCTGGCCTCGATAAATGTTGTATGAATCAGAACTGCCCTTTTTCCTTTTAATGTACACCCCAAGTGGAGACACAATCACATTCTGCATGAGCCACTCGCTAAATGGCCCAGACCCCCCCCCCCCAACATCTTGTCCAGCTTTTGCTGTATGCCAATTCTGTTGTAAGTTATGCCTCACATAGTACCGGTTCCTGTTGTTGCTGGGGGGGGGCCGAATCATGCCCTCCCAACTGGTCTTCAGATGCTGGACACTGTGTGCTGTGTCGCGCCAGGGGTTGTATCAAACCCTTTCGCTTGTTCCACCGACAAGGCCTTCTTGGACCTTCTTCTGTCAGTGATCTTTCAGTCCAATGACGCCATCCGCTGACCACACCGAACCCTCCCTTCTTGTCTCTTCGGGACACTGGCGCTGCACCGTTTCCCCCTCCTGATGAAGGGCACCTGGAGAAAAGGACATAGGCCTGGTGTGCTGGTCCTCGAGACTCGAGAATTCTGATGCAACCCCTATGCATGCATCCCTAACCAGCTGTTGCGCTCTACACTATGCTCTGACTGTTGCAGCTCACTCACCCAATGGTGCCTCCACAACACTAACTGCATGCCGGTTATCCACTTCGGATCCTTGCGCATCCGGCGTTCCCGCCCATGCCCCGGCCAAAACTGGAGTATACCCTCACAGCTTTTTTAGTCACCTACTCCACCTCCTGTGCGCTCTCCCAGCCCACAGACTCTTTTGCCTCACCTACGCTGCTTACCTGTTCGCCCTCATTCCATTCTGAGGAACTTGCAACACTGGCTGCCACTGGGCCCCACCGGGGAGGCCTACCCAGGCGCCACCCCAACCCCTAATCTGGACCCCACCAATCCGGTGCCAAAGCCTGGCCCCCTTTTTCCAGAGCCCCTGCCTGCCACCTGGCTTGTACTCCTTCTGGTTTTCCTCTCCAGCCAATCACTATGCCCCAATGAAATTGGCATCTGGCATGCCCCCCTCCCATACATTGCTCTTTAGCAGTCTACTTGGCTATGTTTCCTTCAGTCTACTTGGCTATGTTTCCTTCCTATATGTAGTCCCACTAGTACTTGGGGCCACATATAAGCCTGGTTCCCCACTGCACTCCCCAGGGCCTTGAACACATTCATGCCCTCATTTGGGGCTATACATCTGTGCACAACTACTTGTTAGGATCCGCCCTCCCCACCCCACCTTATGTGAATGAAAAGCTCTGCAGCACAGTGTGTACCGCGGCCTGCCTGTTTGCTCCCATGTGAGCCCCTCCCCCAAGCCACCACCCATCCTGTATAGACGGCTCCCCCGGCCGCTACCACAACCCGCGGGCCTCTACTATGTTCAGACCATAATAGTGACTTGTTAGACCTGGCATCTTTGGCATGTTTTTTTACCCTGTCTTTTTGCTTCTGACCTCCTATTTTTGTCTTTGTGCTGCATTTAGTGTTGCTGGTTTTACAGCTCTGGGCACTTTACCACTGCTGATCAGCGCATTGAGGTATGGCATATTGTGATGTAGTCTTCTTCCTGATTTTCATGGATGAATTATGTCACACGATTCATTGCCTTTATTATAAGGAATGACTTGAGAATTCAAGTAAAGCACAACTGCAAGAGATGTTCATAGCTATAGCAAAGCACTCGCCAGATTACTTTAAGATACATTTAGTTAAAAAAAAAATAATGAGCAATTAGGTGAAGTACAAAAGTAACCACACGCCTCAGAAACTCAGTTAATTCAAAGGTTGTTAAATGAGAACAACTGCCATAGACCCATGCCTTAGACCTACAAGACCAGACAAGGTGAGAACAGTACCACAGGCCACTGGATGAGCACTCCACACTCTATTGGAGGAAAAATAAATCAATGAACACAAGACTGACAGTTCATGTCATAGTGAACCAGAAACAAAACTACCAAATGCTGTGTTAGAAACCACAGTGAAGTGTATGAGAAACCTTAACCAAAACCCCCTGGCTGGTAGGCCATCAGGGGATGGAGGAACCAAAAGTGCAAACTCCTGTTCGACAGACCACAGTGTGGTGAAGGAGAAAACCAACCAAAATCCCCTGGCTGGTAGGCTATCAGGGGATGGAGGAACCAAAAGTGCAAACTCCTGTTCGACAGACCACAGTGTGGTGAAGTAGGAAACCAACCACAATCTCCTGGCTGACACCTCCATATCGTGTGGATGAAAACATAACGCAGCCTGGGCTACTCTACAAACCACTACACCACTGTGAAAATAAAGCCACTAACAAGGAGTTTCTTGGAAAGAGACCGGATGGGTGCAATTGAAGGAAAAATCCTGCCACAAATTCTACAGTGATGTTCAGAGTGTGAAGAAAGAAGGTACTACAAAAGCTACCCTCCTGACATAGCTGCAACTACAAAGCTTCAGCAGTGGAAAAGCACACCAACTTGAAGACTCCAGCGAGTGCAACGTGGCACCAAAAAACATAAAGACAATCACCAACAGATAGATGAATGAACCCTACAGAATGCACATCAAGCATGCTTAAGACACAGGTAGAGAGTGGTCTAGTGAGAATGAAACCAAGAGACAGATATAATCCTTTCTACACCACGCCCAAAAAAATATAAAATGTTTCAAGGCCGGGCTTCTGCGGGAAAAATGTAAAATGACCAGCATTAAACCCTGTTAAAAAAAAAATCTTTTTATATTTAGGGGAACTGATTTCTAAATGCTGCTCTTGGTTTGCACTCATCTCGCGAGGGCATACACATTCTGTCGAAGAACAGCAGTGCGAGCTTGGTCAATTTACTTCAAAAACTGCAAAAGGTATGATTTTATTGCCATCCTTGGAACAACTGTGTTTACTACCACTTTCTGGGAAAAACAGACAAAAGGAGAGTTTTTGCAACCGTGATTTACAACAGGATTCAATGATGGAACTCACTATATCGTCCATCTTTTCTGACCACATTCCCAGCTTTATGAGGGTGAGTATTTGTCCGGGAAACAGACAACAAAGGTCACCTAGTTGTCTATTAAAAGTCCCCCAGGGGGACTCAATATGGTGATTCACTCCGCCACCAATGGTATTGAAAAAGCACGCCATCCAAAACTTTGGAGGACGGGAATTTGTCTCATAAATGCTTAACTGTGACATGAGAAAATGAGTAATACGCCACTGCAATGCAATGTCTAAGGAATCTTAGTAGAAAATATGGGGATGTGGGTTTTGGATTTTCCGCTGGAGGACACTCCGTTCCAGTCCAGCTGTCCCATCCCGCTGCATCTACAGAATCAGGATCCTTCTCCTCAACATTCGGCTAAATTCACATTCTGGCTCTTTAGAAACATACCCATTCCATGTGCCATTAAGGCTCACGGTGCTTTTTCAAATCATTACTCTTATTTTCAATTGATTTATTAGTATGTATGGACAGCCTTGCTTAAGAAGGTTGGTATCCGAAATTCGAGACATTGCATCCTGAATCTATCTGAAGACAGGAACGAAAGCAGTCTGGAGAAAGCAAACTTTGATCAGTTTTCTTAAGGCTGAAACTCCAACGTATCTTTGTTGGGAGAGATTACCTGGCAAGATGGACTTCTGCTATCTGGGCGTGGTGTCAACATGTTGGCCATTTTTCCCTGGGCTGATTTTGGCACTCAGTCAAGCCCTGTTGGATGATCTTTCCTAAGAACCTGTGTGTTTGTTCACTTGATGTGCACAAGTATTTTACATCCTAACTGCAGGTGAACAGGAGCTCTGGAGGGCGAACCCTGATATGTTCTCCGAGTTTGCAGCCAACCAGTGATGTGCCTTTTCAAGATGACCTTTTCATATGGATTTTATTCACCTGGAATCTTTATAGCCTATTGTCCCAGTGGTATATATTGTATTTGTTCTAAACTAAAGTGCATCGCCAATTGTTAACCTATTGCGAGAGAAGGGGTAAAACGCCCAAAATAAAGCAAGCTGACCAAAAACAAAGTCCAGGACGTTTTGGGGAATGGAGAGAGATGTGCATGACCAGATGTGCCCTAACAAAACCAGAATGTAAAAGTCAACGCATTCCATTCTCAGAGGCGCTGAAAACGAGTACAGAGTAAAATGGCATTACCTGAATAAAGGTGCAATCAAATGCGTCTGGTTGCCCTCAAACAGTGGATAGCACTCCCAGTCATCATAAGAAGAAATACTTCAGTAATTTTGGTATGCTTTAAATTGGGGTGAAAACAAATATTCATATCAGAAAAACAATGCACGTACTTAAACGTCCCTTTCTAAGGCAAAGGCTAAGGCTAAAATTGCCGCCTAAGGGACGACCCATAGGAGATGCCAGGTTACCTTCACAACTATCAGCCCTCTACCACCCCTGTACTGGGGACAGGTGAGGTGGAAAAAATGCAACTTTGTTCAGGGAAGCAAAAATCCTTGCCCTTACACATAGTAGGAACACTTTTGCATCGCAGGCTCTGGCACTTAGCGCCGCTGAAACAAGACAAGTCTGTCCCATTTTTTGGGGGGACCGGGAGGGGGGGTTTGAGGGGTGTGGTTATAAAAAAGCGCGAACTTGACCCGAAGGTAACACGAGCACTAATTGCGTTACACAGAGCGAGCCGTTAATTTTGTTAGGTATAGGGAGATTAAGGGATTTGTCCAGAATCAGAGGATGTTGAACGTCCCTGCCGAGACTCGAACCCGGCTCCCCAGCTTCGAGGTCAACTGCTCTGGCTGTTAGGCCACATCCTCTTAACTGTAAATGTATTGTCGAAATCTGGGCAATTTGTGAAGTTATGGAATAAACTCTTTGTTCTTCCCCCTCTCACTTCCTTTGTCTCTCCCACCGTCCATCCCCTTCGTCTGCCCGCCCCACCCCTCACCCCATGGCATTTTAAGAAATCTCAGTCAAGAAAGGAACCAAAAGTCCGTCTTGAGCTCAAATAGTGCAAACCGAAGAAATGCACGCCTGGGAGGAGGGGGGGGCTGACCAATCTCACCCCAAAGTGTATGGGATATTGAGTGGTACAGCAGACTGGTCCAAAAGTGTGATTTTTTTCCCGGAAGGTGGGTGTGGGGGGGGGGGGGGGGCGGGGTTGAGATTGAAAGAGTTTATGCAGAATCATGTGATGAAAGGCAGTCGGTCTCTTTTGTCTGTCTCTGAATGTGAAGATTAAATTGGATACCATGTCGGTGATACCTTGGTAAGTCAGCAGGGAGCATGACTCCTCAGGAGCAAGTGCCCTCACACACCCAGATGGGTATTAGCTTTATCATTTGTCAAGCTCCACGTCGGGCCGCAGCCGCAATGCCCCGACGGGCACCCACAAGACGGCTCTTTACCGGAGATCTTTTCTTTGGGTCATATATGAAGCCTAGGTGTCGACCTAGAGGTAAAGATTGGGATAGTTTTTGTGTTCGTGTTAGTGAAAAATGGTGCAAATTTAAAATAGGTAAAGCAGTCTTTCAAAGGGAAGAGCGAGTCCACTTTCTTAAGTTAAAAATATGGTCGCTGTCATCAGAGATAATGGTCTACGATACCTGGTGGGTCAACATGTTTCATGCCCTAGACACTCACAAGGATCTGGTGGCAATTCGTTAGGACCTATATTTCCTAATCTGCATGACACAGTGGTTGGAATCTTGTGTGGAGAAGTAGAATAGGTGACCAACCAGAGATTACCTGTCTGGGTAATCAAAATACAGCGAAAAGTGAGATTAAAAACCGACCCAATTAAGGTGGTAGTTTGACTCCCTTGAGTCGCAGCAGAGCCGCACGCTAAATATGCGTGAGTCCATAGCTAAAAAGTGCAGGAGTCGGTGTGTGAGGGCACTTGCTCCTGAGGAGTTACGCTCCCCACTGACTCTCCAGGTAGAGCCAACCTGCTATCCAATTTTTCTCATTTATTTTCACTAGGAACTACTGACCCTTTTTCTTATATTCAATTTATTTAGGAGCTTGCATGCTGCACCTGTAAGCACTTCTAGTCCCTCTCTTGGATGTATTTCAAACAAATCCCAGTGCCTACACAGATTGAGAACGAGAGAGCCTGAATAGTATGGAGGAAATCAAAATTCTGGTGCGGACAAATCAATAAAGCATGGGCAGTTTGTTTGGTAACGCCCCAAACCTTGACCTAAACATATAATTATCAATTTGATTGTTGTAATGTAGGGTCAGTTTCCAACTACACGAGCAATCGGTAATTCTAGAGCCTTAGCTGAGTGCCACAAAAGCATTATAACTTTAAACATACATTTATTTGGCTCATGAAAAGTTTGTAAACTTACTAAGCAAACGTAATTCTTTTACAAAGGTGTCAATTTAACCTGCATTAAGGCCAACTACCCCTTAATACGTGGAAAGATTCAATTGATGCACAACAGAAACATAATTAAATGCTCTTTTCACATTTTCGTTTGTAAGACTACAAGTAAAGACTTTTTAGTAAAGCTAATGTTAGAGCTCAAAGTCAGAAGGTGGCAATCCCAGAGCATATTAACACACAGCCCGATCACAAGCCTCTGACATCCGTGTATGTAAAAACTGGACTGAAATACCAAAATACACTTTTAAAAAGTATCACAAATAAGACCATTTGACATAATAGCCCCCAACGAATGTTGACTTGATGAGTTCCAAATATATAGGATACCAGTGGATAGCTTCTTAAAGTATCATGTCCATTCTTTAGTGATATCACTGGCTCTGCTGGCGAGTGCATCGTTTTTGTAGGGCATTCTCCCAGCTCAGGGGAGATTAATGGGAGGTCAGCACTCATTGGTTGACACTGTACAAAATTCACAAACGTAGCTTATTGATGCTTCAAAAGTCTGAGGCATGCACACATCCCTTGTTATATTCTATCGCTAACAAGGTACATTAGTGAACGCATCTTGCAGGCCACACAGTATCTCACCTTGATGGATCTGACTTTGATGGAAGCAGGTGCCTTTGTTGCAACATGTCGAGGCAGCCGGTGTTGGTTGTCCAATTTTTGAGTAGGTGTAACAGCAGGAACCTTACTGCTCAGTAAGGTTGTCTTTTATCACAGCTTCTGGAGTGCAAGTTTATTGGCCCAGACACTGCACTGCTTCCTGTTTGGAATTGTTCAGGATGTGTTCGTGAGTCCTAAACAGAACACTTCAGGCGGGGTTTCATTCCCTAATGTCTATTTTGGTGCCCTTTTGTAACAAGTTCCATATTAAGAAAGACATCTGCAAGTCCACATACTCCAACAAAACACACATTACGAAGTACTGCCAGGATTCTTGTGTTTTTCCTATTGCCATGAGGTCACTTGGCCGGAGGCTAGACAGGTTCAAGCTGGACAGCCTCATCATTTAAATTCACCCCCTTCACTGCTTGCTTCCAAGAGGGAATCTTCTCTTAAAAACAGACATAACACTGAACAATCCGCTAGTATGGTCATTTTACTTCCCTTAGCATATAGGTGGGCACTATACCATTCCCGCCCCCTTAATGCTCATCGGGAACCAAAATGTGTTTGTCGAAGAGAAATGGACATTGAAGCAAAGAATGATGCAATCAAGTGTTCCATGCAGTTGGGGCGTTAAGTCTTCTGCATGTCTCTGGAGAGCGTGCTTCCCCTACTTTATGCTGATCTCCAGGCAAGTCACTTAAAAATTGCTGTATGTTTTCTAAATTCCTACCTCAGTGAGCGAGACAATCAGCCGTGTACACTTAGGGTCTCCCTGTTTACATGGATTGAGACCCGAAAGCTTGGCTCTGAGGTCGAGGGGGCATGCACAGTGCACTCCTATTTCACAAAAAATGGCTACTGCCCTCTCTATCCAGGTTATGGTAGACAGACAGAGGTGGCAGCAATACATCTATAGCCAGGGATACCTGTATCACTGTACCCTAGGAGGGATGGGCTACTAGCCACCCTCCTGGTCAAATCTGTGGAGTCTCCCTTGTCTGTGGTTCTGCTGGCTTTGTCTACCTGGGATGTGTGTTTGAGAGCCAGATGGTTCACTAGGTGAGGATATCGAGTGGAGTCATTGTGTTTGATGTGAACCAAGCTGTTCTTCTGGACATTCCAGTTACCCTGTGTCCCTCCCTATTCCTTGGAGAACCCTGGTGGGCTGGCGGTAAACACTCACTCCTATCTGAGTTTAGCTGCACTAACTCTGCTAGGAAGGAACCCTTCTCCCTTTTATGTTGTGTGAGGGCCGGGACTCCTGGTCTGGAGTTATTTAAAATGATTCTCTGGAGAATAGCCCAGGCTGGTACCAGGGCCTGTGAGTGAAGACAGCAAGTCATCCTTTGCATGTCTTGGACACGCAGTGAACATGCACAAATGTGCCTCACGACTGGAGGTGCACCTAAGATTCAAAAGTAGCAGACCATCTGATTGGATCAGCCCATCAATAATAGGTAATACAAGTCTGGCTTTAGAGGTACGTTGTTCAAGACTGGTCTACTCTTCTGAACAGGCTAAGGAAGCCAGCCATGGCCTGTGGTTTGACGGCAAGACAAGAAGCTTGCTCACAGCGTCTGCAAACCACTCAATAGGGGTTGAACTTGAGAAAGTTTTCCCTGTGACTGAAAGATTATACTGCGAAGGAATTTGCCAATTTGATATGGGGCAAGGGCATCGGTCAGTGGCCTCGATGCAGAGAATCAGCTGTCCTGTGAGGCTTGTGGAGCTCACAGTTGGAACACAGGGAAATTGCAGACAGCTGCTCAAGAAGTTTGCAGCACATCAACTGAGCCAGAGGGAGACAGGGAAGCTTGATCCCAGTACTTGAAGGTGAGATCACATTGCCCACACCCCTCCCCTGTGCTGTGGGAGCCTATGTGGTACTCCCAGTTACAATCTGTAGCAGGTGAAGAGTGTCCTGTAGTACGGGCCCCACCTTTTCTTTTTTGTGATATCTGGGGGTATCAGGGTGTACTGGCACTCTGGCCAGCAAGTACCCTCCTACAACTAGCCAGTAGCTACTGGCTAGTGGGACTCTTATAAACTGTGCCAAGACAACAGGCATCTGTAATCAGATCCCTGACACCACTAGAGCGGTGTCCTCGCTAAGGATGGGAGGGCACTTCTGTTGCTTTGGGTGGCGGGTTTGTGGACTGGTCAGGAACATTTGACTTCACATCAAATGCTGAACCTACATCACTCCAATATAAGGACTGGCATCATGGCTTTTGTGAATGAGAGCATTCCTGTGCAACATGGTCTGTAATGTGCAATGCTCATTGTGCGTTTACATGTTAACTGTGTTTTTATAGTGTTTAGTGTCTAGGCGCTACAATAATGTTTGGGGTCAGAATTATAGTCCATATGGTTTTCACGGTTTATCCTAGTTTTATGTGAAGTATATTGATCTGTGTGTATTAAAGTAATTTTCTTCTTAAAAAGTAAAGCACTGACCGGACATTGATTTTATCAGCTGGTAGTATTGTGTGCACTGTATTCTGAATGTCTAAACCCAACTCACCTCCTCGAGTAAGCCTTGGCCTGCTCGGTCTTGCTACCCTGAGAGTGTCAAGTGCTGGAAAGGAGTACTTGGTTATCCAGTTTTGGCCCCCTAATATTGTGGACCCAGGACACCAGCGAGAACAATCCAGTTGATGCAATTGGAGCACATTAATCCCAGAGTGCCCTGGTGCCCAGGAAACTGGGTCTAACACATTTCCATCTAGTTTGACAATTTCTCATCTAGTCTAAACTTTAGCAAAGCTTTCCCTTTCCACACTCTATTGTTTCCTGTGTTTGTACTGGGTCTTTCCTGTATTGGTCGGTTTAGTATGCCACCATTTGTGTTACGTTATTTATATAGGCTTTGAAAAGGTTTTAGATATGCTTGCCACCAATTTCAACCCACTTAAATATCAGGATGGTGTGCTCTTTGGATGTGCTGAAGTCTCCCAAGGACTGATGTGCTCATGTTCGGCTTTGTCATTCAAGAAAACAGAAGCTCCCATAAACATCCTACTGAGGTTCAAGGTTTTCTCTTTACTAAGAACTAAAGAAAAATTCAACATACAGGTCAAGGCATTTATTTAAACAGCCTTCTTCTTTTTCATCTAAGTTTACACGTTCCTTTGGAGAGAGATGCTGGTCATGAAGTGCCACTAGTGTGACGCAGAACCTACATAAAAGTACATTTATCAACAACTGCCCCCCAGCACCATGATCAGGATCACTCCTAGAACATCTAAGGATCAGCAATGGGACATGGACATATTTTTCGGTTGGCAAAGGGACAAAGTTTTGACAGCAACCATGGCTCCCCAACCAGCTAATAAATATTCGTACTTTCCAGTGGTGGGGCGCACTGAGAAACAGCCACAAAAATTCACACAAAGTCTATATCAGAAGCAGGCAAGTTTCTAAAAAAGCCCAGCACCAAGGTAGGCCGACAAGCCAGGAACAGACTGATTCTTCGTCACAGTACTAGGCACAGCCATAGTAAAGTAATATGAGATTAATGAGAAAAGAGGTCCATCTCATACATAAAATGTTTACATGTATGTTCTTATTATAGACATGTTATCAGCGCTCTGCCCCAGCTCGGACAGTGTGATGTCATAACTAAACGGTCTTAAAATAGTGCAATTTGATGTCACAAGACACCCAATATAAAAGGCATATAATCATGATAGCTATCTGAGGATCAGATGACAATACAGAATGTGCTGCAAACTAAGTTGACAATATTATTAAATTATCAGGATCAAGTAAAACATGAGAAATCGTTAAAACAAATTAAACAAAAGAACTGAAAGGGTTAAGGACATAGTTTTTTAAATGACTTCGTCCATTTGGGGCCCGGGTTAGTAGGCGGGGCGGTGAACTGAGGCAAGAAAGTATGAGGACTGCTGACAGGAGGCTCTGTTCCCTGCGTGTTGATGAATAGTAATATGGCCCACTTATTCCCCCCAACCATGATATCCGCTTTGAATCCCCGGCCAGGCTCCACAAAGAGAAAGGTCCTTCACACTCCACACACCAGGATTTACAAGTCAGTTTGTTGGGTGTATGCCAGTCACTGCTCCAAACAGACGAGTCCTGGATCCCTTGACTCTCATGTCAGGGTTCTCACTTCTTTGCTTGGTTGAGTTATTGAAAGAAGATTTAGATTGTGGAGTATGCACTTGTCAAAACAGTCAAATGTGGCTTTGAAGAGCTGGAAATGTTTTTTTCCACAGAGCTGATGCAGTCCCAACCCACCGAGCTACACTATGGTCTAGCAATATTGCTGGGACCACATTGTAAGTAAAGTAGAAGACACTTCCATCACTGCAGAGTGTTCTATGTTTAATGATAGGTAGTTTTTTAGTTTTTCTCTGTTGATGTTTTCAGTAAAATGTGTGGAAAGTGGCAAGAATGGGAAAGGATTCTGAACATATTCTAACAAGTGTTTAGTGTATTTTTAAGAACACATGTCCAGTAAAATAAGCCATACCTGTGTGGTATTTAAGACATTTTTACTGGAGTAGAGGGTTGTTCGCATCTGGCAAAAATATTTAGGAAAAGTTGTGGCAAAGCATCAAATTTAACATGCTGTAATAAAATTGCTTGAATTTAGAGAGAATGTAAACAGAACTCGCCAGGTAAGTTCTCTAAAGCCTGTGGAATTCAAGGGCAACTAGGCAATCTTTGTAACAGTATTGCTGTTGACCCTGGAGCCACCAAAGCCAGATAGTACCTCCAGCTCACTAAATTTCTAAGTCCATCTTAGTTGGGCCTTTGACTTTAAGGATATTGCGAGGTACAACAGTCAACGCTTACTCCTGAAATTGTGTGTTCTAGGTAGAGCATTTAGACTATGATGCTGAAAGTTTTTCAATTATTTGGGTTAATTTCCTGGATCTCTACGAATAAAGATGCCTACATTATAGCAGTTATAATACATTCTGCCAGATTCTTCTCGGACATAGTAACTTAAGTAAATTTATATAAGCGGTCTAGATAGTAGATTGCAATGTACATTAGATCCGTTTTGTTTATACAGCAGCCCTAACATTAATTGTAGACCTCGTAGCACAATAGCAGTGAAATTTGAAACAATATAACATGGACTGAGAGACTTAATGTTGCCTATTGCAAAATGCAGCCGCTGTCTGTGCAGGTAACAGCGGTAAGGCGGTGGGGCCGAGTAAGGCGGGATTTCAAGAGACGATGCCGGGGTACAATTAAATAAATAATAAATTTTCCCTCGGCATTGTCCCTCACAATCCCCCCTTACTTGGCCCCACCGATGTTACCTGCACGGACCGTGGCTGGCAAAATGTATATTCTAATTTTAAGAAATGTAAAGACTGACCTAGCTCTCTTACCACTCAAGATAAATATAATGTGCAAGGAATTATTTTTCTTTTTAAACCAGATAACACTTTATTTAGATTAAAAAAATATGAAAATAAATAATCAAAGTTCACAATAGCATGAAACTGGTCCGATAATTCCATGTAATGTCTTGTTATGCTGATCTATTTCAATTCTAGAAGAAGAAGTTTACAATTCAGGCAGGGAAACTTGTATTAGTGAAAGAGCAGCATCTGGCTTTCGTGCGGTCTAAGGACTTGCAGTTAAGTCCTACTTAGTCCTTGCAAGAGGATGCATGTGGTGTTTCTGGATTGGTCTTTGGCAGACACCATGTAGGTGTGACATGATTTTGCACGGAATGGTCTCTCTCTTTTCAAGGATAGGGGAAGCATGTACTGCTGTTGACCATGCTGTACTGTACCTCTATGTGTGATGGGGAAGCTGGATAACAGAATTTTCACCAGGCAAAAGCAAATGCATTGGCTTTACCAAAGCTTATTTTTTTAAATAATAAACAAGGAATATGGTTGCCACAATGTTTGTAATTTCAAAACTGCATTATTCATGCCCAAATCCCAAAATTACTATTTGAATAGTTACTGTGAGGAAATGGGATGTATTATATGGTGTGGTTGTGCGACCTCACCGTGTTAATACACTTACCAACCCCGTTAGGTCCAGTAGGTTTAGTCTTTAATCCCTCAGTACAACCCTCTGTAGATGCGGCACTGAGCAGCAAAGCGTACACAGAGGAAGTGTCAAGCATTTAAACAGCAGCAAAAGAATTGCAGAAATCGACATGACACTCAAGAAATCTGACAGCAATTTATAAAAATAGACTGTATTATGATATGGATTTAGACACTAGAACAAAACATATCCACTGGAGGGTTCTGGAGATCTAGATTCTACAAGCAATATTAAATCAAAGCAATTTCACTCAACTGTGAACAAGCCTTGACAAGATCATCAAATTCAACAATAAAAAACGTTTTCAAAGAGGTAACTTCTGAAATTGGTTAGAAGTACTTAGGGCAAACAACTCTGGCAGGGAGCTAGTCAGGGGGACCGACAAGGTCCACAATAACAGTTACCTTCACAAGTGGAGCAGTCCTTCAGCAGTTCCAGGTATTTTATCTGTGTTGCAGTGGATCCCTCTGGAGGGGTCCTGATGCAAGGGATGAAGGGAAGTTTGCGGAAGATACTCTTTGGGCTCGATTACGGTGTCGTCCGGAAAGCAGTCCAACCAAATCAGTTTGGGAATGGTTTCTGAACGACTCGAAGAGTCCAACCAACCGATTACGGTGTGTCCGAACACCATTCGGACGGACTCCCATTGACTTCAAAGGGAGCCTGTGTTCTGAATGAGAACACAGGCTCCCATTGAGAAAAGGGGTGGTTGGGGAAAACCTTGCATCCTGTGGCAGGCACCCCATAGTGCCTGCCAAACTGTGCATGCAGGGAAAAGGGGACCCATGGGTATCCCCATGGGCCTCATTCTGAGGACCCCGGGTGCAGGGGGGCCTCCTACGGGCCCCCAAAGTCAGATTCCGTCAGCCGATCCGTGTTGGAACAACCAACTTGGAAAGGCTGTCCAAATCCAACATCCTAATCCCTCATCCGGAAACGCAACCCGTTGATCTGTACGAGTTGGCTCCGAATAACACCGTTACTCCAAATGCCGCTCGGAACAGAGTCGGACAGTTCAGACATTTTAGGGACGTCAGAAACAAGGCTTTCGAATCTGATTCGAAGGAATGGGATGCCATTCGGAGCCTTCCCGGACGGCATCGTAATTGACCCCTAAGGGTACAATGGATGTGACACAGTCAACAGGGGTCTTCCTGCAGGTATTCCTCAGTTCATGGAGATGGTGAATGGGTCCTAGTGGCAGGGTTGTTGTCCCATGAAGACCTTTACGATCTGCCTGTATTCAGCTACCACTGGATTACTAGTCATCCATTGTCGCAGTCACAGGTCTATCCTTCTGGGTCGATAACTTTCCCTCCGAGGGTCCCAGCAACTCTACAAAGCACACTCAAGCTCAGCACACTCTGGTACAACTCTGTGAATTGGCTCTTAGTCATTGGTGCTGCACGGCAGCGGCTTGAAGACTTTGGGTTACCAATTTGCCCGAGCAGGCTTCTTCAGCTATTGTGTCCCTGTGCTGCGAAGAGGTCAGTCAGTTAGCCCTTGGAGTTCTCTTGGCTTGACTGGACTCTGGAGACATCTTCTTCTTGTACAGGGCACAGCAGGCACAGTCCCTCGCTTTGCTAGCCACCAGGTGCAGTCCTCATCTGTGCAGCCTCCCTTTGCAGGTCTCTCATTGCAGCGCGGCAGTCATTCTTCGGTCCTTCCTCCGAGTCAGTTGAGATCTGAGGTATGGATGCCATTAGTGCCCTCCGGGCAGGATGTGGATGGTAGCCATTGGGCTACCAGATTTCCTCACACATACTGACAATTTCCTGTGGAGCGTGGCATCTGGTTATCCCACGATGCAACTTTCTGCCCAATCCCAAGATGACGAGATCCCCCACTCCAGGTGTACAGACCTCGCTAACCCACCGCCAGGGTGTGGCTACCTCAGGGCTACAAGCCCTTGGGGAAACTGGTTTGGAAACTAGTTTTCCTTCAATGCTCCCTGTGCCAGCCTTTATCCTCAACAATGGGGCAGCCTTCCCCCCGGGTGTCCCACACCTGTTCTTCAAAGGCTGCTTCACGTTTGGAGCCTGCTTTTGGGGGCGAACGCCACAGTGGCTGCCTGCAGGAGGGAGGTAATACCTCCCTGGCATGCGATCCCTCACTGTTTTCCTCCAGGAGAGTACTTGGCAGTTTCTCCAGGAGGGCAGAGAGCTGTCTCATGGAGCAGGCTCCATGTGTGCCAGGGAAGGCACAGGAGCTCTAAGGGCAACAAAGTATCAGCTTTACTACAGCTGCACACTAGTTACATTACTTTCGACTTGAGATGCAAGTCGCGCTTAATGTAACAAGTTGTTTGATACCTGTGAGTGCCTACTTTGGTTGCAACATTAAGGAGTTAGCACAACTGAGAGGTTAGTATGTAACCCTGCACTCACCAATTGAGAGACCAAGACTTTCCACCGTAAAAACAGCTGCTTCACATGTTTTACTATCAGGACATGTAAAGTGCATGTCCTACCTGTGTCATAAGTTGTACCCTGCCTTTGGGGCTCAGTTGACTTGCCAGAGGAGTGAGTTACACACATGTCCTGGGGCAGTTGTGGCTTTACCATTGCTTACAATGGCAAAACCAGGTTAGCAGTGCACAACTGCTCTACCAGTCTGCATTGGCGGACTGGGGAACTTGTTTTGCTTGGGGGACCTCCAGGGTGGCACAATCAGTGCTCCAAGCCCTGACCCAGACCTTACTAGCCCTGGGTACCAGGGTATCATTTAGTAGCTAGTGACATAAGTTAGCTATTTCCAATTGGGTATGGCCAATTCGACATACACTTTTAGGGTCATGGCACTGGCACGGAGATCTGGTTAGCAGGCCACAGCTCACTCTCTGAGTCAAAAACTCAGCAGATTCAGTCGAAAAACTTGTTGGTGACCATACGAAAAGAAGCATTTCCTAACAGTTACCTATATTTTGGCAGATTATAAAATAATTAAAAAAAGATTCAGTATAAAAAAATAAAATACAAAAATAACCACACAATTTGTGTCAGAACGTCCTTTAATTTAGGGGTTTGAAACAAAACACAAACCTAGCTCTAAGACACAGTAAAGATCGATCAGAAGTCTGGTTGAAACCAAATGAAAGAACCCAGGACATGTGGGAGTAGGAAACATAATTTGTATAGTAAATGTATTACTTTATATCAAACATATATTACAGAATTACACATTTTCTTTACCCAGACATTTACAAGTTTAGGCACAGGAATCACATGATTTGTGTCCAAACACCAAAGCCAGGATCAGAGCCATGATCGATGCTATGAAAGGTAAGTAATCAAACCACTGTATTAAATATTAAATGTCTTTCTATTGATTCTTCACTGCCTCCATTAAGCTCTTGTGAACGAGTTGCTTATAGTGCCATTAATTTGCATTATCTGCCGTTTAACATCAGAAGTGAGACGACAATGTGCATCGTTTGATTGGCACAAGACACTTTAAAAACACATTTTAATTAAAAAACCAACAATGTAAATCTATGCAACTTTTAAAAGAGCTCTATCTTTACTTGTGGGTCACGAATAGGCCCAGGTGAAACTTTCATTACACCAGTGTAATATTGCACAACTTCCAGCATTTTGAATTATGCTTACTACACAAAATGCCCAAATTACACCATTACGGCACATCACATGATGTTCTGTTCATTCTGGGAAAAACTCAATCATGGGATCAACACAGAAAAAAACAACACGAAGGGCTGCTGTTTGTATCATGTGCGATGATTTCGCTCTATTTTTTAGTGCTAAATGTTTCCTTGAAGATTATGCATTTCATGCTAAACAAAATCGTGCTAAAAGCCAGGATTGTTTTTTTTCACATAATTTTCATGAAATGCGATGGAATTATGCAAAAGGAAATGGTGAAAAATGTCCACACACTTAGGGCCTGATTCAGTTCTTGGCAGACGGGTTATTCCGTTACAACGGTGACGGATATCCTGGCCGCCAAAATATAAATCCCATTATATCCTATGGGATTTATATTTCGGCAAACGGGATATCTGTCACCGCTGTGACGGATTAACCCATCCGCCAAGATCTAAATGAGGCACTTAGTCATAAGTACAAGCCCCGGATGTCTCATTCTAGATTTCATGGTCTGCAGAACTAATCTCAATTTGCCGACGCATGGTAACACATATTACTTGTCAGGCAATGGGCGTAATGCAAGTACGATACTAAACAAATATTAGAAATGCAATTGGCCTCGCATGTTTTTGAGTTAGAGCTATTGGCATAGCTCAACAACTACCAGACAGAAATTGCCACTTTGTAGGTGCCAAACAAAGCACTGCTCCGCGAAACGGCCTGAAAGCCTAAAACGATGTTGATAGACTACAAAATAAAAAGACACATCAGGATGACCAGGAAGAACCGCGGACGTATTGGGATGGCCTTGCAAGCAAACAATGAGTGAAATCACCTGGACGTGACCCAAGCATGCAAAGGCGGGAGAATCAGACCCAATGCACCAATAAAAACCCCGTATTTCTAAATGGCACAGCAACGAACAAATGGCAATTCCTGGGCATGCCAAAAGCTGACAGAGGAGATAATAACAGGTCTTGCAGACAGCGCATGCGCGCTGCCTAGGCTCGACCTAACAAGGAAGGCATTGCTGTAAACAATACAAACTCACATGAAATAAAAGATCCACAGACCAAGTCCAAGTGCAATCCGAACAATAGAAAAAAGAGGAAAAAAAAGAGAAAAAAAAAAAAAAAAAGAGGACCAGGACGAAAAGGTGATTCAAAGAAACCAGTCTAAGGAAAGATAAGTCCTGCACAAGGGCTCTTACATCCGGAACACACCTAGTTTCAGAGCGATAATATTAAACTCAAGCGCTATTTTCGAGAATAACAACAAACCATTTTACATTCTGAGAGAAGGAAAAAAAGAAACACAATACCAAAACAACTCAATCTTCAACAAAGTATTTACACACCTTCGAATGTATAACTTTTACAAAACCGATTAGAAAACAAAATAACGCTCAAGACCCTAGAGCAAAGATGCCCCCACCCACTCTCTTCCACCTTAAAGATGGGATCACCTACCTGGTAAAAAAGGAATGATTCTCTGCTTGGGGTCCTTCTGTCCACCTTCCATTGGAAACTTGTCCAACATCTGCATCTGCAAGAGGGCACACAATGAGAGAGAGGGTGAGCGGGCTTGTTGAGTATTCAAGATGATGGTACTTGCTGGACCTCTGAAGAAGGGACCATATACTTTCATCTTCTATTACCAAACTATCATCAACCTGTGGGGATGGTCAGTCAGCTCGGGTACCACTGGATGGGGAAACTGGGATATGGGGACTGGAATGTCTAAATGAACTATAGCTTCAAAAGAAATAGGGGGAGGCTACTCTCGAACCAAACTAATCATGAGTTCTGGCAAAAGCCAACATAAGTGGTTGCTAAACCACAGAACAAGACACCCATCCTTTGTATCCTTAAGTAATTTTTAGAAACAGAGATTGAAGACAGTTAAGCAATGCCTTGCCATTCTAGTCTGTCTATTTGCCTAACTCCTACAACACTGTAAACCCCACTTAGTCACCAACTCACTTTTTTATTGCACATTAATAACTCCATGGTTGTCCCAGGTCTTTTCGCTGGAATAATTAAAGGTTCATGTTCCCCCTCTATTAGTTGACTAAATTTCTTATGTTATCACCCAGTCGAGCACCTCTGCAAACTTTATATCATTACACTCTTGTTTTAGAGTCACACATCTGCTAAAAGGTACACCCCGCTTGTGTTGTATTAACTCCGTGCAGACAGACATTACAAATCTGTGTCATATCCATCACCACTGTCCTTTTATACTCTATACAGTTGTAAGCCGTTGCATCTGGCTCCATACAATTGCTGGGCCTCTCACCCTATCTCGCTCTCAATATCTTAACTATTTCCAAATCTTTCATCGTCCATCTTTAAAAGGGGACTTCATAACTACACACAATGTTTGATTTCCCCCAAAAACGTAACACACTATTCCTACTGGGGCCTCAAGAATTTGTCACAATTCTTCAGTGTTGACACAAATTGGTCACAAAATGTACTGTATTCTAATTTCAAAGTCTCCACAAGTGATAGTTTTTATCGTTTCCAACTTTTTCTTTACCCACTTTTCACACAAGCTGCATCACTCATGCCATCGTTCTTCAAATGCCTTATCACAATCTCCTTCCTTATCTACTGATTTTTCACTTTCTGGTTTGTGGTTGCATCATCTACTCCTGGCAACTTGCTCTTGGAGTCCGAAATGTAATCCCACCAGGTCTAGACAGCAAACCAGTATATTATATCCCAAGGTTCATGCTCTGACTTCATTAAGTAATGTCTCCAAGCCTTAACTAACACCGGACTGCACAGCTTTTCCTAAGCAAAGGAGAGGAGGGAACAAGGAAAAAAGGTGGAAAGGCTAGTATAGTGGTCAGACACGGTTATCCCGTTCATCATTAAGGCCTAGATTGTGCACAACTGGACAGAGTATGGATATTCTCTATTACTTCTGGAATGCCATCCATCGGGACCAAAATGGCAGCAGATAGCGATTTAAAATTATAATCAGCAATCTCGTTCCAAGATGGTCATCACCCATTTCATAATGTAACCTCATTCCAAGACAGCCACTTTCAGGTAATCTCAGAGTTTCTTAATGTAAAGGGAAAGAAACGTAGTATGCCCTATTTTGGTCCATAAAAAGGGAATAAAATAGTGCTTCTCATTGCCTCAGTAAGAAGAAAAGTATATCAACCAAAGTGCACCAAAACTGATGGGTAATGTGGGCTGATCTACTGTCACATGGTGCATGCTGTGGTACAGTGACAGTTGAACACAGCAATAGATGAAGATGATTGGTCTAAACCCTGATTGGGCATGTATATATATGTTTGATTTTCATTGTGATTTTTTGGGGAAATATGAAGCTGGTGTACCAACTAAAGCTGTCTTTAGCCAGACCTAAATAGCGGTAGTTGGGGTGGAGGCAGAGTGACGGGAGAGAAATTGAGTATGGGAGAGGACAGACTCAGCCAGAAGAGGTGAATAGGGGAGATAGAAGAATGAAATATGAGGAAGTCAGACAGAAAGGCAGAGGAATCAGAAAAGAAGGATAGTGTCAGACCTGACATCTTTGTTATAGTCTTCCCCCAAACATTTGGCTTTCACCCCTCCTGTTTTGGAAAATGTGTTTTTGTTTGTCATTAGTCCTCTGTGCACTTCACCACTGCTAGCCAGTGCTAAAGTGCTTGCGCTCTCTCCTTAAAACATGGCTGAAGTGGTTTACACCGGATTAGCACATTTACTATACTTGCAAGTCCCTAGTATATGGTACTACAGGTACCCAGGGCCTGCAAATTAAATACTCCTGCAGCACCCATTGTGGCACCCACTACAATAGCCCTATAAAACATGTCTCAGGCCTGCAATTGCAACCTGTACTGCAGTTTTAAACTATCAATTCGTTCTGGAAAAATAAATCTTTTACCCGGCCTACACCCTCCTTTTTAATACATTTAAGTCACCCCTATGATAAGCTCTAAATATCCCATAGATCATGGTACACTGTATTTAAAAATAAGGATGTGTGTTTTTAAGTTCTACCTGTCCTGGTATGAAAACTTCCTACATTTGTTATTCCACAACTGCAAGGCCTACCTCTCCTATAGGATAACATTGGGTACCTTATTACATTTAATATGTGCTAACTTTTGATTGGGAGCAGGCAGAAATAACATGTTTAGACTCAAATGAATTGTGATTTAAAGTCCTCTTTAATGGTAAAGTTGGATTTTAAGTTACAATTCTGAAAATGCCACTTTCAGTAAGTGGCATTTTCTTGTCCTATTTGGTGCCTACTAACAGTGTCCTGGGTCACAATACTGTGAGTAGCTTAGCTGTTGGGCTTTGTTTATTCCTCCAATACAGTCAGACAAGAAAAGAGGACTAGGAGTTGGCAGAATGGCCGTGGGCGGAGCAATTCCCTGCCCCACTTCCAATTAAAGGGGCTGCCTCCAGCACACACTCAAAGGAATCTGATACTAGCCTTTTGTCACACCAGACTTCTCAGATCTTTGGCAGAGGAAGGGAAGAACTTTACTGAACGAGGTGTGTGGGTAGCCTAGAAAACTCCCCCTCTTCAAAGAATGGCACCAGGTATCAAAAATTGACCTTCAGGACACCTCTTCAGTACACTCCTGGACCTGTGGATATTACAGAAGGACTGCCTTGTTCCCCAGAGGCCTGCCCTGCTGGTACCAGAAGACTACCCTTTTGCTTGAGGCCAGAGTTGTTCCCCAGAGGGCTGCCATGCTGCTTGAGACCTGCCTTGTTCTTCAGAGGACAGCGCTGCTGCTTGAGGACTGGGCTGCTGTCGGAGAAGGAAGGCTGAACCTGCTACCTTCATCATGGGCTAACCTGAGTGACTCTAGGGGTCATTTAGATGATCTCCTGACTGAGCTAAAGGGACACAACATACTCCAGAAGCCTCCCGCAACTGCCCGGCTGACCTGCTGCACTGGACCTGCAACATTGTCCTAAGAATTTTGTTCAAGTAACGATTTATAAGATACACATGAGACCTTATGAGAGCGTAGTGAAAATGACTAAGAAATTGTAACAATGTACCTGGATTAATGCAACTAACCTATTCTGAAGACTCTGATGTGTAACACAAGATTTATGGACCAGAATGTTTACATCCCTTAACACTGGTGTGAAAGCTCTCAACATTGCTGCAAATTTCCTCTAGCCTTTGAAACAAAGATTGTCAAAGATACAGTAACATTAACGGTTATCCCTCTTCTTTTCAAAAATAAATCCAGCTACATGTAGCCTTGCTATCCTTCAGATCACTGTTTGTAAAAAGTCCTGAAATCTAGAGCCACAATCGAAGTCTCGAAGCAGTCGGCAGGATCAAGATGAAGTTACCTTTCTTTGATAACAATTTCTGTTGGAGATCTAATCTTCCTGCAGATTCATTAGTTTATGAATCATTCTTCCAAGCTTCAGGTTGTTCTGGAAAGCTTTTCCCCATCAATATTACTCCATCACCACCACGTGGTGTCATGCAGCTTCAGCCGCAACTATACCTCTCAATACGACAACACTGAAGAATAATAGGGGCAAACAGGTGCACTGATATTAGTTCCATGTTTTTCTGCACCTCATCAACACAGGTATGGAATTCTCTCTTTCTCTCAGAGTCTCACAAATGAAATTCCTAAGCATTGAGACAATGACAAGATCACGTCTCCTTCAAAAGTTTCAGGCCTTGCCACAGAAGGCACAAGAATATATTCCTTTTGGATCCACATGACATCTGCATGTTATGTCTAAGTTCAGAGTACAACATCACGGCATGCAATTCTTGTGCATTCATACACCTGAAGGTCATCAGGGAGCGAGAGGGCAAGTTTTTTGGCTAAGGCCTGTCGAAAGATTAGAAATATTCTTCGTTCCTGGACAAATTACTTACGAGGGAGAAGATCTCACAAAAGATGTTACCATTAAAAAAACACAAAAACAGCTAACACGAAGGAGAAGTCTTCTTCCCTGGGGTAATGGTCCTGGTCAAATCCCAATGACATTCTCTAATAGGGGACACTTCCTGTTTGTTGGAGAAGTTCCTGAAATTAAATGAGATGAGACCAGAAATCTTGGGAATATTGGTGGACCTAAGTAGGTCGGCACAATCTGGCTTGCTAAACTGGATCTGTTCAGGACAGCTCTTGTATCTTCTAGGCTATCCTCAGAGGGGAGTATGATCCTTTAGGCTTAGCACTTAAGAAGTTGAAGCCTACCAAAGGCCCAACCCACTCAACCTGCTCCCCCACATGTTGAGCCAAACCTCCTTTGGTGCTGACAAAGAGATCATCCATGGAGCAGACTGTGTCGCAACTCTTGAAGCCTTTAGAGCAGGATGACCCCCCACCAAAGAGCAAACAGTACCATCTCAACACCACAATTTTATTAGCTATAACAGTCCTCACGATGCATCACTGTGTATGCGACAGCCGGAGGGGAAGTGAGGTTTCCTGTAGTGCAAGCACTACAACCCAAAGCATCTCCAGAGGCATGCAAGAGGGTAGGGCCTAGATTAATTTGACGTGAAAGTTGGTGCATGAGCAATCCAGCGCTACAATTATTTCTAATTAGTGCCAGTTTTCACAGTGCCCTTAGCAAACCGTTCAGCCAGGTGAGATTCCATTCTAAAGCAAAGTCTGTTCCTCCATTGGCAAAAGCTGTGCCAGGAAAGAGTGCTTAAAAACGTAGCCTTCTCAGAGCTGGACGCGAGTCAAGGACACACATGGGAAGAGGTGGATGCAGTCTACCCCGCCAAGAAGCTGAGCCCCACAGAAATATGCTTAATTTTTTCAGACACCAGGACACATTTAGCAGTGCCTGTCAGGTCCTGCCTCACCTGCGCCTGCATAGCGCAAAACACTGATCAAACTACATTGCCCATGATCCTTTGCGGTGCTGCCAGGAAGTTACTTTAATGTTTGGAACACGCTTCCTGGTGCGTGTTATTCTGGTTCCTGTTCCTGCATCCAGACGTGAGAGCGGCCGCTCTGCACGTCGATTCCTGTTATACTCAAGTTCGGGGCTGCCGCTGTTACGTGTTCTCGAGGTAGGATTCCCCGAACTCTCAGACTATTGTTCGCTAACCTGTTCCACTGTTTCTGGGATTCCGCCGGTTTTTCAGAATCAGCTCTTTCACAGACACCGTTCGCAATCTGGCAGGAGGTGTCTGTGATATTTGGGAACTTTGTTTTGCCGCTTCTGAATCCAAGAGGCGGCTTGACTGTTTCTTCTTTGTGTTATTTGTTTGTTGATTTCTCACCTTGAAATAACTACGGAGTAAAGACTTAGTTCACGAAGTACAAAGCGGAGCGCTCTGGTGATAGTAACTACACGCTACCGTGTTTTGGGGGCTTTATATCTACAGAGGATTACAAATAGCAAAAGCGGAACGTTGTGGTGATAAGAACTACGCGCTACCGTATTTTGTTTAACTGTTGTGCTTAGTGAGAAGGGAGCAGAACGCAGTAGTGGTCGCAACTACGCGTTGCTGTAGTGTCCCTTAAAATTGGATTCTACTTCGACTACTGATAAGAAGTAATTATCTGTGGACTAAGGGGAGCGGAGTGTTGTGGTTATTTCCTCCTACACATTACCGTGTCCACATATTACAAGCCAGCCTACTGACTCTGTTCTATCTTGAGTTCTTTTCTTTTCGCTTCTACTGAATCCCTTATTTCTCAACTCTCCATCCTGCCTAGTGGAGTTACTAAGGCAGTTGTGGAGAGTGAAGATTGTTACACCATTGAATGGTATGGGTCTTTTTCTTTAAGCAGGTATACATGACTTCTATTAGCGAGAATATATGAGTGTAGCATTACTTATACTTGAGTGTTCATGAAGGTGTCCTTTTGTCGTTTCAGGTATCCCTTCCCTACTGACCCCTTCCTTTCCCTTCCCGTTCTTTTTCCTTCTCTTATTTTTCCCTCACCTAATGGCTCGACCACCTTGTATGTATTATCAGGGTGTTGGTGACATTTGGAGGTAGAACCATTGATTCAACAACTGGATCCTGTGGAGAAAATCTGACAGTGCCTGCATGTTGTCGGCTTTCCTTCCGAGCAGCAACACGCAAGAGGTGACCGGGCTTTGTTATTTTAAATTCCAGCTGAGCGCAAAACAAAGGCTGGAGTTAAGGGGCCATTATGCATCCTTTTGTTGGAGTATCCTGGATGGGAACCATTGAGAGCCTCACGCCGAAATGCAATTGGGAGGAAACAAAGGCATGCAGCTTATCACTTCACAGGTACTTAAGAGGCATGCTTTTGACTTTGTTCAGTCCCTGTATACAAGACATATACATGCACTGAAAGAATGACAGATGTGTTGGTCTCTCCTAGGATCTACACAAATACCAATTTAAATACCGCTATTTTTTTTTCTTTTATAGCACAATTGTGCTACTCATCCCAATGCAGGGTGTCAGAGTGCTTTACATCACAAATACACATTATACATTAACAATAAATCATATTTGTGTAAATCAATGTAGAGGATGTGTTACATAAGAATGGGAGGGTTACAAGGCATAGGAGACTCAGGTCCTCCATAGCTCACTGTGATATATTAGGATTGCAATTTATGAAATACAAGTAATAAAAGGCAAGAGACATATTAACCCTCTATGCTACTTTGACTCAAAACTGAGACTAGACAAAATACAGATCCCACCAGCAAATACATTAACCTTCAAAGTTATTTTTATCATTATTATTATTCCCTGAGATTTAAGTGGCACACAAAGATCTCTGCAGCAGGTGTCTTAACCACTTAAGATATTTTACAATGCAGACTTTGCAATCAATTAAGCTGAGCAGATTTACATATGTACTACCACGTTTCTCCTTGTTGCCAATTTCTGTGCGACAGGGTTTTTTTAAACATAAATGTACATGTTGAGGCCCAGATTTTGCCTCAGAGTTGCTTCATGGCACAACCGTGGGCTCCGGGCCTCACAATGAGCGCTCTGTCTGCTCCCGGGGGGGCTCGCACCACACTGGGGGTTCTGTCTGACCCGCTCTCGCGAGCACAACCTCCATTTTAGTGCTCCTTACTCTAAACTTTTGACACCGGCGGGTCTGTAGAGATTTCCCGCATTTTAACAGCTGACCAATTGTCCGCTGCTCTGCCCGAACGACACAATATCCTTTCTGCTGAGCATTCGATGACTTATGGACAAAGATGTACAAAAGCAGCGCCATTAAATTCAGGGGCGGCTGGTGACATTTGAAAGTGGTGGGGCGTAAACTAATTTGCATATTGCACCGCAGCGAGCGAGCCCGAACCACCTTGCATCCATCCATACATCATTCATGCATCCACCCATCCATCCACCCACCCACCCATCCTGCATCCATACATCATTCATTCATTCATGCATCCACCCACCCATCCATCCTGCATCCATCATTCATTCATGCATCCACCCATCCATCCATCCTGCATCCATCATTCATTCATGCATCCACCCATTCACCCTGCATCCATCATTCATTCATGCATCCACCCATCCATCCTGCATCCATCATTCATTCATGCATCCACCCATCCATCCACCCATCCATCATCCATCCTGCATCCATTCCTGCATCCATTCATCCATCCACCCATCCATCCATCCTGCATCCATCATTCATTCATGCATCCACCCATCCACCCATCCATCCTGCATCCATCATTCATGCATCCACCCACCCATCCACCCATCCATCCTGCATCCATCATTCATTCATGCATCCACCCATCCATCCATCCATCCTGCATCCATCATTCATGCATCCACCCACCCATCCATCCTGCATCCATCCTGCATCCATCATTCATTCATGCTGATTTTTGCAGAGCCCCAATAATAAGTTCATAAACCGTTTTTGCTGTGAGTAACAAAGTAAGTAAGTAAACAAAGTGAATGGGTGCCGCTGCGCCGACTTTTGCCATTACAAGAAATATTAATGTTGTTAAATAACCCGGAAACCAATTTGAAACCAATCCTCTGAAACCTCTCTGGTCAGTGGTCACCCATAAAAACCTCATCACTGTTACAGTGAAAATGTGGCGTCTAGGATGCAACGTTTATTAATTCCCAGCAGTCGGGAAAAGGTGGCAGCACTTACGTTTAATCTTGGAGTATAACTATATGTCGACTCGCCACATATCGTACCTTGTGTGCACCCACACGCGTTTCACACCCTAAGCATATGCAAATGACCCCCTGACCCGTCACGGCTGGCATGAAGGGGCGAGAGTTAATTTAATGAATAGAATTTACCATGCATCTCCTCTGGTCCTGCGAACTAACTTCTACCCGCTCTTTTCTTTTGCTGCTCAACAGGAAACTAACTGCAGTGCCAAATCAGGAGATTGGATGCGACGGGGGGAGAGGGAGGGGGCTGGCATTTGATAGGGCATGGGGCGACATAACGAAAAACACGTCACCGCCCCAACATGAGCCTATCTTTAGACGCCTGCACTAAAGTAGGCATGCGCAGCATACCTAATGGGTCGTGAATGTGAGTGAGGGGCAACGCTCCTCACTCACATGCGCAGTCAGATGGCCCTGCTCTAGCGGATTGCTTGCCTACGTGCGCTGTGCGTTGAAAGGCGCACATTCACAAGTGAAGCACGGGCCGGCCTGGAAATGTAAACAGACGAATTCTGAAAGCAATTCATCTGCTTACATTCCTGTTGCCGGCCGGAACTGCAGTGAGCTGTTTCGTTTGCGGGGATGATCTGCGTCACGAGCAACGGATTCCCGGCCTCCAACTCCCCCGAGGCCCTCCCCAACATTCCAACCGGGGCACGTGCATCAGACAAGTCAAGAAGTAGGCCTCGGTTATATATGTGTATAGGGGTGTGCAGTGCATTCATAGGAATAGAAGCAATCAAATGATGTTATATATGTGTATAGGGGTGTGCAGTGCATTCATAGGAATAGAAGCAATCAAATGATATCTGGAGGAGGAGGGTCAACTGAGGAGTGATTTCACAGTTAAGTTAAAAGGATGTAAAATTAGAGGGGTGAGGGGTTATTTCAATCTGGACGCTACTGCTTATCTCGGGCAACACTTGGCTTGTACAGGGATGGACTAAAGATAGTCCTGTTGCATTGTTTAGTATCGAGGGCATGGCGTCGTTTGTACTGTAGTGATTTCTGCACTTCCCCGCTATCGCAATTTGCAAGTCCTTTCATTAGATAGTGGAATATTAATTGGCATGTTTCTTAAAACAGATGCACAGTAAGCTCGAAGAGGGAGCCATTCAAGTCTGCTTAGATGTGGACTAATTTGGTCATATTTTCCCGTGTCTCGGTGTCTGCAATTAATCTCACAGCAGCACTGGGCGCAGCTTTCACAGTAGTGATCCCAATGCCTAAGACCCGTGTGTAATATATATTTTCTATTCCAACTGCGAACACGAGGTATGCTTTTGCAATCTTTTAGGTCTTCAGCACGGATACAATATTTTTCGTAGTTTTAGCTCATGGTCGGCATCTTTGTGTTACTTATGTGTCTAATTGAATTTGTTGTTGAGTGAAGTACCAAGGGATTTCTGTTTGTAAACTGTGTTGGTGTGCAGGCACCTTCAAGGTGTTTCAAGGAATCCCTTACAATATTTGTGCTTACAATCCCTTACAATGTTTGTGCTTAGGTAGTGGCTGGTGCAGAGAAACTTGGCCTTATTCCGATTTAGCTTGAGTTACTCGGAGGATGTGGAGGCTGTATTAGTGTAGTCAAAGGTCAAGCCTTTACATTTTTCATACATTCTAACCACATAAACATAGATTTTCCTAATTCAGAAGTAGGGTGTGAAATAGGTGAACCCCATCAAGTGCTACTGACAAGTCCCAAAGTCCAGAAGGACCCGAAAACATGCTGTACCTTCGCCCAGTACCCGATAGCCACCGTCAATAATGTTGCGCATAATAGCTTCAGTGTGCTACCCTCATCTGAGACCCCAACAGAAACTCTTCAGTTGACCACACTCAAATCTATTGCATCAGTTGTTTCACTACACGTTTCGATACATTTGGCAGAGAAAGTAGACTGGTGATAGGACAATAGTTTTCATTGCTTTCTGGATCAGATGTGGGCTTTTGGCAGGATGGGCCTTAGGATGCCTTTTGATGGACATGTGGACATGGCCATTGTCAAGAAATGTGTTTGCAAATATATTATGGCTTGAAAATCACCTGCTGTCATTCCTTGCCTCCAGCTATTTTCAGACATCAATACAAATGTCAAGATAACTTCGGTGATTAATGTTCTTCCTGGAGGGACTCCTCGTAAGGTAGCTCAGAGGGTTAATATGGCTGCTGCTAAGAACGTGTGCCCTGCAGATCACAAAGTGAATATAATGTTAATAGGTCAATGGGTTACTGCTTTTGTCAGAGAGATCTTTTTGTTATTGAACCAATTTCTAATACTTGCGCTAAGTTATTTATTATCGCTCAAGAATGAGAACAGAGCAGTAACTTCAGCATCCGTATTATCATTCAATGCAGATGACAATCACACAGGCACAGGAGGTTTTAGGAAGCTAGTTCAGTGCTGCTTGAGAGAACGGCCACTCCCTCGAGATGACTGCACTTCCTGCAGACAGCCACTGACTGCTGGACGCTCTAGCGAGGTCAACCCCCGAGTGATCTGTGAAAACGACACTACCTTTACATGAGCACAGCCTCACACTGCGCTCGGAAACCACTGAAACTAAAATATGGGTGATCTCAATGAAAGTTCCAGAGAATCTATTATTAGTTGGATGGCAGAAAATCATTGAGAATGCTTATTCCTATACACATTATGGTAACTGCATTTCCCACTCCTCTGCTGGCTAGAAAACATGGCTACATGAAACAATATTTTTGTACGGTATTAAAAACAGAACTCGAGGCACACTTTCGCTGTCACATTTCATGAAGCCCTTTAACATTTTAGAAGGCAAAGTTCATCTTTTTCTCTGTATGTGACGTCCAATAGAAACACGGCAATTTTGAGAAAACCGCTTTTTGGTGCCGGACACATTTTGGAGTGTACTATCTCCTCATGCATTTTTGAGCCTTGACAAAGTTGTCAAACCACAAAATGTCTCGACTGTTTCAGTTTCGGAGCTTAAAGAAATAAAAAGCTTTGAGAATTCCTGATGCTCACGATGTCTTCTCATTTTTGGACTCTAATTCATTGAATGTTCTCTTGAAGGCAATTATTGAACATGTCCGATTGACAGACCATAATACTCTAACTTTGTGGAGCTCTGGAAATGTTTATCAAATATGAAATTGTGTCAGTTTCTCTCCAATCTATGTATTGATATAGCTATATTTCTACAGGATAGATATATGTGCCATGGCATTGAAACAGTAAAAATAAATGTATTCCAATAACATTATTGTGTAATTTAGAGGAACTATACTGTAAGAAATTGGGTGATTGGTTGAGGGGGGATGAAACCCTACTGAAGCTAGAACCACCCTACTTATCAGGGTGAGGTCACAAACAAACCCCACGTTAACCTGTGCTCAACCCTCTGGTAGCTTGGCACAGAGTAGTAAGGCTTAGCTCAGAGAAGATGTGTAAAATATTATGCAGCACTTCAACCAGTAATAAAGTAGAGACACAACTCAAAAATATAATCACAAACCAATGTGGAAAAATAGAGAAAATCTTAATAAATAAAACAAGACGAAATGACAAAAATCCAATCAGTAGAACCGGAGATAAATAATCTCAAAGATTTCAGTGAATATAGCGCACAAAGGGCCAACTGTGGATATCTGGTCGCTCTAGACCGGGACAAAGTCACAAGTTCAGGCTGACTTCCATGGGGCTTGAACCGGCTACAGTCACCCAGATAGGCCCGCTGAACAAGAGTACCTTAAATCTTGGTTGTTAAGAGTTGCGTAGTCCAGCGCCAAGGATGCATCGCAAGGCCGAGGCGATCAGAGATCCTGGTCTGAGATGCGTTGTGCAGCTTTGGTTCAGAGGAGCAGAGAGGCTGCAATGCAAGGCCCTGTATCGTCCGGGGAGGACATCAACAAGAGGCCTGCACTGTGGAGTTCTGCAACGAGGATTAATTGCAGACCATCTGTTTCCTGAATAAGCTGCGGGCTTGCGATGCAGAGTCCTGCGTCGTCGAAACTGCTGTCGATTAGAGGCTTGAGTTGCGAGGTCCTGGTGCCAGGAAAGTCCACACAGCAGAGGCGAGGCGTTGGTGCTGCTAGGGGTTGCACCGTGCAGCAGAAGAAAGGCAACAGTGCTGTTGTGTCAACAGATGGGTTAGCAGAGCACCTTCTGGCACACTTCCAAGGGAGCAGTTCTGAGGTGGCACAACTTGTTAGGGGTAGGACTGACAGATGGCTGAGTTCCAGTGATAGGTTCAAGGTTGTTGGAAGCCGGTTATGTTCCTGAGGTTTCTGATCAGGAGGCCAGCCAACTAGCCCTTGGAGTCACTCTGGGGTTGTGGGATTAGAGATGCAGGTCCAGTCATTCTCGTCCAGGCCAGAGGGCAGCAGGGCAGCAGGTCAGCCCAGCAGGGCAGCAGTCCTTCAGAGCAACAGTCCTTTCAGCAGCACAGCAGTCCTTCTTCCTGGCAGAGTCCACAGGTTTAGAAGTTGGGTCTAAGGGCCCAATGTCTATACCTGGTGCCCACTTTGAAGTGGGGGAAGCTTCTAGAGGTTTCCACCCCCTGCTGTGTCAGGCATCTCCATCCTCCCTGTCCTGTCCCCATCTAGAATCACATAAAACTAGTGACAAACACTTTGCAAGAGTGCCCAGGAAGTGCCTTGGTGATGTGCATGTGTGGTAGGTAATAGATCCTCCCCTTCGTTAACTCAGGGGCCCATTCTACCAACACCCATCATCCCCTTGTCTCACTGTCTGTGAGCAATACAAAAATACCAGCTGCCCGCTACACCTAGTCATGTGACCTAAGATCAGGCTGCCGGCACAAAATGGTTAGGACAAGAAAATGACAACTTTCTAAAAGTGTTATTTTCAGAATTGTGATTAATAAACAGACTTTACAGTTAAAGAGGACTTTTAATTACAACTTTTTAGACACAAAATTCGACCTGTTGACGTTTTCCAAATTGGAAGGTACAGCTTGTTAAAGGTAATAAGGTAGCTCCAATGTTATGCTATGGAGAGGTAGGCCTTGTAGTAGCGAAAAACAAATTTAAGAGTTTTTCACTACCAGTACATGTAAGACAAACGTATATGTCCTTTTTAAATACATTGCAACCTGCCCTCTGGGCTGTTGAGGGCCTAACCTAAGGGTGACATAATGTATTAAAGGGGACAATCTGGGCTTGACAAAAGGTGTATTTTTCCAGGTTGAAATGACAGTTTAATACTGTACACACCGGCTCCAATGGCAGGCCTGCGACGTGTTTAAAGGGCTACTGAAGTGGGTGGTACAATCGGTACTGCTGGTCCACTAGTAGAATGTAATTTAGAGGCTCTGGACACATGTAGTACCACTTTACTAGGGACTTAAAAGTAAATTAAATAGGCCAAATAAATAAGCTCAGGACAGCTGTGTTTCTCACTAACATGATTTAATTGTACTGGAATGAAGTCTCTATTGTGCAGATTTTTGAGGAAGCGGAGGTTCCTCTCCAGTCAAAACAACTTCTTGAATCCTGACCAAGAAAATATGCTTTGTGTGGATGTAAACAAACACCTCCGCATGTGACCTTCCCCAAGGACAGTATGGTAGATATTAGGGAGGGTGATCCCACAGACGTCAGAGGATTTTTAGGAGGGGAGAACGCCTTTCTGGAACTGTGGTACTACGGATGAAGAGACGTCTAGCATATAGAAAAGTTGAAGTTGATTCCACAAATGATCACACACTCAAAAAGAAGGCTAGCTGAGAGATTTGAAGAAACACCGTGAACATTAAGTGTGGTCAACGGTCAACTCACCACTCCTTAGCTGTGGATCACTTCATTCAGGCATTAAGAGGTGTAAACTTTGCCTGGATAGTGGAGACATCCCTAGTTCATGAACTGGGTGTGGCTTTAAACCTCAGCAGGAAATAAAACATTAACCACTTAAATTCAGTTCAAACACTTCACATTCAGGTTAACTTCCAGACACGTCTCAGCAGCAGTTATTTCAGGAGGGCACTTAAGACCTCAGGAGAATCCCGAACTTTCCTCTTTTTAAAATACAACGTCTTGAATCCTAAAGCAGCTCCTATTACGAGACATACATAATTATCAGGATTACACAGTACTGTTCTGGAGTGCTGTTTCCTAACAGAAAATTGTGTTCTAAATGCCCTGTAGTGCAACATGAAGGAAACCAGAAAATGAAGAGAAGTTTTATACTATGACGCAACAAAGAAATGAGGAACACCTTTTGTGACAAGAAATTTGCACAATTAGGGCTATTTTTGTGTGGATTGCCACCTGCACCTGCAATGCCGAATGTGCAAAGAACAAGGTTAATAAGAATAGGTTTTCCTGTGCTTTCATGCAAGTCAAATAATCAATTGTTGCGGATTGCACTTTTGAACATGATCTGCTGAATGTGTATAGATTTGTTCCTAAATAAACCTGTTTTATAGTAAACGGGTACTCTTTCTTGCTCTTTATTAATGTTTCCATATAACCAGATGATAATACCACAATCTGTCTTTAAATACAGAACGTTGAGGATAATTTGCCTTTCCTTGCCACACAATTATTCTACTGTCATACGATTCAGTCTTCCACTGCTGTATCATTTCAGAGGACCTGGTATCGTTTATGAAACAATCATTTCCGGTTGTCTTGAAATCTGCAGTACAATGTCTCAAGTTAGTAGCGAGATTTCTGAAGATTTTACTATACCATACCATACACCATACCGCCTCTTGACAAACAAAGTTGTACTTTCGACTAGTTATTCAAGCTTCAGATTGTATATCCGCAAACTCGATTTGACATCTCTGTGGGGACATCTAGTCTAACCATTAAGATATTGCTAACTGTAGAGGATATGTTTATTGATTACTCAGTAGAACAGTTATGGACTTACTAAAAATTAGATTTAGCAGAAGCCTTGCCATAAATAGGCAGAGCTTCAGAACCCGCCAAACCCATGGTCCTCCAGATGATTTAGAGACTGGGAAGCATCTGATCATGCACCAGTGGGGACTCCGCCAGGACACCATCATTGGTGATGGCGGTCACATTTCTAACATTGGGATTTCTGCCTTATTTAGGGTGGTCCTCCCAATGTAGATTTTCCCATGCTGAGGTCTACTATGAATAGCAGGGAAACAAATTACTGTGATAAACAATTTTTATAATTCAAATATATGCTAATTTATATCCCATTCAATGATTTAAAGTCATACTTTTATCAATAAATATAGGTTAATATTATAGGTGGTGCTTCAGTGTAATAATGATTATTTCACTGTCCATCGTATCTTTTCATATAGTTTCTGTTGAGGTCTGGGTTAAAATTAGCATGTATATTAATTCTATTGAAAGGGATTCATAGTAAATTGAAATGAGCAGAAATACATTTCTTGAATATGATATATAATGTTTTCATTAAAAAGATAAAAAACGAGAGCAGAGTTTTGGATAATATTCATCTATCTTTATTTAAAGCTTATTCATTTTGAGTTAGAGATAGCGCATGGAAGGCAGGAGGTTTCACATAAATTCTTATACTTTGAGAAACAAGAGGATTGTGAAACGTGTCACCTGCGAAGTGGCTTCAACAAAAGTACATTCTGTGAAGCAAGGGTAACAGAATGTTAAATGATTAAGAAATTTAAACAAATGAGTACTAGTTTTTTTACAAGAGTTAATTAACAGTGTATCTATTTGGTTACTTTTCCCAACAGTTGTTTCTTAAACAAAATCCCTTTCTGGATCACATAGGTCAGCGGAAGGTGACCTAGAGCTCACAGATGCCCTGCAGAGACTCCACTCACCTGAAGACTTAGAGTCTAGCAAACACAAAGTCATTTACTACCGAGCTGCCACAGAAGTAGGGTCTGGCTGATGACCCCACACAAGCCCACATAAACATCAACATTAATGAAGGTCCAGCAATGGACCAGGGCATATCCCCCCAGATCTCCAAAGTGTATGGACCTCACTTGCATCTGCCACTCTTTGGCCCAGTACTGAAATGCTTTGTTTTTAGGAAAAAAATAGAGGTCTCATTCTGTCCACTCTCCTTTTGCTACAACTGCCTCACAATGAGGGCGGCGGTAAGGGGGGCTCCATATTTTGGAACATTCCCAATTAAGTGCGGCCCACCGGACCTTTATTTCCAAAGTATTCCAATTGAGAAATGCAAATGAAACTATGGCTGACCCACTCAGAACATCTTTTAAATGGTCCTCAAGCCCTGCGAGTAAAGTCTCAGCGCATCAGGAGCATCTGTTTTGTGTGTACAAATGGACACACACACTATGTACGTTAGGTCTCTCTCCAGGACTTGCGTACGACGTGCCAAGAGTTCGGATACGTTGAGATGGTGGACCTGCTGCAACAGGGTTGCCTCCACCCAAGCACCTTGCATTGAAGTCACTCCTTTCAGGGTAAAGTGTTTCTAGGAGAAAAGTGGCTGCCGCAACTGTGAGCAGCAAAATTTAGAAGCTGCCAAAACAAAATGAAGGCTCATGTTTTAAATACATTTAAACACGATAAAGTTGATCACTTCTTGCAAAAGAGATTTGATCAAACATTCTATTAGTGTTGACTGCTAAAATAAACAAATACACTAATAAAAAAACAACTGGTGCCTAAACAAGTTCCTGTTCAGAAAAAAAAAAAAAAATAACATAATTGAAGTCATTATAGTATTTTCTTTCAATTCTTTTTTTATTGAACCATTCAACGTTTTTCTGTCTTTAACTACTAAACCAAATCCATTCCTATCACAATAGTCTTAAAGAACAGTATATGCAAGACGCTGTCAAGATATTTTTTTTTTAACGAAACATTTTACTTATGCATTTAAAGTCATAAATTGTAAAGCGTCTCTCGGAGACACAAAGCACTTGAGAAACATCCTACTCAGTGTAGCTTTTTCTTGTTAAAAAGGATGCTTCCAACTACCGGACAGCACTGGAAACAAAATAAATCACAAACTGACTCGGTCAACATTTTAAAAGCTGGCACAGTCAGAAACAGAGTGGCAGGCAATTAAGTACAAGCAATCTATTAACGGTGGAGAATGACATTTTGAATACTAGCTGAGTAACGAAAACGTTTATTTCTTTAAAAAATAACGTTGTGTCAGAATTCGTCCTGAGGTGTCCAGAGACGCACAGGGATTACTGGGCCCCAATCTTTGGATTTTGGGGTCTTGTACCATTGATGATCTGGACCACAGGACAGCAAACTAAGGCACTGCAATCCGGGCCTAATAACCACAGTCGCATTTGAGTCTCAGAGTGCAAGGGCGAGCAATCTAAGGCATCCCGGAGAGGCTGTGTGGGGTGGAGCCTCAGACCTCAACAATCACACAGTGGACTCAAAACATACATGTCCTACCCAGTGCTTTACTGCATGAAAATAGATGTACTTGATCACACCAAAAGGTAAGAGGGTACACAAAGAAGCATAAGGACTCCATCGGGTTTAGTAGCCAGAGAATAGGAAAGGCTTCCACTTAAGTGACGGCGCAGGCCCAATATTGCTAATTGTTAACTTTCCTGCAGTCTGTGGACAGTAGGTCATTCCGTTGTCTTGATTATGCAGTTCTATTAGAAGGGTTGAGAAAGCCCTAAAAAGCCATCTGGTTGAGCAAATGGGCAGTCAATGTTCTCCAGTGTTGCCATTGCTTTACTGTTGATGCGCAGTCCTCCCCATGTCAGCTTGTAGTGGCTCCACCAAGAACGCACAGCTCCGGCAGTGGAGAACGCATTTCCTCTGGTCCAGGCACTTTGATACTGTCTTCAGGTACGTTCAAGGAAGAGTCAGCACTGGTACTTCAGGTTCTTCTGTGGAACTCGCAGCAGCGAGCTCAGGCGAGACTTCTTTATGATGAACATGGACTTTTGATGAACAGGGACGCCAGGAGACCAGAGGGTCCACAGTTTGGCTTTGGCAATCTCCTTTGGGCAAACTGGCTCTTCTGGGCCATCTTCTTGTGGAGTGGGCACCATGGCTTCTCCTCTGCTGACAGGCAGCTCCCTTCCCCTCTCAGCAAGGAGACAGGCTCCCTGCATTTGAGTAGACATACAGCTCTCTCCAGCAAGACGTGAATTCCAGGCGATACACTCTCGCCTCCGGGAGACTGGCCATCAGGTACTAGCCCCGAAACACTGCAACTCCTAAAGTACTCTGCAGGTTACCCGGCCCTTGGTTAGTAAAGCCTCTTGGAAATTGAACCAACTGAGAAGGCATGTGAGACACATTTGAGAAGAGTTTTCAAACGGTATTCTATCTACTGTCTAACGTTTGCGAACGGTCTTGGGGTGGTTCTTTTACATGACTACAAACTCCTTCTGCACTGCAGATGAGTCTTTGAGTAAGATGATGGCCTCGGAGCAGATAGTGGTGATTCTGGCTCCAAGTAGTGGTACCTAAAACATGAACACATGGAGTGCGAAACTCTGCATCTACCTAACTTCAGCCTTCCTGGATAGGCAACTCAAGGTAGGACAAATGACTCAGGCCATGCCCAGAAACTGCTCTCCCACTAAGAAGTTAATCTGACTCAGCCCCAATGCCATTCTATTACCCAAATGGCAATGCCAAGGAATCAATAATCAGAAACTCATTTAGAAATAGGTCACATTGCATTTCTATGAGCTGCCTTATCTCCATTCCTCCATGCTCCATGTTTGTGTATCTAGGGCTACATTTTCCCACTCAGCAATACAGGCAATACACTTCAACTGTCTGGGGAGGCTGTATCAAAGCTTATTTCTTGTGCTATAACAAAGCCAAGGTCAACCCAAACTGGATTCCCACTTACTTATGGTATACACAATATGGAGTTCTCCTGGTAGGCAGCCTACAGACAACAGGTACTTGGTACAAGAACTGGGACGTCAGAGTAGGACACGCACAGTAGGAGCAGACCTGTAGGCAACACACTCGGTTATGGGAGAAGTAAAAAGGCCTGTCTCAGGCTAATAATTAAAAAACGGACATGCAGTGTGCCTGTCCCAAGGAGACAGGTAGTAGTATTGTGCCGCCAGAGTGGCACATGTTTGGTATTCTTTTGGTGTGTCCTTGCTTTGGTAAAGCTAATAGGTCTCGCCTTTGGAATCTCCTGGCTTGGGCAACTGATTTTTTGGTGCTACTGCACAGCATTGAAACACTGTGCAACATCGTCAAACTAAAAACAATTGGGGTAAATAAGGCACTATGGCAGTCACGTAAATTGACTTATGCAGGCATACATCAGAATTCAGGCACACGTCTGCATAATGATACAGGTGTAATTTGTTAAAATTTTTGCATTTTCTGATCCAAGAAAGCCGACAGGACTTGGATTGTTAAATAAAAATGTAAGATTTGTGTGAAAGCACAAATTAACAAGCATTTACAATGCAATGGTCTCGGAATTATTAAAGGTAGAGCTATTGGCATTGCTCATGACCTTTTTTTTTTTTTTAAATCATAAATACATGGCATTGTCATTTACACTGCCAATAGCTTAATCGTTAAATAAATGGCATTGTCATTTACAATGCCAATAGGTTAATCGCTCCCATATGCATGACCTATTGCATTTACACACACACAGAGCCACACACACACACATACAGAGACACCCACACAGAGTCATTCACATAGAGCCACCCACACACATAGAGCCACCTACACAGAGCCACCCTCACACAGACAGAGCCACCCACACATAGAGCTACCTACAAAACAAGAAAAACTAGTGCAATCAGGGGGCAGAAGGCAAGAAAAACGAGTGCATTCAGGGGGCAGAAGGCAAGAAAAGCGAATGCAATCAGGGGGCAGAAGGCAAGAAAAACGAGTGCAATCAGGGGGCAGAAGGCAAGAAAAGCGAGTGCAATCAGGGGAGCGAAGGCAAGAAAAACAAGTGCAATCAGGGGGCAGAAGGCAAGAAAACGATAGCTTAATCACTCGCAAATGCAAAACCTATTGCATTTGAATCCACACAGAGCCACACACACAAAGCCACCCACACACACATACAGAGCCACCCACACAATCAATCAATCAATGAAAGATCTATATAAACACCAATATCTATATGGTTATGCAGTTTCGTCCTCTACATATTTGCCCATCAGAAAGAAACACTGCAGCTTTATTTAAAAACATGCCATGTTTTTGGCTTTTCAAATATTAATAACTATAAGACATATCTACCGTGTGAGCATCACAAACTGAATTATAGCTAGGTCCTTGAATGGGAGACTTTTACACTATGATACTTGTTGAATCGACCTCAGAAAGATGAGGCTGACGCAGCCCTTTATTGACTCAGAACTATGCAGTTCACAAGGCTGGCACTCTGCCCACAGATTGATCCTGCGGCTGCTTCCTTCTTCTGTGTCCAAATGGCATGGGGACACTGCTTTAATGTGTCACTAGCAACCGGAAATTCACTCCTCAGAAGATTATTGCATAGGCAGACTACGTTGCTCAGTTTATTTATGGGCCTTATCTGAACCCAGCACTGGAATAAGGTACCAGGAACTTCCCTGTCTGAATTAATACTAAAGTGCTTACAACTCACTAACTTTATTATTGTGACTCGGATTATCTTCTTTTTACCACTTAAGTAGTAATTTATGGCTTCAAATTCCTGAAAACATACTTACACATTTAATCTAAATTACCACACACAGCAACAATTCCGCTTCAAGTAAAATCAGGAAATTCACTATAAAAACACAGATTGTAAGTGACACAGAAAATACATAATATAACTATTCCCAAAGCAATCACTTCCTTTACTCACAGAACCCATCTTAAGAAACATTGAGGGGATAGGGCGTGATCGAACACACCTCTTATCTGGTCCTACTGGCCCATACCATTCCTAGGCTGCCTATGGGCTGGTGCTGACCAAAAGAACATGTCCAAAGTTCGTATGAGGAGCCTCCAACATGTGAAAGAATTTCAACAACTCAGTCTTCAAATGCAACTCTTCTTCACTTGGATTGACTACACAAATTTCGAAAACCAGAACATAAACCCTCGTCTAATATTTATTTGGTTCATTTTATAATGTGTTCTTTAGTATGGCACTCCGGCTGCCAAGGTCGTATTTCAGAGGACTAAGGGTCAAACATAGAGGAGAATGAGCAGGTGGCGGGAAAAAAAATACGTCAATTAGTTTACGATTGATGATTCCTACACAGAGCAGAACAATTTGGTCTTCAGTACTCTTCAGAACTTCCTACATCCATGTTCAAACAGGGTGCAGCGTAAGAGCCTTTGCAGCAAAGGACTCTGACCATAAAACTGTGGAGCGCCGGGGGATGGGGCAGCGCCCGGGGGGGCCTGGGGGTGACCAGATGGAGCGCCGGGGGATGGGACAGGGCCCGGGGGGCCTGGGGGTGACCAGAATGAGTGCCGGGTAACGGGGCAGGGCCCGGGGGGGCCTGGGGGTGACAAGAAGGAGTGCCGGGTGACGGGGCAGGGCCCGAGGGGGGGCCTGGGGGTGACAAGAAGGACTGCCGGGTGATGGGGCCGGGGATGGCTCCGGAGGGGACCTGAGTGGCATGGGTCTGGCCGGGCAGTGTGGCTGGCACAATAGCGCGGTGTAAGCTCAAGGGCCGCGGGGGGTCCTGAGAGGGGGCCCCTAAGCTGATACATTATTAATAAAAACAAACACGGCCCCCAGTCCCCCCTGACCCTCGAATGCTGCAGCGGGGTGAAGCCTGCGCTGAGATCACAAGTAAACATTGTAAACTTACTGTGTGTAAAGCAAAGGCGGTGGAGCTTTGAGCGTCGCTGCTGTTCAGGTGTGGCGTCGTGTCAAGAAGAGCTGCCAAATGTTAGTTTGGGGGCATTTAAGTAGGAAACCAGTTTGGGGGGAAAAGGGGCGTGTTTGTTAAATAACAAAGGTTTCGCACTAGCCTTCAGTCTCGCCAAGAAATGCACGTGAGCGAGAGATGCTTTGCTAATGTGCACTCGTCTGCCGAGGAGGTGCGAACCTTACAGGTCCGTAAATCCCTAGACTAGCTCTGAGTGGGTGTGGCATTTAATGCAAAAAAAAAAAAGACGCTACACAGCTCCCCATAGCGCCTCAGCTCTGTACACTAGGTGAGAAAGTAAGATTTGCGAAATGCCCCCTGTAAGCTGGCTCTGGTACCAGACGCCTGTAATGGCGTGCATGTGAGCCGGCCAACCCAGCTCCCGAATCAGCAGGACACGGCCCACCGGCAGCGCTCCCCTCCGCAATGGTCTCAGGCTCAGGTTCCGACTTCACGCCTGCTGAAGATAGTTTTACAGGATTAGTGCTGTCTGTGGACCGTATGAGACACTGAGGGCACTGCATGGGAGCCCGGAGACGAGGGGGGGCTGAGCCAGGAGTGGAGGAGGCAGGCAGGGGGCAATGTATGTTGACAGAGAGCCGGATACCAGCTGCTACAGGCATTCCAGTTTAGCGCCCCCCCTCCCCGACGCTGAGATCCTGTGCGGGTGGGCTGCAGATACCAGACTATCAGCAGCTCAGACTCGTGTTCAAGAGCTCTATTGAGTGCCGGGAGGGGGGCGGGAAAAAGACACAGCGGGGAGGACAGCGAGACGATCTCATCAGCGGGAGGGGAACAAAGACACGGACAACGGGAGGGGGCGGGAAAAAAGACGGCGGGAACGAGGAAAGCGAGAGCAGCCTACCTCAACCTTACCAGCAGCAAAATGGCGGCCTCAAGCTTCCGAAATTTTTCGGATTCGGGGGCGTGTTTTGCTGTCCTGAGTGACGGACGACGTCACGAGCTAAAGAACAGCAAAACTTACGCCCCCAAATCCGAAAAAGACGGGGCTAAATTGGAGTGACGCATCTCTCCTCCCATGGCTGGCCTCCGTTTAGGAAGCCAGCCAATGGAGGAGAGACGGGGCAGGGAGGCGGGTTAAACTGCCCTACCTAAAGACATAAAATCTCCGACCCCAGACTGCGCAAGCGCAGCCTTTAGGTCCTCGACCTAAAAAATGATTGCGGGTGTTGGGAAGGAGAGCAGGTGGGAAGAAGGTAGGGGAAAAGCAGCACAGCGAGTGCAGGTGGAGGAGTAGAAGAGAAAGAACAGGCAAAAGAGATGGATACCGAGTGTGGGTGGGGCGTGAAGCATACAAACGAGAGAGAGACAAAAAGTCTACCATAGGTAAGAAAAGTGAGGGCTTTAAGTCCGTTTTAAGATGTTGGAAAGCTGACAAAATATATTTTGCAACCATACAATATGCCCAGTCTTGAAAGCTAGACCTAAAAAGCAGATTTTTTATTTTTTTGCCGCGTGTGCGCATTACCACTTTCATCACCCGCCCAACCTTCAAATGGGATGCGGATGCGCACACAGTAGCAGCTGAAAGCAATTCCTAATCCCTGCATCCTCGGGGCCAGAAGCCTTCTCGGAATCGGGCTGAGTTTGCCAAGGAACAGAAGGGGACGTTCAGCTGTCTGCATATGCTGAATATGCACTTGTGGTGGGTGGAAAAGAAACAGCATTTCAAAAAACAATCTGCGAGTCGCTAAAAGCTGGAAGTCTTGCAGATCAGGCAGGATAAACAAGACACAACAGTAGGGGGGAAAAGACATTGACGGCCAGGCCTAACATTTCCTATTAGCACACTCATCCATTAAAGGACGTCTTGTTGCTTGCCCTGTCCTTGGCGTGTTCGTGTTGCCTTTATAAAGTGCTTGTGTGTCCTGAGGGACACTTCAATTTGCTGAAAAGGTTTGTCAAGGACTGGAGTTTGTACTCCATAGGTTTTTCTGACGTAAGGTGACATAATGTCCCCCTGCTTTTCATTTTCAGCGTTTTTTCTATGCAATACATTCAGCTTTGAAGGGCATTTGTATAGTGGTCTGCGCATTATAATGATTCAAAATAGCATTTAATTGATCAATGAGCCATTTTACACAATGTACGTTGTGACTCAGTATAGCCTTCCATGGTCCTAGCGTACAATCCCATTGTGGTCAAACAAACCCCCACTAGTCTGCCCAGACATAAGACAGCAAATATGCCCACTTCCCAGGCTGCAAGAGACTTTGGTGCTTGAGAAACAACCCTTTCACTTAAAGTGCTTTGGCCCTGCCTAAGCAACTGACGCTTGAATGAATGCTGATCCAATCTGCCCAAAACTGCGCCCACTCCCTTTCCGGCTAGGATCACTCTGGACAATGGCTTTCCCTTGGACCCTTAAATGCCCATTCACCCACCAATCTCAATGTCATAACCACTTCCGGGTTATAGGTGAGACACGATGCTCAAGAAATGTCCTTTAGCCTTCGCTACAGTGGTGTCTACATCCAAAACTGGGGCCCCTCAGGGAATCCAAAAACACTGGAAAGAGCTATCTTTATCTACAGGAACTAAGATATGGGAACGCTTTCACATGTGACACCCTTTTTGTATTTTTAGGTCGAGCCTGAGCTAGCGTGCATGCGCTGCTTTGGCGATCTGCTGTAGTGGAGTAGGGAATAGAAGCCCCGCCCACTCTCTGCCAATATATGCCATTGGCTTCTGTCATTGTCTGTCCTAAATGCTGGCTTCTGATTCGTACGTAGGCTTGTTAGTCCCTCCTTAGTACCGCCTCCTCTTCATTTGTCACATCCCATGGGGACTGGCCCCTTTATTTCGGTTGTTACACGGTACGCGTTAGACTGTGAGCACTATTTTCTTTATCCAGTTTCTCTTACTGCAGGCACGATGTGGGGCCCTCCACTTCTGAATGGCCCGTCCCCTACCACTGATGCTTGCGCTCTGATCCCATTGTGGTCACGCACTATTTATGAGAGGTGATAAAGGATAGTGGGTGCTTCTTGGGTTACGTTCACTGGGGGCACACTGTTCCAATCCATGGCTTGCATTCTTACTGGTCCACGCACACTGCACTCTCCCTGTCTGGCCTCGGATTGGTTGCTGCACCTGAGCCTCAGAGATGCTCTCAGTAACCTTTAAGCGTTGACGTATAGAGACAGACCTTTGTCGGCTGTCTCCTGGACAAATGGAACCAGACCCCCACAGGGCTGCATAGACTGCCTGCCACTAGTTAGCCCGAGCTCTGTGTTCTTCTATGTGCGAGAGCTCACTCTATTTGTTAGTTCAATATTGCGCAGACCTTTTTGAGTACTAGATGCGACCCCCGGACATCAGCATTACCTTTCAATAGTGCACAATCTTACGGAGCACAATCTCCCTTTATAGAAAATCTTTACGTTCATTCTGTTTACCACTACAGTTTTTATCAGCCCCTTGCCTCCTTGCAGCTGTTTGATTTACTAAGTCTATTCCAGTGCCACAATTTGTTTTGCAATCTGCTTGTTTTGTAATCTGCTTAAACTTTGAAATACTCGTTTACAAATTTCACTTCTGAGTTAGAAAGCGACCAGTCCTGAGCTACGTTCAGCTGCCCCCCAAACCTCCCTTTAAGAAGAGGATGTGGGCCGTAAGGTATGCTGTGATCACTAGGCTTTTCCTGAATTAGTTGAACATAGTTTTTTCCCTTCTGGGTCTGGTACCTATCTTAGCTTCATTGTATCTTTGGAAAAAACAGTAGTAAGCAACTTAAATAAAGTTCTTTTAATCAGAACTTCAAAGCCCAGGCAACCTAATATAAACATAACGTGTGCATGTACATGGATTTGTGTTGGTGCTGCAAGTGCACTATAATATACAAGGTTAAGTACTAGCAAGGTGAGGATGTTAAGACTGGAAAGTACAAAACGTTCAAAATCTGAATTAATGCGAAACGTTCACTGTAAACCAGCCATCAAGAGAAACTTGTGAAAGTACTGTTATTTAGATTGTGAGCACTATTTTCTTTATCCAGTTTCTCTTACTGCAGGTACGACATGCTCTGGTGCTTTCTTTACAACCCCACTCTTCCTCCCATTGTCCGAAACCATTCTTTACCCCCCCGCCCTCCTTCCCATTGTTGTGCCTTCTTTACACCCCGCCTCCCTTCCATTGTCCGTGCCTTCTCCCCCTCCCTCCTGTTGTCAGTGATGCCTACCACTTGCACTAGGTCTCGCATTTACGCAAGTTTGAGCTATTGGCATTGTAAATGGCAATTTCTTTTATTTATGTTTCGGTTTTTAAAACATAAATAAAACAGCATTGTAAATTGTATGTGCAATTAATTTGACCTATTTTCTAAAAGGTATTTATGCATTTGTTTTATAGGAGTCCTCTCGTATGGCCCCTTAAGGAAAGTCCCAGGCGGCTCGTTGTCTCTGTGCCCAAAAACACCACCCAAGAAACAAACTCGACCCATTGTCCCAAGCAGGAGCTGTTGCCCAGCTTGCACTTTCTGTTTATTATTATTATTAACAAGAGAGCCCATGCGTATGTTTTCACTAACAAAGGTGAAGAGGAAGAGCAGAGAACACCATTAAACACTCAATAAACAAGTGTACAATATACGTAGCGCTGGAAAGAGGTGATGGGATGAGGGTGTTCTAAAGAAAGATAAAGCGGGCCCTTTAAAGTGCAAGTGCTCTTGGGATTTCACTTGGGCTTGTGAAGTTTTGCTCATGCGTGCAAGAGGGGTCCATCAGTCTGCTGTGCAGGCGGGCTGCAGTATAAACGCGAACTCAGGCAGATGGGAAGGCTTCAAGACGTGCCAGTGTTTTGGAAGAGTGTTAGGGCTGGTGCAGAGTCAGTCACATGTCAGCCTGCTGTCTCCTTGGGGCCTCACAGGCTGGGGCAGTCACTCATGTGCCAGGCTGCTGTCTCCTCGGGGCTTCGTGGGCTGATATTCATGTGTTAGGCTTCTGTCTCCATGGGGTGTCATGGGCTGGGGAGGAGTCAGTCACGTGTCAGGCTGCTGTCTCCCCAGGGCTTCATGGGCTGGGGCGAAGGAAGTCTTGGGACACATCTCTATGAAGCTTCTTGGGCTGGTGGGACACTATTAGGCACGGGTCGGGCGAGTGTTTTTATGGGCCTTAATGGGCTTTGTGGAGTTAAGTATGCTACCCGTAGTAAAATGCTGCAATACCTCCTCAACAGTAGCAAGCGCTATAAAAATGCTTCATACAATTGAGCATTTATTATTTCACAGTCCCATTATTTCAAAATTGGAGCTTTTTCAATTTTATTTACAACAAAGTCATTGTTGTTACTAATTTATCTTACACAGCTAACAACCACTGACAAAGCCAATAGTCCTGGCTTTATTACCGTGTAATGTCAGTCGCTGTATTATATATCTGGATGCAGTGGAAGGAGACAGCAAAAGAGTCGGGCGGTACGCTATCGTAAGCACAGATTTTGAACTTACTTGTTTAAGCCACGCCCATAATTACACTGGGCAAAGCCCCTTTGAGAGACCCACCCCCCAGTTTTTTCATCACACTTAAAGCACAAGTGGTTCAAGGAAACAGCATAGCAGTACCATGGAATTAGATTTGGCAGTATGTGGACAAGGGTGCACAGAGGGAGTACGGCCGGCGATATGGAACCAAAATGCAGCACATTGCAACAATTTTATTTTATTTATAAAGTTTTATATAGCGCAAACTTGATCCCGAAGGATATCAGACCGCTTTACAATTTGAGGCAAAGGTAACATGCGGACTGGTGTGCACATTCATTTGAAAAAAAGCCCCAGGGAGGTGGTACGTTTTAAATCCGGACCAACACTCTTAAAATATACTGCCTCCTAGTATGGCTGACATGTGATTCTACAACTTAATCCTCACTATTTTATGTAACATTTCCTTTAGACTGATTACAAACGTAGGAATCATTGTCTCTCTATAATGTGGGTATGATGTAAAGTGCTCTGACACCATACACTAGTAATGGTGCTTTGTAGAAGTTTCAAGATCCTCTTTTAGTTTCTCGTTAGCCATTGTACAAGAGGACGCGTGTGAATGACCCGGAGTGCCACGGGAAGGATTTATATGGTAGCCATTGTGCAAGAGGACGCGTGTGAATAACCCAGAATGCCACGAGGAGGATTTATATGGTAACCATTGTGCAAGAGGACGCGTGTGAATAACCCAGATTGCAATGGTAACAGGAAGCTGGTAAGAAAGTCGCAATAGTGACATGGCTGCGTCACGAGACAAGATGGCAGTGCAACGTGTGAGGACAGTGTAACATGAGAGGACAACTGTGGTAGGTGAAGTAGGAAAATTGTTAGGTGGGAGAAACTGAACTACACGACCTGCCTTCACAGAACCGAAAGAAATCTCACCCCATGCTCCACAATGAATTTATGGACCTGGTCATAGCAAGCAGGTCTGCCGGCAGCCCTTCTGACCCGTGTCCACCTCAAACCTTCAAGAAAATTCTTCTAACTACCTCTGCTGCCACACTAGTAAGAAGAATCATCAACAATTCTCTAACGGAATCTTTCCAGAAGATCTAAAAACATCATACATACGCCCATTACTAAAACAAACCTGGACCCGAGTAATCCCGACAACTATAAACTAATTACAAATGGACCTTTCCTGGGCAAACTGGTAGAGAGAGCAGCATTTGCCCAGATGTCACAATTCATTGAAAAAAATGCCATACTTTCAGACTTCCAAACAAGATTCCATCCAGGAAGAGGCACCAAATCTGCAGTTGTGGCCATTTGGGATGACTTTAACAACACAGTTGACATGAACGGGGTTGCTGCACTACTACTCTCGGATCTCTCGGCTGCCTTTGACCCAGTTGACCATGACACTCTAATACAAAAACAACACAAAGCCAGCACAGAGGGGACTTCTCTCGACTGAATCACATCTGACCGTCAAAACAGAGCAATGTCATCTATACCCCCCTTTCTCGTCCAAACAGTACTTCACAAAAGCAGGTGTCCCTCCAGGCTTTATCATTTTAGCCAGGCTTTTCAACATTTACACGAAGTCATTACTGGCACTGATCAATGAATTTCACCTCACACGCTATAGCTATGCAGAAGACACAAAAATACTCCTTAAATTGGAAAGCCCCAAAAACATTGGAAAATCACAAATTTTCAGTTGCCTCGGAGCTGTAGATCAGTGGCTGACATGGAGCAAACTCAAATTGAATGTTTCCAAAACAATGACATGGAGCTGACTGAAATTAAATGCTTCCAAATCGAGAATACTCTCATGTGGCGATTGGAAATATTATGACCCATTTGCCGCATTGGCCTGAAAATCTGGGAACAACCCCTAAAGTATCTTAGGAAGTAAGAAACCTCAGAATTACCATGGACTCCAAGTTATCAATGAATGCCCAAGTGGACAAACTAGCAAGATAAAGCTTTGTTACTATAAAAACTCTGCAACACATCTTCCCCCATCTGGTATTTCCGCACAAGATCCAGGCTACTATCTCTCTTGTTCTGTCTAAACTCCATTAAGCCAATAGCATTTACCACAGTTCATCTTTAACTATGAAAAGACTACAACGGATTCAGAACTCAGGCTGCCAGACTACTCTTACACGTGAAGCCCACAACTCCCCTGCCTTGAAGGCCCTACATTGGTTACCAGAAGATCCCCATGCAGGCTGCTTTGGATCATCCACAAAATGATACAAGGAACAGGACCATTCTTCATCGGGAATAAAATCACCAAATACATTCAACAAAGGAACCACCACTCTAGATTGTCAGCTCACCTCAAAATCCCACCATACAAGAAAAAATATAGGTTGCACATACTTCTCTGTTCAAGCAGCCAAACTATGGAACTCTTTACCCCAAACATAAGATCCACGGATAACTCCCTTATCTTCAGATGACAACTCAAGAGTTGGCTCTTCCCCACATAACCACCATGCTCAAATATAGATGTGCAGTATGTCTCTTTGTATGGGAGCATTCATTTGGACTAGGGGTGTGTGTGAACTTACATATTTATATTACTTTGTATAAACATGTATAATAATTAGGTTTGTAAATGTACATATATATTTGTTGGTTCTGCTTGACAAGTGATTGTGCTATTCTATGTTTAACATGTATATAGGTCACTGTATAACTAAGAACATTATCATAACTATCTACAATTGCTTCCCTATTAGATTATATAAAAATAAAAACAAAAATACATTGGCTTGTAGTACAGCAACACTTGAAAGTCTGGGTTTATTAAGTACAACATAAATATACATATATTACCTTGATTATACATATATATCTTCCATGTACTTGTATATCTTTATATTCATTACTTTACTTCTAATTTAGCATCTCCAGTGCTCTACCCCATATCTTACCCTATACCTCTCACAATAGATCCTCTTCCTCCACTTTCTGACTCATACCAAACCCCATTATACTACTATGATCCCCAAAATAACCCTTTCTAGACTCTTCCCTCCTCTATACCTCCTTGCATCATCTCAAACATCCTTCACTATTCAGATCTCAAAAACAATCCTTTCTAAACCCTTCCCTCTGACTCTTACCCCCTCCACATTCCCTTTACTCATCCCATACCTCCTCTTACTGCTAGGATTCCCCCCCAAAAAACACTTCCTAGACCCTTACCTCTTCTATCCCCCCACTATCCTTTTCAATTAAACTAACAGACTCACAGATCCAACGCTTAAATAAATTACATATTTCCCTAAACTAATTTCCCACTAATACTGTTTGGGTTCCGGAGTAGCGTGCTACCTGCCGAAAAGTGCTTCAACCCCTCATCAGGGGTAGCAAGCGCTATATAAACACAAACACTATACCTTCACTTTCTGTTTTCAATCCAAATAAACTCACATGTCCACCTCTCAAATTAATTTCATATCTCCCCATACTAATTCACCACGAATCCTCTTTGGGATCCGGAGTAGCTTGCTACATGCCGAAAAGCCCTTTGACAATTTATCTGGGGTAGTAAGCGCTATAAAATTACCACTACAATTACAGACTGTGCAATGCTACCCCCTCTACAGGCCAAGGGAGTCCAATGGCCAGAGCTGCCGACTTTGGAACTGCTGAACCAGGTTCAAATCCCGGCGTCATCAAAGCATCCTGTGATTCAGGCCAAATCACTGAATCTCCCTGTGACTAGAAAACAAAATCTGACTTTGTGTAATGTAATCTAGTGCTAATCGCTCTAATTCTTTGGGCCAAGTTCGCGGTGTATAAAAAATGCAAAGATTAAAAGTCCAACTCATACACCTTTCCCTCGACACCGACAGAAATGCGTTCTATAAATCCAGTCTGAATCTCGCGAAACACTTTTTGACAACCACACTGAGCCTCACCCAAACTACTTCGCTGCACTAGACGGTGACACACACTGTCCTCACAGACAGAATCACATTATCCCTTAAAACTCAACCACACTGAAATCACATTACACAGCCACAGACCTAGTCATACCTTCTTACTCTACAGAGTCAGAATACACAGAGCTTAAGTGAGCCAAGTCAGACCCATTCCACAACTGCAAGGATGCTTAATGCTACTCCATTATTCTTAAAGGCGCAAATACCGCCGTTTACCATATATACATTTCTCCAGAGCAGGACACACTACTTCTTCATGTACGAAACTACCCCGGCTACAAAGTCACAGACGTCAAGCACTCAATCCGATTTAGCCACACTATCTCCTTCTATGGCCAACATTCGAGCCACAGTACCTGCTCTCCGTACTCAAATTAATTCACACACTGACACCTTCTGAAACATGTACGGGCATGCTGCAAGCCCTCTGCCCATCCCCTAAAAATGGAAGTGTGGCAGGTCTCCAGAGCAAGCATTGGCAGTGCCAGTCCATTTCGTACATGGTATTTTCAATGAATTACTTTTCAATATATGTTGTTGCTAAGCTTTTAATTTTGCACAACTCCACTTTTTCCCAGCATGGTCACACACCAAAGGGGGTAGCAGGCCATCTTCCAGGCGCAATGTAGGGGGTTGGCACTCCTCGTGCGCTGTGGGCGCCATTGGTTTGGCCTTCCATTACCATGGGCATCAGTTCAATAGCTTACAAGAACACCTCTAGTGTTGGAAGAAGCAGCACAGCCGAGACATTCCCAAACGTAGCGGCGGAATCAAGGAATATAATGCCAGCGTCAGGCCTAAAGGGACGTAGGGCTATTTCCAGACTGGTCATTGGCTTTCAAACGTCACTAGGGCTGCAGCAGTATTACTAACATTTAAGAGGAGTTTCGAAAAGGATCCTTCAGGGAAGTGCATGGAGCAGAGCTAAAGAGAGCACACGAAGAAGGAAGAAAGTGCAGGAGAGGAGGAAAAGGAGGAGAAAAAACACATGGTTAAGTCTGGTTGGTTCCTTCTTTGGCTTCCCTTTACTTCTTATCTTTCCTCTACGTCACCCGCTTGCTTTCCTCATTAACTTTTCTCTCGCTTCTTTACTTTCCTTTTCTTTCTATCATGGATCCCCTTCTGTCTCTATCTCTTGTTTGCCCCTTTCTCCCCCCTTTTCCTTCTTCCCTCTTTTCTTCTTTCTATCTGTTCTTTCCTTTTACCCTTTCTCTGTTTCGCTTCTCCTTCCACATATGCCTTATGAGTTATATTGTTATGATTTTCCACTTGTACTGATGTAAGGCTTTGTATTGTGTTGTCTTAAAACCAAATAAAAATTTCTTAAACTGAAAAAAGTCTGGTTGGTTCAAGTTTAGAGCTTGAATTTGTCCTTCTACTACTTTAAATCACTCTAGGGATCATTAGAAGAGAAGAGGGAGACTAAGAGAAGAAATAGGAAAAGAGGGGAGATGGAAGAAGAGAAAATGTTGTGCCATGATTTTGTGTCTTTATCCCCTGAAGTCGTCATTAGGCTGCATCAGAGCACTTCAGTGCAGCAGTTTAGAAGGGAGAGTAGTTAAACGAGAGGAAATGAGTGAAAAGGGTCGGTGTAGAGAACCTGTTATGTCAAGTTTGCGCTTGCTGAGTCCTTGAAGACCTACTTGGGTCTCTTCAATGCAAGGAGGTCGGCGGGAGACTCAAATACAGACGTGAGAAGAAAGGAATAGAGAAAGAAATGGAAAGATGCTGAGAAAGATTCTGTAGCGCTTATGCACCCTTATGTCACATCAAGACGCTACTTAGAACCAGTAGAAAAGACGTATGGGCATGAAAGGAGATAAGGAACATGAGAACGAGTGTGATTCTCCTCAGGTTTACATCAACAATAACTGAGAGGATTTAGCGTAAGCTCTGACTTTGTTTGCGCCGCGTTCTCAGGCACCCTTTCCATATTATGGGCACTGATCTTTGCTCGGGGTGACTTGTGCCTGCCTAGAAGCTAGCACCTCTTGCACTGAACGCTTTAGTGTATTCTCCATGGTTCAGTCATGTTTGACCTCAGTCTTTCCAGACTCACAGAATGAGGGTCTTACATTTCTCAAGTCAAGAAAGGAGACTGCTATAATCCAAGGTCAATTGGTGAAGGAGACTGAAGTGGAAGTAAAACAGACACCAGAGGAGGAGAAATAATGAAAACCCAGATAAAAGACAAAAAACCGACAAACGGCTAATCCAATACATCTGTTTGTCCTTGGCAAGTCTGCCACTTTAAAAAAAATGTTTTTTTTAAACATGTTGAATAGACATTAAAAGTGATAAAATGCTGAAGTCTGAAGGTGGTGTTGATTTCTTTAAAACAAAAACAAGAAGTAAAATATGACCCAACACAAAGTCAAATAGAAAGCATGCAATGATCCCACGGATTGTCCTACCAGTCCTGGCACTGAATATCGATATTTTCTAAAGGATGTGCATATAAGCAACATCAACGCTGCAAAATGAGATAGACGCCCGAAAAGACCAATAGAAGAAAAGGTGCTGACGTAAAGCATTTCCATTTATGGTTCTACATTACAAAGAGGCAATCCCCAATTTGTAATCTAACAAAGCAGTCAGCTAAGTTTCATGGCGATCAGTCCACAGGTACTAAATGTTAGAAGCGGTGAGATGTGAAAAAGTACATAATTCATTTGTCATTTTTGTTCGCATAGTGCTGTCAGACTCACTGGCCGACTCAAGAAGAGGAAGGCACTAGGGGCAACACTTCCTGCCATGGTAGGCAATACTGGTAGTGCTGGCTCAGCCGACCGTGCCGACAGCGAGGACCATGCAGCGGCAGTGGCAAGTGGCAAACACACGACGAGGAGCATGGTCTTCGGACGCTGAGGAGGCCCAAAGAGCCCAAGTCTGCGACGGATACCACAAAGCCCAAAAACACCCAGTGAGCCCAAGGAGCCAAAAAAGCCTAAAGTACCTGAAGCCCTAAAACAGACAATGACTGACAGTTTTGCTGGTAGTGAGAAGGGAGCTATGGGAGCCGATGGAGGGATGGAGCAAGGATTATAGAGGGAACTGACGGAGTGGCTAAGGCACAAAGTGTGGTGGAAGCATCTGCGGGCAATGGAGCAGGAGGAGCTGGATTGTCCAGTCAGTGTGATGTATGCAGGGGGGGGGGAGGAGGGGGCCTGGTAGACACCAAGCGGGGGGGGGCCTGGTTGAAGCTCCCTGGTGTTTCCTCCTAACTATGCCGGAATAAAGATACAAGGAGGGTTGCAGTTGCCCAAGGGGTTTGGTCTGTGATCCAGCAGCAGAGGAATCTAGGGGTTTCCCCAGCAGCTCTAGTGCCTGTTCTGACTCTGTTGTCCAGTGCCTCTGTTCTCTCCTGTGCGGACTTTGGCGCAGCTGGCGACAGCATTACAGAATTTGATTCGCAAGATACTCTGAAGCTTTTTTTCTTACTTTCTGATCTTTCAGATGATTAGGATAGCGTTCTGCCTCAGATGATGGCTCTGGTTCCGACTCACTTAAAAATAATCATTCTACCTCTCGCTTCTCTTATGTTAGTCAAGTACCTCCTAAAAACTTAAATGGTTTCTTAAGGCCTACATGAAAAAAGAAGTGACAAGCTAAAGAAAGGTCTACTAATATTCATCAGGTGGGCATTCTGGGCTCTACTGATCAACGCTTTATCTAGCACAGGTGATGCTGCAGCTGATGATATGGCCAAGGCCGATGTTACTGATGACCTTCTTTGGTTTTCGAATGGCACTGAACTCACACCTACTAATGTACCCTGGTCCGATCTGGTCCACATGTTGGCAGTGGTAAGGCAGTGTTCCCCAGGCATGCAGCATCTATTGCCTCTATGATACATGAATCTGGTCTGGTAACAGCTTGGGAAACGGTACTAGACTCCAAATCTGCCCAAAAGCGATCCGCTTTGTTCGCCTACACTGACATCCATCTAAGAACTTTTGCGTACTCATTTGTAGGAGTATAAAAAGGACTAACTTTGTCTAAAAACAGCACATCTTAAAAAACAGGTAGTCTTACGTACAATGTCCAAAAATATGGACACTTCAGTGCATGCTGATGGACAAGGAGACCTATTTGACCCAACTGCAAACAACTGTACAACAAACTCAGGGTCAGATCGAGGAGCATGCAGTAAAGTTTAAGACTATTGCATATAAGCTGGAGGATATAGAAAATCGTATGCGCTGTAACAATCTGCGGGTGCTTGGCATATCCGGCGGCCAGGAAGGAAATTATGCCAGTGGGTATATAGTTCATCAATTCAGACAGGCGTTTCTGCAATTTAGTGACTGGGATATAGACAATGAGGTGCAAAGGGTGCATCAATTTCCTTTTCAAAAGTCAACTAGGGGGAGAGCCTCACAATATCCTAAGACAATCTTGATTCTTCTGGGCAATTATATTGTTCGCCAACTGATTTATCAGCATGTTCACCTATGCCACCCTATTAAGTCATGTGCGGGTGGAGTTTTTTGTATGTTTCAATTTCTGTAACGAGACAGTGGAACGCAGATGGAAGGTCATAGAATGGATACCCGATTTTGTCAACACTTGGAGCTAGCCAAGCATAAACTATCTTATCAGGGGCAAACACATATTCAACAGGATCTGTTGAAGGCTCAGAACTTTCTGATAATGTGGGGCACGGGGTCTACAATTGGACACTGATGGTTGGTCCCGGATTTAAAGTGTAAAGTGTAACTTTTATGTTTGGTCTAAAGGTGCGGATATTGATGTTACATGTTTTTGTTCCTTTTCTATTTTCCTTTTCAAGTGGTGGGCGGGGTCTCGGGGCTGGTCAGGTGATGGTCTGGGATCAGCTGAGCATTTTTGCAGCTATGTGCTGGGTCAGGGCAGTGGTAGGGTTGGTCAGGGGTTTAAAGCTCCTTATTTCCATCGGAATACTAGGCTAGGCATGGGCCTTTGGGAGGGTTTGAGGCAGGTTTTGGAAGAAGGGGGTGTTGCGGTGCAAGGTTTTGGGGGGGGTGGCTTCGCGCATTGTCATAGGGCCAACTGGATTCACTAGGGAGTTGCAAATGTTTCAAAATGGGAAAATATATGTCATTGTTGCTAAATAGTTTTTTCATGAGCAGAGATCTAACTTTTTCTGATGGCTGAGAATGGTGCTGAGTGTAGTTTGAGCATCCATATTCTCAGCAGGAACATGAATGGTTTGAGAGCAACTACCAATCTCCGATATTTAAGGAAAAGCAAATTATGCACAAACTGTAGCTGGTATTCTTATAGGAGATCAACCTTAGCTTACAGGAGGTTTAGAAAGTGGAGAATCTAGGCTATAGGATACTTGCAGATTTTGACAGTGAATGATTAAAGAAGGGGGTCGTACGACTGACTAGCAACAGGGAGTGGTCAGTTACTTAAATTATTACTGATAGGGGGGGCTATTATCTTATTGCTCAAGTAATGATAACCAATTTTTAATTTATCTTCATGGACAATCCCTCTATCTTTAATTTCCTTTTTTTGACTTTGAGTCAGTGTGATGATCAGATTATAATCTGTGGAGATTTTAATCTGGAACTTGAGCTGTATTTGGATTCATCGGCTCAGAGATATAGCTCCTAGATGGAGGAGGGGCTCACGATCCACTCTTAATCAGGTTATGGACTCACATGTCCTTCAAAATGTATGGCAGGCTTGACGTGGGCTAGAACTAGGCTTCAAACTTTATTCAACCTGGCATGATATGAGGTCATAAATAAATATTATTTTAGCTAGTCTCAGAACCATTGTGTCTCTCTGGGTTATGAGACACCCAAAAATCCCTTTGGATCATAGTGCTCTCTCACTGTGTCTTAGACAATCCTTCTGTTCCATGTGGGATCTAGCACTCCCGCTGGTCATTTGATCATAAATTATTATGGGCTGCGGCCTATACTAACATCATGGCTTCTTCTCTAAAATAATTTGTTGCTTTCAATTAAGGGCCAGCTTCACATATCATTGTTCGGCTTCTGTGTATAAATTGAATGTTGATAAAACCCAGGTCATCACTTTTGTCGGAGTCCAGTGAATTATCGTTATATTAAAGCAGCTACATATTTGGGGGTGCAGATAACCTCCGCTATTAGGGATTGGTAAACCTTAAGTAAGATACCCTGTTTAAAGAATCTTTAGCAGTCTTTAGGGAATGGCACCGATTGCACTTGGGGATTACAGGCAGATGCAATTTGATAACAATTATCATTTTGCCATGCTTTTGCATCTGTTTCGTAAAATTCAGCTATTTCTACCAAACGTATTTTTTTTTAAAAGGTTGAAGCCAGCTTGCAATATTTTATATGGCAATATTTAAAAAAAAAGCTGTGAGCTATCAATTATTTGCAGCTTCTCCGTGATATGGGTGGCATGGCACTTCTGTCACTCTGACTCCATTTTATCTCTTCTTTTATCTTGCGCCTCTGTGCAGTAATGGGTTATGGTAATTGGAAGCTGGTTGGTCTCCAGCCAGATTATATCTATCCTGAGAATGCTCATCAGGCCTCGCAAGAGTTATTAGTACCTTGTATATTAAACACACTAGATGTAAGACTCTTGCTGTCTTGGATAAAGTCTGGACAAATATTTGAACCCGATGTAAAATATCCAGGCTTAACCGTTAAACGGTCCTAGGAGCTAATCCTAACATCCCATTGATCAACCAAGATAGTTGTATTCAGTTCTCACGGCCTGCTTGTGTGTAAAGGCTCAGCCAATTTTTGGGCGAAAGTACTCTTTTTTTCTTTCGAGGAACTACAGAGATCTCTCAGATTGCATTAGCAGTCATTTTCTTGCTATCTTCAACTTTGTAAGTATCTTAGCCATCCGCCAGCCCACGTGCTCTCTATGGACCATAACTCTTTCTTGCGCAAATTCTGTAAGGAACTTAAGCACGGTGGGACAGGCATTTTTATTAGATTCTTTTGAATTAAGGGCCCCAAATGCATTACTCTGACCAAATGACAACTAAGTGAGCCCAAAAACTGGTTGTTCAAGTCTCTCTGAAAGACAATACGCATTTAATTTGCCGACTAAGAAATCTCTCAATATATCTCGTTTGCAAACGAACTCATATAAAATCATATACGATATGTACTATGCACCTTGCAGTCTGTTTAAAATGGGCTGCCAGCCAACCTCCAATTGCTTTCGATGCCAGGGCTCAGATGACAATACACATGTTTTGTCCAACTGTCTTTCCTTGCTATCAATCTGGTCAATAGATTTAGTAAGCTGAATGACCTGGTGGACGTAGATGTTTGCTATGATCCTAATCTGATTGTGCTGGGCTATTCTAATAAAATACCGCTCAATATTGGGGGCATCTATTTCTTCGCCATCACGGTTGCCATGTTGGGTATTGCCAGGGATTTTCTTCAAAAGTAACCACCTGATCCCAAGGCCTGGTGTCAAGAATTTATACTTGCCTATGGGTTGGAGCTTAGTATTATTAAGACACCTCAAATAGATTAAAATTGTGTGAGTTGTGGTACCGGTCAGGAAAAGGCTTGCCTTTTCTTTGCCTAGGATATTTTATGAGGTTTTGGATCCCTGCTATGAGATGTCACTCTAAATAGGCCAACTTTATGTCTTTATCTATCTTATAACAAAATAATGAGCCGTTTTCCTGATTTATTCGAATTTATATCTAAGCTGTCTATGTATAAATTTGGATTTGTACTTTTAATGCTACTTTGATATGTCCGTTGCAATATTTTGATACTTTTCAATAACGACAACAAAAAAGAATTTCCTTTTATATGCGACTGTGACCTCCAAACCTAGCAGCAGAATGTAACCTCCAATCTCTATCCAAAGTTGCACAGGTTCAACATAACCAGTTGTTGGACGGCATGCCAGAAGAAGAATGAATGGTCTAGCTCTTGATTTCACACCAAGCACACCGAATCCAGATCTTATGACTGACCTCGAGGTTTTCTGCAGCACCCTACTTACATGAAAAGCTATGAAGGCTAGAATCTATCTTGACGCCTAGAAGGATCATGAATGCCACCCATGTGAACATTCTGGACCTAATTCTGCTGTTGCGAGCAAGGCCCAAAAGTTAAACTTCAAAGTCCCGGGAACTACAAACCAGAACACAAACTCGTCCAAAAACTACTAACTTAAACCCTGAACAAAGTCATCTTGAGTCATCACTGCCATCATTGTTTCCAACTTCTATTATTCTGCAGTGTTATGCAATTTATTAAAAAGTAGATTCCTTTTAAGAAATAACCCTGAACTGGGCATTATTTTTTTATTCAGATTGGAATGACTGAACGAGTTCGTACATAGGCTCGAACTTCATAGCTCACACTTATGTTGAGTGACGCATGTCATACCATATATGAAGCAGACCTCCAAGCCTCCTGCACATCACCCAAAATCTCCCTTATTGAAGGTACTACAAAGAACATCTTTCCACCCATACACTCTGAAAATGGCACCTCAGAACTCAAGGTAAATGGGGCTTGCTTCATGGCCTCATCAGTATCATGAAATGCATACAAATTATAACATACAATACATTACAGCTGTTTGCATGAAATAGTTCATGACCGCTTCACCCAGCAACCCTGGACAGTTTTTAGAGGCCAGCATTCTGCTACACACCTATTATCCACTTTCCTGGTCAATAGGGAACAGATGCAGACAAATCTTTGTTGTTCAGACCCCATAAGTTGTTGGAACCACCAAACTGTGTCAAAGGAGATGACATAGGGTCAGGGCGAAATTGAGTTGAGGTGGTGAGAGACTTAAGGATAAGCCGAATTGTTTGATTAACCGGAAAGAAAGAGTAAGTTAGTGATATAGCGGAGTGAAGACGGAAAAGGAAAGTTAATGAGAGTTATCGAGACTGAAAAGTGGTGCATATTTAAAGCTAAAGATAAAAGAAGATCACAGGTGGAGGGAGCAGGGCACAGTGAGAGATTTTTCAGATGGCACTGAAGGCAGCAGATATTGAGAAAAAGTAAAAGAGCTTGCAATGACATGACATCTTGGAGCGATGGAGAGAAGTAAGGCATAGTTATAAGTTTAAGAAACTGATAAACATGGAAATGAGGAGTAAACTCAGAAAACCGATGCTGGTGCAGCATCAGTCGCCTATGTAGATGCCAACTTTCAGAATTAAACGATGTGCAGGCACTCGGCACATAAAAATTCCTTACACAGCCAGAAAGAAGTATTGTGGGACGTCTGCTTCCTTAAGCCTAGCCTGCTGTTTACCTGTAGAACTTCTGTTGGGTTTAAGGGGCAAGCGGTTTGATTTATCACTCAGTGCCTACCCATGGGCCTTACACCTGCTCTTAAAGGGTGCAAGGGCCTCTTCCCAATGACTAGGGTATGACGCCATAATCCACCCTTCAACTCTTGCACTCTCCCACCCCAAATTTCCTCAACACCAAAGGGCAGCCACTGTCTCTAAACAAGGTAGTTAGATGGAATTTAGAACGAAAGATGAAGGTGGACATCAGATCTGGGTTTCTGCTGAATCCAGGCTCTTCCCAGCTCTACGGTTTTGCTATAAGCGGAATGGGATTGTCAGTGGTGCTCCTGATTTTGATCCAGATCTATGGGTGGGTATTTGGTTCAGTACTAGAATTTCTGGACTGTTGTTGTCACTTCCACAAAAAGATGTCAACAGGTGACCCTGAGGAGCATTGGGACTTTAACTTGATATTTGCATTAGACGATTTGGGGCAGAAAGGATCTGTTGATTGGCAGGAACACTATTCAAATATTTAATAAAAAATGATTTTCCTTTGAAATGAAGATCAGTCTTTCATTTTTAATAGCAATGCTTCGGATAAAATTAACGGGTTGTAAGGCGCACGTGAGCTTTGTACATTGTGGGCATACAAAAGGCTGGGCACTCCAGTTAAGGGCGAGTTAACATCTGTCAGCCTCACAGGTACTAGTCTACCTGTCGCAAACCCCCATGTGCATTACTTTATGGAGAGGTTCGACCTTCAAGTGCTGGCGCGTGGTCAGGGCATCCACCCCGTGCACACTTTAGGAGTTATCCGGAGGAAGGCGCGCTGTAATAACAGGTTATGCTTGGCAGGAGGCCTAGAAAAGCTGTCCATTGTATGGGAGGATGAGCAGCTGCCTCGGAGGGGCACTGTCTGTTTGTAGCCGAGAGGAGAGACGAGAGGTGGTAAGGGAAAAGCATGGGATTTTCTTCATTAAGAATTATAAAATATCATGTGGCGAGGCAGATAACAGGGATGGGGCAGAGGCAAGGGGCAGAGAACCCAGGCAACTACATCATGCTTTACTTGTGCCAACTCTGACAGAGCCACTGGTGACCGAAAGGCCGGTGCAAACAACCTGTGACGAGGGGGTCCCGGACCCCCCTGGCTTACCTGTGTCCCATCTCTTTACACAGCACACCGAGACCTGGAAGACACCGCATGCTGTATACACCCCCGGACCGGAGGTGGCGGCGGACTCCTGTTTCTTTAATTGGGCGGAGCTGGACCCCGAACACGCCCTCCCGTCCGAGGTAAAACCCTGCCCAGACGACCTGCAGGTGTGTTTTACACCCGGAGGTAGCGGACGTGATTGGCGTGAGGACAGAGAGGAGTGGGAGTACGGAGCGAGAGACGGAGACTGGCGAGACGACGAGGAGGAGGCGAGCGGAGACCATCGGAGGAAGGAGGAGGCGAGCGGAGACCATCGGAGGAAGGAGGAGGCGAGCGGAGACCATCGGAGGAAGGTGGAGGCGAGAGGTGAACGGCGGGAAGAAGAGAAGGCAGACCGCGAAGACGAGGAAGACCCACAGCTAGGAGTCGAGGAGAAGAACGGACACCAGCGGAGACCGGGACGAGACGTCCGCGACAAGCCAGGAGGCCACCCTAGAGGCGCTTTGCCCGGCCACACTTCAAGGGAAGTGTGGCTTGAGCAGGTACGGTCACGCTTTGCGGGCTGGGCGGGTCGTAGGTGGGTTAAGCCACCCTGAACCACCTGTCATCCCTAGAGTTAAAACCCTATCCTCACAAGCACTACAATCCAACCTGGGTCGGATAAAATACACGTGTGTTCCTCACTCCCTCCCCTGTGCACAGTCCTTGGCCCCAGCCTAACTGCACTTTCTTTCTCTGGTACACTGGAAGGGACGGGGAGACTTCCGGAAGAGAAGCGGCCTGCAAGTCCCAGAAGACCCCGGGAATACCGAAGAACAAGTACTGTGAAGCGCCTAGATCGCCTGTCGGAAGACACGGACACGCCACTCCCCTATTATCGCAAAACAATTCAGAAAAAGCGCTCGTATAAGTTAATAAAACCATCCTTACCCAGAGTTCCTTTGTCCGTCAGTCTGTTCGAAAGCCCACACAACCCCTGCCTGATCTATGGAATATCTGTCAGAACCCTAGAGGCAGAACAGACAGGGAAACACACTTTATGGCAGTCAACTTATTAGCCTTCCCATTTGAGCCCGCGTCCTGAACATGCTGTATAGTGAAGAACCTAGGTGATAAACTTGATGGATCTCTTACACTTAAAACTACCATCGCTAAGGTTGTGTCTTACTGCTTCTACCGATTGCTTATTTTGCAGAAAATGATCCCATTTTTAACAGAGGCATTTTAAAAGATAGCAGTGATGGTCACTGCCCTGTCCAGTTTGCTATGTGCACCCTAAGAGGCTAAGGGTTTGCCAAGACTTGGGTCCTTTGCTTGCTGCACCATTGGATTCAAGCTACCCTGCCTGATGAGTGGTGAATCCCAGAACCAGTACCAGGGTGCTTGTTTCCGGTCCATGGAGGACCTGGCTTGGCAGTTCTGGGTGGACTGTTCCCATGAGGCAAGACTGATTTGCATATGGCTGGGTCCAAACTGGGGTGACTTGACAAGCAAAATAACAATGGATTAAACACAGATTGGGGAGCACAGTGGTGCAGAGTAGAGAGCACTGATGTAGAGTGCAGAGGAGTAGAATGGCGCAGACAAAAGAGCATTGGCGTAGAACGCAGTGGTGCAGACTAGAGTGTTGTAGAGTGCAGTGGTGCAGGTAGAGTGGCATGGAGTGCAGTAGTTTAAACTAGAGTGATGTAGAGTGCAGTATTGTTAACTAGAGTGGTGTAGAGTGCAGTGGCATAGAGTGCAATGGTGCAGAGGCATAGAGTATTGTTGCTTAAAGTAGAGTGCAGTGGCATAGAGTGTAAGGTGATGTGGCGTAGAGTGGCGCAGAGGAGAGTGGCATTGAGTGCAGTAACAGTAAAGTGGCGTACAGTGCAGCATAGAATAGAGTGGTGCGATGTTGTAGAGTGCAGTGGTGTAGAGCAGAGTGGCGTAGAGTGCAGTAGAGTAGAGTGGTGTGGAGTAGAGTGCAATGGCATAGAGAGCTTTGGCACAGAGTGCAGTGCCGTAGCTTAGAGTACAGTGGCGTAGAGCAGAGTGTTGCAGAGTATAGTGGCGTAGGGTGCAGTGGCATAGAGTGGTGCAGAGTAGAGTACAGTGAAGTGGAGAAGAGTACAGTACAGTGGCACAAAATGCTGTGGTGCAGGGCGCAATGGTGCAGACGACATGACATCCACATGCTGTGACGAACAGGGATGAAGGAAACTAGAGTGATACTGAAGCTAAAAATTAGTTAGCTATGGGCGGGCTGTAAGCCTATTCTATGTAAACACGTCTCGCAGAGAGAGCGCAATCTCAGCCAAGAGACCAAGAAGTGAACGGGCACTTACAAAACGCTTCGGGCAAGGGGGTCTCCAGAGAAGTCAAACATTGGGGCACGGTGGGTTCCAGGCAAACACCCCCAGACCTCCAGACTGCTTCTTGTAGTCAAGTACAACACCAAAGCAGATTGTCTGCACACTTTATTTAGCATAATTTTGACAACGTGAAGACGAATTGCACGTCGTACGTAGGACGTTTTCTACATCTCTATAACCATTAGATTTTTCGTGTAAGACATCCGGGTCAAAGTTCACCCAAGGGGGAAAGGTGATGACGTGAGGCGAAAAGATCGATAATGGGCGCAGCATAAGAGATGACAAGTGGTCCCGCGTGACAGTCAGCAAGGCCGCGCAGAGGCTTTGCTTTTTCCAACCCCCTCCCCAAAGCCTGCACCAAAGAGGCTTCACAAGACTTGATAATAAGGGACGACTGTGAGAAAAGCCAGCTGAGCGCTTGCAGCACTGCCCTGACCATAACCTGCAGGTCACAGCGAACCCCTTTCCTGCAGACGTGGTCTTTAATCTTTCCAGTGCGCACCACCTCAATGGAGAAAGGAGATGTACTGTGTAGGAAGGGCACGATGTGTGAACCCCTTGACAACGTTTCCCCAGACTAGGCAGAAAAATACATGCAGTTTGTCCCCCCCCCTTTCCGAATCTGCTTTGTTTTTGTTATATGATAAGTATGCACTCTGCAACCTGAACCCTCTTTATTCTAAACCCTAAGTAGCTCTCTTTCGACTAAGCTGGTTTTCCCCGAAAACATGCCCAGCCACCAAAACATGCCTCTAATCATTTCAACGCATTCCTTGCTACACTCCCTTCTCTCAACACGCAGTGATTGGCAGCCTGGCGCTGTGGTAAGTAGTGTCTGCTGGTGCGTCATACACCACTCTGCGTCACCTAGACTCGCACTACGCCGAGCCCGACAGCCTGTGCACCCACGTAAAGATGTACCATACACAATACAGGTTTACTCGGAACATGCGGTCGTAAAAACTAATGATACATTTCTCGCAGAAAAACTGTTTTCAGAATACAAATTATTTACATCCAACTGTCAGGGGAGCAGACGAAATACAGAGAGAGACGATTTATAAAGTTACAAACACACTTGTAAATGGCACAGTTTAACATGTAGGGGACCTTGAACTAAAGATTTCTAAATTAAGTATATTGTAACTATTCAAGCTGTACATAGAATAAGACATAAGGTTTGTTCGTCACCAGCAGAACTGTGCAGCCAAAAACAGACATCACAAAATTCACAGGCATGGCATAACTGAAGTTATCCGTCACACATTGATGGACAATTCAGATGACCTGAATACAGTCCACCTTTGCACTCAGTTGCAGTTCCCAAATATGTATACAATCTGACCGCATCTTTACATCTCACAAATACACTTTGATATGGTTTGATAATACAAATACCCATACCAACTGATCTCTCCACTTCTCTCTCCCTCTAACCAAGCCAGCTCAGGACACAGCTATACACAAAATCTCAGGTTCGACAACCCAGTGCGGGGAACAGCGTTTACAACGCAAATTTTACAACAAAGTACCTTTACGACACAACCATTACAACGCAACTTTTACAACGACTTGCGCTGGGGGGCGCTCTAGGATAGGGAATAGTTTTAATTTACTATCCAACACCTTCCCTACTATCCACGGGGACTGGAGTTGGAATAGTGAATTAAACTATTCATTATCCAGCGCCCCCCAACGCAATTCGTTGTAACGACTTGCGTTGTAAAACTTGCGTCGTAAAGGCATGCGTTGTAAAAGCATGCATTGTAACGACGTACATCCCCCAGTGCAGTAACAAGTTAAGCAGACTGTATCATATGAAATAATATAAAGGGACCTGTAGAGCTGTTCAAAGCCACCAGCATGCTGAAAACCATAAACCTGCAAGTCTACCCCTTACACTTCATCATCCAACACATTGCTACGTGCTGTGTCCCATAACACAATAACCACACCTCGATGGTCATCACGCATGACATGGAAACACTTCCCTCATAGGATCAAAACAAAGACAACATCCTTCCAACCAGACGCTACACGGTATAGCAGGCTACCCATGTAGGCAAGCTCTTCAGTGGCCAACATATGGTTAGTAAGTGCTATGTAAATACTGCAAAACAATATATGGAGGTACACAAATACAATCACCTTAGGCTCCTGATCATCTATGGATCTGGCACACGAACTGAGAACATCTCAGTGTGGGCAGAAGTAGCTGTTTATGATAGAGGCCCGCCATGACGGGTAGAATAATATAGCTTCCCTTGGAGCTTGTCAACCAGAAAAGGCTGGCTGGTACCTGGAAAGGCAGTTGCCTCAGTCTCATGTCAAAAACACATGCATGGCAGAGCAGAGTATACAGCCAATGGAAACTGAAAATCAGTTAAGAGTACGAAACATAGAATTACTGCAACAGTATAAATAAAACAATCAATGAGTCAAAGGAAATCCTGAACTTTTGTTTGCAAAGTGACTAACTAAAAAACTGTGAAAAACACATTGTGAGTCTTAAGTAAGCAACAAAAACGTAATGACGGCTTGGAGTCTGAAGTCTTCAGACCACAGAGTATGAACCAGTGCATTCACCGAACCACCACAGTCGCAGGGTTCCTACAGTTAGAACTAAGTCCACACATGTGGATTTAAAGCCAGAAAGGTAAACCAAAGCCTTCAAATTGTCAGATGGACAATAGCTGCAGTTAAGACATTCTTACCAGAGCTAGCCAACTGCTGCCCTCCCTCAAAAGTCTGTACCCCAAATATTCCACTGAAAGGATGCACCCAGCCTACTTCAGCAGTCACTCCACTATTATCAGGTGGCTTTCGGACCCATGAGTGGGACTGAAGCTACTGAACAGATCTCCTTGATCCTCAAGCGATGCGCCTCATCTTCTCGGCAGACATCGACAATATAACCATTACATCTTATTCAAATAGTTTGAATAGTAGATATGAAAACCATAAACTGCCCTACGGAGAAATTCAGTCTTTTTCACAAACCATAGTAAACAGGTCTGAACTTGGTTCCTCAAGTCTCCAAGGCGTATGGCTTCAGTTGGTATATCTCAAAGTTTGCCCCTTCGTAATTGTTATTTATCAACAAAATGTGTTCAACACCTCTCCCCCCCAGTGTCCCAGGTCACAAAAGTAGTATTAGTGGTCAAGAGCACTCAGTTTGAGCTTTTGTTCATTGAAAGATGGCATTCAAGCACATTGTTCTGGAAGGAATAAAAAATCGTTCTGTATAATTAAGTGTAACAGGTATGCTTCTACCATATGTATTTATGGGTAGGAATGGTCAAATAACAGGCTCTACCTCTAGCTGGGTACATTATATTTTTACCTTATATGCAGGTAGTTTGTGACTTTTCGGACAATTCACGCCTTAAGCAAACCGGCGCCTCGAGTTTTTACCGGTGGGTCAATATTTTGAACGACCTAGTAATAATAATAGCCACAACAGCTAAGATCAATGAGTTGAATGAATTATTGTTTTATTTAAAAGGACAAGGGTATGATTGGGGATTGGCTAACCACTTATTGAGGGTTAGGTTCTCATTGGTGGGATACAGGAACACTTATGGTTAATAGAATGTCATATTGAGGTGATACAGTACATAGACTTGAACCACAGACGCTATGAGATTTTAATGAATAAAATGGCTTGCAGATGGCTTTTCTTTTAACTAGGTTGCACTATTAAATATAGGAGAGGAGAAGAAACATATGTTTGTCCTGAAGAAGGTGGTTCCATTGGTTTTAAACCCACCAAATCGCGTTGACGCCTTATTTTGTCATTACCTTTGTATCGCACAGAACTACATTCTGTCAAATAAGGGATCGTTTGCACAATGTGGAGTTTATGCATTTCTACAAATTAATGCACTAATGACAAATGTGATTGTCTCTTGGAAGTCCTTTTCGCTTTTTTATATATGAAATTTTTCACATAATTCCTGATTTTAGAAAGTGTTAATTCAATGTATTTGTCATAGAGAATACATTTTCATTAAAGTGTTTTTATAAGCGTTCCGATAGCCTGTTAACTTCTGCACCTGTGGTTTATGGTTGGATGGTTGTGAGCAGATGAGGAATGTTTGTTAATCCATATACCTAAAGGAAATTAGATTCTTGACTATGAAACATGGAGCCAACTGTCCAGTGAGTGAGACCAATACATGTCAAGACCAAGATTTACACAGTTCACTCCACAAAGTCACGATCACCAGCACTTAACACGAAAAAGCAACAACACACAAAGCCCATCTTAAAAACCTTCCACTGGTGCGCTGAGCAGTATAGAATATGAATTTGAAGTCTATTGTATCACTCCTAATATCCACCGACCTAAAAACCCATTCACCTAGAAGCTGATTACTTATCAAAAGCAACCAAGATTCTATGATCAGACAGCAGAGGCAGTGATGAAGTATAGAAAGAATGGAGAATGGCCACTCAGGTAAAGTATTATCAGAATGCACTCAAACTCTGCTTTGTATTGAAAGTGTAACACCAGATTATCACCCACCTATTATCTAACCTGGGAAACAGTCGAAACAATATGGCCTGAGCCACGTGTGTCATAACCACACCTGCCTTAACCACGCATATGCCTTAACCATTAATGCGCGGACTAGATGTACGGAATGGGCAGGCCCAGGAAGAGGAAGGATCGGGAGAGGACACAGTGAGGTAAGTGGGGCTGGCATTGGGTGGGTGGGGATAGATTTTAAGGGTTGGGGAAGTTTTCAGGGCGGGCGGGGGGGTGGTGTAAGGGGTAGGTTTTAAGGCCCAGGGACGTATTTTAGGGCTTGGGGACGTTTTTTGGGCTCAGAGGACAGAGTCGTAATTTAGGGCTTGTGGGCGGGGGCCGGGGGGCGTGGAAAGTTCAGGATGGACTTGAGCAGTTTTAGGTCTCAGGGTAGGGCTGTGGTTTGGATAGATCTTTGCCCATGGGGTGTGTTTTAGGGCTTAGGGTGGGGGGGCAGGAGTCGGGGTAGGGTATGGGGGGGCTGGGTTCAGAGTAGATTTCTGCAAGGGGCGTCTCAGGGCTCAGGTCGGGGAAAATAGGTAAGTTCTAACCACACAAGTCTTTGCAAAACATGCTCTAACAATGCATATTTTGTTGTAAAGACATGCCTGGTAAAGGCATATACATGGTTAAGACTTGCGTTGTTAAGACCGCCTTGAACATGCATGCCTGGTAATGGAATGCGTGGTTCCGTCACACAACCTCTAACACCCAGGACATAACCCAAATAACCAACAAGAAGCACCACATTTAACACTCGGATTCCTGATTGACCCCAACTACAGGCTCACAAGATTGAGCCTTCCCACTGATTAAAACCTCATACTCTGAGTTGTTTGGTTGCATTGATAAACAGGAAACATTACATAGAACCCAAACGGGCTCATTAACGCATTGTTAAAGGCCTGTCTAGAATAGGCACAAGATAAGATGCTGAATGCTTTACAGAAAACATTAAACAAATAAATAACTAATGAACCACAACTGCTTCACTCTCTGTAACGAGCAGAACAAAAAAGTGATGAGTGGCTTGATTAGAATAATCTCTGCCACAGGCAATTACTCCGGTCTGTATCCAGTCAATCACTGATTTACTCGCCATACCACACCAGACATGAATCAGTCATATGCTAATCAGTCTCGGTACAGGTCCAATAGAAAAATTCCAGATCGAACTGCCAGGCCAAGTTCCCTCGGAAAGGAATAAGCAACCCCAGACCGGTTTCTGCCTATTTTTGCGTAGTCAGTACAGTGCTGCTTGGCGCTTATCTCACAGTGACCAAGGAACCCACATTTGGGCATCCCCTTCACATCTAGCACACTGATGAAAACAAAGATATGATGGGTGGATTGCTTGCATTAATCTCAGCCACTGGTAATGAATTACACTGGGTAGCAATCCAGGTCATTATCTTTTTTGCCCACCACACCACCCCATAGACCAGCCTTTCAGTAATTGCATTTTTCTTCAAACAAAGGGGGGTCAGGTAGAAGATGGGTGGAAAAAGGCACCCATGTGTTCAAGAACAACCTGGAGAGTTAATTACGCGTTGCTGGCAACTGATGGCCGTTAAGATGGCGGCCATGTTTTAGAACATTATTTTACTTTTCAATTGTTGGGAAACAACTTCACACCGTTCCACTGAAACTAAAATGAACTGCACTCAACAACAAACACCATCAACACATTATACAACAACAAACCACAACAAGAAGCAGGACACTAAACACAGCTAAGACACACGGATCGAATTAATACATGAAGATTACAACATCTAAAGTAATGAACCATGCGTACTGCTCACAAACTCAGGAGAACCACACTTATAAACAGTTGTGACTACTAGGAGCAACCACCTTCAATATCGGGCCCCACATACGATGTACAGCCCTTTGATGGACACCTTTGCAGGGGCACCATTCTGTAGGAGACTGCATGCAATAGGTCTTCTCCTATGCATGCCTCGCCTTCACTTCTGACAAACCTACGATCTCACAGGAATGGTGCTAAAAACAACAATTATCATGTAATTAATTAAGCCAGCACACAGCAGAAGACATAATCCACTCATTCCAACACTAGGTGCTTAACTTGCATGCAGATCTAAACCACAGAAAGGCAAGGGACCACACAACCAGGTCACACAAAGAATCATGTGTGTGCGATACTCAAGTGTGGAGCAAGTAAAATAAATGCAGTAGGTGAACATTCTCATTTTTCAACGCACACATTTCTAAAGATATAATCATGATGAGGAGCACACGCCACAGACCGGCAAAATCGGAAAATGTGGACATAAATATTTGAATTCCAATACACCCCTGATTTCTTTCTATTCCCTCTATCTTTCCCACCACACCGTGTAAACTTGTCTTTGCCTATGTTCTATGCAAAAGCTTAGCATAAGGGAAAATGTGCATCTAGTTGTAAAGATGACCAACTGATTATGCTTGAAAAGCGTGCATATATGTGAATGCACAGCTCAAGCAACATGAAAAGTATGGGAGAGTTCATTCAGCCCAATCAATCACGCACAAAGTTATCAGGCCAGAAAAATTGATGATGCTGCCGTGGGTGGACACAGTTTCTTCACTCATCAGGCGGCTATCCAGTGAAGAGCCACTGCCACACATGAGCAGTAGTGGGAGCAGGAAAGACTCCCACAGATTAGGTTTCCAGCTCAGGCAGGAAGGATCTGCACAGCTGGACTAAAAAAAAACTTTAAAAAAACACAACAAAAAAAAAAACACTGGAAAAAACTCTATTATTAAGGTCGACAATCCTCTATCGCTTTAGAGTTGATGATCCTTCTGCCTGTTATGAAGAATTTGTCAGGTTCTATGGTCGGAAATTTAAATAAATCCATTGAACTCTCATTGCCACAGCTGTCCTAGTCGCAGAAGAAAATGAAAATAGAAGACGACTCCAGATGATTTCGTTCTTATTGTGGGGGAGGGTTGGGGTCACTATTTGGGAAGTGCAAGGGGTCCAAAGGTCTACTGATGATAGCCGCATCCCATCTCCAAGGCCTTCTCCTTGTACCTTTGTACCTTCACCTGGTGAAAACTATTCTAAGGTTGGCTGGTCTGAATTACGCTGGGGCCATTACTAGTTTTATAAAGTTAAAGCACCAAACAAAGTCAAGCTCCAGACATCATGTTGTGGGCCATCCACTGCATACCCCCTTTAGACAGCGGAAGTGGTATCCTGCCTGACTGAGAGAGTATTCTGTGTGAGGTTCGGTGACATGGAATGAGGGGACCCTTAGAATGCTCGGGTTTGAAAAGAGTGTGAACTCTGGCTGGAGATGCCAAGCCGATAATATATGTCCTACGGACATGCAACAAATAAAGATGGTGCTGAAAATGTGTGTGCCGACTTCCATTATGCAGATTACCACACCCCAACACAGATACTAGATGTGAAGAGGGATAATAAGGTGTGGAATATGTTTATTAACTGGTAGACGCCTTTCTTCAATAAGGGGCAACTCCACTTCACGAGCACTCCACTCACACTGCCTCAGCACCCTGCTCACAATGTTTCAACACCCGTACATTTCAAAATGGTTGATTAGTGACCTTGGAAGAGCAACCCTGCTAATGGAGCAGGCAAGCGTCACAAGTAGGCCTGTGTGAAATTTTAAGTTTGCTGGTGAAATTAGCAAGATTCTCGAAATTCACATTTCTCAAAACATTTAAGTGAACACGCAACTTCAGTAAACAAAAAGAAAATGTCATGAGATTCAGGAGATTTTTCATACAGAAATGTCTCATCAAGACATTTTCCGCCTTTTTTGACGCAATATATTCACCCGCTTAAAAAGAAGTTGCTTGAGATACTGGAGAAGGCATTTTACTATGAAAATGTAATTTTCCTGGAATTCCACAAATGTCAAGAGAATAAAGGACTATTTCGTCCACAGCTAAATTTACGAGGGTACAACACAATACCGTCCTTACCTGCAAGTCGAAGAACTTGCTGTACCGTCTGTAAATGACTTCCGTGTTGCCACTCGACCACGTAACCCTGATGATGTATACCTGTTTGGGGAGGAAAAAGAAAAGCAAACATTTCATTCAAGTGATCAATATAGCAAACACGTTCATCCGAATGGCAAACATGGTACCTCATTCAACCCTCCATTTTGCAACTATTTCTCAAATCCCAGTTCCTTTCATCTTCCCAGCCCCCATGTTACACTCTGAGCCAACATCCCACCCACTGAGCCTCTTCTATTCTAGAAGAACTCCTCCCTGCCACGATGCAGTTTGGAGTCAGCCTGCAATGTACATATTCCTCCAACCCTAACAGGGAACGCCTTTGGCTGAATCCAAGTGCATGCTGACTTTGGGTCGCACACAATGCATATGGAGTGCGGTGATGTCAGGAGATGGACCAGAGTCAATGACCCTGGCCCTGTATCAGTGCACTCCTCAACACATCTTGATGCAGCCATAGTGATGAGAGTTGTTGTGGAGACATTCAGATTGGAAAATATCTGGGAGCCACTCCTGATAGGCACCACATCCCCTCCAAGGAATTCTCAATTTATAACTTTAAGCCTTTGTTAAACTGAGCAGTGTTCTTTATTTTGGCACCAAAATGCTTTATTCTTAACATTTCAAAACATTCTACCACAGTGCAATTGTTCATCACTGGATCACCTCTCCCACAAAATTGGCCTATTTGTTAACACGCTGACCTGTTTTTTCCCACACCCTTTTCAACTTACATGCAAGTCAGCTCTCCTCTGGACACCTGCCACACTCACACTGCCTCAATACTAATAGCTGGCCTAGAAACTCAAGGAGCACTTGTAACCCGCTTTCACGCTGCTTCTGGAGTATTATCGCTTCCAGATCGAGTCTGACATAAACACTGTCAATCCTTTCTTCAGACTAAAAGAGAATTTCCTTGTTCAAGGACACCCATACCATGTCTATTAAAGATCTTGTATGGATGGCCTAAAAATCTCCTCGCTCTGATCTGCCCCACTGATGAGGTTAATGTGGTCACCACCATGTCCAATAAATGTATGAAAGAACTTCTTGAAGCGTCTTTGCTCAATGTAAGAGCCAAAGTAAAGAACCTAAACCTTTGGCTATATGGTTTTCCAAAATTCTCGTTGAAGGAAATCTTTAATATTAACAACTGAAAGCAGTCGACCTCTACTTCTAATGCAGGTAAACTGAAGGCTCCCAGAAATGTTTATATGAGAAATATTTGCAGGTTAATGTCCACACACATCAAATTGCTGTTGAAACTGCCAAAAAGAAGAAGAAAAAAAAATCACTGAAAAGAACTGTTCAAAGTCGTTAGGCCAACAATCCTCCATCGTCTTTCAGAGTTGATGATCCTTCTGCCAGGTAGGAAGAATTTGCCAGGTTCTGTGATAGAAAGTCAGATCAATTAAACTCATTGCCACACCTGCCCGATGAATAGAAAACCAGCATCGGCAAAGCCAATAGGTCTCGCCCATAGGTGAGTTTTTGCCTTTGGCGATTGGGTGGGAGTGGCAACTGGGGGCAGGGAGGGAGAAACAGACAAAGGGGGAGAAGAAACAGCGATGGGAATGCAGTAGGAGAGGAAACAGGAAAGAGAGGGTGGGTGGAAGGAAAAAGCAGCCGCTGCCTAGGTTCGACCTAAGAAAGATTAACGAACTGTGAAACACTCCAGCGACTGTTACGGTCACATAAACAGATGCTCAACATATAAAAAATACCAATACCTCAAGCCTTGGGCAACAGTTGCTTCAGTTTTCATCGATGCAAGGTTTTTGTCATGTTCCTTTCTATGAATTATGCACAAAAAGAATAAAAGCCCCAGCGTCGCTGCTAGTGTTGGGCAGATGAATCATCAAAGTGAAAGTCAACATGTCTTGAAGGGCCACACCCACCCTAAGACAAATTTAGTTAAATGAGCATCCACAGACTAGCTCGGATTAATTGTATCCACGTTTCCTTTAAAAACTAGCCTTAATCCCCTTGGCGGCATTTTGTTACTTGTGTCTTAAGGCGGGTTCACCTGTAAATACCCAGAGCTGCATTTCTTTCTGAAAGCGGACAACCTTTATAATTGTGAAATGTCAGCTTTATTAAGAACTCTTGCTTGCAACTGAAATCGTCCAAACTGCGCAATTTCCCAGGTAAGCAAACCACAAAAATAAACCTTGAACACATGGGGAAACCAAGACAGACAACAGGGGAACGCTGTAGGAGCTGGCAGTAAAAGACCAGATTGTAAGTGAAAGAGAAAGCATGGTAACCTGACTCACGAAGAATGCAGCTGCCACCCTGTGCACCGCTGCGCGCTCATGAGAGCAAACCGCCGTGGGAGTGACCTTTAAAAAAATGGTTGGGACATGCATCCGCCTTTAGCCATTTGCTTGCTTTCATTATTGTAAGACACACGCAAAAGCCAATCGAACGTGTGGGAGGAGTCGCACCCACACGGAGTAAACACAAGAAGCCTCGCAAAGCAGCGCATGCTCACTGCTAGGCTCGACCTAAAAATGAACATCACTAGTAAATCCAAGAAGAGTTTGCTTTGTTTTGATGACTTTGTGGATAATATTTTGTTAAAAACAATTATTAAAGTGACACCCTCTCCCCTTTTCATTGACACGATTCCAGCAAATGTTGCTAAGGGCCTGGTCTACCTGCCAACTTGAGCAATCGGAGTCCACCTCTTCCTTGCACCAGGTGTGTTCCCAGACTGCCTTAAAATGTACTAATGCAAAAACAACAGGTGATGGACAGAATGCAGAACAATGTCATACATTCACCCCAGTACAGAGATCTGGGCCTAAATCCATCGTTTTTGCTCACCATGCCATTCCAGTTTGAACCCAGCCATATGCAAATCAGTCTTGACCCTGTGCCCCATGGGAACAGTCCAGCCAAAACTGCCAAGCCAGGTCCTCCCTGGACTGGAAACAAGCATCCAAGGACCGGTTTGGGGCTTTCAGCCCTCTTCAGACTGGATAGCTTGATTCCAGTGGCATGGAGAGCACGGGACTCACGTCTGAGCATACCAGTCCCACTCGGGGTGACAAATGCAAAAACAACAGGTGATGGACAGAATGCAGAGCAATGTCATACATTCACCCCAGTACAGAGATCTGGGCCTAAATCCATCGGTTTTTGCTCACCGTGCCATTCCAGTTTGAACCCAGCCATATGCAAATCAGTCTTGACCCTGTGCCCCTTGGGAACAGTCCAGCCCAATCTGCCAAGCCAGGTCCTCTCTGGACTGGAAACAAGCATCCAAGGACCGGTTTCGGGCTTTCAGCCCTCTTCAGCCTGGATAGCTTGATTCCAGTGGCATGGAGAACACGGGACTCACGTCTGAGCATACCCGTCCCACTCGGGGTGACAAATGCAAAAACAACAGGTGATGGACAGAATGCAGAACAATGCCATACATTCACCCCAGTACAGAAATCTGGGCCTCAATCCATCGTTTTTTGCTCACCATGCCATTCCAGTTTGAACCCAGCCATATGCAAATCAGTCTTGACCGTGTGCCCCATGTCCATCATCACCTTTGGTTTTTCTTTGTTCGCCCTAAGTTGGCAGGGTATGCTCAGACGTGAGTCCCTTGCTCACTTTGCCACTGGAGTCAAGCAAGCCCGGCTGAAGACGGCTGTAATGCCAGAAACCGGTCCTGGGAAGCTTGATTCCAGTCCAGGGAAGACAAGGCTTGGCAGTTCGGGCTGGACTGTTCCCATGAGGCACATGGTCAGACTGATTTGCATATGGCCATGTCTGAACTGGGGTGGCGGAGTGAGCTAAAGAACGGTGATGGATTAAACCCAGATCAGTTGACTGGGGGTGAGTGTTTGTATTGTCAACGCTCCGTCCATCATCACCTTTGGTTTTTCTTTGTTCGCCCCAAGTTGGCAGGGTATGCTCAGACGTGAGTCTCTTGCTCACTTTGCCACGGAGTCAAGCAAGCCCGGCTGAAGACGGCTGTAATGCCAGAAACCGGTCCTGGGAAGCTAGATTCCGGTCCAGGGAAGACAAGGCTTGGCAGTTCGGGCTGGACTGTTCCCATGAGGCACAGGGTCAGACTGATTTGCATATGGCCATGTCTGAACTGGGGTGGCGGAGTGAGCTAAAGAACGGTGATGGATTAAACCCAGATCAGTTGACTGGGGGTGAGTGTTTGTATTGTCAACGCTCCGTCCATCATCACCTTTGGTTTTTCTTTAAAATGTACTAAGTCACTCTCTAATAACGATGTTTACTGTAGACTTGGGTGAGCTCTATCATTTTTTATACGGTCTCAAATGTATCCTTCCCCACTATTATTAAAAGTAGTGTTGCTGAGCAGCTTTATCAACATATCTCCAATGACAATCCTATATATTAGCCTCAATAGGGACTTCCGAAAATGGGTGTAGTACTGAAATAGCCTTGCTCCTAGCAGTCGATGCACACCATGTTAATGACACTGGAAAGTCCTGTTCTCTCGTTTTCCTTGAGTAATTTGCTGTCTTTGATATGGGAAATCACAATACACCTATTAGAGTTCTTAAAGATCCAATGGGCATGATGCCGTCCTCAATTGGTTGATTTCTTACTTGACTAACTGATCTTAAAAGCTCAAACTTGAGAACTGCTTCCCAGTTCAGCAGCTTTGATGCAAGGCATCTTACAAGAGTCTAGTCTGGCCCCAGCTTTCTTTCATCTGTATACAGAACCTTCGGTTGTCCTTCTCGATAAACTTGGAATCCTCTATCATCAGTATGCAGAGGATACACGGATAAGTCGCCATACCTCAAGATTTCTCCTCTTAAGGACGCTTATTCCTCGATCAAATGCTACAAACAGTCCAAGAGTGGATGAAGTCTTATGACATGGAACTCACTTCACTAAAAAGTTAGTTTCTGCTTATCTTACTTTGAACTTGGGTTTGCAACATTTCTGAACTTTATTGTGAAAGAAAGATCTAACCAATAAGCTCAAATAAATGAGATGGCCTATAAGGCACATTTCCAATTACTACATTTGTAAAGGGGATTTGTAGTTCAAGTAAAAACAGGACCATAAGGCACTCCAATATCTAGTATCGTCTACAATTGTTAATGACAACTGCCTGTTGACTTGCATCCTTAGAGTACACATCACTCGCAGAAAGCAATCCTGGGAGCCAGCTGCGCACTTTGCAACTAATAATAAAAGTTTAGTCACAACTCCTGCGCTCGGAGCACTTCAGTGGCTCTCCACGGACTTACCAGCATTCTACAGGATGGCCATTTGATTCTACCCGTCAGTATTGGACAACCAAGCTGAAGCTATCTGGGAATCTTAGGTTATTACACAAGCTGAATCACTTCAGCATTCCAAAAAGAACGTACCGCCACCTCTTTGATTACTTCGTTAGTTGCATTTCTTATTGCACCGGCCGTACTCACCCTGATTTTAATGTGTGCCCCCTTAACTTACTCCCGATCTTTCCCTCCTACAAGTCTTCCGCCTACCTCCTCCAGCATCCCTTCTATCTTTATTTTATCTTTAAGGACTGCTTTAACTGAGTTTCCCCTGTTACAAACTCACTACTAGTGAGGTCCTTCTTATTCTTACTGAACTCTCTCTCTAAATGCTTTAAACTTGCGTGTTGTAGCTCTCCCATGGAAATAGATTGGGTTTTCTTGTACTGTATATAGTCCTAGGATTATTTATATTTACTGTGCTTAGCTACACTGTATTTAAACTCCCCTAGGGTATATATTGTGTTACTATGTACTAGTAATTTTGCACATTGTTCCCTTTTTGGCATGCCACTCAGTGTGTCATTGGCCTTTTAACCGCAAAACCCGCTAAAGCTATCAGGCCATGTATGTTTTATATAAAATTGCATAAATAATTAAATAAATAAAGAGGGTCTCAGACAGGCAGTAAACAGAGTAAGCACTGGGCATCAATATGGATATTTTCGGTGGTGACCTGTGAGTGCTTGTGAAAGACAGGGACCAATGTGTACAGTTCTGCTACCAATTACTACAAGAACAGGGTTCTCAGATTGTCTCTTTCAGTTATGAGTTGACCATTCAGTCCTAGTTTTTCCTTCACAGCCTGATACTATTAGTTGTGGTAAATACATGGCTAGAAGTACCAGAATGAAAACTAAAAGCCAAGTCTAGACAGGCATGAATGACACTGGACCACATGACAGGTTTACAAAGCACACGCATCTTAGAAATCTTCTCTCTTGCTTGCCTGACCTCTGTGTCCTTGATACCTCCACTGGCCCTCTTAGTACCAACAGTGGGATATTGTACAACACAAATGATCCAGATAGATCTGTCCTCCTGTGGAGAGCCATGCGGTTCATCTTACTGGGTCTACCTGCGCATCTTATTGCAAGTGAGTTATTTATGCAGTGCTCTGCTAGCGTACTTGTGTGGTTGTTTGGTGAACTACTTGAGTTATAGGATCCATGTGCAATGTACTACTACTTGTGTGATGCATTGCTCGACTGATGCACAGCTTGTGTGATGCAGACATTTTGCGATATGCAACTTATGCATCAGTTTCCTAGTTTTGTGTGTTACACAGTGTACTTGTGTGATGGACTACCAGTGTTGTGTTATTTTTTTAAGTAGTGCCGGCCACAAAAGTGCCTTTTGAAATGTACAGAGAATCAGTTTGCTCAACCATGCAATTCTGTTTTCTCAAACTTCATTTTTTAACAAAGAGCTAGGTTTGAGTTACTAGCACAAAGAGATGATTTTACAATTTTCCTTCAGTCCTTGGACCAGAGTTTCGACTTTTGGAAGGTCAGACAGAAACAAACTGTCTTCATGCGAGCTTTCCAAAATTGGCAAAGATTCATTAGAGACTCCTCTAAGAGTGAAAAGAGCGGCCAAGTACTATATAGCTCAAACTTTACAAACAAGCATGGAAAGCCAAGGGAAAACTTTGTCGTAAGACCTGATTTAAAAGTCGGCGGAGGGGAACACTCTGCCACAAACGTGACGGATAGCCCGTCCGTTGTGTTATGATCACATTCGATCCTGTGGGGATCGTAATACGGCGGACAGGATATCCGTCACGTTTGTGACCAAGTATTCCCTCCGCCAACTTCTAAATCAGGCCCTAAGTGTTTTATAAAATGTGAGAAACTGTCAAAATGGTGGATCCAATTCATCTTTCTACTGGTATTGAATTAAAACGATCTTAAAAGTGGATTCTATTCAATTATAATTCTGTAGGGGGTCCTAAGGATAATTAGAACAATGGAATGTTGAGCACTCCATTGAAAACAGTGGTGTGCTCTGGGCTTTTAATGGCTGGTAGAAGCCCGGAGCATCAACATTCCAATGCTTATTCACAGCAGTTGCTGTGAACAAAGGCATACGGAGCCCGAGGAGATTTCAACCCCCTCTGGCTCCATGAGGCCTTTGTTTTACAAATTAGAATATTCTGCCCTCTATAGGCGGAATGTTCTAATAAGACTCAGAGCTCTACGTAGCAGGCTCCACCGGCCATTAAAGGCCTCTCCCTTTAACACTTGTGCGGGTCTTTAATGGCCGGTGGAGCCTGCTACGTCGAGCTCTAAGGCTAGATGACAACATTTCTAGGTTAATAGACGTCCTATGGTGGGGAAGCAGAACAGTTTACAAAACTGAGGACTTCAGCTCACCTTGAAATAGAAGCTTTGACATGAAGTGTTCCACTTCTAGTGAGATATAGATTTTGGGATAGCACCATGCTGCCATTTCAAACCAGAGTTACTGCTTTGTGACGTTACTTATTTAACCAAACTTACGTCTCATCTTTTAACAGTCAGTAGGCCTTCAGCTTTTGCCCAGTTTGCGGTTGCTTTCTTGTGCTTCCAAACAAACACTGTTTGTTGACATGCTGAAATCTCAAGCTTAATAGTTTTTTTTTTAAATGGCTAATCAACTGGCTTACTTGTGGAGCAATTTCACTTCCTGTGGGGTCAAAGGGCATGTGATGTCACTTTCTCCATCGCTTTGATTATGGTGGGTAAATGTTGCCAAAAACTTGTAAGACAGTTCATTTGTGCCACAGCTAAATATGTTGTACATTCTCTCCAGTATGAATTAACCAAACTGTGCATTGCAAAAGCATTTAATTCGAAGCGACCCAAAGTAAGCCTTGTAGCAGCACCACCACAAGGCGAACACCTAAATCCGGAAAAGAAATGATACCGAACAATAATACTTCTTACAGACTACATGGAGTTTATAATTCATCAGTGACGTTCTAATTCCATTGATTTCAGAACAAGGTATGGCTGGATAGCAACAATGTAGCGCTTCAACTTGTAGATCCAGTTAGGGATCGCACAGGCCGTGGGTTAACAGTTTGCCTTGTTGAACAAATGCCCCACAGCAACCTCTCTGCTGTCCAATCTCACAGGGTCCCACCAATAGCCTGGCAGTAGCAGAATGAATTCAGCAACATAAAGTCAGAGCACCACATAAAGTCAAGATGAAAGCGCCACAAAGTCAAGATGAAAGCGCCACAAAGTCAAGATGAAAGCGCCACAAAGTCAAGATGGAAGGGCCACAAAGTCAAGATGGAAGGGCCACAAAGTCAAGATGGAAGGGCCACAAAGTCAAGATGGAAGCCCCACATCAATTCTGGAACCCAAAGCTCCCTGCGACCGTCAATATCTCTTTCTCATCAACACGCCTCAAACGGCTCATCTGCAGTACTCTAGATTACCAAGATACAACTAACAACTGGCCCGAACTGATGTATAGCAGCAATCCATCGTTTTAAGACACCAATAACAACTACCCCAGACTTGTCTATAGCAGCAAACTAATCCTTCTCACCTGCACGAGAGCAAACTTGCACACTAGAGCCAATGAACAGAAGCAAAGCAGGTCCAACTCGACACAACAATCAACCTGTTCCAAAAATGTTAATACTAATTTACCTTCAAAAAGCACAGATTGAAAAACGAATTGTACTACACGCCTAGCAGTTCTTCTACTATTACTTATTTTATCAGCCATGATGAGGCACGCAATGACGCTGTGACCTGCAGGTGGCAACCAAATGATATTGCCTACTGGCTTCCTGAGCTGAGGAAGTTCAGTAGAACTTGTATCTAAACACCTATTTCCCTTAGTTAACTCATTATCGTGGAACGAATGTCCATTTTCAGATTTGATTTCAAATATATTCCTTTATTGCGAGAGTTGTTTGCGAGGAAGGGGATCAATCTATTTATTTGAGGCCCCTGCTCTATCGAGAAACACTTCTGAGACTGTGCATAGCTTTTATAGCTCACACGGTAATCAGGATCACCGATAAGCATATGGTAAAATGTATTGTGTGGGTTAACCCCTCCCATGCTCATGACGAGCTGAGCTCGTCATGAGCCACGGCGCTCCGGTGCTCATGATGAGCTCAGCTCGTCATGAGCCGTGGAACGCTCGCATGTGGGGATAATTCCCCTGCTGTGCTGAGCGTTCCACGGCAGGTAATGCACCTGTGACGAGCTGAGCGCGTCTTGAGCACAGGAGCGCCGTGCCTCATGACGAGCTCAGCTCGTCATGAGCATGCGGGCGTCGTGCGCGCCCCCCAGCACAGCGGAGGAATAACCCCCGCAGCGAAGGGGTTAAGAGTTGGACAGAGTTTGTTGCCTCTTGATGGCAGGCCTATCATACAACATTGTCCACCATCCGTGCTCAGTTGAGCTAAAGGGGGCAGCAAGGAAGTGGATTTCACAGAACCATTTCACAAAGAAGAAGCCTCACTTTATTTTAAGTAATGCCCTAGACATTCAAGCCACAGGAAAAACCTTTTCTGGGAATTCAGGACAGATGCAAATATAGGTCTTGAATAATTATATAAATATAGCCCATGTTTAGTTCCCAGCAGTCTCCGCTTCCTGCAGGAAGGTGTGGGCAGCTACCCTCAGAAGTGGTGACTGGGACATTTCAACAGGATGACATGACTCAAGGTACATCTTGAAGGACCAGGACAGATGTGCTTTCCAAGGCCTGATGCTGAGCCCTCAGTACCTCCCACGTAATGTCTAGAGATAGACAGAGAGTGAGCAGATCAAAAGAGTACATGTAGACACGGGCTTCAGGGGAGGATGGATGCTGAGAGCCCCAAAGGAGAATATTGCATTTCCATTTCCTGCTCCCGGCACAGTCAAATGTAGGAGGTGAGGGTTGGGTAACACGTGGATTACCCTGACCCTGAATGGCGCGAGCAGCATCTCCCCTACTAGAATCTGAGCAGAGGCCAATTATGTGGTCAACAGATGTTTACTGAATTTAGCACGCCAATGATATGTGTGCACCACACATTATAAAACAAATAGATACCCATCAGGAACTTTTAATATAGAAATGGATGCCTCCCACCACATTTGACCTACTTAAAGTCCATATATCTTAAGGGAAAAAAACCAAAAAAACTGCCTCCTTGCATCTCCTGCTGCAGAAGTTGAAACCCTCCATCTCACCCGGGGACTTCACATTCGCAGTACTAGCACTGTGCTGTCCCATCTTAATGGCAGTAATGCTTTACAGTCTGACCTGGCAGTTAAGCCGAGAAGTCCATGCAGCCAGGGCAACAGGACTGGGAAAGCAACAGTCAGATGAGTGGCCATGAGAAAAGGAGATGGTGAATCTTGCTGCAGCCGGTTGCCTTATACTTTGTGTCATTGGTGGGCACCAAGAGCGACTCACTGACAAAAGAGGAGGAAGTTAGGGTGATACTTGTGCCAGCCCAATTTTCTCTTGTCTCAGAGACAAGGGAGGGCCAGGGAAGAATGCAGGACAAATAACTCCACCAATATGAAGAAATAGGAACCCGGGATTAGAGGTAGTTTACCTCGAGACTGCATTTATCAAACCTGTTAATGGCCGTCCCAGATCTTATACGACAACGTGCATGACGATGGAGACCCGAAAAGGACATGATCAATGGAAAGAAGGTGGGAGCAATATTGAACGAAGTGTTCAGGAAAGATTATTAAAAAAGTCCTTCATGAATACAAATGACTTTCCCAAAAACACCAGTCTTTCATCGTACTAGTATTATTGTAAATTTGCTTTTAGATTAGGCCAATAAACGCCTCACATGACCATAAGTTACAAGGGATAGGGATGTGTCGAGCCCACGAGGGGAGACAACAAACTCAGAGGAAAAGAACAATGGCACTTTCCCAAACAACAAAAGACCAGGACAGAGAAAACAAATGCGTTGCTTCTGATCCCACTAACAGACGAGTATATTAGGCTAGAGGCTTGAGCAACCCGCCATGCACAATGGATAAGGAGGGTTGAGCAGACAGCATCTCACTCCCTCCATCACCAGAGACAAGCAAGATCTGAGCTGGAGAGAACATAGAGTGTCTCACCCACCACCTCAACTGATCAAAACAAAAGAAGAGGCATGCAACACATCCATTGAATTAGTAAATGGAAAAGACTTGTACGGAAGACAACTGGCTGATCATAGGGGGCTTGTGGAGGAGTGGAAGAAAGACCACCGCTCCGCACTCAACTCACATAGAGCAGATAGAATGATGCCGGAGCACTAGCAGCAAGTTGTTTAATGTAAAATTGTATTGTAGACTTTTCTATCAGGCTAGTGGGTCAAACTTTAATTTCAATGCGTGGTGTCGGACAGAAGCAGGTTGTACAAGTCAGTAATTAAAACCAAGTTTGGACTTAATGGACGAAGTGGCAGGGGATTTCTCATAGGAACGGGAAGGTCATGTTTTGGTGTTGTCTTAGTAGAACAAAACACCTGGTAAATTGATATATATATAATTATATATAGTATTTCTCTAGCGCAAACCTAGCTTAAAGGCAGCACAGTGCTGTAAATGATCAAAGACTAGCATAAAGTCAATGAGTAACAGGAGGGGAAGCTGGGTTGCAGATTGTTAATGTGTTGTGATCTAGTGTTCTTGGAAGAGGCAAGTGTGCAATTGTTTCCTGAATTCGCGCAGCATTGGGGAGGATGTGATGGATTCAGAGATGTTGTTCCGGATCTTGTGTGCATTGATGGAAAAGACCTGCTTGAAATTGTGCTCCTTTTTCCACTTCTTAGTCTGCGGTCGGATTGTGTCCTTGCTGCAGGTGCGCAGAGATCCACCAGAAATAGGGAGATTGTCTACAAGTTTTGTGGAAGATGCAGCTGGTTTTGAAGGTGGTGTGGGCTGGCAAGGGGAGTTAACAGAGTTCCATCACGAAGGTAGTGATGTGATCACATTTCTTCAAGGGCTAGAGGAGATATGTGGCAGCATGTAGGATGCCACAAATGGGTGTCAATGTGGGGTCTAGGAGGCCATGGATTAGGGCATTTCCCCCATCAGATGCACAAGTAAGAGCTTGAAAACTAGCTTCGAAGGCGCTTTCTGGAAGAACTTGATTTTCTGTAGAACAAAGAGCTGTACCAGGTCGTCTTTGTGTTGTTTTGGCAATTTGTTCCTTGAGGGGGAAATTGGTGTCCAGGATGAATCCATGTGACTTGGCATTATGTGAAAGCTGGGATTCGAAACTGTCCAGGTACCTGTCATTGAGCCAGGTTTGCACAGAATCTTGTTTACTATTATTGTAAAATGGCAGGAACTCTTCCTTGGTTGGATGGAGCTTCAGGCAGACGCTGAACACACAAGTCTGGATGGTGTGCAAGCAGTATTTGAGATGTATGCCTCGAGCAGAGGAGACTTTCAAGGAAAGCTGTGCATCACCGGCACGCTGATGAATCCTGATGCTGTTTGTGTGAGTAGAGCACCAAGTGGCTTAATGTATAATTTGAAGACAATAGGAAATATTATGAAGCCGCTGTGTCTCAAAAGGTGACAGCGATCTTTTATGACTTGGATGTGCAGAGGTGAACAAACTGATGTTAGTTGGAAAGGCGGGTTGGCTGGATTTGGCAGCCATGCCCCAGGCGGGTAGCTTGGCTCACACTTGGAGGAAAAGCGGTTATGTTTGAAGAGCGGTGGAACCGTGAGGATTAGTTGAATGGCAGTCAGGTCCTGGGGGTGGGTGCCACAAGCCCACACATTGTGAGTGCGGCTGCTACAAGATGTGAGGGGGGTTGGATGATCTCTGCATTGTTTGATATAGACATGGCCGCCTCTGGCTACACTAGTGCAACTGCAAAGATATGCATTAACTTTGCAGAAATACAACATGCCCAAAAGGCTTAATACCTATTTGATTACAAAAGTCAGGCGCTGATAAAAAAAAACAGGAACTTATTGTTTTTGCAAGGATATCCTAACATGGTCAGAGGTCATTGTCAGTCATCACAGATTTATACGCAAGGAAAGCCACTCTTGATTGCCAGCCCACGTCAATCAACAGCATCTCTTATTGAATTGAAAATAGGGGCCCAACTCTGTTCGATAGCATCTCATTTGCATCCTGGTTGAGGAAAACAGTTTTTCCTGTGTATAAAAATATAGCAACTAGGGAAAAAAGAGGTTTGGTTGTCACTAGCATTAGTGGGTGGAACAGAAAAGTTATGTGGCATGTTTTGTTGTTGCCCAAATTTAAAACTACGAGCTTGGCTTCTGAAGCACACCCCTCCTCCTGCAGGGTTGGGCACATCAGAGTATTTGAATAGTATAAGAGTTTTTTGGGGTTTTTACACAGGGGAGGGGGGCTTGTTTGTTCGGGATCATGTATTCAGTTCCAAAGTATTAACATTTGATGGGCTATTTAGTTGTAAGAGGTGTATGCATTTTACCCTATGAGTAGTCAAGGCACTGTATAATTGTAGGAAAACATACTGAAATAAAATTATAGTACTAAAGATTCTTAATGCGAAGACAGGTTTCAGATTTAGGGGTATTTCCGTAAAACAAGAAGTTCTCTATACCATCCCCTGCAAACTTGAGGCAGAATGTGGTTGCTGGGTATGAATAGTATCTTACACATTCAAAGGAGATGCAAGTTAAGGCAACTGATAAAGGATCGAAAATGTAAAGAGTTCATTTTACGCCATGTCTCCGAGGTCAATCTTGAATGAGCCATGACCATCACATTTCTGTGTGACGGTCATTAAATGTTAATCCTGATAGGAGACACAGGTTTGCATGATAGTAGCCAAAAGGACTGGGTAAAAATGGCCCAACCAAAATCTTCCTACTTCTAGGAGTGAAGGCCTCCTAGTGGCAAAACTTGGCATGCGGTATTGCTACAAACCTTATATTGCCAATGAAGAAGGTATATTCTGTAATTAATCCCTTAGAATGTATAAGAAACTCTTTATGAAGGTTTGAGGAGTGCTATTGTAGCTGTATTAGAGTTTGTGCTCCCCAATGATAATAAACCGCAATCCGCTGTGTGAGTTGGCCTGGAGTATGTCTTTACTTCTAAACAACTATTGGTTTGGGTTATTAGATGGTCTTGCACTGACTTCCACCCACTTAGTCCGAAACCCTAACGCCTAATATATTTTTAGATCGACTATGAACAATTGTGGGGAGCCATATATTTTGACTACGCTTGGCCTACAAACATAAAATTCCAAAATAATTATTTTAATAGTTTTATTGGCTAACACACCATTCATTTCTTAATAGTTTTTCCAAACCACTTACACTCTTGATATAATGAAAACAATAGAAATTCTTTATAAAGGTGATTCTATGGGAAATATTCCAAACACGGATCTTCCATCATATACAGCAAATCCATTATAAATTAGCGCAACATCTCTGATGTTCAATCAAATAATCTTGTGTTATTTTTTCTTACATTCTAATATTTTAAAATCCAGCATCACCAACATAGCCACAGGCAACACATGTTTTTTGGTGATAAGCCACTTCTGCAGGGCAAAGATGGGAGATGGGTGGTTAGTATTCAAGGTGTTAACCAGGTCTCCATTCAATATCCCAATTGATTCATTCATAACCAACATCTTTTGCACTGCTGACCCTGCACACACACACACCCACCCAGAGCCACACACACCCACCCAGAGCCACACACACCCACTTTGCTCTTCTGAAATGTTGGCATGTATGGTAGTGAGCTGTGTGTGGTGAGCTGTGTGTGATGAGCTGTGTCTCGTGATCCATCAGTGTGTTGTGAGCTGTGTGGGGTGAGCTGTATGTGGTGTGTGGGGATCAGTGTCTGTCCCCCGCGCTGCGCTGGTTTTGCCCCCCGGTCGGATCCTGCGCTGTGCGCATGCGCAGTGCCGGCTGCCGCTGCCCCTCGGAGGCTCTTTCATTGTCTCGCATCTCTCCCCGGCTCCCCCTTTCATCCACCGGACATCAGCCCAGTCACCGGAGACAACTGGACCCTCATGGCGGGGACGGACCCTGCGGAGGTGAGGTGCCCTGTGCGGCTCTACCACCCCCGGGGGGCGGCGGGGCTACTCCTTTCACCCACAGACCCGCTCTGCCTTTCATCAGGGCCCGGGGACGGATCCTGCCCTGCAGCCCTTCAGTTGAAACACCTTCTCCCAGGCTTCTCGGTGACTTTCATGAACCAGTTTTTGCTCACTACTCAGAACTCCTAAGGTGAACACACACACACTTAAAACCATCCCTAAAGCTGAAAGTAAGTGACAGTACTTGTGGAGTAACTCTGTAGGAACCATGTGTTGGTAGGCCAGCTGTAACTAGAAAAATGTGTGCACCTAGTGACTGCTGCGGTTCAAGGGCTTTCCGGATGCTTATTACCCTTCCCATTTACACTGCAGAATTGAATTACGTGGTGTCAGAGCCACCTTGAATTCCCGTTATATATTGGGCGATAAATGGTTAACGGTAAACACTAGTCCAGTTTTTCTGAAGCTGGTACATGGAGTGGTGTGCATGTGTACATCAGGTGAAAGTGTGACTAACAGAGGGCGGGGGGGCAGTGGAGCGGGAGGGAAGCGTTTACAGTCAGGCCCCAGCCGTGGGCAGGTGTCAGCGGCTCCGGTTACCTTTGTGACACAGAAAAGACGTCCATGGAACTGTAACCGGCGGGCTGAGACCTGTGCGGATCAAGACGATCGCTTGCCGTGGGCAGCCGCTGCTTTTGTCTGCGGGATGAAACGCGGCCCTTCTCCCCTTACTGGGGACTGCCCCGCAGCTGGGCGCGCGCTCCCACGCGGTTTCCCGCCTGTGACTCCAGTGCCTCGTGCCAGAGGGCCGGCGGGCAGCACTCTGATGATGACCAAATACTATCTGTCTCCTTAAAACGCTGCGCGCCGCTAATGTACGCCACGCTGGCCTTGTAGTAGTGTGGCTCACTGGTTAGAGGCGGCAGGCCTGAGAGCAGAAGTCAGCCTGGGACCAGGGTTCAATTCCCGACGCGGCAGGGTCGTGGACCTTGGTCAGCGGACTCGATAATTCTCGCTTCGGTGCTTACTCTAATCAGGGGTTCCACTCGGCAACTCTGGGCATTAGCTTGTCTAATCTCCACAACGGCCCCACCAATTCCGGGGATGCCTGGCTCCACCTTGGGGACTCCCAGCAAGGGACCATCCCACAGGGAAAGCCAGGACGGGTTCCCCAGAGTTATACAGCGCCGGGACGCCCCGTTGCTGGGGCAGCTGTGCGCTTTACAAGTATACTACATTTACATTTACATTTGTTGATTTGATTATGCACATGCTGGGCTGCGCGAGTGTTCTCGACCCTTGGCTGCCGTCCAGCGTCAAAGGACATATGCCGAACTCATCCCCACCCCCAAGGCTCGCTGCTGGTTCCCCTTGCTGACCACTTTTAAGGCCATCATGAATGATGCCGCCACCTGTCTGTGGCTGACAAGCTCTGCATCTTCAGTATCTCTTGTCATACGCCGAAGCCAGGACTGTGTCAGAGTAAAGGCGAAGAAGTGCAAGACAGAAAAAAAAGATACGGCTAGAGGTGCCCCGTGTGACAGCGGGAGTCACGAGGGGGGGGGGGGCAACAAAGACCCAGACAGCGGGAGGGGGGACGGACAGCGGGATACAACCATGCGGGACCAGGACGATCGAACAAATGATGAGAAAAACAGCCATGTAAAAAAAAAAAAAATAGTACACGCCCACAGTGGACACGTCTTCATGACGTTGCGAAAAGCCTAAAAATCGCCGGAACGCCCACGAATCTGCTCCGGCTATGACGGACAGATCTCTGTTCCAACGGCTAGCCTCCATTTATGGAGCTAGCCAATGGAATAGAGAGGCGGTGACCAAGCCACATACTGTTCTCATTAGATTTCGCCTGCGCCGAAAAGCTGCGCGGTGCGCAGCGCGCAGCTTTCGACAGGCGAAACCTAAAAAGTTACCATTTTTTCCAGTAGGACTATTCTTGCCGTCCCGGGATGCTTTTTATGAAAGTAAGAAGTAGGGGAACGGACTGAAATCTTTTTTAGAAGTAGGGGCACGCCGTGCCCTTCCGTCCCCGCCCACTTCTACCACTGGTTATACCATGTTGTTATCCCTCAACTTCTCGTCGTAGGGAAGTGATTTCAATAGAACCTCAAACACTAGCTATGTCCCTCCGAGTCCTCCCCCCACACACACTTTTAATCACCATAAAAGATTTTTCTGCCAATGCCTGAGATTTTTTTGTGAAAAATATGTGGAATTCACAACATAAAACAAAAACAGACCAAAAGCCTGCTCTTTAGTCGTATCCTGGCAAAAATATACCTCTTGCTGCGCTTCTATAGTGAAGCTCAGAGGGGTGTGGAGCAACACAGAGCACCGGGGCAGGTATTTAAGTGGGGAAAGCATCTCACAAGTGAGACAGCAAGAAAAAGTGCACGCTCATGGAATGCTGGTTAAAAAAGAATATGAAATGGATATATATATATATATATATATATATATATATATATATATATATACGCTAGCCAATCAAAAAATATGGTAAAGAGGCTATGGGACGGGATGGGGGCTGAAAATTTTCTCTGCAACCTGCTTTGGTGCTCTTTAGAGATCACGTGACATGGGATACATTATATCAACCAAAATTACAAATAAAATTAAACTTCGAGAGAGAAAGAAATACAGATTTGTCCAGCAGCTGGATTAACCCATCAAGTTATCTTAGGGCAATCGAACATGTAACCTGCTTTTTATACACAGATCACTATTGCTAATACTAACCTCTTCTCATTGGTACGGAAGTCAGCAAACTTGAGGCGGTATCCTCTTTTACCATAGTCATACCACTCGCCACTCTCCCTTTTTCGGGTACACAGCAGTAGTTGTTGGGAAGTGTTAGACTCAAGTCCCACAAATCACACTTAAAAAGATACATCCATGACTTTGTTTGCGGTCAATGGCACAGGACTTTGCTCTCCCAGGTGCCATGCGCACCATAGAGAAGAAAGCGTCAGTGATTTCGGAAGCAAACACAACTCGCTTAGGATTTGCTTGGAACTGTCCTACTTTTGGTCACCCGCTGGATGGCAAGGGTGCCATGGAGACTAATGCAGGCAAGGAAATGGCTTCCCCGACACCCGCTTAGGTAGTAAATTATAGCTACACCGCAGTGCAGTGGGTACCTTGCACAGCTCGACCCTGGTGCGGTTCACCTGCTGCACTAGTAAAAGCTAACTCCCTGAGAACCAGACCTGTCTACCATCAGGGACACTAGAATTATGCAGCAGCAGAGGGCTAAATTATGTGGTTGGGTTGAGTAGATTATACGGCAAGAAAAAGGCAAATTATGCTGCATAATGCGAAACATTTTTTTAAACTATGACTTCGTTATTTTGTCATTTTTTAACTTGATAACCCTGTCTGGGCATGGTTGCAACTCAATAGTACCAGTTTAACACCCAAATATAGCAATAAGCAACAGAAGGGTGACCAGTCTAGATTTGAAAAGAGACGTCCAACACGTGGCAACACTTGTCACTGCATTTAAAGTAACTTTTGCGCGGTTTAAGGTAGATGTTTTTGCTGAAATCTGCAGATTATGCGGCAGATGGTGGATGTTTGTGGCAAATGTGAAAATCGACGCGGACACTCAATCGCATAATTCCAGCGGCCAAGCCGGGAATGCTCCTTAAAGCTGTTCAGCAGGGAAGCAATCACATAGTGCTGAATGGTTTTAAACGGGAGTGACTGAACAGCGGGAATCAGGAGCAAAGTGAAGAAAGTCCAACTATCGTAGCACCAATGCAATCGCTGTGCACGCACGCGCTGCCACGACCAGTTGTATAAAATTAACAACTGATCAAACTGGGGAGGGCTAGAGAAGCCCCAAGTAATTGACGAGCCACGCATGGGTATCTCCAGTGCTTGAAATGAAAAAAAAAAAAAAGAAGTGCAGGTACTCTGTACCAGAGTACCTGCTTATTTCTGATAAGTGCTGGTAATCTCCAATTAAAAGTATTGCATTTCTCTTGAGAAGTGCCGGTATTCTCACTTCAAAATAAAGTGCCGGTGCCGGACAGTACCGGCCTATTTAAAGCACTGGGTATCACGGCCCTGCAGCCCTGGGCGCGTCACCCCTCGCGCCTGTATTCTGCGTCGCCCCTCGCGCCTCTATTCTGCTGCGCGCGCCGCGGCCTCCCTGGAGCTTTCCCAAGACAGGCCTAACTCTCTGTCCTTCCGTTCCGCCTCGGAAAAGTGCGCGCCTTTCCAGATCTCACATGACAAATCACTTCTCTCGCACAAAGCGAGGAGAAAAACGTAATTTGACCGCGCTTCATAAATGACGCCAACAGAAGAAAATGCTGACTTTTCAAGCCCTGCAAATCCCGCTAACCATGGAACATTCTGGACAGCAAACTTTCCAAGTACAGATGTACTCGTCCAAAGGGAAACTGGGATTTTTTTCCCAAAATGCCGTAGCCTTAAAGGCTGAGGAAGATAACGATGGGCACGCGAGTTTATGACTCGTCTTCAGCTCGCCTGTCATTTCAGAGGCACCCACCCGCTCGTCAGAAAATCAACCATTTCCCCCAAAATGCCTAAAATCTGCCTCTGGCTCGAGACATGATAGAGAAACATCTGCATTCTTTGGCAGAATTCCTTGGCGAATATGGCAAAAGCATCCAAAACGAGTACAGTCGTAGGAGGTTAAATAAAATAAAAAATAAAGAGGACCGTCAGAGATGAATAACTGGCACCTATGGGTCGCACAGTGAATGGGGAGCGCCTGTGGGCGATCTACCGAGAGGAAAGCGGAGGACACCTATGAAGTCCGCAGACTGCACCTGCTTTTAAGGCGTCCATGCAATTGCCAAACAAGACGAGTTGGTTACTAGGAGCGAAGAGTCTTCCACGTCAATTCCTGGAGCACACACAGTGTGATCTTTGGCATCTTGGAAGTACATGATGCTTTCGAGCATTTCTAGGCACCCAGGCTCATTCTCCAAAGTATAATCATTGGCTGCTTTCCTATGCACAGCAGCACTGTAGCACACCACTGGGGGCAGTACCATGAACGATGGGTAATAAGAAATCTCTCATGTCCATGAGGCTGTGAACCCTTGCAAGTAGGAAACGCCTTGGCCCCAGTGACTGCTACTTGAAAGGCAGAACAGCGGATCTAGGGATCACCCCTACCTCCAAGAAACCTCCCTCTTACTAGTGGGTGCCTGTCACTTTTTTCTCTTTCAAATGAGGCCAGGTTTTACATTTAAAGGGGTACCACAGATTGAAAATGCATGTCAATCTTTCAGTAATACACTCTTCCTAGAGCAGTTATCCAAGTTGGTGTCAACAATGGGTAGAAAAGCATTTTGTTTGTAATGTAGAACGTTGTTGCTTCACTGAGGGTGTGCCCTGAGAAGACCGAGACAGAGTGCCAGTTTACACAATATGGGTGGTGGGGCGCCGCCCTATTGCGTGAGATGGCACACTGTCCTCTCATTGAGTGTACCCAGCACAGACTGAGAAAGTGTGCCATATTACAAGCAAATTCGCACCTGCACTGGGGACCACCCAGCACTGAAAGATGGTCCAGCGATTTGAAATTGCTATCTGACTTTCAATTGGGAGGGCCCAGCAAGATTTTCACAAGATGACGGGATAACCCTGCAGGTGAGGCCAGTGCACTTTCAACTGTGAGGTTTGCCTGGGGAGAACCAGGGACCCTAGTTTTCCTTCTAAGGACTGCCTTGTGGGAGGGGGCACATAACTGTACCACTTTCAAAGTCAACTAACTGTACTTCCTGCAGTTAGTACACCCACCTCCTGCCCGCAGGCTTCTTTGTCCCTGCGTCAGTTATACGGCTCGGGGAGCAATAACAAGGTGTCCATGAGGTAATGACCCCTTAGGGTCACAGAGGCTTAATATATGCACCTAATTGATCGGTATTACAGAAGGGACTGCATAAGCATCTCTGGCCCCTATTGTCTTACACATGTGCATCACACAATAGTACATCTGGGGGACAAAAAGCAGAAGCATAAACTTGTTGCACTGGCACTACCGTAATGCAGCCACTGGGGCTGTACAGAGCGGTTCCATCACAGAGAAATGTACTGAGACGCACGTTAGGAAGGGTGAAACTGCACCCTGGCAACCACAATTTAATCAGTGCGCCATTCCCATGAACCCATCAGAAAAGGACACTTTCATGGAAACCCACAACAGAATCATGTCAACATATTTGCCACGTTGGGGTGTACACTGAGTGATCTACACCCAAGGACAGCACAAGGAAGGTTGCTAGCTATATTTTTTTGCACAGCCTCCTTCTAGCCGTTAGACACATAACATGAAGAAAATGCCATGTAGTAAAAGCTCATAGATGACACAGTCACAATAACTAATAAAGAAATAAATAAATCACGCAATGCTTAAATCCGTTCTTGCATTTAATCAATATAACAGGTCGTACAAATGGGTTGTCGCCTAGTTTAGCCGTTATAGCACTTCTAGTGTGGAGAAAGCACAACTTTAGCGATGAATAAATGTGAAACGTCAGTTTTTTTTCCTCACTCGTGGCCAGGGCTCGAGTCTGGGTACCACGCGGGTGGACGGCGTCCCCCCACTTATTTTACCAGGTGGACACCGTCCCCCCTGCCTGCTGCCAATCCTCCCTTTCAAATGTGGTGGAGCGTGCTCAGTGTGAAAGCGCTAGCATGTAGCAAAACAAGATAGCTACACCGAATCCCCAGGAGGGCACGTCTTCTGTACTCTACAGGCTCTGTCCAATGTCTGCGCTGATTTTCATCCACTAAAATGCACGTTTCATTCGTCTCAGGAAACTTTAAATTCTTGGACGAGATCGGAGCCCATTCATAACGCTGCTCACACTGGCTTCTCTGATGCAATCACATCTAAGGGGTGAGCGCGAGGAGAGCCAATGAACCTGATGGTGCAAGCCACCTTTTGTGACGTCACTTTGTCGTGACGTCACTTCCGGTGACACCACCTAACTTGGAGCGTCCCCCCCACTTCTTTTTTTAGGACTTGTGCCCTGCTCGTGGCCTTATTGATCTGGGGATCATAGTACCACAGGGATCTAGGTCAGTCTCCTTAGCAATATTAGCACTTTTCCAGAACTGCAGATGGAAATTCAATCATTTAGAATCACTTTCCTAAAAATAAACAGAAGACTAGTGAAAAAGAGAAGAGAGGTAGTTGTCGGGCAGCATTGCACGCTTGTAGAAATCATAGGTCGGACAGGGGGACTTGCAAAACTCTGGCAGTGCACTCAAGAAGGTGCATCGTTCTGGATGCGGACTATCTACTCCCTGTTTGATTAGGTGCAGCAACTTGGACCATCCTGTATCCACTGCCAGCAGGAGAAGTGAAGTGCAGACAAATTTACTCACAAATTTGGTCAATCAGGACTTGCAAAGACTCGCCCTGGGTCACCAATGCGGGTCTCCCACTGCGAGGTTATGTGTTTCAAGCGAGACTGCTCTCAGAGATGAGAGGCTGGACAATCCTAGTTAGCCATATGGTAAATGTTTTGCACACAGGGTTTTCCCAGGGTGCAGATGAGCCATTACAAAATAATGCTTGGAACACTCCCGGCCCAGCGGATAGAAAAGGGCCCACAAGTGTTGTCACATTAAACATCCAGCCTTTAGCATCATGACGGTTTGGGGTCACACTACAGTCAAAGGAGCTGAAGTTTATTTCCTGGTTCACAGGAAGTGAATTAAGACCAATAATTAATTCACCCTGATTCAAAGCCATGTCGTGATCATATGTTTAGTTGCCAATGAGTCTCCATCTTAGTGGCAGCTTCTGCTAGACGGTCCATCAGGATCTAGAAGACCGTCTCTATGCTGCCTTGGTATAAGAGAGATAGCAGTATCAAATGGACGCAAAGGCCAGCCCAGACTCTGCCAAAGCACATAGCACACATGATTTCCCTGCTTAACACAGATGAGTTCCATTAAACTAGGCAAAAGAAGCATTTGGTATTTCTAGCACTTAGACACGACTATAGTGTGATTTGAAACAGTATATTTTTAAAAGAGTAACAAACAACCCACGTACAAGAGGATGGCGTAAAGAGTCCAAAGCTATTGTAACTCAGAAAACTAACAAACAGCTTAGGCTGGGAATGGCACAGATGGAGGGCATTCTTCATAACTAAACCACCCCAAAGTCTCCCTCTTTAGGAATGAACGTAGAACAGGATCCTCCGATGAGTCATTCGTGAGCTCGTGGTAGCTCTCCAGCTACCTGTAAGTAGCTCTCCTGTGTGCATTGGCAGTATACTAAATTAGAAGCTTTTAATTGGTTGAATTCATGTATGTGGGCCGAAACTGTATATTCACGCCAAAAATGTGTGCATTTACAGAACTCATAAACGGATGTTTGGAGAAAAATGGCCGAATTCCAAATATATATTTAAAGTTGTTTTTTGAATGACAAATAATTTGGGTGAGACTTATTACTATTATTCATCCTATCGTGCTGGGACAATGCAGCTGTGAATGTTTTATATTCCATTACATTCCAAATTGACAGCCTTTTATTTACATTCCTGCTGGTAGCCCGGTCTGATGCCCTGAGGTGATCACTGGTAGTAGTACTCTTACAATGGTGGCCACTATCATAATCTTGTCCGATGTGGTCACTATTACAACACTAATAATAATAGTAGCTCACAATGATTTTTATTGAACATTAGAAGCTCCTATTACACAAAAGGTTGGTGGCCTCTGGTGTACAACAACCTGTAAGACAGAATAGCTCCCAGTAGCCTGTAGACATCAAGTGATCGTAAACCTATAAAGTACTGTCATGGTTCCAGTCACTATAAACTCATGTGAACTCCATGGATCTGGAAGTTATCAATGGGGGACTGAGGGTCCCTGCCTGACTTTTCCAGCTGGGAATGACAAACATCACCAATACCCCGGCAGGCACCCTGATGCAGCCCCCACAAAGTTATCTAGCCATTAATGTAAAGTTTCTTAAATATCTGGCAGCTTCTTTTCTTTGGCAGTCACAGAGCTCGAACACCTGCTGGAAAGAAAAGCTTGGAGGAGTGATGTATCTGGCAGTCCTTGGACCAAGGTCATTTGGAGGCTATCCAGGAAAAGCACAAGGACACGAAAGTAATACTTCTCATACATTCAACAGAGAATCATGCAACCCCTTCTTTTCCACGCTGCGCACCTGCTGTGTGCCTTCTTTCTAGGAACACCGGCATGTTGGCAAAGATCCCAACTCCATTCTGAGGGACATAGAATTTCCATAGTTATTCTTTGTTTGTTCTTGGGCACCCATGATTTACTGATTTAACTGTGTGCATTAGATTGGGCAGGAACTGCCAACATGACACCGCACAATGATATTTGTATTGTAGGGCGAAAATTATGGAATACTTCTATGCCTACAAGCCGTGGCAGGGCTCCCTTATAGCGGAGAGATACTTCCTACGTTTCTACCCTTAAAATACAACTAAAATTGTTACTCTTTTCCCTTTTCCATCCAGGCTTACTCTATGGTTTTTGGTGTATTACTTGAGGTGGTGATCACGTCTTAAAAGTGAAAATTCACTGAGAGTTCAAGGTCAAGAGCCATTATTCTGTGAATCGTCTTTTACTTTCGGATAGGACAATTACAAAAAGTAGATCCCTTTCAGGAGCATCTCGATCAGTCAACCAGAGGAACATCGTTGATGGTCAATACCTGAGCAGGATGTACAGGGCAATGTAGCTCACAGTAGCGGCTGCTACCGGACCTGGGTGGAGTGGGGTGAGGGGGTAGGGACAAAAAAACAAACACAAAAAATACCTCTTACCTGAAACGCCCGCAGCCTCTCCTTTGTCTTCCATCCCTCAGACACCTTCCTGCACTCCCGTCCAGCAGCAGGAAGCACCCCACCTCCCAGTCTCCTCATAGCCAATCACAACGCTGCAATGAAGCGTTGTGATTGGTCTGAGCACCGTGGTTCAGCGCTCAGATGGGTACTGGGAGGGTTTGCATATTCCTCACCAGGGTGTGTAATGCAGCCTGGTGGGGGACATGCAAAGTGCTCAGGACTGCTTGGGGTGGCCGGCCAAGCATTCCTGCGCACTTCAGGAGTGAAAACAACACCTCTCCCTTCCCCGCCAGCTCGCCCTGCCCGAGAGCCACTGAAGTATATAGGAAAAATAAAATGGTAGTAACAATAGTTATTATCATTTTATTTTTCCTTTTGTTTACGGGGGCGAGGCTCCTCCCCCTTAGCGGAGGAGCCGTCGCTGGATTCGTCAGGATCCTGATGGTCGTGAAGTAAGTGCCACTGAGTGCAAGATGGTTCCAAGAAAGAAACTCCAGTAACTGACCTTTTAGGACTGGAATTATCTCCTCAAAACATTGGGTAAAATGACTGGCTCATCTTAAAACCAGACAGATTACTGGTCTAGAAATCAACTGCAAGCACAATTTCCAAGCAATTGCTTGCAATTATTAAAATCACAAGAATGTCCAACGAAATTGATTCGCACACCCGAGTACACACCAACCCACTAGGGCCTGCAAGACAGAGAAAAGGTGCAAAGAATAATTACTTTTATTTTTTACAGTGATAACAGATGTTTCACTGTGGGTCACACCCCCTTTACTTTATGGTTTGTATTCGAAAACACGAAGTTTTTCCTTCACACGCTGAATCTGTGAACGTTGCATTGTCACAAACAAACTTGAGTGAGGACTGACACTGGATTTTTTATGTTTTTCCTACAACAAGGTTCTTTTCCCTCCTTGTTCTGCACGGTCACAAGGAAACTGTCCAGACTGGGGTAATACTTCATGTTAATAGGAATTCTGTCTGAATTTCTGTACAAACTGTGACTGGTACATGTTCCCTTGAAAAGAGTGTCCATGGGGGCTTGCAAAACCAGAAGAAACAAAAATCCAAGTTTGCTACGATTTGATCTTCCAATGACCTCTTTGAATATCAAGAGCTGAACGTTACACAACAAGCACGTGACCATTGAGTTTGTTTTCGTTGCTCAAAAATTAAATGGTTCCTCATGTGACGTCCTAAAGCTAACATGACCCAGACAGTTCCCTCACTCCAGCTGATTAGATCGCACAGTGTCATGTTTCAAAGCTGACGACTTAACAGCGGACAACAATAAGCACCATACAGGGGTGAACGAATAGTAAAAAATGCCCGGGCAGGGATTAAGTTCAAAACCATGGGGCTGCAGAAGACACCATCTTCTGTCAGGAAATTATCGACTGGTAATGCCCTACCTAAGTGGCGATCATTTCCGTCTAAGAAGGTCAAAATAATTAGGAACGGTATAAATTGAATACAATTTCAAATTCACTGATTTTAGAAGCCAGTTGCAGAACCACAAACCTTCTGCCCTACAGAAAAACATTTGCTGGGGAAGCTTCGGGTTTATCCCGCAATGGATCAACGTGAACTTTGTGGGACATAGTAAAAAAAAAAGTGTAAAATGTTGCTACTGCGCATTTCTAAAGAGAGGAAAGCGTGGGAGGACGGCCTACACCCAAATCAAGAGAATGTTTCTTAGAAAAAGACAGAGAAGTTAGACTTGTGTGTTTTTGCTTACTTCACTTGGCAGAGAGGAACAGTGCCCATCTGTTTCTAAGTATAAACGGCTGATTGCAGGAAGCATCGGTGACGCCAGTAGGGGCAGGCGAAAAGTGAATCTCGTGAAATCCACCGTTTTTAGGTCTGGCTATAAACAGCTTTAACTGTCAGTTAAAAAATGTTCTGAAACCAATTCTTTAAGGTACATACAGAGGACTCAAACTCGTATCACTCACAACATTCTATTGTTTTGTTTGGAGTATCTAATATTTTATCTCTTACATGCAATGTACACAGAAAGTAATCCTTTTACTGCAGTAGGCTTTTTTTTATGCTTCCGTCAGGGCTCGTGTGAAAAGCCAGACCTTAAGATGGCCGCAAAACAGCTTTTTCAACTTTGTACATCAGGGCGGCCTGATTCCAAAATGGCAGCTGCGCCTGACAAAATCCAGTCTACTGCTCAACCATGCCCTCCTTGTTATGATGACTGCGACCGCTCGCAGTGCACTCTCTCATCATGCCCAACAGCCACCATAATGCTACTGCACTACATGACACTTGTGTACAAGCGACCCTCCTGCTTCCTCGTGCTCTTTTTGCTTTCTAGTTCTGCCTCATATTGCTACTCAATACGCACAGATTTTCTAGCTCAGAACCTCACTTTGCTCAATAGGCACAGATCTCTACTCCATTTCCTTACCACCTCTCACTCAATTGTTTTGTCTCCTCACCATACGCCTCTCCCTAGCTGCCCCAAAAACCATCATCATCACCATTAACACTATTACCAACATTAGCTTTACAACCACGATCATTACGATCACCAACATTACTACCAGTAACATGATCACCACCATTAACAAATTACCTTTAACACCATTATCACCACCACAACCACCATCAAACCCATCCTTTTACAATCACTACCATTACCACCACCAATACCACCAGTATCACCACTATTATCACCATTACAAAAATACCCATTGCCACCACTACACCAATAAATACATTAATTCATTCATTTTACCACCACCATGATCACTACCACCAAGATCAACCCCAATGCGCATACCATCATTAACACTACCACCACAGTTACCACCGTGATCAGCAGAATCACCACCACAAACACAACTGCCACTACCATTATCACGATTCAGAAAAGGGGGTGGTGATGAACAGAGTGTCTGAATTAAGCAGACCACTCTTACCCAGTCCAAAGATCAGGGCTTGATCCATCACCGTTATTTATCTCACTGCCCCATCCCAGCTCAGAACCTGGCTATATGCAAATTAGTCTGTCCCTGGCCCAGTGCATCATGGGAACAGGGCAGACCAAACTACCAAGCCAATTCTTCACCAGAAAGGAGACAAGCTACCGGGGACCGGTTTCTGGCATTTCAGCCTCTTCGGCCCGGCTTGCTTGAATCCTGATGGAGCAGTGAGAAAGGGACTCATGTCTGAGTATACCCTGCCACACCTATAGTGGCCAAAAACGATTCAGAAAAGGGGGTGGTGATGAACAGAGTGTCTGAATTAAGCAGACCACTCTTACCCAGTCCAAAGATCAGGGCTTGATCCATCACCGTTATTTATCTCACTGCCCCATCCCAGCTCAGAACCTGGCTATATGCAAATTAGTCTGTCCCTGGCCCAGTGCATCATGGGAACAGGGCAGACCAAACTACCAAGCCAATTCTTCACCAGAAAGGAGACAAGCTACCGGGGACCGGTTTCTGGCATTTCAGCCTCTTCGGCCCGGCTTGCTTGAATCCTGATGGAGCAGTGAGAAAGGGACTCATGTCCGAGTATACCCTGCCACACCTATAGTGGCCAAAAACGATTCAGAAAAGGGGGTGGTGATGAACAGAGTGTCTGAATTAAGCAGACCACTCTTACCCAGTCCAAAGATCAGGGCTTGATCCATCACCGTTATTTATCTCACTGCCCCATCCCAGCTCAGAACCTGGCTATATGCAAATTAGTCTGTCCCTGGCCCAGTGCATCATGGGAACAGAGCAGACCAAACTACCAAGCCAATTCTTCACCAGAAAGGAGACAAGCTACCGGGGACCGGTTTCTGGCATTTCAGCCTCTTCGGCCCGGCTTGCTTGAATCCTGATGGAGCAGTGAGAAAGGGACTCATGTCTGAGTATACCCTGCCACACCTATAGTGGCCAAAAACGATTCAGAAAAGGGGGTGGTGATGAACAACGGTGTTGGATCTAGCCCTGATCTCTTGACTGGGTGAGAGTACTCTGCTTAATTCAGAGACTCTGTCCATCACCACCCCTTGTTGTAAATAATTTTGTCCACCCTAAGCGTGGAAGGGTATACTCAGATGTGAGTCCCTTGCTCATTGCACCATCAGGATTCAAGCAAGCCGGGCCGAAGACGCCTGAAATGGCAGAAACCGGTCCCCGGAAGCTTGTTTCCTTCCCAGTGTAAGAATTGGCTTTTGTAGTCTGGTCTGCCCTGTTCCCATGATGCACTGGGCCAGGGACAGACTAATTTGCATACAGCCAGGTTCTGAAACTGGGATGGTGCAATGAGCTAAAAAACGGTGTTGGATCTAGCCCTGATCTCTTGACTGGGTGAGAGTACTCTGCTTAATTCAGAGACTCTGTCCATCACCACCCCTTGTTGTAAATAATTTTGTCCACCCTAAGCGTGGAAGGGTATACTCAGATGTGAGTCCCTTGCTCATTGCACCATCAGGATTCAAGCAAGCCGGGCCGAAGACGCCTGAAATGGCAGAAACCGGTCCCCGGAAGCTTGTTTCCTTCCCAGTGTAAGAATTGGCTTTTGTAGTCTGGTCTGCCCTGTTCCCATGATGCACTGGGCCAGGGACAGACTAATTTGCATACAGCCAGGTTCTGAAACTGGGATGGTGCAATGAGCTAAAAAACGGTGTTGGATCTAGCCCTGATCTCTTGACTGGGTGAGAGTACTCTGCTTAATTCAGAGACTCTGTCCATCACCAGCCCTTGTTGTAAATACTACCATTATCACAGCATTTTGCATGCCTCTGTTCTGTGCATTGCGTCATAAAAGGCATTCCTCCTGGCTTTGTTTGTTCTAGTCTGTTTCTGGAGGGAAATTGTGCTAGATAAAATGCCAAAATCAGCTTTGCAGGCCACCTAGAAAAATGTGTGGCTTTCTTGCCCAAACAGAAAGCCGCCAGTATTCAGGTTGCCTGCACACCTTCGATTCCGTTAAGTGTGGGTTGACCACAGCAATTCTGGTTGGCTGGCATCAGCCAATCAGAATGTTCTTGAGAGAGGGACCCAGGCTGATTGGTAGAAAGAGTAGCCACCTTTTCAACTAATCATAATCAATCAATCAATCAATCAATCAAGCATTTATATAGCGCACTACTCACCCGGAGGGTCTCAAGGCGCTGGGGGGAGGGGGTCCGCTACTGCTCGAACAGCCAGGTCTTGAGCTGCTTCCTGAAGGCGAGTGTATCTTGGGTCAGGCGGAGGTGGGTCGGAAGGGAGTTCCAAGTCTTGGCTGCCAGGTAGGAGAAGGACCTTCCTCCTGTGGTGGCTCTTCGGATGCGGGGGACGGCGGCGAGGGCGTGGCTGGTCGACCGAAGCTGGCGTTTGGGAGCGTAGAAGTTGAGGCGGCTGTTGAGGTATCCTGGGCCTTGGTTGTGTAGGGCTTTGTGTGCGTGGGTGAGGAGCCGGAAGGTGATTCTCTTGTTGACCGGGAGCCAGTGCAGGTCTCTCAGGTGTCCGGAGATGTGGCTGCGGCAGGGGATGTCCAGGATGAGTCGTGCTGAGGTGTTCTGGATCCGCTGGAGTCTTTTCTGGAGTTTGGCGGTGGTTCCGGCGTAGAGGGAGTTGCCGTAGTCCAGACGGCTGGTGACGAGGACCTGGGTGACCGTCTTCCTGGTCTCGGAGGGGATCCAACGGAAGATCTTACGTAGCATGCGCAGGATGTTGAAGCATGACGAGGAGACGGCGTTGACTTGTCTGGTCATGGAGAGGGAGGAGTCCAGGATGAAGCCCAGGTTGCGTGCGTGGTCTGTGGGTTTGGGTGCGCTGCCCAGAGCGGGGGGCCACCAGGAGTTGTCCCAGGCGGAGGGTGATGATCCCAGGATGAGGACTTCCGTCTTGTCCGAGTTCAGTTTCAGGCGGCTGTTCGTCATCCACTTGGCTACGTCTGTCATCCCTTCGTGCAGGTTGGCTCGGGCGGTGGCGGGGTCGTTGGTGAGGGAGAGGATCAGCTGGGTGTCGTCGGCATAGGAGATGATGTTGAGGTTGTGCTGGCGTGCGATGGCTGCGAGGGGGCTCATGTAGACGTTGAAGAGTGTTGGGCTGAGCGAGGAGCCTTGAGGAACGCCGCAGATGACTTCGGTGGCCTCCGATCTGAACGGGGGGAGGCGGACTCTCTGTGTTCTTCCGGCGAGGAAGGAGATGATCCACTCCAGTGCCTTCTCCCGGATTCCGACGTTGCTCAGGCGCTGTACTAGGGTGCGGTGGCAGACAGTGTCGAAGGCCGCGGAGAGGTCCAGGAGGATGAGAGCCGCTGTTTCTCCGTTGTCGAGCAGGGCTCGGATGTCATCGGTGGCTGCGATCAGGGCGGTCTCGAAGGTCGAGGGAGCCGTTCGTCTCGAGGAAGGCGGCCAGTTGCTTGTTGACGGTCTTCTCGATGACTTTTGCCGGAAACGGGAGCAGCGAGATGGGGCGGTAGTTCTTGAGGTCGGCTGATGGTTTCTTAAGTAGAGCGCTGAGCTCGGCGTGCTTCCAGCTCTCCGGGAAGGTGGCGGTGTCGAAGGAGGTGTTGATGATGTCCCACAGGTGGGGTGCGATGACAGCGTCGGCCTTGTTGAAGACGTGGTGAGGGCAGGGGTCTGTCGGCGATCCGGAGTGGATGGAGTTCATCGTGCGGACGGTGTCTTCGGTGCTGATCGGGGTCCAGGCGCGGAGGGTGGATGTGGGGGGCGGAGGTTCGGTCGTGGCGTGCATCGGCTGAGTGCTGAAGCTGTTGTGTATGTCCGCGATCTTGTTGTGGAAGTAGGAGGCGAGGGAGTTGCAGAGGTCTTGCGAAAGGGTGATGTCGTTGTTTCCGGCGTTGGGGTCGGAGAGCTCTTTCACGATGTTGAAGAGTTCCTTGCTGTTGTGTGCGTTGTTGTCCAGTCGTTCCTTGAATGCCGTTTTCTTGGTGGTGTGGATCAATTGGTGGTGTTTTCGGGTGGCGAGCTTGAGGGCAGTCATGTTGTCCGGTGTTGGGTCTCTGCGCCAGGTTTTCTCGAGTGCTCTGCAGTTCTTCTTGGAGCTCTTGAGTTCGTCGTTAAACCATGGGGCTTTCTTGCTGCCGGGTCTGCTCGGCGGGGTCTTCAGAGGGGCGAGGTCGTCTGCGCAGTCGCTGATCCATTTCGTGAGGTTGTTGGCGGCCTGGCTTGTAAATACCTGCGTTGTAAATACCAGCGTTGTAATGGTATGCGTGGTAAAGGGTCCTGCGTTGTAAAAAATGCGTGGTAATGGTCTGCGTGGTAAAAGAACGCGTTGTAACGTCATATATCCGCCATCAACACCATTTAACTAGGAACTGCAATATAGGCAGTTGTTATACCACACACTTTCCAAAAAGCTGCTTTTAGTAACTGTTCCACAAGCGGTAAGGGTATAGCCAGTGTCATAATGAAACTGCCCTGGATCTGCCGTCAACACGGTTTTTAGGGCTCGCCAACCTGGCAACGCAAGATGATGTTTGGCAAAAGACATTTCTAGGGCTTACCAAAAGGTTCGAGAGGGCTTACAGCCCGTACATTGCTTAACACTGGGTGGCTTATTCTCATCGGTTTGCTTCTTATTCAATGGCTGGATCTACCATTTTTGTAGGTGTCCCTCCCCTGGAGGATATCTTCTCTACCGTCCTTTTGACTGTATCCTTCCACTGATTCCCTTGAGAGAACACTTTTTTATGGTTACACAATCCATGAGAGGGTATGTATTTTCCAGGTCTCTACCTCATGGGCGTCTCCCCTCTGCTGAACATCAACCTCCACACCATGTTTTGTTCTCACCCTTGTGAGCTCCTTGCTCTTCTCCCTTTCTCGTGTGCTTCTCACTCCACCAAACTTCCTTGCCCTACCCACCCAAGCTCCATGTTGGTCTTTCCTTGTGTGCATTTCCCCTTACCTTTTTTGGCTAATTAAACATTTTTTTTTAATTAGTTCCTGAATTATTTTGTAAGCAAGGCGCTTACAAATTGAGGTGACAGCCAGTAGCGGCCATCTCACAGCACATTTTCTTTCCTCTTGACCAATGAAACACAAAAAAAAACAAGAAAAAAGCTTTTTGCCAATGGTGTACAGCATTGCCAAAAACCTTTGGCAGAGTCAATAGGCCCAAAAGGCAAGACCTACTAGCTTTGCTAATGCTTGTTATTTACGTCATTCTTCTTGACAGCTTACAAGATAAGCAAAGCACGCTTTCCCGGCAGCAGCACACAGCATAGCTAGGAGCGACATACACAGGTTACAGCAAAATACAGCCGGGTAGTCATTAATAAGAGGACATTAATAAGAGGACATAATCAAAGGTAACATTCTCTTTAGCTTGATCAACGAGAGGTTGAAATATCTTCTTTTTTAACATCTTCCCACCTCAGAATTTCAACCCAGATCATTCTCCTAAACCTGCATTCAAGCACCAAGATACTAGTGAGAGAATAGGAGGAGGGTACAAGAAGTAGACAGAGTGCCAGGTTTCACGTTGCATCCTTTGGAGAACTCCTTGTGCGAGATCAATGAATACCTTGCCTGGCGGTGGCATTGTCCACAGGAGCCGAGGGTTCCACCCCAAGGGCTGCTAACAGTGGGAACATTTTCATAGGACCGAGTTTTGGCCAACTGGTTACATAATTCCGTTTTTGAAGTGAATAGCAATAAAGTCATTACCAGACCAACCAATCCGGATCCAGGAAATGGCCTTGTGAAAAAATAGACGAGGTGCCAGATTTTAAATATTAAATCATTCAGGCTCAGAGAAGCCAAGTTTCCACCTACCAGTACTACTCGTGATTACCCCAAAGCCAGTTTCAGAGTAAGTGAAAGGTTCATAGGGGCTATCCAACCGGTTATGTGGGTATCATGCATTTTATGTATGTTTATTTTTTATGTTTAACCATCTTGGTGCTGAAATGATAACGGTGAAGAAAAATCAAGAGTAAAATGGATGTTCATGTTAGTTGCGAGTTAAGACTTGATGGTAGAGGACTGCTCTAAGTCGCTGCATTGTGAAGAGAACCGTTATTCCTTTTTGTGGCGGGAACAGAGTGCGCTTCAGGCTGAGGAAGAGCGTTCATGATAGAGAACCTATTCCTAAACTGGAAGGTTTCAGAGAACTTTCAAAGTTCCCAAAAACTCTCAGGCAAACACAAGCATAGCCACAACCATATGCCTAATGGCAATGTGAACCGCCGAGGGCTTGTTGTAAGAGGGAGCTGTTGCCGCCGTAAAACCACAACAGAGCACTGCGAAGCGGATCAGCTAGGCCTAGGCCATGCTATCGATGGTGTTGCGATACCTCGAAAAGACCTGCCACAGTGTGTGTATATCAAGAAAATTGATTGCTAGGTCCACCTGTGTGCTTTTAGAGGAGTCTGGGTGTCCTCTCTGATCTGCTGTGATTTCTCAAGGACTACAACCCTGGTGGCCTGGTGCCATTCTGTTTGGTCACTGAAAATTGGTCTGTTCAGTGTAGTGTTTACAGATGGTTTGAACAGTACAGTGCTGTGGATATGAGGCGTGCGTTTCATACTGCAGGGGATCTTGTCAGTTTACATTGTGTGTAAGCCAAAGGCCTCTGCTGTTTACTTTGTTCAGCGGGAGGGAGGGCGGTGAATGGTTGTCAATGGCCGACAAAAATGGGCTGCAGCGTTGAGCCGCATCGTTTGCCAACTACACAGTCTGCGTGCCAAGGAGTGTTGGTGCTAGCAAAGTATGTTTTTGCTGTGAGCACTGAAATATAAATCTGTAGGGCATATCTGACCTATGGATGTATGTGAGATGCTTGGTTTGAGGTATAATGTTGAGTGTTCCTATGTGGCGTATTTAGGTGGTAAGTGTATTGAGAAGCCCGGTGATAGCCGACTACAAGACTTCTTTGAACAACATGGGATTTGTTTAATAAGCTCCATCTAATGTGCTATATTTCATGCAGGGCTGTCCTCAAATGCAACCACTTCACTTGATAAGGAAGAAAAAATTACTTGCACGGTTGACTACCGCTAGAGAATTCAATTTGTTGTATTACTTGCAACACAAGGTTATTGCCTTGGCCCACACTACTAACTTAGGGAAACCTAGGGAAACAGCCATTACAACGCGGTCATAACCATGTGTGACCGTTAACATGATGCCATTATCATGCACATGCCTTTGGCATGCATGTCTTTAGCAGGCATGATGCCTTTACCACACATTTCGTGCTAAAGGAATGAATGATAAAGGCAAATGTGTGTTTTTTGCGCTCCTGTCTTAGGGTTTAGCGTTATGCGTGGTAAAGTATTAATTGCCGTGCTCGTGTGTTAGAGTATAAGGCTTTGCGTCTTAACGTATTAATTGCTGCGCTTGTGTCCTTGTGTTTAGGGTGGTGTGTTTTCGTGTGTACATGGGAAGTAGTGGGACTTGGTCAGCCGCACCCTTTTAGAGACCACCCCCCTTTTTAGATGTCACTTAAAGACGTCACTCTGTAGGGTTGAGGAGTTGTCGAAGTGGGGGCGCAGCGGTCCCTCCTCCTTGGGAATGGGCTGAAGTAAAGCTGGAGACCTGTACATACCTCATGCACCTCACTGAATCCACCCTCAGAGCGCTTCATGGGTCGAGCGCAGTGAGCTGGAGACTTGTACATATCTCATGTACCTCGCCGAAGCCACCCTCAGGGCGATTCATGAGTCGAGCGCTGCAGCACTAGAAGGCCGCTGCACCTTGCACCACTCATTAATCCTAACATTGCTGCCAATGATAGTAACAACACAACTACTAATCATTACTCTGCCACAAGTGTGACAAATTAGAACATTCATGACTCCCAAAGCTACAGTAATAGCTTGGACGCAGCCATTAGTAATTTCTAACCTACATTGTAATAATAAACAACTGTTGTTGTGCTCATCTGCAAATTAGAGAAACAGCACCAGCATGTCACCAGACTGTCATAAGCAACGATATTGACAATTAAGTGCCAGTACCCGGCATCAGAAATCACCGGCTGAAATTAAGCACCGAGTCAATGTCAAGAGTAAGACCACAACAATGGGAAGGGTGAAGCTGGCCATCTAGGGAGAAATACCAGGTCATGCAAATTTACTAACAGAGTAGATTTCGGCACAGCACAGGACGAATTACACTGAACTATATAAATTCAATTAATATAGAATTACAAGGGGATTAAGAGATTTATTTAACTGCTACACAACTGTGGTCAGGTCAGTAAGCAGGAATTACAATTCGGCCTACAGGAATCATTAGTTGAATCTTACCAAATGGACAACTTCTCCACCCACCTGGAGCCTATGCACATAAAGGACGGTGGACTACAATGCTTTTTCAAAGATCGGAGTATTTTGGAACTAGGGACTCGACTCTTGGAACCAGAGCAAGCCAGGCAGAAACATATGCTCCCCCTTCTATAACACGCAAGGATGTTTGCAGCTCTACATTAATAAGCGACACCTTGCACTGGTCATGGCATTTGAGCCAGAAGCACTTGGCATTCTGGTACTTGTAGTTTTTGTTAGTATACTGTATATATGGGCGGTCAAGGACCAGCTTGCAAAATGCTAGTTATTATGAGGCCAGATCTAACCGACAGGATCCGAAAACATGGTGCTGCTTGGCAGCTTTAGACCTAAACAAGGTAAATATAGCAGGCCCATCTAGGCCCACCGGTCTCAAAAGGTGCAGTCTCTTTAGTTTGATGTGGGCACATGAAATGGTTTTCCAACATATATCTCTACCTATAAGGCATCCTTGATGTGCACTGGCGTTAAACTTATTTTACCAGGCCACACCCTTTTATTTGTTTTGGTTCAAGCGCTTGCTTTAGTACAAAAAATAGTAAAAATCTAAAAGGTTCTCAATATGGTCCCATGGAGAGTGCTGGTGAACTGCAACACCTGCCATCTACGACAGTCCTATGCCACATGCATAACGCTTCAGCGCCTGAGCCCGTCTTCAGTGTGCCAAGTCTAGGCACGTGTACAATGCTGGTGAACAAGAGATGGACGTCCACTCATGCAGGTCAGGACTTCGAGGACACCAGTTATTTCTTTAGTAAAGTCTGACACAAGGTCTAGTGTGTGGGAAGTTCACATAAGGTGCAAGCTTCCTGGGGCTTATCAAGTAAACACGTGCTAAGTCAACATCGGAAACCAAATGACAATATTAACTCTGAGCAACGTGTGGAAACCTTACAATGCCAACTGGGCTCACTTCCACGAGCACAATGTGAAGCGGCTCAGACGACAAGGCCTGGCTCAAGACCAGCCTCAGATTTATGTAGGCCGGATATGCAAGAGGAAAGACTAGCCACCTTAGAGCAGCCTTGGCCAAATGTGCATGCATAGAAACGATAAAGGATTTCGTGACTTCACTGCAACGTCTATTCAAAGCAGGGTCTAGGCAAGGATATTGACTGTTCTTCTGCCAAAACACAACTACAATGGAGGAAGTTGCGACTGTCAAGGAGCTGTTCCAGGGTTGGCGTAGCAGTTCTCCATCTTTGACTGCTTTCAGCTGGAAAGAGCAGAGTAGGTCAACTGGCTGCCCCCGCTTTGGATTTGGATAAATAGAAATTCTCACTTTTGTTCCCAATTTGGGCTGGGATGCATGGAAGTTCCACTGCCCTTATTTTTGGGTCAAATTCCACACTACCTGTCTCCGATGCAACTGTGTTACCTGACCTAGTGCCCCCTTGCGTGTCGCTGGTTCTGGTAGAGCACAGCAGGAGTAACTGGTTTGGAAGGAGTTTATGCGGGAACCCCAGAGGTGCCTCTGGTTTTATTCTCCTGGATTTATTGAATTGAATAGGTCTGCTCCTAGGGACCAGTTTGAATTTGGTGACGCGCGGGTCCTATCCCTAGTCTAGCCCCGCTGCCTTAGAGACACCAAACCAGATCAGCGTTTATCGGTCCAGGTCTCAGGGTGGGGAGAAGAAAGAGGACAGGGTCGTATGGCTGCTATAGGGGTGGTGGGCCTGGTTCTTCGGTCTGGTCCTGAGCCTGGTGGAGGCATCAAGAAGCCGATTGTATTCATTATTTCTCAGTTGACAAACAGAAGTAGAAATGGCCAATAAGTGTGATTATTTCTAACCAATAGATTTGGTTGCAACAAGAACAGTCAAGTCACGTCTTATCTATCGATCAAAACAGTAAAATAGTAAAAACTCGAGAACTCTATTACATTAACTGAAAATTAAAACTTGGAGTAGTTAATCACAACGTATAACGAAGCTGGCAGCGCTGTGAACATCCCGGAAACGAGGATGAATCAATGGAACGTATAGAGAAAAACTGATTTTGCCACATTTGCAATAATACTGAGCGCACCGGAAGAGAGCACATTTCCTTCCAATATTTTAAAGAGCTTCACCACATCCGGCCTTGGATCAGGTATCATATGTTCAACTGGCTTCGGGGGCGATTACAGACTAGCAAATGTGACTGTTCAGAGGTTTCTGCCGGAGACAGGAGCGTTGCGCGGCAAAATAAACATGGCCACAAAGTGGGCTGTTCTATTTTAAGGCAGTGCCTGAGCTGTATAGAAGATTGTAGCACTATAACAACACTCCGTGAAAGTGCTCCCGGAAGGGTGGTGGGCAGAGGGGTGAGAACAGCGTGCCACGTAAACATGAAGAACATATATGCATGAACACGATCCGATTAGGAAATATGTTTTCTGTGTTACAGATGTTTTGCAACACCATGCGTCACCTTCCTTCTCCTGGACATAGGAGAATGACGAATACCACAAGACAGCGGAGTACCAACACTGGCCACTACTGCTGTCGCTCTTGGTACCACAAGGCTAGTAGTGTTGCCAGAGAGTGTCATCGCTTCAATTCAAGGGACATCTGTGGCTCTTCCTTTCCAGGACCCGTGATGCAATAACACATAAGCCAACGTGGAGCAAGTCACTCACAGCGCCATGGTGCACCCAATAGTGGCCCTAGAAAGATGTATGTTGGTGACAGTAACAGGGTGAGATGGTACAAAAGGGGGTGGTGATGGACGGAGCATCTGAACCAATCAAACACTCACACCCAGTCAACTAGCTGAAGACGGCTGAAATGCCAGAAACCGGTCCTAGGAAGCTTGTTTCCGGTCCAGGGAAGGCATGGCTTGGCAGTTCGGGCTGGACTGTTTCCATGAGGCACAGGGTTAGACTGATTTGCATATGGCCATGTCTGAACTGGGATGGCAGAGTGGGCTAAAGAACGGTGATGGATTAAACCCAGATCTTTTGACTGGGTGTGAGTGTTTGATTGGTTCAGATGCTCCGTCCATCACCACCCCCTTTAGTAACAGGATGCGACACCAGGGTCCATAGTGGAAGAGGTGTGGCCAGTGTACCCGGCTCTGGACTTCAGGGTTCACGGTTTGAACCCCGGCTCTGGCGGAAGGTTAGCCCAGCACCATGTGTCTCTGGGCAATAGCTTGCTTAATCTTCCCGACGGCCCCCAGTGCCGTGACACCTCTCCGGACGTAGCTGTACACTTTACAAATGCTGGCATTACAGATATAAATCTTGTTGCCGCTTTAACTGGGGCAGCGGGCCTATATCGGGTCAGTGTGACCTATCACAATGAAAGCCTGCCCCGCAGCGGAGCCAAGAACTTGCGCCTGCCCTGAGGAAGCACAAATTAAAGATGGGTGGCGGGAAAACAGCAAAGCCATGAGGGTGACACAGGAAGCAAAACTAGTGGCGCCAGAGCAATGAGAGAAAGCACGAATGGGACACTGCAGCACAATAAGTGATCACAGAGTGTGCAGCGAGTACAGGGGTGTGGTAAAAAAAGAGAGAGAGAGAGAAACAGAGAGCGGGGTATGCCAGTGGGAGAGCCAAGAGAGCACCACCGGGCCTCAGAGGGAGAGAAAATGGTCCCTCATTCACTGAAATGCAATCAATGGTTACATAGGCTGCTGGGCTGTACACTAACAAAATAATTTTCCTCCCTCACCACTGCATTTATGACCGCAGAACTGAGATCAGATCACGATAAGGACCTACTAGATCTGCTACTGACCGCAGCAGTGAAAATGGTCCTAGCCAACTGGAAAGACACAAGTAAGACTTCATACAAAGGCTGGGTCAACTAGATCACGCATCTCAGTGGAGCGGACAAGATTGCACTACAGAACTCACCCTGGAGACCAGCCTCCAGAGGGATGTGGAAATCACTTGACATGTACCTAGACTTTTATGACCCCCCATGAAAATAAGACATGTCAGCGAAACTCACCGTGGTTCCCCGTATGTACGGACAAGTGTTTGTAACAGGGCGCAACTGCTACGGCCCCACGGGTCTGCATGTGGGCCAACATGATTTCCAATTTCTTCACAAGTATGCTTGCCGTATGTCAGATTAACAAGTGATTAAGAGGATATGTAACTCTCAGAGCCTGTCTCCTTGTTCTTCTTTCACTCCTTTCTTTCCTGCCTTTTTCTGTCTCCATTTCTCTCATTTTCAGTAAATAACGCCATGTGGGGTTCGCTATGCAAATGTGTCATAATGTCTCAGGACACTGTTGTATAAACTGTGACTGGCTAACCTTGTAACAGAAATGCTAATGTTTTGCATAAAAATAAACATTTTGAAATCAAAAAAGGAGTAGAAGTAAGGTCACTGAAATCACAACATGAAGGAGCTAATCACCTGTGGGCTGCTCTAAAATGTAACTGATGATATCTTAAGGCAATGGAACAACAAAAAGAACACAAAGAAGGACACTAGAGATAAAGTAATGTGAGGGAAGAAGCACATGAAGGTGACTACAAAATAGAGGGGGCATGGGAGAAGAACACAGGTGAGAGAGTAATATGGAACACTGTAAAGGGGGCAGAAAAGTGCAGGAGAGAGACAGCTGGAAAAGACATGCACTCTTATAAGTGCTTAACAATAAATAAAAATGTCAAAATACTGCCTGAAATAGAAGCAGCGGAAGAGCACAAGTAATGGGGCCATGCTCCAGGATATGGGACAAACACAAGAAGAGGAAATAAAGCCTACACAAGCTAACGAATAAAAAGCAAGCAAATTAGAGTGACAGTAAACCCACCAATGCTAAGTAATGGGCGGGCACTATCCCAATGTAAATGGACAATAGCGGTCTTCACAACCAGACACGTTATGCTGGCTGGAAGACGAAACTTGAAAACGGTCTCGGTAATAGTTGCCTTCTGACACTTGACAGCCTTACACAAACGCAGAATGTTACTCATTTCATCGCATGTCAGTCCACTTCTGAGCCTCCACTGCACGTAAGGAAAATGTTCCGGACCTTCGGCCAGCTTCATCAGATGTTAACAGCCCTGGAAAAAGCTCGGCTTGCCAGGGCCTGAAGAAACTGGACGGCTGCCAGGGAATATCAATGCTGGCAGAGGAATGGCTGTCGTCTGGCCCTTCCTTGATAATGCGCTCTACGAGGCTGGCCTGGCTCTGGTGGAGCAGATACTAGGGGCCTGCCTGCCTCATTCAGGGAAATATATTGAACTCTATTCCAGGGCCTGTATATTTCACACTGAGGGAACATGTTCTGCACTTCCATTCATGGCAACAGTTGGATATTCATGGCAACATTGGAAGCAGAAAGGATGGAGAGTTTGGAAAATAAATCTGGAGTATTTATCTCTCCTACTAACATACATTTTAGGCTGCACAAAGCTAAAATAAAGCAATGTTTGCTTTAAGGTTGGGAGTATCTTGCCTGAATTGCTAGTGATTCCATGTATGCATGGGAGACCATCAGGCCCACACCGAGGAAACATATAATGTTCTCTATGCAAAGGCCCGTCTGGCCTCTGTGAGGAAAAAATATATATTGTTGTCGGTAAAGGGGCTTATACAGCCAACACCAAAGAAAAATTGCTGTTCTCTGTAAATAGGCCAGCCTGCCCCTTGTCAGGAACATTAACTATTTTCCCGGGGCTTTAAGTGGGATGAAAAAACTGGGGGGGGGTCTCAATAGGGCGTGGCCATTATAATTATGGGCGCGGCTTAAAAACACATAAGCTAAAAATCTGCGCTTAGCATAGATTGCCCCCTACTTGTATTTTGCTGTTTCTGTCATTGCATCCAGATATATGATACATCAAGCAACAACATACCTTCCACAAGTCAAGACTATTGATTTTGTTTCAGAAGATAAATAAGCAGCAACTATGGCTTGTATATAATATTGAAAAACATTCCACTTAAAGCCCTGGTGACACCACGACAATGTTGCTTCTTCTTTGTTTCAAAAAGAGAAGGGAATTCCAGAGAGAAAATGACGAAAATGACTCACTTTAAAAGATTTCCCTTCCCCTACAAGGCTCACCTGGAATGACGTCATGCCGTAACTTCTCCACTAGTGAGAAGTGAGCAGTGCAAGCACGCGCACACTAGTGAGAAGTGAGCAGTGTGAGCACACCAGGGCCTAACTGGCCATAGCGGGCTCCGGTCAATCCCCCCGTGCGCCGCAGGTGTGGGGCTGGTTTTGGGCCCCTGGGGGCCGTTCTTGTTACAGGGCCGATTTTACAGCAAAATCGTCCCTGCACCAAAATCGGCAGAAAACCAGCCCTGGCAAAGAGCTCAGCGCCACCTCCAACCCCCCCCACCAAGTGGGGATGGGGGGCCGGCGGGGCACTGTGCCAGGGCCATTTGTGGTTCCCAGTCTGTCCCTGGAGCACTTGCGCATCGATGTGCCTGCTGTCACTGCAGTCCGGAAAAAAGACGGACACAGAACAGAGCCCGATAGAGACCCGTTTCGAGGCCCCCTTTAAAAAACTGCCGGGTGCTTAGCACCAGTGAGACCAGGCCCACTTAAAGCCCTGTATTTTCCATACAAAACTCTGGCTGGCCATCACTGATTTAGTCCAAACTGCTCCCTAATAATGTAGTCGGCCTGGCACTTTGTAAAGAAGAAGACACTGGTCTCTGCAGAGCACTATCTGACACACAACAGGGACAGGCCATGAGGGATTCTGTATACAGGAGCCTGTCTAGATCACAGGCAGAGAAATACACTGCTCTCTGTGCGTTGGCCTGTTTGGATCACTTCAAAGGAACATACATTATTCTCTATAGCCAAGCCGGTCTAGCCCTCACTGAGGAGGCCGACATTCCTCACCAACAACAGGGTCTCCCTAATAATGTCCTCTTATGCAGAGGCTTGTCTGGACCCCATTAAATGATCAGATTATTTTCCCTGGACAGAGGAGGCCTGCCTGAACTTTAGAGATGGAAAATGCATTGTTGTCTATGTAGGCATGTCAGGCCTTTGTGGAGGAAACACATTGCTCTCTACTCAGAGATATATATGTCTGACCTTCACTGAAGGACGGATACTCTGCTGCAACAGCTACTACACAGCATCTGGATCCATGACCCTCTCCAGTGAATATAGACAAGAGGTCAAACCCATTCTTGAAAGGTGCCACCTGGATAAATCTAGGCCACGTCGCCACACGTATGGCTGCCAGCGGTGGGAGACCAGTTAAAAGGCCCGTCCACCCTTAGCATCTCAACCTGATCAGATTGAATAAACCCCTGGTCCTCCAATGAATACAGTGTAACCAGACAAACAAACACATGCTGTTACTATGGAATATGTGTGATGGTATTTTGAGTAATTGGGAGTCATTTCCCTAGAACAGTACATCATTTGAGTTGCCAGCATATTTAATTTAATTTAATTTAATTGCGGGTTTATATAGCGCTAGGAATCGACTCCCGGAGGAGTATCTCCACGCTTCGACCGCTGGGGAACCCGTCCTGGCTCACCCTGAGAGATGGTCCCTGATGGGTATCTCTAAGGTGCGACCAAGCATCCCCGGCGGTCTGGGGGGGCCGTTGTGAAGATGAGGCAAGCTGATGCCCAGAGTTGCCGAGTGTGGTTTCTGACTAGAGTAGGCACCGAGGCGAGAATTATCGAGTCCGCTGACCCTGGTCCACGACCCTGCCGCGTCGGGAATCAAACCCTGGTCCCGGGCCGTTCTCTGCTTACGGGTCTGCCGCCTCTAACCAGTGAGCCACACTGTGACGTGTTCCATTTTTTTGTTGTTGTAATTTGCGTTTCCTTCCAGAGTCATTAAGACTTTTTAAGAGAAATGCTTCGCTTAGCTCGCTAGCTCTAAGAAGGGTTCAATCGATAGGTTCTGGGTGTGGTTTGCACTTCACATAACTAAGATATACATAATAAATTAACGTGCAATGGATTTTACCTATGCATTCTCCAACCACCTTGTTTGTATAGCCTCTTTTCAGTTTGCCCTCAGGCCTTTCCGAATTGGCATATAATTGAGTACTTCCTTTGGCGTTAGGTCTCAAACGTCACTTCCGTGAGGGCACTCTCTCCCCTCATTGGGAACAATAGAGTGCAAGATGGACCACAGCACTAATAAACCTAAATTCTCCTGTGGTAGTTGAAAAGCGGAGCAAAGCACCTTAGTGTATAAAGGGGGATAAAGGCGCACATGGACACCGGAAGTAGTACAAAAAAAGACCGAAAAGAGACAAGTCAGGGCTTCAATTGCAGACGATTTTAATTTAGGTTTTTAGATAACGGATACTGTTGTTTTATGCCCTTTCTGTAAAATTTGGGAGAGGGGGCCAACGATAAACTGTTTGATGCCAATACTTCGGTGGGGTTAGCCTATCCCACTTATTATAAACTTGGGAGGCAGAATTCTGGGACATTTTATAATTTTCAATAACTCATTGGGCTATAGCACCACTATTTACTTATTTGTATCAGAAATTTCCCGATGACTGACATTAACCCCCTTTAAATAGTTACCCCTGAAATCAAACATGTTTGAACAAAAGGCATTATATAATAGGAATCTCTGAGTTTCGACCATGAGATACGCCTAGATATGCCTGATGCTAGGTGTTTTTGAAGATCCCCCACTGTGACTGGATAACAGCCAGAGACCATTCTGTGTCAGCACTGTGGGTTCACTGAAGACTCGCTTTAAACACGGTGGTGGGGCACAGCTCATCAACTTCACCCCCAATAGCTCAAGTTGTATACATTTTGTCTCTAAAATACCCCCGTGTAAATTTAAACAGGCTTATTTCCAAGTATCTAACAGTTCTCACTTGATATTATTGTGCTAAAGCGCCCGCAGAAGGGATATGAGTCACTGGGAGATTGCCTTATTTTCCCAGAACCTCATATTCTCATCAAGTGACGGAACAGGTTTTAGAGCCCACGTCTCTTTATTCCACGGTCATAACTTAAAGACTTCACCACGCCTCATTTTCCCTTTGATCCATCATGATCAATACTGTACCGTTGCCATACATTACTCACTCTATACATTCCCACATCTGAACCCAGCCTTCAAAATTCCCCTGGCACAGTCAACAGAGAAAGCAGATTTCTTTTGTGTGGTTAAATTCCAAGCGATCCCAGGTGGCAGCAGTAATCCCTTTGATGGAATATTGTTACCTTGCACGATACAGAAAGTTGCCCTGGTGTTAGCGGGGCTCACAATTTGTGCACTACAGCTCTTTGCAAACACTGGTGCGTCTAGTACTCTATTGGCACATCCCACTTTCCAGCAATCACTGACACCCAAGCTTGCTGGTCCTGTCTCCGAGAGAAAACTTGAGTTTCTTGCCTTTGATTGTGTTGTGTGTGAGGCCATCAAGTTGCAATAGGATAAGGGGGTTGGTTTATTTACACCAACGCTGTAAGGCGTGCAGTCCCACCCCTTTAATGGTGCCAAACAAACCACCAAGGTCATAGAGCGAGTGAACCACTGTGGAACAGTGCCAGCAGAAGGTACATGGCATTCCTGCTTTGGCCAATGGCCCATACATGCTCAGTCAGCTCTTTCTGGTTCCAATCGTGGGAAGGAGTGTGGTTTCAATGGAAGCCACAAAGCACGTCTAGACCCAACGCGCTTCGCAGAGTTAACACATTTTAACACCGAAGAGGAAAAAAGGCATCACAATGTACACCACAAATGCAACCCAACGAAAATAGAAGGAACCAAAGTCTAGTAACATTCTTTGGTGGAATGGATGAAGTAAAATCCTTTTTACTGCATAATACCGAACATGAGACAAGATCACATATACAATATTATGTTTAAAAAGTATCAAGACAAAGGTAACGGCGGCAGATAAGGGGATCGGCAGCATTTATCATGTCCAGAAAATGGAAGATACTACTTTAGCTAGAGTACAACAAAATGCACTCCAAGCAGCGATACTCCGCTGGGACTCAGGTTGCCGTGAGGCACTACAGTTGTCGAGAATAAAGCACACCAGGGCCATCTATTGACACATTTCAACCTCCATGGATTGCAGGTGTGAGAACAAACCCAGAACAGGCATGCAAGGGTCCTGCTGAGGTTACAGAAAGGTAAAGTAGCAACAAGCATCGGCAAAGTCAATAGGTCTCGCCCATGACAGCTATTGGCTTTGGCAATGTTTAGTAGCCATGCTGTACAGCAGCGTGGATATTTTGCACTGTGGTTAAAACTAATTTTAAAAAGTGCTATGATGCACCCAGAGCTAATGTACTTTTTTTTTAAAAAAGTGCTTTAGCGCTGGTTGCATTATAGTCCTTTAAAATAATATTTTGAGCCATGCTGCTGTACAGCACTGCTACAAATCATTGCCAAAATCAGAAATGCCCATGCTGTGCAGCATAAACAAAAGGCAATGGCACAACCAACAGTCACAAAGGGAAGACCTTTTGCCTTTGCCAAAGCGTGTTACATCTTGGCACAACACACCTGTAATTCTAAGCAAATCAGTTCATCTGCTCAACAGTGAAAAAGAAAAAAAATATGACAACAAAAATCCTATTACATAAAGAAAGCAATAACACACATGTCCATGTCTTAGGTAAAATACTTTTGGTAGCAGATAACATCTGTTAAACTAAAAGCAGATAACATATGCAGTCAAAATAAACATCCATCTCCAAGGAGAAAATGGCTTCTTTGAAGAGTGTGTGGCATAGTAAAACTTAGCTACATATGGCAAGAGGTTCAACAAGGACGACGAACCAACATTGGCAAAGCCAATAGGTCTCACCTACGCACAAGCTTTTGGCTTTGCAAGTGTGTTTTAGCCAGGTTGTACAACAGCATGGCTGCTGTTCAGAATAGCTAAAAGTTAGTGGTGTGGAGTGTACAGTGGAATGGCGTAGAGTAAAGTAGAGTGTTGAAGAGAGGATTTGCAGGGAGTGTCGTGTATTTTAGTTGCATAGAGTGTAGTGGCATAGAATGGCGTAGAGTGGAGTGGCATAGAGTAGGGTGGACTGGTGTAGATAGTTGCCGAGTTTTGTGGCGTACAGTGGAGTTGTGTAGAGTGCCTCAGAATTCAACGGCGCACAATGCAGTGTTGTAGAATGCAGTGGCATAGATTATAGTGATGCATAATAGAGTGCAGTGTCGCAGAGGGGAGTGGGGCAGAGGGGAGTGGGGCAGAGGGGGGATACGGGGCAGAGGGGGGATACGGGGCAGGGGGATACGGGGGAGTGGTGAAGAGTACAGTAGCACAGAGTGCAGTGGCATAGAGTGGGGTGGAGTAGGATATAGTGTTGTTGAGTGCAGTGGCGTAAACTGGAACGCTGCAAATTAGAGCGCCATTGTGTTAAGTGGCACAGAGTGCAGTGTTGCAGAGTAGTGTCAGAGTGCAGTGGTATTGAGTGCAGTGGCATAGAATGGCGTTGAGTAGCGTGGAGCAGAGTACAGTGATGTAGAGTGCAGTGACATAGATTAGAGTGCACACTACTGGTGTACAGTGCATCAATGTAGAGCATTACAGAATATAATGACGTAGAGTGCAGTGGTATAGAGTGAAACGACATTGAATTCAGCAGTGTACAATGCAGCATTGTAGAATGCAGTGGCGTAGATTAGAGTGGTGCATAGTGGAGTACAGCGGTGCAGAGCGAAGTGGTACAGAGTGCAGTGTCATACAGCTGAGTGATGCCGTACAATTAATCTTCCCAAGCCCCCCCGTGTAGACTTAAAATCCGAGGTGGCAAGTCCCTCTCTGTACTAGGATCCAAGGCAAGGACCCAACTTCCCAGCCCTTTGCAGTTCATAGAATCGGAAGCTCTTTTCAAAAAGCATTTAAAGACATGGCTCTTCTTGGCCCCTGATGCACTCTGTTACTCCCTCATCTAGTCAGCTTCACTTTCTCTCTTACTTTCCCTCCAATCTGGGTTATCGGATGTTAAATTGTAGCGCCAGGATGCTCCATTTCGAGTGGCAGTGCACTTTATATGTTTCAAATTAATTAATTAATTTACTCGTTCAGACTGCAGTGGCGTAGAGTTCAGTGGTGCAAAGTAGAGTGGTGTAGAGTGCCCTGGCGTAGAGTGCAGTGGTGCAGAGAAGAGTGCAGTATACTGGCGTAAAGTAGAGTGCTGAAGATTAGAGTGCAATGGCATGGAGTGGCAGTGAGGTAGTATGCAGCTGAAGAGCGGAGTGTTGCAGAGTGCATTGGGGAAGAGCGCAGTGGTAGAGAGTACTTTGCTGTAGAGTACAGTGTCAGAATTCAGTGGTATAGAATGCCGTAGATAGGAATCACATGGAATGGTGCACAGTGGAGTAGAGTGGCAAAGTGTGCAGTTGTGTAGAGTGCGGTAGTTTAGAGTAGAGTGGCATAGAGTGCATTGGCATAGAGTGGAGTAGAGTGCAGTGGCATAGTGTAGATTGTTTTATAGTAGAGTGAAGTGGCGTAGAGGTTAGTAGTGCTGAGTAGAGTGTAATGGCGCAGAGTAAAGTGATTTAGAGTGTAGTGGTGCAGAGTAGAGTTGCCTGCAGTGGAGTGGCATAGAGTGCAGGGGCGTAGTGTTGAGTTTAACAAAAGTAAAGTGCATTTGTATAAAGTGTATTGACAGAGTGCAGTGTTGCAAAGTGGCATAGAATGGAGTTGTGCAGAGTAGGTTGGAGTGGCTAGACTGGAGTAGTGTACAGTGCAGTGGAGAAGAGTGCTGTGATGTAGAGCGGCATAGAGTGAAGTGCTGGAGGGTGCTATGGCATGGAGTGGACTGGACTGGTAGCCTGTTGGATGTGCCTATCTAACAGGCTACCACGTCAACGTGTGATGTATTACTAGAAGCAGACGGGGGATCTATTTCAGCCTCTTTTTCTCTCTTGGTGATAATGATAAAGTGGAGTAGTGAAGAAAGGGGTTGAGTGAAGTGCTGCAGAGTGCACTGGCGTTGAGTGCTGTAAAGTATAGTGGTGCACAGTTGAGTGCAGTGGCGTGGAGAGGTGCAGAATAGAGTGGACAACACGATTTCAATTAAAATTACCATTTTATTTGCACAGACATACAGTTTGACTCAAAACTATACAGCGCACATATGTGTCCTCTAGTGTAATGATTTATTTTTATCATATTAAATTGTTTCCAACACACTTTAGAATTAACAAAAACATATGCTTTGTGTTCGTAATTCTGATATATACTGAAATCCTTGTACCGGTCCTTTCAATGCTGTAGAGTGCTAGAAATAAAACCCTTTCCTAAGTCCAGTATCCAGCAATATTGTAGCATTAATATGCTCTCTTTGAAATCACAGAAAGAAAAGTAAACACCAAGCTCCCTCAGGGAGACAGAGCCTGAAATTGGACCTCGGTCTTTGAAAGCACAGCAAAAGTAACAAGATAAGAACAAGATTTACAGGCCTGTTTACAGAAAGAAGCACTTGTGGAAGAATACAAAAAGAGCTGGCGTGAAAAGGCTTTGCTCCTTGGGAGGGCCAAATTCACCCTGGACAATCAAAAAAAAAAAGCCAGCAAATAGGAAGTCAGAAAATGTGAGTTACAAACCACAAACCCAATGGTAAGCAGCAGACAGAAAACATTCCCAGAGAAGTTACTGAATGTCTTTAACAGACCAGGCTGCTGCGCAAACCAGACAGCTGCACTCTCTGGTAGGCTTTGACCTAAGAATAAAAATAGTGCCTCAATCACAGTGCGGTCCGCGGAAGGACAACAATCAAGCTGAAGCAATCAATACTTGGTCCATGCTCCAGCTGAAAGAAGAGGAAGTGAAGCCAGTACATGCTGGCCAATTAGAAGACACCAACTAAGAGTGGCAATGAAGCCAACAAATGGTATGCAAAGGGTCGGCTGCAAGCCCCTTGCTGCATACAATATCCCTCAAAAGCTAGAGTGCATGCGTTTTTGCAGGCAAGACCTAGAAACGGCCAAAGTTCACTGGAAGGAAAGGAACCAGCTAAAGGAGACAGAGTGAAATTTCACAAACAAAAGTAATTCACTCGACATATAGAAAGGCTATGCACTTCCTCTTCTACATCAAACAATACTCACTGCAAAGTTATTTTAGAACATAGGTAACAAGTGGCATATATGGAACTGAAATTATGTAGCATATTCATCTTTAGGATAGGCAAGAGCATGCCTATCTTCATCAGTTCTCTGGAAGGGAATACAGAGGAGGATTTTGCAGCACAAAGTTAAATTTGGAAGAGGAAGACACGGGCAGAGGCTGCGAAGGTATGAGCTAATAGAGTCATGATTCGAGGGTTATAGAATGGGTAAAAGACAAGGAAACTTGAGAGCGTGAAGATGGGTGATTAGTCGCGGGATGTGAAGGCAATGGAAGGGAAGATCTAAATGAAGTGAGCAGGAGGTTGAATTGAAGGTTTTCTTAAGCGAGATAGCAGTAGCATAGCGCTCTGCGTTTAGAGGTAAAGTGCTCAGTAAGGGTCAACTCGAGAACATTGTATTGGTGTGCTTGGGTAAAAATATGTAATGTTGAACATAGCGGTTTGAGGTTACATTTTAATGGTAATATTCGCTCATTTGTAGTGAACCCCTGAGGAAGGGCTAAAACTAAGGCCCGAAATGCATTGGGTAACATCAATTTCGCAACTGAGGATGTTTAGTGTTTTTTGTCGTGTCCAGACAAAGGCTCGGATGGGCATATCTGTGGCATGAGAAACTGTTGAAATATAAATGTCACAAGAGTGAACTGAACAACAAAAATTAATAAAATTACTAAAAGACTTTGGAGTACATGGAACAATCATTGTTGAAATTGCAATAACGGTTGAAGAAATTTGTGATAATCACAATCGATGCTGTGCACCTGGTAATGGAGGGGAAACTCCCTTCCATCTTTAAAGAACTATCAGAAACACAGACACATTAAGGGCCCTAAGCCAAGAAAAAGAAGAAATAAAGGGACAGAAATGGGAGGCAAAAGCCTCATTCAAATAGGCAAGTGTGATGGAACGGATACATGCAATAATGGAACAATTTGTAAAAAAAAAAAAATGGAGGGGATTTAGGCATGGAGATCAATCACAGAAATAAGATACTGGATGGGGTCCTCCTGAAGCAGAGACAGCTTATGAGGAAACAACCTCTGACCTTAGCTGTTCTTGCATTAGAACTTTAACCCAGGATCTTCAGACCGAAGATGCATTTCGCAGGTATTTGATTTCAGATTGGATGCCACAGTAAAGAATCAGGACTGCACATGTCTTCATTCGCACAACTAGAGGTCTGCCCATACCCAAGATGCTCACACAGTTCTGATCAGCCACAGCCTATCATAAAGTGAACAATCCCCTACCTGGCTGAAGAGACCATGACAACCAGGCCCCTAGAGCCCAGAGTGAAATGTTTATTTTAGCAAAAGACCTATAAGAAATACAATCACCAAAATCAACCTGCCAGTACTAACAAAAACAAACAAAATGGTCAAAAACGCACACAAGGCAATTTATTTCCCATTGTATATTCAGCGATGGTTTAACACACTGGATTGTTACAAAAAAAATTGATTAGGGAGTGCTGGGTAGAAATGATGAACACTTTTGCTCCAGACAAGTCAACATCATGTAACCATCCCTAACAAACATATCTGGTAATTGGTTTAGCAGGTAAGAGTTATTTTTTTTCGTGGTGGCCACATATCATGGCTCAACCTAGGTCCACTGCTGATCATTTGCACAGATGTGGGGATAAGATACTACTGCAGCGAACGTATCTCCTGTAAAATTGAATTTTTGTTATCCGGTCAAACAAATAACCAGGATGGCACACCTAGGAGCCAGCCTCTCTCGCGAATCTCCCCAGTGTGAGGCATCTGCGGGCACCATCCACTGGCACGCTACATTTGAAGGCTCCACGCGAGTCTACTTGGATTAGGAGTTACGAGCGTAAGATCCTAGAACATGATGTTGAACAGAGGATGAAAAAGAAAGATGGGGGTGGGGCGGGGTGGGCCACAGGCATTTCAGTTTCGAACCCAGGCTTCTAGTTTAGCAGTCAAGCCCCTTTAATGCAATTGAAAAGGAAATCAGGAAGGCTTTAATCAAATTCAAGAAAATGTAATTAAAGAAACAAAATCCAAGAAAATGTGATTAAGAAACACAAAGTAGAGAAGTGAAACTGCGGTTTGAATAAGAACCCCAAGTCCACGTTTAACCCTTTTCAAATCAAATTACTGACCTCATGAGAGAAGAGAGGGAAAAAGTGCAAATCTGATGTCCTTCCAGCAGTCTCAAAAACCAACAAGCATTTACAATGCAACGGTTTCGCCTTTGCAAAAGTTAGAGCTATTGGCATTGTAAATGACAAACGTTTTATTTATGTGTTGTTTTTGAAAACAGATAAATAAATGGCATTGTCATTTACAATGCCAATAGCTTAATCTCTCGCAAATGCGTGACCTATTGCATCTGCACCCACACACACACACAGAACCACACAGAGCCACACACACCCACGCAACTGGTATAAAACAAAACATATTCTGCATATTTGGAAAGAATATATATAATTTTTCTAGATGTGTGTGTATAAGGGTAAAACTAAAAGCAAACGTAAGTATAGCAGTACGAACGTTAACAATAATAACACAAATATTACCATGAATAGTAAAAGTTTTACTATTACCACAAATACTACTACTCCTACTAATATCAATATTAATTCTTAAAAATATAAAAATAATAATACGCTTGGGGGCGTAGAACCCTAGTTTCAAGGTGCTACAAATTCTAATTTTATCCTGTGAAATAATATAAGCCCGCGATATTCTGCATTGCTTAAAACATCAAATATTAAACCCAAGAGGGTTTAATGTAATGCTCAAGAGCAACACAAGTCACAACATTCCAGTCTTTTACTGGAAAATCATCAGTAGAGAAATCTGTGGGACGCGACGGGGTGTGTGATTCAGGCTCTGCAGCCGAGCCAGTAACGATTGCAAAATATGTGCATTATAGACTGAACGTTCAACGCACACACTTCCTGCTCAGGCATCCTGTAGAGACATCCTCGGAAAGGGCACCCGGCGCCCGGGAGGGATGGAGAAGGCTTCCATTGTGTTGCGCCCCTTATCTGCAGAGACCTATTGTGAAGCGCTCCGACGCCTTCGGGTAAAGTGCGCGCTATATAAAAACGCATTAATAAAAATAAATAAACACGTATCCTGTGCGCAGACGGGTCCGAGAGGCTTGAAGGCAGGACCAGGCTGCTTCCTTCCCATCGCCAGTGACTTCACTTCCCAAATGTAGCCGAAAGAGGTAGAAAAAAACACAGGCCTATTCGGTTAACCGTCCTCTGCCCTTTCTGTGTCACGAGGGGAGACAGGGGACCACACTGGAAGGGGCTGCTGTTCTTACCCAGGGTGACGGTGACCCAACTGGCTGACTGCTCCAGATGGACGGGACCATTAAGGTGAGACCGTGCAGGGGCCGCTGAGAGGTGCTTATATCCATGTAGTGGCGGCATACATACGTGGCTTCACAACGTCTTCAATTTAGCTGTCTCTTTCAGGGCTTTGGCTGAAACTTGGTATTCGTTTAAAGTTGTGATCAATACTCGTTGTTTCTAAGCGCTTTGTGTTTTCATGCCTACATCTTTGGAGCGCATTTTGTCCACTAGCCAGTAGAATAGTTCACAGTTGAATGCGCCTGCTGCAGACATATGTGAATAACATGTTAACGTTAAAACGGAGCCCGGGTCTGTGGTGCACCTATGAGCCCTCCTCTTTGCAAAGCCAGGAAACTGAAATCGCGCAACCCACCCCTGCAAACGACACTTTCAAAATGGCGAAAACAAAACTTAAAAAAAAAAAAACACTGCCCACCGCCGCAATGACGATCGCAAAGGGGCGGGATGAGTAAAAATCGCCAGAACGCCTACGAATCTGCTCGGGCAATGACTGACAGATCTCTCTTCCAATGGCTAGCCTCCATTTATGGAGCTAGCCAATGGAAGAGAGAGGCGGGACAAAGCACCCTACTGTTCTAACATAAGATTTCGCCTGCGCGGACGCTGCTGCGCGGCGGACGCCAGGCGAAACCTAAAAATGACCACAGCACATCAACAGGCATTCTCCTGTCAAGATTATGGAATTAACATCCAGAACACCTCAGACCCAAACAAGTCATTTGGCATTCTGGAAGAACCAAACTCACGTTTTTACAGAATGTACCCATCAATCTAAAAATGTCCATTCTCCTCATCTTTACTCGTGAAGGGCGTTGTTGCACTTGCTACTAATTCTTGGCATGCAAATGCATTCACAAAAAAAAAAACCTTCCAAATTCACCAGGTTAGGTTGAGAAAAAGTCCAAGCACTAATGAGTAAAGGGCAGGAGTGTATGCATAATTAACTTATGCAAGAAAGATGCTGCCTAGATTAGACTATTTGCAAACATATACCAATATTTACCTACAGCTTCTTCTTTCTTTACAGATCCACCTAAAACAATGCACACAAGAGACCTACATTTCAGTGCTTTGCAAAGTTTACAAGAAGGCAGAAAAAGATTTTTAAGATCCACTTGTATTATTGGGGGGTGCAAGGTGGTAAAACGAGGGCAAATACAGTTTATGCACATTAATCCACATTCCCAGGAGGAAAACACGTAAATGGGTGCGAAACTGACCGAATACTGTGAGATAACCTTATTTCCCTAGACGGTGTCGCCACTCACTATAACAATGCCTTACCTCTTACTGAGGTCATTACTACCTTTCCAAACTTCAGCAAGTCAGGATGCGAGTTAGCCAGTGAGTAGGTCATGCCAATTATTTTAGGGGAGATCACCAGGCCACGACTGAGCACATGTGTGGGTGAACTGGATATATGAGAGTGTATGTGAGCATCAGTTGTCCTGATGCATGCACATGCCTTTGACACTGAAGCCGAAACTGGTCATGCGAGTCCTTACCTGGTCACACTGGAGCTGGGCCAGAGTATATGCGAATGTGAGTGTGTATTTAATGGCTGTACCTCTTGATATGAAACAACATTTGGCGAGTAAAGACACTACCAGGGCATATGAGGCTGTTCCTGGCATGTGTGTTCTTTTCCCCTAGTCTATGTGGCATCAGCCCAGTTGATACATGTAGCCAACTAAAATGGCTGTTTGTTGTAGTATATTTTTTGTTATTTAATTACAGTTGCATAAAGGCCTAGATTTACTATTGTTCAGGCAACATAGAGTTGCATGAAAGATTGCAGCACTGCTTGGCAGGAATGGGGGGAAATTGTGTTGTGTCAGAGTTAGCAAGATTTCTGCTCAAAAGATGTTACTGGAAGCAAACACTCTAAAAAAGCCATTGTGGTGGCACGTTCGACATTGCGCATAGGCAACCCAGCCATGCCGTGAGATTTTACATGTGGTAAAATGCTCTAGTAAAAAAAAATTAATGCAAGCCCAACCATCCAAACTGCGGCAATTGACGAGCGCTGCCGTTCAAGCCTGTTTTTGCTGAAAAACCACACGTGATGATGCACTCTTACCAACGTAAAAAGTAAATTTGGGCCGAAGTGTTATTTTTTTTAATTTGTAGTTTATTTTTTATTTAGCAACAGCAATTGTAACATTTTGAAAGGAAACCTCACTGAGATCCCTTTGAAGTGTCGCCCCCTGTTGAGTCATAGGGTATGTATAGTCACACCCTGTGATGTCGTCCAGTCGGTTTCAAAGCACACAGCATCACTCCTGACGAAATTAGTAATTTTGGTGCAGCAGTTATGGCAGTCTAGAGGGAAAGCGACAGATTACATAAATCTACTTTTGGGGAGGCCGTCTGAGGAAGAAAGACTCTAGCTTAGAGCGAGGCTGCCATTCCAGAGGCATAAAGTCAAGACTGGCCAAGGTCGAAACTAGCAGTCTGGATGCAACTCAAAAGCGGGAGGGGGTGTAGGCGGGAGGGGGTGTAGATGGGGGAAAAGGACAGCCTTTGCGAAAGGCAGCTTAAAGTGAGACAGACAAATCCGGAAGTGACAAAGACTTTAAGTGCGACACGATGCGCAGAAGTGCGTGCCGAGGAGGAGACAGTCTAGCGGTCAGCCAGTCTGTGGTTAAGCTCACAGAGAGACGGGCAGTCTGAGGTGAGGTGAGACAGCAGGACTGCTCGCGCAGAATTCGGACATCAAGCGTCCTTTGTGCTCGAAGTAAAAATCCAGATGTGCGCCTGCTCAGATACAAGCCGCTCTCACGTTCACATCAAAGAGAGTCGTCAAGCCCCTGGGGGCCTCCAACGCCCCTCTGCTCAATAAAACTGAGCTCCTATACAGGAGTCATCACAGCACGAATGAACTCTGGCACTGGATTGATAGTAGTCAGAACGGCCCGGGTCAAGGGTACCGGTTTTATCGGCCTCGTAAGGATAAAAGGCTGAATGAACCCAGACAAGCTTCAAAGCTATGATCTGCATATTACTCAAAGATCTCTACAGAGTCACTCAACCCAATATCTGGTGAGGAGTCCCTCCTCTACCAGGACTTTAGCTGCCGCCATCTTGTTCCTAGCTATGTGTGCAGTCACGGAAATGCCTCTGGGCAGTCTGATCCTAGAGTGGGAAGTGAGCTAAAGAACGTTGATGGATTTAACCCAGATCTGTGACTGGGGGTGACTGTCTGAAAAGTTTCAGTGCTCCGTGTGACCGTGCAGCATCTCCTTGTGTTTGCTTTGTTCGCCCTAAGTTGGCAGGGTATGCCCAGACATTGATCCCTTGTTTACTTTGCCACTGGATTCAAGGGAGCCTGGCTGATGAGGGCTGTTAGCCTGAAACCAGTCCCAGGATGCTTGTTTCTGGTCCAGGGAAGACCTGGTTTGGCAGTTCGGGCTGGACTGTACCCATGAGGCACAGGGTCAAGACTGATTTGCATATGGCTGGGTCCGAACAGGGGTGGTGAAGTGAGCTAAACAACGATGATGGATTCAACCGAGATCTGCGACAGCGGGTGAGTGTTTGAAAAGTTTCAGCGCTCCGTCCATCATCTCCTTGTGTTTGCTTTGTTCACCCTAGACCCTGGCATCATGTCAAATAGTATAGAATGTCCACATAATAGTTCTACATCGGTACCCTTTGTCTTTTCTGCACATACTTTCTTCTTCAGTTGTATGGCTCAAATGGGGTCTACACAACGGTAGTGGTTGCTCACTGTACACTGGTACAATTGCTTGGAGTATTGTTGATACACCTTAATAAAGAACTGCGGTTGGGGCTCAGGGGGCACTAACCTTACCTCCCACACCCTGTAGAGTCTTGGTTTCCCACAAAAGGGGGGGCGGAGCCACCCATCTCAAAGCCTCTTTACGTTTGTGAATTTGCCTCTGGGACACACTTATAATGTGATACAACAGGCACGTGCCTCAAGGCAGAACACCCACCCACCTCCCAAAAGCACCAAACCCACTGCCAACCGCTGCGCAGAGAATAGTGTTGTGATAAAGCAGCGCAGATGTGTGCTTCCTCTAAAGCAGCTCTAAACAGTGATTACTGATTAGTTATAAAGTTGCTTCCTAGCAAGACAGTCGCATAGAGGAGCTGTTTTGGGTCAGAAAGTGATATTTCCAGCCCCAATTTGTCCTCTCGGATGGTCTGAACTCCATGGTGCTGGCAGCTCATCAGAAAGGAATTTAAAAAGGCGCACCTTACATTGCTGGAAGGGTGCACCTACTGACGTGTTCGGGCAAGTGCAACTCTTCATATGTAACACAAGAAACGGAGGGTGGCAGCCTGCCTTCCTCTCTCTGACCTATGCCTGACCTCCTAATCAGTCCCCAGCCCACTGTGCTCTCTTAAGAACATGGTCTGCTCGTCATCAGTTAAAGTAAAAGGGCCTGGAAGCCTCATTTTGGGTACCCTGGTGTAAAACGGTGTATTTTCGTATCCGGTAAAAACTGCAGCCATCAAACGTGTCATTCCCTCAAGCTACATTAGCTACCCAGTCTGAAATTCACACCTTGAAAAGATGCATAACATAGTAATACTGCAAATTTTCCGAGCTGGAAAACTCTGCATCTTGCAATGTTGCCTCATAAAAATGACATGGTATTGTAATTGCATTTATCCAGCACTTACTACACCTGACAGGGCTTATTCCACCAAGTTTACCTGCCTAAATCATTGGGAGGAAAAAGCATGGTAGTACCATACAAGCTATAGTCTCTATTTAGAGACAAGTGGGAATGTGTAACTTAATTGGGATAACTTGCTCAATCTGAAAGAGGGCCAACTTCTGGTCTTTGCATGTGAAGTAGGCTCGGAAATAGGGAGGCTAAACGCTCCAGTCATCGCTTACCTGAACTCCAAAATGTATACACATGTGTTTCTGTTGTATGATCAGGACTGTGTAAAATACAGATCTGGCAACATCACTGACCATACAGGTAACGTAAAGTATAACCCCCTGATTCATCAAAGTCCTGTTTTGCGAGTCCTTAATAGCGATTTTTAAGGAATCGCTATTAAAGACTCGCAAAACGGACGCATGTAGAAATCTCAATATTTTTTGCGATTTCTACTAATCGCAAATAAGGAATGGCTTTCCCATTCATTCCTATGGGCCTAAAGGCAAATAAAGAAGCAATTTCAAGGGTGGCAGGGTGTCCAAAGGACACCCTGTAGCACCCCTGAAATGGTAATGTACACTGGTGTTGCGCACACACATGTCCAAAGGACATGTGTGTGTGTAACATACAACTTAGAAAAATGCACTAAAGTGCATTTTTCTAAGTTTTTGCTATTTACCACTTAGTTAGACTTCGCGGTAAATAGCGGCCCCAGATTGCGCATTCGCAATTTTAAAATGGTTCATGAACTGCATTTAAGGAATCTCAAATTGAGATTCCTTAAATGCAATTATTCGCAATTTAGCGATTTCTAGAATTGCGATTTTTGCATTTGGGATGATGAATCCCAAATGCAAAAATAGCGCTCGCAAAGGGCCAGATTCTCAGAATCTGGCCCTTTGCAAGCCGATTTTGGCTTGATGAATCTGGCTGCAAGATCGTTGTAGTGACAGAGCACGGAGAAGTGGATGATCAAGAAGAGGAAATGAGGTTACAAAAGGCGGAAACATTAGCAAGCTAAAAGAGTGTTCGACACTATTTCATGCCAATACATAGGTATAATTATGAATCTTATATACATTACAGCTTCATAAAAAGCATAAGGCACTGTAGTAAACCAAATAAAATCTTAGACGTTGGAGGAAGAAAAATGTGTTGACCTGGTATATCCCGTACTGATAATTTTTATGTTTCTTCCTGTATAAGGTCTAGCACCTCCCTTCTCCATCGTTAAATGAAAATATAAGTTCTGCTAAAAGTCTCACATTGCCATAGAAAACGGAGGTCACACACATGAAGTTAACAACACTGGCGTCATGGCACAGAATTAATGTGACCAGCTGATACAAAAACCACTACTGGTCTCAGCTTTTCCCAAGTGTCTACAGTCCCAATAAAGAAGTAACTTAACACTGATTTATGACTGATAGTTAACACTAATGACTATTTGCTCTCTGAACTGAACAGCACACCTATCCTTTGTGGCTTCCACATTAGTTCTGGTTTTCCAACATCTCCTTTACAATAGGCGCCTTTCCCTCCTCGAGTTTGCTATTGTCTTACTTTCATTGAATAAACCAGTGAGACTCAAAGTATGGAGCAAGGGCCGCATGCGGCAATCCTGAACTTTACACGCAGTCCCCTTGTGAACAGCAGTACTGGGATGCTGTATACTGAACTCAGTGCCAAACTTAAAAAGATGTTAAATACCAAGGGTAACGCTGGGGATCCAGAGATAGCCCTACCCTCAACCTATGGTGTAAGGATATGGAGACGGCAATGATGGCGGAAAAATCAGTATATATTATCGAGGATGTCCAAAAAAATGTGCAAATGTCTGGGGAGGTTGGAATAGCTATTGAGGCGACATATGTGATCCACCCCAGGTGGAAGACTCAGAGTCAGGTGCCAGCATATGAAAAGGAGAGCTCAATGGGTACGTGCTGAAAGGATTGTTGTCAAGAGCAAGTGGCGCACAGACAGATATTAATGCCCAGTACTTTATTTTTGAAAATATTGTTAACGGAGAGTAAACAGAATGTTGAAATGTTTATATGGATTATATGCAGACATGCACTTTATGCAATGCCATGCAACATGTTCAATAAAAATTGTTTTTTTTAAAAAAAGGGTAAGCATTCCTTTAAAGGTCAATTGAAGTTAAAGAAAGGAAGTAACTAGGGTACCCTGCACCACTTAACGTTAGAAACACCTTCATATTTAAAGACATCTAAAAGCAAATCTGTAAAAAATGATAGCCTCTTCATAATTCAAAAAGTGTACTTCATTAACTAGCAGAACCGTTTCACCTTAGTACATCAGATTATATCAGTAACTTGAGAAGGTTTTTTTACAGTGATAGTTTTCAAACATGAATTTAGAAACATGCATGCTCCCCCCTTCAACCAGACAACAAACGCCAATAGTGTAGTAACAGGCAAGTCAGTTATGTGTACACTTTGGGTAACTTGGGTTGCTATAAGGCAGAAACAACATTATATGTTGTTATAATATCTATAACAATTATTATATGTGTATTTGGAGGTCCTCATATATGATCATGAAGGAAAAGGAGGGAAAATTAAATACACCAATTGCCTAGGATTACAAAATTTGATCAAGAGTGGAAGCTGGGATTAATCCAAGTTTTCTGGTTTCTCATTGTGCAACGTGCAACTCCGCCACCAGATGTACATATTTTGGTTCCCCTAAACCCTCCTTACACCCCATTCGATACCAGCCTGCTGTTGTCAATGTGGTCCTCAGTCACATAACAGACTAAAGTTTTTGGTTCCTGGGAAAATCTTTGCGTGTACCCATGAAACAAAATCAAGCTCGGTTTTTTTTTTGCCAACCACATGTGAATGTATTATTTCGCACAAAAAGTAAGACTAACTGTAAATTCACAAATGTGTCCTTTTTCCTTACCAATAACAAACTATTGTCCATCTTCTGTCCAGCTTTCAGTCACAATACAGAGACTAAACTTCCTTAGGCCTCCAACTTATTTTGCCAGGAACATGATCACAGTTTTTCCTTCCAATTTGACACCACTTGATTTGTCAGACGTTTTTGACACACCATGCTTCTTCTTCTGTTTCTAAATCCCTTCAGTAGTTTAGTTTAGTTTATTTGTTTAGCACAGATAATTAAAACCATTGCTGTGAAATATCCATATTAGCACAATTATCACATCAAGAAACAAAACTGAGGAAATACACTGTCATTTTAAAAAAAATCTATACATTTAAAAACAATTTTAAAACTACCAGTGTTAAGGTACTATTGAAGTCCAAAAAGTGAAAAGATTAGGACAAGAGGTGCTAGACAAGGGGACGAAAAAAGTCAGTAATAAGTTTGGGGGGGGGGGGCAGGAAACGTAGGAGCCGAGGAGGGTGAAAAGAAGTTTGCCAAAAGTCTCACAAACTTTCCAACCCTGGCAAGCGCTTGAATATCTGTGGAGGTAAAACACAGAGCCGTCGCCTCCCAGCATGACCTAGTGCCCCATTTTAAAAATAGAGGTGTTAATAAATGCCTTCTGGAGCCATCCATAGCGGGGCAACAACACAGTAGGTGCGGCCATGATTCTTTGTGTTATGAGCACAGTCTGCAGGCCCCCCCTCCTTTGAAGGAGCCCATCTGTAGGACGCTGTAGAGCACAGGCCTAGAAGGCGCATAGACAATATGTTCTTCCGTGCCACTGCGTTCAGGTTTTCCAGTAGATAGAATTGCGGTACCCCAGGCCGGTATGAGACATTCAAAGGAAGCAAGACAGTTGGTGTGTTTAAAGCCTGAAGGTCCATCCGATGGGAAATTAGTTTCGTCTGCTTATTTATGACTTTTTTCCACACGGAGTATGGACTTGTGTCTGAGATTAGCAGGGAGCTGTCAATTTCTAATGATTTAATGGCCTTTGTCATTTGACGGTTCCATGGGTTTCCAGGGCTGGTAAAAATCTCTTTTAGGCAGAATTTTAGGGTGGTATCTGCTGCTTTTGATGACCTTATAAAATATTTCAATGCATCTGCCTCGCAGTAGATGGACTGCCTTTGTAGTCCCAGCTCCAGACGTAGTCTTGTTCTCTGAATGAATTTCGGGAGATGAAAGATTTTTTTGTAAATGGAAACTTGGGCATGGTCAAGGCTGACACAGCATGCACCGGGAAAGGCCTGATGTCCATAGTTTAAGGCGGGGAGTAGTGTGGCTTTGATCACTTTCAAGATAGGTTCTGCAGAGGGGCTGCTCAGAGACTTATTCAAACGAGTCAGGGAGTATGTTATTGCACCTGCTCTTTTTTTCATGGCAGCTAAATGAGCTGTTGATCTTGAGGTCTCGCAGAACCATATTCCTAAGTAATTGTATTTTGCTATTGAGTTGATCGTTGCAGGTCCAATGTGCCACCTTAAACTTCTCTTGTTCTTACAACGGCCGAATATCATCACCTTGGTCTTTTCTTGGTTGATTTTTAGCACGTTGGCCGTATTATATGTATGAAGCTTACTTAATGCTCGTTGGAGCCCCGTTTTTGTCTGGTCCATTATGACAATATCATCAGCATATTGTAAAATATGCAAATCCCGTTTTGCAGGACCCAGCTTTGGCGGGAGTAAATTGCTTTTCTTCAGATATGTCCCCAGATCGGCAGTATAGAGATTGAACAAAAGCGGGGCGAGAACACAGCCCTGCTTCAAACCGTCTCCAATGGCAATTTTTCTGGAGACTATCTTGGGGCCAGTTTTAATTCGTACCCAGGTGTTCTTGTGCAGGGAGATAAGGGCTCCTAGCAGGTTCTGTGGAATCCCCAATTTGTCCAGTTTCCTCCATAGAATGTCGCGAGACACTTTATCGAAGGCGTTTCCTCCATAGAATGTCGCGAGACACTTTATCGAAGGCGTTTCCTCCATAGAATGTCGCGAGACACTTTATCGAAGGCTTCCCTTCAGTATTGTCATCTTGGATCCAACACCACATTTCAGATTGTCTCAGCTTTTACTTATTTATCTCATGAAGTACCACATGGTTCTCCTCTCTTGTGCCACCATTATTTTATTTCCTTTAGTCTTTCTATTTAAGAGCAGTCATTTCATGTTGTGGGTTTAATACACATCTTTATGATAATATTCTGATATTTCCCTTTTCCGTCTTAAATTGGTTTTCTTCACCAGCATCTGTCTGATTGTCTTACATCGGTTGAGGAATGGATAGGTGAGCTCTCCCCTTCTCTTCCCATGACCCTCTTGTCAACCCAGTATTTGTAAAGCGCCAACTAATCACCCCTAAGTGTCTCAAGGCGCTGGGCGCCGTTGGGGAGATTAAGTGAGCTATTGCCCAGAGTCACATGGTGGTGAGCTGAGCTGCCGCCGGTGCCAGGAATCGAACCGGGAGCCCTTCGCTTCAGAGCCAGCTGCCCAGGCCACTGCACCACACCTCTGCCTCTTGTGCGTTACTTTCATCTATATCCTTCACTCCTCTTCATCAAATACAAGTTGGTGGACTTTTTATAACATAAAGTACTCATTGAGGACCTAGATTCCAGTGTGAATACTGACCTGGTCAGGTTATATTATTCTTTGAACATATACAATTTATTCCACTTAATTCCATAGCATTTTATGCTGCCCACATTTTTTATATAAAGCAAATGATACGGAATATAATTTAATCAAGATTAGAATACTTGTTTAAACTATTTCCCATCTCAATGCATGAGCCCCAGATTATGACACTAGCAATTTTAAGGGTCGAGCCTGTGAGAGCATGCACTAGCACGTGTCTCGCTTGCGAGATACTCTTGTATCCAAAAAGGGCTTGGAGCCCATCCATTGCTTACCCATTTCTTGGCTTGCCTGACACTCTTCATTACAGCCTCGTAATTAGTCACTGCAGGCCTAACATCGTTTCTGTTCCTCTCTGTGGAGTAGGGACCAAGCACTGATTGATTCAACTTAATTAGTGCCTGTCCTCTGCTCCCAACGTGACTGAGGTACTTAATTTACTCTTTTTAACTTCCAATCCCCTGAAAACAGAAGGTGTGCGACTGGTCAAAACGTGCCCGGTAGGACAAACAAAATTGCAAAGTTTTATTTTCTATACTTAACCTTCTTTTATTTTGCCATGCCTTCTTTTTCTCACTTTGAACTCATGTTTTCTTTTGATTTTGATCCTGGCGCTGTTCTCAAAAGATGCTGATTATCTTCTTGCAAAGTGACACTGTTTCTTTATGTGTAATTTCTGAAATTAATCTTTAACATATACTCATGCAGTACACCCTAGCCCATCTCACTCCAATCAGCCCCATTCGACTCCACCCCAATCCACCCCACATCAATCCGTCCCACTCAATCCAATCAACTCCAAACTAATCCAATCCAAACCAATCACCCCAATCCAATGCACTTCAATCATCCCAACCTACCCCAATCCTTCCAACCCGCCCCACTCCAATCTGCTCCACTCTAATTTGCCCCACTCTGACCCAAAACAACCCTCCCCCTACTCCGACCAGAACAACTCACCCTCTACTCCGACCCAAAACAACCCACCCCCTACACCCAAAACAACCTGCCCCCTACTCAGACTCAAAACATCTCCCATCCAATCTGCTCCCACGCCAATCCAAAACATCCCCCATCCAATCTGCCCCGCACCACTCCAATCTGCACCCCTCCAATCCGCACCACTCCAATCCAAAACAGGTTGCCCCCACTCATATCCAAAACAATCTGCCCCACACCAATCCAAAATATCCGCCCCAATCCAATCTGCCCCATACTAATCCAAAACATCCACCCCACTCAAATCCAATCCGCACCACTTCAATCCAATCCGCACCACCCCAATACACCTCTCTCCAATACAATCCACCCATTGCAATCAAATCTACTTCACTTCGATTCACCCCAACACATGCCAATCCAGTACCCCCTACTCCTATCCACCACAATCGAATCCAGTCCACCCAAATGCAGTCCAATACACCCCACTCTATCCCAATTCAATACAATCCACCCCAGTTAATTCAACCTCACTTAATCTAATCCATCCAGCCCACTGCACTCCAGTCCACCCCACCACAATCCAATACACTAATTCACCCCACTCCAATCCACCCAAATCCAATTCACCTCACCCCATGTCAATCCACCCCACTCCAACCCACTCCATACAGCCCACCCACTCCCATTTATCCCACTAAATTTAAACCACTCTGTCCCAATCCAATCCACCCACTACCTCAATCCACTCCAACCCACTTCCCCCTATTCCACAATACTCCATGACACTCTCTGCCACTCAACTCTACTCCCCTCTGACACTCTACTACCCCAACACCACTTTCCTCCAACAAATCCAGTCTACGACACTCTATTGCCACACACTTCACGACACTCCACACCACTAACTTTTAGCCATGCTGAACAGCAGCCACACTGGTGTACAAAATGGCAAGACACATTGCCAAAGTCAATATCTCTTGTATAGGCATGACCTGTTGGCTTTGCCAATGCTTGTTTGCCTAGTTTGTGTAAAAATGGATAGTGAGACCCCTCCCCAACCCGCCAAATATTGTACGTATAGCCCATAAGGATCTTAATCTTGTCCTGTGTGTCAATACGGAGTTATTATTATGGCTGGCACTTAGGCAATCACACCTTATGTGAAACCCAGAGGGCACCCAGTATTTTTCCAGAGGTATTCAGTCATTTTGTGTTGATTTTCACGGGTAATATATTTTTCTAATGCACACTATAGTGTACACTTTCCGCCACCTACCATTTTACTACTGGTGTTATCCTTGGGGATGTTTTTAAGTCACCCTTCAAACGTCCATAATCCAGTGCTTAATTTGAGCTGATCGTTTCCGGTGCGCGGCACCAGCACTTAATTGTCAACTGCGTGTGACAGTCTGCCACAAGGTGGCGGTGTCTGGCTAATTTAGGGATGACCACAACAACAGGTAATTATTAAATCAGTACACTTTCAAATGACAATTACCTTCCGCCCAAGCCATTCCTGCAGCTTTCGAGGCCTGACATAATCCGAGCTGTCACACTTGATGGAGTGTGATGGTTAGCAGTTGTGTTGTTACGATCACCGGGCAACATGGCAGGGGGATTGTGTGGTGCAAACTGCAGTGGCCTCCTGACGAGTGTCCTGGAACTATTTTTTTAGGGTTTGTTACAAATTAAGCACTGCCTTAATCTCAAACGCATAAATGCACCGCATGGATGATACACGAGCAGGGCGAATCAAGTCTATGATTGTAGAGCAGGTCTGAGGGATGCCCGTCTTGACTGTCGTGAGCTCATTTAAAGTGAAACGCGCCCTGACAGGCCGCCATTCTAGCTATTGTTTAAAACTACTGCAACTAAAAGCGAGGTTTTCTTGGCTTAGAAATTGTAAAACCGCAGATTCCTCATTTGTACATGTTTCAGAGTAAAATCGCCCAAATTAGATGCTAGAGGAAAACCTGTGTGTTCTACCATACAATGCAGAGGATGTTGTGCTCTGCGCGCCTTGGACCACTGTCCCTGTTTAACGGGGTCCGTGTAAATACATTTTGTCCACGTGTCAGTTTGGGCTGTGGTGGAGGAAGGCGGCTTGCTGATGTCGGCTCTTTCTGCAGCCCCTGTAGGCCCGCCCTCTTCCCTGCCCCTCTTTCCTTCCATCACTGCAGACCTGGCATTGGGTGCACGCTAAGAGTGGACATTCTTTCACATTATTGAGTCTCAAAATGGCATCTTTAGAAAAGTATAGCGGCTTGGGACATCTCAGCACGTGGCAACTGTGGAGGCACGCACACTGCATTCACGAACGTGCACCCAAAGGGATCGCCGCTGAATGACAGGAGGTTACTGTCTAGCGCACCGGAAACCCTGGCAGACTCATGCCAACTTGAGCGACGTAGCGTGACTTACGCTTACCCTCTATACAAACCCCCCACGACGCCCGCCACCCAAGTTGATGCACAGAATAGAACCACATTGTCTGCCCCTCTCGCTTCGGGAGACAAGAATCCCCAATGTGAGGACTGATTGCCCTTCACAATTCACATACATGCACAAAGATCTGTTGTGTGCATACTCTCCACCCCTCCCCCGAAGCTGCCCCAAACAGTTTGGATGTGTCTGCAACATCCCTTCCCACGTTGCATCTGATCTGTGTGCTGGAAGAAATCTGCCCTCGCCAACCAGCCAGCAGCCTGCCACCGGCCTGCGACCACTCGCCCCAAACCAGATTCAGGCACTTTTGACTCTAGTACCTGAACAAACCCCGTCCACTCCACTTTAATCTGTATCCAGGCTATAGAGCCCCTCCATCTCCCTTCAAGGACCCCCATATCACACTGTGGATACCCACCCTCCCGACCCCTGTCCCCTAAAATACTACTGGTTAATCACATGTTCATATTTGATCAGTGAAGCCTCTCCGCCTCCTTCAACAGTTGTGACTTGCAGTTGCATCCCCTGAACTCACTCCACATCTGGAAATAGCCCCTCCCTTTTACCCCTACCACACCCCTCATCTGGAAATAGCCCCGCCCTTTGATGTGTGAGCAGCAGTTCACTAGTTGATCTGTGTGCACAAGAGCACTCCGCCCCAGAATCACACGCACACACAATGGCACGGGAGTGATTTAATAAGAGCCACTCTTGAAAACAGAACAGGCCAAGATGCACCAATCACAGACACGCACCTAAACAGTTCATCTGGGTACAGATTCATTCTCTGTTACCCCTCACACCCGTGCCCGCCCCGGGATGTACTCACATAGTGCTTGTTGGGGAAGCGCCTCTTCTGCACGTCCAGCACCTGCACGTCCGCGACGCTCCTCCGGGGCATGGCTCAGCCTGCCCCCTCCTCAGGGTGAACTCTCCCGGATGAGAGAAGGGGGTTGGATCCAGCGCTGAGTGCAGAGGTCAGGGGTCGGAGCGAGGGCGCTAATGGACCAGGGGGGTGAGGGGGGCCCGGGTGAGCGGCTGCCGGGGGCCCTGGGTAGTCTGGGCTCTCAGTCTGGGATGTCTGCTCCAGGGCTCCCTTTCTTTTCTTCCTTCCTTCCTTCCCTCCCAGGGCACCGGGCTGGCTCAGCAGCAGCTCCAGCGGCCCCGCCCGTCCAGACCCACCCACACCCTATCCGAGCTCTCCAGGGGCGGCCCTTCCTAGCAGTCCCATCCCAGAGATCCGGCCCCTTAAAGCAGCACAGCAGCGCAATAGCCACAGGGCTGGGGGTTCTCTCTGTTGTTATTCAGCGCACCTCTCCAAAACACTGGAAAGAGATGACGCGCTGTGCGAGCGCTGCCAAGGAGCACGTGATTTGCCTTCTACGCTCGTTTGGTACCAAATGACACTAACAGTCACCCCATTCATGAGATTTTTTTTCTATCTTAACCTTCAATCTTAAAAACACAACTTCTTGTCCCAGAATGCAGCTAAATATCACCTAAAGACCCAGAACTAGCTGCATGTGTCACTCATGGTTTGGGGCTTCTTAGCTCTGCACTGCCCTAGGTGCAGCGCCTTGAAACCCTAAAGGGTGATTATCTGTGCTCTATAAGAACCTTGATTGATTGAGTTGTAAACAATGGCTCCCCCCCTGCGCTGTCCTCCACAGTCCTGGGTGTCCTGCACAGTTTGATGCACACCATGTGCGTTTCTGACTACTTTGTTTTCATCTGAGCCTTTGCTTTGAATGGGCCGGTACTCTTCGATATGAAATACCAGCACTTTTTGCTTTAAATTGTCTGGCACTGTTCGGTATGGAGTACCAGCACTTTTTAGGTCTCGCCTGAGAGAGCGCGCGTGCGCTGCTCTGCGAGGCATTTAGTAATGGCTTTTCAACTCTGAACACACGCTCGTGCATGTGCTTTTTTAAAAATAACCCACGATTGGCCTTTGCATGCGTCTTTCTAAGAAAGACAGCACGCAATTGGCCCAAGGCGGTTGCATGTCCCGCCTTCTTTCTCCCCTGGCCTAGGGTGCTTGGGAGCGAGCATCAGCGCCATCTGTTTCCAATTATCACGCCCACTCTCGCGTTCGTGTTAATTGGAAACAGATGGAACTCGTGCTGGCCCACTTTTGCTCCAAACGCGGCGCTTTCACTTTCGGCCGCACTTGTTATTTCCTTTTTCTGAGGCCTGTTGTGAGAGGTGATTAAATGGAGGCGCCCCTGAACTCGGGGGCTCTGCCCTTCAGCCACCTCATGCAGTCTGTCGATGTTGATGGCTGGCAGTTTGAAAGAAAATGGTGGTAGAATTGTTGGTAATTTGTGTTTAACCCCATGGATGCTTATGACGAGCCCAGCTGAGGCACAGAGAAGCTGTGCTCATGACGAGCTGGGCTCGTCATAACGGCCGCGCTACTCCCCCGCACGGCGAATTCCACGACCGTGTGGGCGTTCTATTGGAATGGGCAGAGTCATGACGAGTCCAGCTCATCATGAGCCCCGCTACACTGGGCAGCATGACGAGCTGGACTCGTCATGAGCACCATGGCGCCGCGTGCGGCCCCTCCCACCCCGCACTGTGGGGGTAAGGGGTTAAAGGTGTCGGATAGCTATACTCTCTGGAAAATTCTGAAGATACGACCTGCCTTGGCTTGATTCATTCGTCGTTGGGTAATGCGCCAGTGCTCGGGGTGTCTCCCAGGTTCTGGGGGGCCTTTGCTGGGTAAGATAAGTGAGCCTATTTTAGTTTGGCAAGTCTATGCATGTATGCACATATTTATAGCTTGTTTAAAACATGTCTCATGTTTATCGGGCAGTGGGTGGGCTCACCCTGTCTGGTCCTGCTTCCTCCACTCCAGCCTCCGCCAGGTACACAAAGTGCCAAGGCTGCCAGACCGACAACCGACAGCCAGCAGCCGTCAGCCGTCAGCCGTCAGCCGCAACCACAGCCAGCATCTGTCAGCCTGAAAGGGCGAGATTTTGATCGATACCTTATATCTATTGATCCAAACCTCGATCTGGTCGACTGAACCTTTGTTGCCTGTCTATAAGGAAAGAAAGTGCACCTATTTCCAAGCTAGTTCACCCAATAAAGGACTCTACTCCCAAAGATCACAAACAACTTCTAGCTTTCAAAAGTTTATTGTAAAGAAATGATAAGCTGCAAATACAGGCATCTCAGAATGAGATTCACGAGATACACAGGTCCAATTACATACATGTGCTCTCGAAAAGCCCTCAGACGAGCAACAGAAATCACTAACACAAGTTCTAAGAATAATAAAGCTATCAGCATAGACGCATATCTCTCCTTCATTTAGGTTGGAGGAAAACGCAAAGGTTAGGCTGTCCCTACCCTGCTCTAGATGGTATCCCTACTTAACCAAATCCCAACCTAACAAAGGTGTCAGCAGTGAATGACCCCCAAGGGAAGTCACTCACTCTAAGTCTCTTGGTGAAAACCTAAAGTTCTCCAGTCATGACCCCTCTCTGCCTACCCATCCGCTCTCTAAAGGGTCCTCAGGTATCTGCTCTAACTCCACCCAGGGGTGCTGTCCCTAATACAAAACAGTCAACAACATTTGAGACGCCCCTTGCGGAACGCCCCTCACGTGGTGCAACTTCTGGCTTTTTCCATGATGCTTTGTCTTGGGCCTCATGCGTTAGAGTTGACCTTGCTTCTCAGACTCTTCTCCGGCCCGCTGATACCCCTCAAACATTCCAGAACCCTCCTCCATGTCTGGGCCGTCTACTGAACAGACCTCTATTCATTCATTTATAATTGGATCCCCCCTCTTCCTTTGCAGACAGATATCTGTAGCCAAGAACCCAACTCTCATATACTTCTAAAAGAAAAAAAAGGCTTGCAACATTTCTCAGCCCAGACATGTACATGTAAATCAATGCTAAAACATTTCAGGCCTACAATATTTCTCATTATGATTATAGCATTCAACTTCTTCATTTAATTAAAGCATGTTAATACTCTTATTCTATTATTAAGTAAACATTTCTATAAATCATGGCCTATTTAATGCAATGACCAAAAACCTTAATACAATCTGTGTCGTGAAAAGAACCACCTTCCCTTTCCCTCCAGCTCTGGCCCTGAGGCCTACCACGTTCTGCGTTTAACCACCTGCCATCTTATGTTTTAACAGCTTCACGACATAGATTCAGAAATAATCACGTCTAATAAAGTCATATAATGTCACACATTTCTGTATTAGTTCCACTTCTACTTAAATCTCTACATTAGCTATACATTCAGAATATAATTGCAGATACTATTAGCACTCATGGCATTTCTCCTCATGATTTGTGCTTACTACAGGTAAGTGTGATGTACTCATACATTTAAGTCAGTTGCGCTCTCTCAGTTCCCCCCTTTGATGACCTCTCGGGGTCATCACTAACATTTAAACTGCAGTTATTGCTGGCATTCTCTGCGCTTCCAGAGCCCTCAGGCTCCTGTACTGATTATCTTGTATGGCAGCCAATCTCCGCAGCTGCTCTCTTTGGGCCCTTTCTGACCTTCTTGCTCTGTACCATTTGAATACCCTCACCAATCCCCACAATATAATCCCACAGATCAATATTATGATGATAGGCTTTAGAATATACCATACAAAGCTTTTGCCTAAGGTGGAAAACCACCCTCCAACTGTACTCATTCCGTGGCCCACCTTTTCCCAGACATTTTCTCTACTCAAGTCTTCGATCTCCTTGTGAATACTAGTTATGTTCCTAATAACTTTCTCAAGGGGCTTCGAATTGTCTGGAATGTAAGTGCAGCATTCCTGGACCTTCAAAGCCTTACAGACTCCGCCCTCTTTTGCTAGTAGGACATCTAATGCAAGACGGTTTTGAAGAACCATAGCCCTTATCGATTGCATCTCTCCTTCTACCAGCATTAAGGACTGAGCAGTGCTGGCAGACAACCTGTCGACAACTGTTGCCAGTCGTCTAATTTTAACATCATTAAGGATTACTCCCAAAAGAGGGAACATAGCTCCAAAGACATCTCCAACCATTTCTGCATCTCCTACATCCCTCCTTCCCCTCGATGATGTCTTGCCCTCAATGATCACTATGTCTTGTGCATGATATATTTTGGGGAAGACAATTGCCAAGTAACATGATCCATACCAGTTGTCAGGTAGTCTCACGTAAGCATTTCTTCCACATACAAAATACACATTTGGAATCACTTGCATTCCCTTCAGGAAATCCTTAGTGTAGTACTCTAAATTAAAAGCATGCTCACAGTCAACTTCACCCACGTATACATTTTCATAATACGTTTTGGCTCGGTGAAGACATAGCTTTCCTCTCTTCGCTTTATCTAAAGCTATTGGACCACTACTACCCTTTCTCTTGTGTGACTTCTCTTCCTCGGTCCAATCTATTTTCCCCTGTCCTGATTTTTTCAAAATCTTTTGTCTCCTGTAACGATCATCCACCTGCCCTATGAACTTCTTCTCGACTTCTGACACCTTGCATGTCAGGTTATTTCTACGGGCATGTGAAGTATCTAAGGTAATCCAAGGAATGAAGAACTTGGCCAATCTGTCTTCACTCTTCCAGTAGTCCCATTTGTTCATCTGCTTATAATTTGGGACTTCTGGCAACACTGAATCATAATTAGAGAAATAGTATTCAAAACTATCTCTCTCATAAAATATACTAAGCAATAAGCTACATGTAATGCCATATGTCAGAGGGAGGTGATGGTATCTAATACCCTCGTCTACAGATGCCGGCAACTGCATGCAGACATAGCAATCCTTAACCTCCATGGCATCCACGTATTCATATAAAAGTTTAGCATAAGCATTCGACCTAAAGTCTCCTTGGGACTCGTCTACGTGTAACCTGCGGGCTTCTGCAGCTAATAACGCTTTCTCTTGAGTGTTTTCCCTTTTCTCACCAGCAACAGTAGGTGTAAGTGTTACTACAGAATTCGCATCAGTTACCTTTACCTCTTCTTCATGTCCCTTTACATAAGAAATTGTTACCACTAAAGCTATTAATATTATCACTCCTACTATTAGTGTACCTATTATACATTTAGCTCTGCGGTTCGGGGTGCCGGCCTCCATTTCGTCAGACAATATGGCTCTCTCTTATCTTAGCAAAAAGTTCTTTTCCTCTCGTTCCTTTACAGTCTCTTTTCAATCCTTTTGTCTTTAGAATCCGCACGACTGGAGGCTGACAACCTTCTTCGCAAAAGTCCTTTAACAGTTCAAAAAGACAACCCTAGCCCTTCTCCATCAACTCAAGGGAAGTTCCCTAAAATTCTCTGCTTCCTGGGCGCTAGGTAATCTTCTTTTTCTGCTTGTTTTATTTACAAAGTTCTTTAACAGTCTACTATCAGATTTGTGGTTGCAGCTTCAATAGCATAGTTCAGTATTTCCAAACGAAGATTGTGCTCTTCATGTGCTGTTATCGTTGTACCAAAATCGGGGAATTGCAATTCTGAAAGGAACATGTGTTTTAACTTGCTGAGGCGGGGAGGTCTAGGGAGCATGAATGTTAGTGACCCTTCTTGTTCGACACCGGGTACCAACAGTCTTATTTCCACGGTGATAATGGGCTCAGAACTGGACACCACCACCGCTCGGATCCTCCCTGTCTCCGGTTTCACAGACATTTGTCGCCAGATATGTCCACTCAGGTGTGGAGTATCTTCTGTTAGGCACACGCACTCTTCTTGACCTTCTTCGGTCTGGTGCTTCAGCGCCCTGAGCACCTTCTTCTGGGTCTGAGTCTTCTGATATCGGAGGAAGGGTTAACTCTGGAGTTGACCTCAGGCTAGAGCTCCGTCTTTGCGGCCAATTAGCTTCTCCACGTGCCCTTCTACTCCTTCTCCTTCTGGTCTGTTCTCGCTCTCTTTCAGACCTGTCAGGGTCAGACTCGTACTCCCAGCTGCTTTCTCCTTCTGTAGCGTCGTCTGTTTCGCTGTTGTACTGACCGTCCTCAGCCTGGTCAGACTCGTTCCCTGCTTCCGCTGGCACCTCTACAGCTTGGCTAGCCCCCTCTATGGCTTCTCGGTCCTCTGCTGGACGTCTATCCGAGAGAGGAGCTGTTTCTTCCAGAGGTGCTGGAACCCTTCGCGTATGTGACGCGTGGATCCAATTGGGCAGGCCTCCCACCTTCACAGCAGTGTTCGTGATCAGGATGACCTGGAAGGGCCCACGCCAACGAATATCCAAGCAGCTTCTTCTCACATGTTTCTTCACCAGGACCCAGTCCCCAGGATACAGGTCATGGCAAGGGCCCTGGCACGCTGGAACCTCGGCAGCCTGCACCTGAAGGGACACAGAACGCATGGCGTCAGACAGCCCCTTACAATAGTCCAGGATCATATCATCTGTGATATTCAACAGTGCAGTAGCTGGGACAGATGGCAGCCTCATTGCTCTCCCCATTAACACCTCATGTGGTGACAACCCTGTCCTTCTGTCTGGGGTACTGCGAAGGCTCATGAGGACTAATGGCAGGGCATCAGGCCAACTCAGGGTCGTTGAGGAACAAACTTTAGCTATTCTGGACTTGATCGTGCCATTGATCTGCTCCACAATTCCTGAGGCTTCTGGTCGGTAACTGCAATGTAACTTTTGGTCGATATTTAACGCTACACAGACCATCTTCACAAGCTCGCTGTTAAAATGTGTTCCCCTATCTGATTCCAAAAAGGCCGGCACCCCGAACCGAGGAATGATTTCCCTGAGCAGTAACTTGGCCACTGTGAGGGTGTCGCACCTACGTGTAGGGTATGCCTCAACCCATCTGGAGAACACACAAACTATCACCAGGACATAGCGGAGGCGGTTGCACCTTGGCATTTCAATGAAATCTATCTGCATTCGATTGAATGGACCTCCAGACCTTCCTATGTGACTTAGTGCAACTGGTGTTCTTTTCCCTACGTTCAGCTGCTGGCAGGTCACACAACGCTGACACACTGCTTCTGCTGCTATTCTAAACTTAGGATTGTACCAAGTCTGTCTAAACACTCTCAGCATAGCATCTCTCCCTAAGTGTACGGGACCATGTATGAGTCTAGCCATTGGACTCACCATCTCATTGGGCAACACTGCTCTGCCGTCTGCTGAGACCCAAAAATGGGTCTCACCCATTACACATCCTGCCTTTTCCCATGTTTCTTTTTCAGAATCAGGAGCATTTTCTTGCATGGTTGACAGTTCATCCCAAGTATCAACAGTTTCCAGTATCATGGCTAATTCAGTTCTTACATTTATGCCACCCACTTCCACCTCTGTGAAAGAGTAACCTTGTTCCGCGCAATACCGCGCAACTTCATCAGCATATCTATTGCCTTTCGAAACAAAGTCCTCATTTCTGGTATGTGCGGTGCACTTTACAACTGCGATACTTGCTGGGCATTGCAATGCCTCTAACAACAGGCGCACAAACTCTCCATTGCGAATGGGAGAGCCTGAAGAAGTCATGAACCCTCTTTGAGACCATAACTGCCCGTAATCATGAACTACCCCATACCCATATTGGCTGTCGGTGTAGATGGTGACTCGAATTTGATTGCTTGCCAAGCAAGCACGTGTCAGGGCAATAATCTCGGCTACCTGAGCGGAGTGTACTCCTTCCAGGCACCCAGCTTCCACAACTCCAGTAATTGTACATACAGCATAAGCTGCTCTCAACTGCCCAACTTCGTCTCTTACACATGAGCCATCGACAAAGAAAATTTCATCTGGGTCAGTCAGTGGCTCATCCACAATGTCGGGTCTGGGTTTGGTGCATAGTTCAGTCACATCAAGACAGTCATGGTCTGTATATTCATCATCATCCTCAATATCATTTGGAAGTGGCATCAAGGTAGCAGGGTTCAAAACAGAGCATCTCTTGAGGGTCACATTCTCTGCAGCAAGAATAACTTGCTCATAGCGCGTGAGCCTGCTGTTGGTCAGATGCTGTGTTTTGGTCCTGGTCATTAACAGTTCAACAGAATGTGGCACGCACACCTCTAACGGGTGCCCCATGACAATATTTTCACATCTCTCAATGCTGACACCCGTTGCAGCAACGGATTTAAGACATCCGGGCAACGCTGCGGCTACTGGGTCTAAAGTAGCCGAGAAATAAGCAACTGGTCTACGGGCATTCCCATGGATTTGGACCAACACAGACAACGCACAACCTTCTCTCTCACAACAGTAAAGAAAAAATTGTTTATTGTAATCAGGCATTCCCAATGCCGGAGCACGACACAGGTCCTCTCTCAGCTGTAGGAATGCCATCAAACAGTCTTTGTCCCATGGTACCGGATCACTCACCTCCTTGTGCGTCAGTTTTTGCAAGGGCTTTGCTTTCAGTGAAAAGTTCACGATCCACTGTCGGCAATAACCCACCATCCCTAGGAACATCCTGACCTCTCTCTGTGTTTTAGGCGCATTCATTTTCATGATCGCCTCTATCCTGTCTGGTGACACTTTTCGTTTGCCTTTCTCAATTCTGTGTCCCAAGTACTGCACTTCTGTCAGGCAGTACTGCAATTTTCCCGGGGACACCTTGTGCCCATTGGCAGCTAGGTGATTTAACAAAGCAATGGAGTCTTCCCTGCAAGCTTCTTCTGTTTCTGACGCCACAAGGAGGTCGTCTATGTACTGGACCAGAACTGACTTCTGGGGCAGCACTAGACTTTCAAGATTTTTCTTCAAAAGCTGATTAAAGATCGATGGGCTCTCTGTATACCCCTGAGGGATACGACACCATGTTAGGACGCGATTTTCCAGCTTAAATGCGAAAAGAAAATGGCTTTCTTCGTCCAGAGGGATCGAAAAGAAAGCCTGACAAAGATCGATCACAGTGAACCACTCAGCTTGGAATGGAATCTGAAACAGTATCACTGATGGATTCGGTACCACTGGACAACACGAAACGACTATGTTATTAATCTTTCGAAGGTCCTGTACTATCCGAAATTTCCCATTTGGTTTCTGCAGACCCATAATCGGGGAGTTGCATGGACTACCCACGATTTCTTTCAGTATTCCCTGTTTAATCATGGACTCGATCACGGGTTTTATGCCTGCAATCGTTTCTGGAGTCAATTTATATTGGGGTGTTCTTGGGAACTCAGCATGCGGTTTCACTACAATTTTCACTGGGTCCACCCCTTTGACCAATCCAATCTCTTCCCCAGTGAAATCCCATACTTCTGGTGCCACTGTCTCTCTCAAGTCCCAGGGTAGCTCCTCTACTGTTAAAGTAGGGTACAGTTCCACGCATATTCTAGAGTTTGCAACTTTGAAATCTGCATCATCATCATTGGTCAATACCTCCACTCCCTGAGGTGTACAGTATATAGTACAATTCAATTTACACAACAGGTCTCTTCCTAGCAGACACACAGGACTTGAATCGCAAACCACAAACTGGTGCTCATCGCTGTATTTCCCTATTTTCACCTGCACCGGTTCTGTCAATTGGCTGGTTATTCTCCTGTTTGCGACCCCTACCACCTGTATGGTCTCTCCAGACATGGGCAGGTCTGGAACTGCAGCTGATCTGATCGTGGATCTAGTGGCTCCTGTGTCCACCAGAAATGTCGTAGGGCACCCTGCTACTTCTGCTTCCACATAGGGTCCCCTCTGATCTACCTCCAAGGCTGCCCCGAGGGTGCAGTCTTCTCTTTCCACTCTCTGTCCGGTTAATGGGTCCACATAATAGCACTCTTCCCCTTCCACAAACAGGGGCATTTGTCTATAGGTCTTACCCATACTCCCTACTCGAGGAGGTTGCGGGAACTGGGCTCGGGGAGGAGCCCCCCCCCCTTTGAGCACCTTTCCTTGGTATGGCGTTACCCCTCTTGTAGGCGCGCTCTGGACCTCTTCCTCCTCTATCTCTTGCTCTCCTATCTCTACATTGTAAGGGCACTCGCGTTTCCAATGCCCCACCTCGTTACACTGGTGGCACCTAGTCGTTTTCTTCAAGGCAGCTATGTCTATTCTGGGTCTAAAGGTGGAACTCTCCTCATTGCCCTTGTTCTGGCTGTACTGCTTCTTTCCTCCTGTACCTGTCCCTTGCTGCTGTTGCTGTTGTCCCCCCTTTCCTGCTGCCTGCATCTGTACCACCATCAACTTTTCTTTTAGTTTCTTAGCCTTGGAATCTATCTCATCACAGCAGTACCTGGCATATCTCAGTATTTCGTCTAAGGGTTTAGTTTGCCAACAAATCGAGTGTTGCTGAATCATTAAACTAATATCCGGTCTCAGTCCCAGGACGAACTTGGACACAAATTGCCCTATGTCTTTTGGATCCATTACATCCAAGCCGCTATACTGTTTAAACGCCTTCAGCAATCTCTCGTAATATTCATGAACTGTCTCTTTGGGTTCCTGTCTTGTTCGGTCTATTCTGACCCAATCTATGTCTTGCATTGGCACTTTCTCTTTCAGCCAATTCATCACTCTCTCGAATTTTGCCATCACAATCTCGGACGGCCCATTAGTCTTGGCATCTCTTTCTGGCTCCGTTGTGGGCCACTCAGCGCTAACCTTGCATGCTGTCCACAGATCGCCTGGTACTACAATGTCAAACAGCGTGTTCAGATCTATCCAAAGGACCTTTGAGATTTTTACAAATCTCTCCACTTGCTTGTACCACTCCACTGGGTTCTCTCGTAATTTGGGGAAAGAGGTGGTAAAAGCAGCTAAATCTCCCCTACTCCAAGGGACATGTACATAATTCCCATTTGCAACTTCACGCAAAGGGTAAGCTTCTATTCCCTGCTGTCCTGGTGTCATACCAATCAGGCTTCTCCTGCCGGTCCCTTTCTTGGACCACCTCTCTTCCCACTTATCTAGTGCCCTCCATGTCCTTATTCCAGTAATCAGTTCCCTTATGTGTGTTTTCAGCCCAATCGTTCTCCTCTCATCTAGGTCTCGATCTGTATAATGTAGCCTGTGGTTACCCTGTAATGCTTTGGTTCTCGACAAGTCCACCATATATTTGCCTGCTAGTTCGACTAACTTCTCATGGACTGCTCTCGCTTTTCGAGTAATGTCCTTTGCCATATACAGTATTTCATCCTGTTCATACATTTCCATTCTTTCTAAAGGCAGGGTACCATCTACCATGTCATCCAGGTCTGACCTTAAACTGGAGACATCGAGTCTCTTGGCTTTTATCTCAGCTCGCAATATGTCTTTCGAAGGGGGCTCACTGGTCTCCCTACCATCCCAACTTCGAGCTCTGCGTTTGGGCTCGGGAGAGTTAATGGGTGGTCTCCCTCGCTCCCATCTCTCCAGGTCCCATGCTCGGCCATCCGATCTAGGAAGGTGATGGAACACGGGCCTGTTACCCCCACTCTCTCTCTGCCCACTCTCTTCTTCTTCTCTCCTCTCACCGCACACCTCTCTGTTATTTTCCCTCTGTTCGCTACTCTCTCTTTGCCTCGTATTGCTCAGTACCCGATACGATCCTTCCTGGTTCCCCATATTCCCTGGGCTGCGCTCATTGCCGTCATCACAGGGACTATGGTGCGACCTCTCACAACTCCCATTCAGTTCTCTGGTGCCGGGCACACAGTGTGGACATTTAAAGCTGTTTCTGTACTTTTGTGCTCTCCTCTCCCCTTCACTGAGTATTGGGCGCGCCACCCCTTCACTCCCGGGGCCCCCGTTTTCCAGGTCTGTTCTACCTCCATTCCGGGCCCAATGGGTGACTCCCCTACTCCCTCTACAGTCCCACTCCGGGCTGCTCTCCCCAGCCCCGCAGTGAGTCCGAGCTCGGCTATCCTGACTTTCCCTTTCAGCTTCCGCAGCATTGATGCTCTTTTGAGCCTTCACTGCCTCATCCCACTGCTTCATGTACTCATTTAGCTCTTGAAAGGATTTTCGTCCAGATCCCCTCAGATCCATTGGCCATCTAGGGCCCCCAGGATCTCCTCCCGGGTCCCCTGCTGTGTGCATCGGTGTACTCCACTCTCTGGGTATCGGCATCTGACTTGGGGAATTAATCGTATCGTTCCTCCTTGCCTTCTCTGCTCTTTCTCTGTCCTTCCGTACCCGTTCTTCCCCTCTTGCTCTCTCTTGGTCATATATCGATATTATAGGACCTATGGTGACAGGTACCTGTAGTGCATCTGGTAATGGGTAGGATGTGGCGCTTTCCGTTTCCGGCGCTCTTTGTACCACAAACCTCCCGACTACCTGTTGCACCTGACTAGGCTGGGACAGCTCTTTCTTTGGCTCAGGATCCCACTCTGAACTGGGAAGCGGTCTATGCTCTCCTGCATTGCCCCCCTTTTCTCCTTCTCTCTGCTCGACCTCTCCCCCTGCTCTATTATACGGGGGTGGCCTGTCTGTCAGTAATCTGTTTATCAGGCTGTCCTCTGTTTCGCTCTCCTCATCTTCTTCTAGGGGGCTTTTATTTACTGGCGCCTCTAACACTGGGTACAGTTTATTTATTTCCAAATTATGCACTCTCCATCTTTTAGCATCCGCATCCCACCTGGCATCCTGCACTGCCCTTACCGATCGTTTCACCCTTTCTTGTCGTCTGTTCATATTCTTTTCATGCGCTGCCCTAATCCATGCTTCAAGAGCTTCAAACTGGGTCGGTCTAGGCAAGGGTCTCATTGAGGTCATGACTGATTTTAATCGATGTAACACCTCTAATCTGAACGTCCCGTACTTCGGGAACGTCAGTTCCTCATTTCCTTCAGTAATCTTACTCCACTCTGATATCCAAAGGATCGTATGCAACCCAACATTTACTGCCATGTAACGAGCTGGCGTACCCTCCGGCGGGGCTTCTTCCCCTTCATACGATCCCCGCTTCTCTTTTTTAAACACCGCTTTCAGCCATTTAAAACACTTCATAATTATGCGCACAAAATCCAGCCTCGCTACTCTGTTTACTTCCTGATGACAATCCACCAATCCTGTCGCGGCTTTGCTAGCTTGGCCTATCACAGCGCGGTCTTTCTCCTGTCGGCCAATCGCGTCGCGACCCTGTTCTGACGTCTTCGCTAGCTGGCCTATCACAGCGCGGTCTTTCTCCGGTCGGCCAATCACTGCGCGACACCACCTGACGTCACTTTTCTCCGCTTCGCAGCAGCACCCCTCCTTTCTCAACTCGTCTCCCGGTTATGCATGCGTCCCATTCATACACCGAAAAATGACTACTTCCGACCAAGCGGTCACTTCTCTCGACTGTACGTCCACAGTCTATCTGTAATTGTCAACACAACTGACGAGATGTCTATCGTCTCTCTGATAGGTTGCTTACACACACAGTAACTTCCGACCAGCGTCCGTTACTCACGCACTCACTCTTACGTTCCCCCTATCTCGGTCTCTCGGGTGATCAATGGTACCTCATGACCCCCTTCACACTAGTTGACAATTACTCTGGGTGTCCGATACACCCGAACCACTTAAGCTCTCCTTGAACTTAAGATTTCCACCGGTTGCGCGCGCTCACAACCTGTTCCACAGTCACTCTACAGACATTAAACTCCGCCAGACATTACAACATAGATACAATACAAAACACCGCAATCTAACACGCATAACCCTTTATACTCACTCTCGACCGATACTGCTGCTTTTTCTGTCTCACGTCATCCGGATCTTCTCCAGCGGGCTGTTCTTCCAATCATCGATCTCTAGGGGCCTTGGGGTAAGCTAACCTGGCCTAGGTCACCGTCCTCAAGAAGGCAACCATCCTCTATAGCTACCAACTGAAAGGGCGAGATTTTGATCGATACCTTATATCTATTGATCCAAACCTCGATCTGGTCGACTGAACCTTTGTTGCCTGTCTATAAGGAAAGAAAGTGCACCTATTTCCAAGCTAGTTCACCCAATAAAGGACTCTACTCCCAAAGATCACAAACAACTTCTAGCTTTCAAAAGTTTATTGTAAAGAAATGATAAGCTGCAAATACAGGCATCTCAGAATGAGATTCACGAGATACACAGGTCCAATTACATACATGTGCTCTCGAAAAGCCCTCAGACGAGCAACAGAAATCACTAACACAAGTTCTAAGAATAATAAAGCTATCAGCATAGACGCATATCTCTCCTTCATTTAGGTTGGAGGAAAACGCAAAGGTTAGGCTGTCCCTACCCTGCTCTAGATGGTATCCCTACTTAACCAAATCCCAACCTAACAAAGGTGTCAGCAGTGAATGACCCCCAAGGGAAGTCACTCACTCTAAGTCTCTTGGTGAAAACCTAAAGTTCTCCAGTCATGACCCCTCTCTGCCTACCCATCCGCTCTCTAAAGGGTCCTCAGGTATCTGCTCTAACTCCACCCAGGGGTGCTGTCCCTAATACAAAACAGTCAACAACATTTGAGACGCCCCTTGCGGAACGCCCCTCACGTGGTGCAACTTCTGGCTTTTTCCATGATGCTTTGTCTTGGGCCTCATGCGTTAGAGTTGACCTTGCTTCTCAGACTCTTCTCCGGCCCGCTGATACCCCTCAAACATTCCAGAACCCTCCTCCATGTCTGGGCCGTCTACTGAACAGACCTCTATTCATTCATTTATAATTGGATCCCCCCTCTTCCTTTGCAGACAGATATCTGTAGCCAAGAACCCAACTCTCATATACTTCTAAAAGAAAAAAAAGGCTTGCAACATTTCTCAGCCCAGACATGTACGTGTAAATCAATGCTAAAACATTTCAGGCCTACAATATTTCTCATTATGATTATAGCATTCAACTTCTTCATTTAATTAAAGCATGTTAATACTCTTATTCTATTATTAAGTAAACATTTCTATAAATCATGGCCTATTTAATGCAATGACCAAAAACCTTAATACAATCTGTGTCGTGAAAAGAACCACCTTCCCTTTCCCTCCAGCTCTGGCCCTGAGGCCTACCACGTTCTGCGTTTAACCACCTGCCATCTTATGTTTTAACAGCTTCACGACATAGATTCAGAAATAATCACGTCTAATAAAGTCATATAATGTCACACATTTCTGTATTAGTTCCACTTCTACTTAAATCTCTACATTAGCTATACATTCAGAATATAATTGCAGATACTATTAGCACTCATGGCATTTCTCCTCATGATTTGTGCTTACTACAGGTAAGTGTGATGTACTCATACATTTAAGTCAGTTGCGCTCTCTCAAGCCCAACCACAGCCAGCATCTGTCAGCCCAACCACAGCCAGCAGCCGTCAGCCCAACCACAGCCAGCAGCTGTCAGCCCAACCACAGCCAGCAGCCGTCAGCCCAACCATAGCCCGCAGCCGTCAGCCCAACCACAGCCCGCAGCCGTCAGCCCAACCACAGCCCGCAGCCGTCAGCCCAACCACCGCCCGCGGCAGTGCCCGTTCACTGACAGCCACCACGCCTCTGAATAATTCAGGGGATATCCCAAACCTCCAAGGCTGGTATGTGAGACTATTTGTAGATCTCACCAATGCTGATAAAACAGCACAGGTATGAGAGGCTTGGCTTGCAGAAGAACTGCTCTGGGGGGGCGGTAGTCCTAGCTGCTCCTGGGCTGTCTCTCTGTGCTCGCCCTCACATGCACCCCCACCCACTAGGAGTCAGTGGAGCGATATCTTTTATGAGCGAGATGGAGTCGTGTGTCTAAGTTGTGTGCCATTTTCTGCGAGGATGCCTTGGTAGGCTTAATTGCATTAGTCAGTGACCAGAGTGGTGTAGCATCGAGTTTGCAGCATTATAGGAATTCCCCAGAGGCAGAAGAACATGTTGTGGTCACAGAGCTAACTGAGGTCGGGCACACTTGCAGTAAGGCTAGGTTAGAACGAAATCCAACAGATCACAGCCATTGTACCCTAGACCTCCCAGTCCATCCTCATACTTTCCCACCATGAATGATTAGACCGGTTTAAGCTTGAATATACCGCAAGGGCGGCCTGGAGGCGCCACACGGCACTCAAGAAAAGCAAGGGAAACACGTCTGGGCAAAGATCTGCAGTGCAACTCACATACCGTCTAGTGGTAAAATTGTTGATCTTTAGAGCCAAAAAACCTGCTTAATTCCAGCTTCCCATGCCACAATTGTATGATCCTAGCCAAACCACTTAGTTTCCCTTGGTCTTGTTTCCCATGTGGGCACAATTAACTAATGGATAGTATTTGAAAGTATATTGCTAGCCCCAGCACAGTGCCAAAACACTTAAATGAATTGCTGTTTTTACGTGCTGTCCATAAAAGCGAACTAGTATGAACGTGGACCTAATAAGCGGGAATTTACCTACAAAGCGTTGTGCAATAGATGTGGTGAAACAACTGACCACATCACATCATAAATGTTTCGACACATGGACAGACAGGTGCTCAAAAATGTATTTTCTATTGAAATTTGAGCTAGAAATTGCTTAAGCTTAAAAATAAGTCATGGAGGGGGAAATGTATTTTCACTGTCATGCAGTGTTGTTTTTTGTTTTTTACTGTATTCAACTTTAAAAAGCCCTGAGTAATGTAATGACGTTTCCATAAAAAAGCAGATTTCAATGAGTGCTTCTCCTCAGTGCGTGGAAGCTTTTCATTGCCTGTCGCTGCTTCCAGAAGCCCTCGCCGGACATCCTTTCATATCCGCATCAAACAGCTGGCCGCCTCCTCCCACCGAAAGCGGCCCATGACCAACGATCTCCTGTAGGCACTGAAGGTTCTGTGTAGGGTTTCTGCGTGTGCAGGAAGGATGGCGCCTGGGCTGGTAGCAGTGGATGTTGAGTGAAGAACAGTAATAGTACAACGGTGCTACAGGTCAGAGGAGACCCTAAAACCTCTGCAGGGAGTGACAAGGGCCCACTCAGTGCACACGTGAGGTGACGCGTGAGTAGCCGAAAACAAAAACAATGGTGAAACGCCATAGTAGGCATAACAGTTAGACTAGGACACTTATTAACTGGATTATTAAGGAAAATGTACATTCAATTGGGGGGGCATTCTCATCAAAACAACTACATAATAGAAACAATGTGGTCTGCATATGAACAGGAAAAGTGCACTCCTTAATTCGAAATTGAAAAAAAGGCCACTCTTGGCGCAATGCATAACTAAGGTGATGACCGACAAAATACATCAGGTGTCTATTATCAGCAAGTATGTAGAAAAACAATTGGGCATTAATCCTGTAATAACTCTTACAGTGACTCACGCGCAACTTCACAATTGGGATTATTCATTACCCATTTCTCAACTGGATGCACTGTTTACATCTTGAACATGATTTCCTCCCTTGATATATTCTTTTTCCGTCTTTGAGTCCACAGATTCGCACTATGGATTTTCGCCTATCGTTTGTGTGATGTCATGTTACCATGTTTTGATCAGGTCGCTTTTCACTCACTTGAGGTGTTTTTCTGCGCTACTCACCTTTTGATAAAAAGATACGTCATGTGTATTTTTCCATACTGTACCATGTCTTTTATTTTACCCCCAGCCCTGAAGAGTCACGGGTCCATTGCCCGCATGACGAAACACGTGTCGGCTGGTCGTTTTCTTTGATATCACCCTTCCTGAAAGGAAGGCTAATTATATTTCATTTGAAAGAAATTACTCAGATGTGTCCACCTTGTTTAATTTCTATATGTTTTGAATGATTACTATTTATGACATGTTTATATACTCTACTTAACGTGTGCATGGGACTCTTACTATATTTTCTCTAGGTGCTGGCCCTTTCAGATGTTTCCTTTCTGACAGCCTTGACAAACAGCGTGTTCTGTTGTCTTCATCGTAAGCTTTTGTGTGTGCACATCTGATGCAACATCTGGGCCCTGGACAGGAGGCCCGAGCCGGTGGGGGAGGGGTCACGGGATGCTTCATGCCATGCAAGTGGCCGCGCAGGCAGGACGGAGTGACGTCTGTGGGACCTCGAGCGCACAGGACGCTGTCCTGTAAGTCCAGCTCTTAGTAATCACGCGAGCAGCAGTGTCTGTCACTCGCCATCTTCTGTCTGGTTAACTGGCCGCAGGCTCTGTCCGTCAGAGCATCCATGGTCTTCCATTGGTCTGTCCAGCCAGTCTTTGCCTGCCTGGATGATCGGCTTTAGGTCTCTCTTTTCCAGTGTCATTTCAAGGATTTTGGGGTCCTGGGCAGGATATTGTTTAGGGTAGTGGGGCTGTTCCGAACAACTTTACATTTTATTATCCATTTTCTTCTATTTCAAGCCCACATGATGTTAAGCTTGCATTAATTGGGTCATACTTAACAGTTAAAATAGGTCTTTCCAGAGGCCCCTAACATCCTTAACCTTATACTTGGGTAAGCTAGACAGGTACAGGTATGCAGAAAGAAGAGAGCTATTCAGATATAGAAATGGAAGTGAGATAGAAAAGGTCACTTCACCGGAGGGAAATGGAGTTTGGGGGTGGGGGGGCTTAGAAGGTGGTCCCCAGGGCATTTGCCTGCTTTATCCATGGCTTAAAATACCCTGCTCTCTTGAAAAAAAAGCATTGGCAAGGCCAATAGGTCTTGCTTTTGGGACCTTATAAGTGTTTGGTTATCTAGCACAATGTCCTTGGTGCAACAACATCAACTGTTGCATGAGTAAAGGCAAGACCTATTAGCTATGCCATTGCTTGTTTATTTTGAGAGGGAGAGTACCGGCACTTCTCAAGAGAAATGCAATACTTTTAATTGGAGAGTGCCGGCACTTCTATTTTTCCATTTCAAGCACTGATCGGAGCCAATTTCGGATTGAGTGGGAACTGCCCCGATTGCGGTTCCAGATGCTATTTAAAGGCGGCAGTGTTTGAACCAAAACTAACCCTGTATATTTCATCCCACCTATGTCTCGGTCTTGTGTGCTCACTCCTGGAGACAGGTATCATGCACATTGTTTTGAATGCTATTGTATGGTAACTGAGGCGCTGACTCACACAGACAGCATGCAACACTGTGTGGTTGCGTTACCGGGACGCACTGTGGTGGTTGAGGTCTTTAACTCCCGGTGTCTCTTGATGTCCCGGATCCGACCTACTTCAGGCTCTTAGCAACTGGACCAAGTATCCCTTTAGCACCAGACTCTCAGTGGTAGCGCGGGTCGAGCAGTCCAAAGCTTGTCGGAGAGGACATAGGTGTAAGACGAGCAGACTTGCATCTTAAAATACATTCGGGAACAGCAATAAATATTTGAAAAAAGGAGTAGTTATCTGCTAACACAAATTACAATATAACACACTGGAAACAATAAACACAGCCCTCTTGAGGTACGGCTATTAGCAATACCCAGGTCAGCCAGAGCATGTCAATTCAGAACAAGTTCCCCAGGGCCTGCATCCCGTTTGTCAAGCTTACTCACTCTCACAGGATGTCCGACTGTATCCAGATGGCAGGTGTCTGCAGTCGCAGAGGCCGCCATCCTCGGTGTCTCTCCTGGGATCCGGGGCAGGTGGCCGATGCTTCAGAATGGCAGAGTTGAAGTCATTGCTCTCACTCTTCTCGAGTCACGGTCCACGATGTCTTCTCAGATGCACGTGGGTTCAGGGCAATGCCCTCTCCCTCCTTCACGGCTCCTTCATCCTGACATACAGATAGGTACACAGCAGCACGTACAGGGCGACTGTCCTCTCTCTTCACCATGGCCCCTATCTGGCATATGAGAGGTCACGGATGGTAGAAACAAGGTGACGGCCCTTTTTGGGTCACAGCACTGTATCTATCCCAACTCAGCACCAAGGGGAGTAACCCTTATTCTATGCCTCTGCCCTCCCCTGGCAAGGGGGTTGCAGACTTTGGCACACAGGCTCAATCTGTGCGCAGTCCCAGTGGGCCAGAATCCCACACTCTGCACCCGGAATCCACACAATGGGATCCCCAGGGCATATTGCTCCCTCCAAGCGATCTGCTCCACCTCATAGGGCCCAATGGTCTTGGGTCAGACAGAAGCTGGTGCTACATGCTCCAGGTGAGTGTTCTTGATTCTCCTGGGTGATGTTTACTCACACAGCTTGAGAGATTGGCAGACCCTTAGTCCCCAGTCCTGGTCACAACAGGCAGAATTCCTGGTGAGCTTCTCCACACTGATGTACAGCTCAAGTTTGGCAATTTGGGAGCCTCAAGCTTCCATTTTTATAATCAATTTCCAAACAGACTTGTGATTTAGTGTCCACGTTTTTGAAGTTAGTGTTCTAGGGTTTGCTCACTTTGAAGTGTCCACTCCATTGTTGAGCTCTGCGTATAAGAGTCATCTATAGCATCAGGACATTCTCCAATCTTGATAGCCCCAAACACAGCCAAGAGAGTGATTAGCGATTCTCAACTGGATGTCAGTCTCAGTGCATGGCCGGACTAGGAACCGAAACCAGCCCTGACAGTTCGCTCAACTGAGAAGATCCGGCCCAGGTTGCTAGTGTCAAGCACAAGCACCGTTCCCACTTTTGTTACGGGGGACGATATTGCAGCACTGCTGCAAAACCTGCCCCCAGTAACAAAACAGGCCCTCAGTGGCCAAAAAACATTCCCCACCCTTCCGGCGCACCAGAAAAATGCCAGGTGCCCGCTACGGCCAGTCGGGCCCTTCCTCAGTGATATGTGCTTCAAAAGGTTGCCGAAGGGCACCTGCTCTATTCTTTATGATTCTCTTATCTGCCCCATCCTCTTACCCAGATGTGACCGGATTCCTTTTACCAGTGACCACCTTTCAGAAACAAAGAGATCCCATTGAAGTGCACTGAAGAGCCTGGCTGTCCTTCCTCCAAGGCGTTTCCCACCCAGATCTCAGGTATGCACTAATCCACAAATCTATCTGTGATATACACTCACACATGAATTGAAACATGCATAGTCTCCAATGTACTGTGTCTCTTCCCAGGCAAACATACATCTAACGTGTTCATGTAGCATCACACGTTATCTCCTATATGCTTTACATTCACGCATGCACACAGAGCTGCTCACACTATTTCTCCTGCACTATACCAACTATCAGGCACATGTACATCCTCACGTGTATGTGCAACTGCTTTTGCAACTGCACCTGCACTGTACCATCTCAGAAACACGTACATCCGCACACGCAACTGTTCACACAATTTCTCCCTAAATGGCGCCATCTCTAAGGCACGCGTACATCCATGCACTGCACACAACACAATGCAGGCCAACGGTTGAGTTAAGCACACAGCAGCAGAACTTTACTAGGGTGGGCACGGACCTGTTCACACTACTGATTACCAAAAACATGGTATGGTGCCTCCACCACACTCATGCTTCTTAACTCCAGGTGAAGGCAGTAGTCTTACACCTCTTGATGGTAAACCTTTGGGCACCCCTCCCGGTCTAAGTGGACTGAACTCCATATGACAGGCTTAGGTCACGTTGCACACGCTTTCTCTCATGACCAAAAATCCTTACCAAGGATCCATATATCACCACAATTGGGGCACTGAGGGTAGGGGTACACACCCATCACCATGCGAGGGGCTTTCCCATCCCAACATGTTGTCTTTCTTTGCTGTGAGCCTTTGTGAGAAGTGTTTTCATGTCATATGCAATTAGACATGTAGTATTGTTATCCTGTTATGAAATACATTGCTTGGTAGTGTGATGGAAGTGAAAGAATGAGAGGGGAAAGCACATTTTTTATAGTTTATGATTTGCTAGCAGTACTCATTAGCTCTGCAGGTCCCTTCATTGGGCTGGTAATTTTTAGATCTCGTGTACCCTAAGACCTAGTGTGGGCTTATTAAGAATGTAAAATAGTATTACAACAAGCGTATTACTTACCACTTGTTGCCTTTACTGTCACTCCTATTTGTTTGCTTCTTATCCAATTGCTTTCCATGTCCCATCCTTAAGTGTTTGTCTCTCCACTAAAGCTTAGCCTCTCTCCCTCATGGTATTCGCCAGCGGTGGCTGGCAACCCCTGAGAGTGGTGGGGCAGGCAAATAGGTGGTGGGTGGGTGCAATCAAGCGCATTCAAGGAGCATTTGTATAGCACAGCACTGTCACCCCTAGGGGTATTTGGGCACTGTGGATACAACATCTATTTTGAGGAGCTAGGACAGAACGGGGCAAAATATAGTCTTAAACATAGTCTCGGGCTGGGAAAAGGGAAACATTAAATTGTAATTAATTCAATTTAGTACAATTTTATTTTTCACCTTTGCAGTGCTGGTAGCAGGGGGTGACGCGCCTCTGCCCTAATGGAGGGGCCGCCTATGGTATTCTCCCAAACACCCATCACCCATGTGCTCCCTGTTACTCTAGCCCTCATGCTACACTCTCTTGTGTACTTCTGATCTGCCCTGGGTACTTCTATCTCGCTCTAATACTCATCTTCCCTTGCTTTTCCCACCAAAGCTTTCTGTTGCTGTCTCTGTTTTGTCTTGATTTTACACTCCTTCTCCACCTAACTTGACTTTTATTTTAACCACCTGCCCCCCTCATTCTTTCCCATCACCCTATGCCTGTTGCTCCCCCTCTCTGTCATTTACATAGTTTTTGGTCTTTATTTTGAAGGCCCAGCAGATGCCATTTGCTGCCAAGCTCTCCACATTAAACAAACGTGCTTTTGCACACTTAAACTGATCTAAGTGCAGCAGCAGCCCACCATCTTAGATTGGACTGTTAAAAAAAAAATTGACAACCATGTCATGCTGTAGATGTATGCGCACTCCTACAGAATGACTTAACTGCACACAGAGGTCACATCATTTTTGTTCTTTTTTATGCCAATGTTAATGTTAATGGAATTTATACAGCGCACGTATACCCGCAGGTGCAATGCTGGATAGCATCAGCAAAATCACTGTGCTTTTAACAATGCTGTTTTATCATCATCAAAAAAAGCCAATAGGTTAAAAAGTGAGACCTATTTGCCATGCTAATACTTGTTCTTTTATGTTCCCAATCCGATTTCCTGTGCTTGCTGTTACAAGAGGTCATCCTCTTTGAAATCTTACATTGAACTCCTCTAGTCCGGCCAGCACCCGATTCACGAGTCTCTGGAAGGTGGCCGGGGCGTTTTTCATGCCGAAGGGCATCACCTTGAAATGGTAGTGGCCATCAGGGGTCGAGAAGGCCGATCGCTCTTGTGCTCCAGGGTTGAGGCCGATCTGCCAATATCCAGCCGTGAGGTCGAAGGTGCTGAGATACTTTGCGGCCCCCAGGCGATCGATCAGTTCATCCGCCCGGGGGATGGGATGTGCGTCGGTCCTGGTGACTGCATTCAGTCCCCGGTAGTCAACACAGAACCGGAGCTCCGGGAGTGTGCCGGGGGCGGCGGCTTTAGGGACCAGGACAACGGGACTGGCCCAGGGACTGTCGGAGGGTTCGACTATCCCCAGAGCTAGCATCTTGGCCACTTCGGATTGAATGCAGGCCCGAACTCGGTCGGGCACTCGGAAAGCTCGGTGTCTTACAGGCGGGCTGTCTCCGGTGTCCACATCGTGGACACACCACCGGGTGACTCCAGGAGTGAGGGAAAATAGATCTGCAAATTGCCCCAGCAGCTGTCGGCAGTCTTGGTGCTGTTCTGGGGTCAGGGTAGAGGAGAGCGTGACCCCTTCGATGGAGCCGTCTTTCTCGGTGGTGCTCATGTGATCTGGTAGTGGGTCGGAGTCGTCTTCAGCTCCGTCATCGGTCGCTAGCAGCAGACTTAGTTCAGTGCGGGCAAAGTGCGGCTTGAGCCGGTTAGCGTGTAGAACCCGGAGGGGGTTTCTGGGGGACTCCATGTCCACTAGATAGGTGACGGGGCTCTTGCGCTCCACCACTTTGAAGGGCACCGTCCATTTGTCCTGGAGGGCACAAGGTTCAACCGGGGACATGACCCAGACCTGCTGGCCCCGCTCGAATTTGATGGACGAGGCGTTCTGGTCATACCAGCGTTTCATCTCCTCCTGACTAGCCTCAAGGTTGGCCTCGGCAAGTTCCCGGAACTTCCGAGTCTGGTTGCGGAGTATCAGGAGGTACTGGTAGACATCAGGTGGAGCACCTCAGACAGCCATCTCCCAGCCTTCCTTGACCAGGCTGAGGGGGCCTCGGACTGGGTGCCCATACAATAGTTCGAAGGGGCTGAACCCCAGGGACTTCTGGGGTACCTCTCGATATGCAAACAGGAGGCAGGGCAGCAGGACATCCCATTTGCGTCGTAGCGGCTCCTCTAGGCCTTTGATCATTCCCTTCAGTGTTCCGTTAAACCGCTCCACAAGTCCATTTCCTTGGGGGTGATACGGGGTGGTGAACTTATATGTGACCCCGCACTGTTGCCACAGGGACCGCATATATTTGGATATAAAGTTTGTGCCCCGGTCACTCACGACCTCTCGGGGGAAGCCGACTCTTGAGAAGATCCCCATTAGCGCTCGGCCCACCACGGGGCCCGTGATGGTTCGGAGGGGGATGGCTTCAGGATAGCGGGTGGCATGGTCCACTAGAACGAGGATGAAGCGGTGCCCCTGAGAGGTGCGGGGGTCCAAGGGCCCCACGATGTCGATCCCTACTCGCTCGAAGGGGGTGGTGACCACGGGAAAGGGCTGGAGTGGAGCTTTGACTTTCCCCCCGCTCTTCCCGCTGGCTTGGCAAGTCGGACAGGATCGGCAGTGATTATGCACATCGTTGCGCATTTTCGGCCACTAGAAATGGGTCACCAGGCGGCTGTAAGTTTTGTCCTGCCCCAGGTGCCCGGCGAGGGGCACGTCATGTGCCAAGTTCAAGAGGAAGTCTCTGAATCGGAGGGGAACGACCAGCACCCGGCTGGCCCCTAGTTCGGCAATCTTCTGCTCGTTGTAGAGAAGGTCGTTGTCCCAATAGACCCAGTGGGACCCGGAGGAGTCTCCCGCGGCTTGAGTGGCGGCTTGTTGTCGGATTCCCTCGAGGGAGGGACAGGTTTTCTGTTCCTGCCGGAATTGTTCGCGGGTGGGGCCACCTTCTTGGTGCCATTGAGCTAGTTCTGGAAGGTGGCCGAGCTCGGTGAGGTCTTCATGGCTGGGCCCCTGGGGGCCGGGTTCAGGGTCGACGTCCTCGGGGACGGCGGCCGGTGGAGGTGCGGGCCACTCTGGTTCCTCGGTCGGGGCATTCTCCGTTGGGGCGGAGGCTCGGGCGGACATGGAGCTGGTGGTCGCACAGACCCACTCTGGAAGGCCTAGCATCCCCAGATGCTCTCTCCGCTCGACGCTGGCCCAGGGGGAACTTTCCAGATCGTTCCCGAGGAGGCAGTCCACGGGGGCATCGTCCCGGACGGTCACCTTCAGCATACCCGACACCCCTCCCCATTCGAAGGGGATACGGGCCATCTGGCATAAACTCTCTGAGTTGTCCGCCGTCCGCACCGGGCACAGGACATTGGGGAGAATTTGTTCTGGGGTCACCAAGTGGCAGCGGACCGCCGTCACGCTGGCTCCAGTGTCACGGAGGGCTTCGGCCCGGCGTCCATTGATGGTGACCCATTGGCGGTATTTCTGTGTGTTGTTGGGTATCGGGTCTCGGGGGATCATGTCTCGATCACCCAGGCATGCTAAGATCATAGCGGCGGGCTCCCACTCGGCCTGCTCGGGGTCGTTGTCTTCTTCCTCGCCTCCTTCTGTACCCAGGACGGCGGCCGCGATCTGGCGGTTCGAGAGACCGGTGGTGCCGGGCCGCTGGTTCATCGGGCAGAGGGGGTCATTCGCATAATGACCCTGTCGCTGGCATCGGTGGCACGTAACATTCGGGCGGGGCCCCGGTCTTGCTGGGGGAACCCCCCTTCGGCCCAGGGATGGCGAAGTAGAGGTAGGGGAGGACCCCGTGGGGGCGTCTCGGCCCCTGTTCTGGCCTCCTTCGCCGCCTCGTGGTCGGTGGTTCCCCGGGGATCCCCGGCCGTAGTCTCCCCTCGGGCTCCGTGGGACTCGGGTGCTCACCCATCTATCCGCCTCGACAGCGAGTTTTCGGGGCTCAGTCAGTTTGCTGTCGAGGAGGTGCTGCCGGAGTTCGATGAAGCAGTTGTTGGAAAGATGTTCCCATATAATGAGGTCGACCAACTGCTGGTAGGTGGTGACCTGTCTGCCTTTGATCCACCCCTCGAAGGCTCTGCTGAAAAAGTTCACGTACTCCACCCAAGTGGTACCGGGGATTTTTTTACAGTCTCGGAGTCACTGCCGGTACATTTCGGGGGTGAGTCCGTAGCGAGTGAGGAGAGCGGTTTTCATGTGTTCGTAGGAGGTCATTTCGGCATCGGGAAGCTCTAGCAGAGCGTCCCTCCCTTCGTTGACGAACTTCCCCCACAGGCCGGCGCCCCAGTCCTTGAGGGGTACTCGATGGGCGGTCATGGCTACTTCATAGGCTTTGAACCACTGTTGGATGTCGTCGTTCTTGTAGTACTCTTTGACGACATCCTTGGGTATGTGCACCTTCGTGTCCACCGGCGGGGGCGAGGTCTTGCCCCCGGAGGTGCTGGTCTCGTTTGTCTTGGCCTTGAGTTCTAGTTCCTTTAAGCCGCGCTCATGCTCGAGCATGAGTCGCTTTTCCTCGAGGTCTCTTTGTCTTCGTTTCTCCTCCAGGTCTCCTTCTAGCCGTAGTTGCTCGAGGGCTATTTTCCTTTCCGCCAGCTGCAGTTCTCCATCCAGCCGGAGTCGGGCGAGCTCCAATTCGTGGAGCCGGTTCCTCTCTCGTTCTCGGGCGTCTTCGGGGGGGCCCGTGCCTGGATTGGCGGGTCTCTCCCCCACTGGGGTCGTGTCGGTCTCCGGGCTGCCGTTCAGGCCCGGGTTGTCCTCATTCTGGGGTGGCGTGTCACCGGCGTCCACCCATGCTTGTAGGGCCGATTTAAAGTCTTCCTTGGTGCTTAGGCCAGTGGTAGCGATGCCCAGGTCTTTGCAGAATTGTTTTAATTCCTTGTGACTGTAGTCTTTCATTTTCAATTTCTGGAATTCCGTAGTCGGTCTCGTTTCTTGCGTAGTCATGGTTGCGGTGTGTTTTTCTTGGTAGTGAGTGAATCACCCTCTGTACGATCTGCATCGGCTCGGATCCCACCGCTGCCACCACTGTTAGAAAGGCGATCCCGGGGGAGGCAGAAGATGTCTGACTGAACACCCCTAGGTCCACCTCTCCGTCGAGAAGTAGCCGAGCGTTATCGAGAGGCCTCCTGGGTGAGGGTCCTCTCCTAGGATCGTACAGCAGAGTAACCACAACACTACAAACGGACACCACACAAGAGGTTAAGTTCTTAAGCTTTATCAGGGATAAAGGTTGCTGATTCTCAGCGGTATGTACAGGCAGATCGAGGGATCTGTAGAGTCTCGTAAAAGGGGTAGGGTAGCGGGACAGTCTCAATATGGGTGCAGGAAGGGATACCCTGCGCACAGCTCTCAATCCTCGAGCCGGGGGTTCCGAGAGGTCGAGCCGCGGCAGCACCAGCAGGACTCGACAAGTGGTCTTTAACGGTGAGGAGGCCGCGGCAGCGCCAGCAGGCCTCGAGGTGGTTTCGGCGAAGATGGGCCGCGGCAGCGCCAGCAGGCTCTCAAGATGGATCGGCAAAGGTGGGCCGCGGCAGCGCCAGCAGGCTCTCAAGATGGTTCAGCAGAGATGGGCGGCGGCAGCGCCAGAAGGCTCTCAGGGTAGCTTCAGGTTACAGGAAAATGAGTTCTTCTGGTGTCGGCCGTGACAGCGTCAGCAGGGCTTTCCAGTCCAGGATACAACTGGCGTCCTACTCCGGGGCTGGCCCAGATATAGGACTGGGGTCCTTTGATGTCCTGACCCTCGCGCCTGTGGGCCAGAGGGGCCGGGATGATGGTGTCCAGACACCCAGCAGGGGGGTGGAGCCAGCGCCCAGGGAGGCCAGAGGGCGATCGATACCAGGCGTCCGGGGACGGCTGGAGGGCCATCGAAACTCCTCTTCCTCCGGGATCTGTCGAGTGGCCACTCGACCACCTGGGTGGATCCTGGTGCCTCGATGTCGGGGCTGCGCTGGGGCCTGGGCCGGGGCCGAGGCCACGTGTTCGTGACGTGGTGGGCCCAAGATGGAGTCGGGCGAGGCCTCGTGCTCAGGACGTGATGGGCCCAAGATGGAGCCAGGCCGGTAGTGGTGGTCCAGGATGGTAACCGGACCGGCAGTGTTGGGGCGTGCAGGGTCGGGCAAAAGGGGCCGATCGAGGCTCGGTGGAGGGCCGATGTCGTTCTGGGCCCGCCATGCGGGAGGGGTAGGACCACGCCATGAGGCCGGGTCCAACAGCCAGCTAACAGTGGCAGCTGGCATCTATAGGGGTGGGTGCCGGTCAGGTGCGTGCAAATATTAATGATAAAAACAAGCCTTACTTGAACCAACATCGATGTCCTCCACTCCGGACCTCAGCAAAGGAACTGAATGCTGCAGTGCGGGCACCAATCCTGGCAGTGCTCTCATGCTGTGAGCGCAATGCCCTGATTGGAGAGAGCATCCTCACTCGGTGCTCCATATCGCCCCGGAGACCTGCACTTACTCTAACCTAGTTGTCTTAAGACAGCTGGGTTAGATATTTCAAATTGTGCATGTCTGGCTGTCTGTCGCTAGACTGCCGGCCAAAGTGAAATGCTCTCTTTGAAAAGTACACAAACAGCCCACCCTCCTCCCTGCTGCTGTCATTCACAGCAACCTTGACCTGTCCTGACCCTTAGTACCGGACAGGAGGATAAAAAAAACAAGCATTTGCAATGCAATAGGTCTCACATTAGGAAAGTTTGAGCTATTGGTATTGTAAATGACAATTTTTTTATTTATGTTTTGTTTTTGAAAATAGCGAAATTAATAGCTTTGTCATTTACAATGCCAATAGTTATAACTTTCGCCAATGTGACACCTATAGCATTTGTAATGCAATATGTGTTTTATTTACGTGACTTACATGTATTGATATTACAAATAACAATGGCTTTTCATTTTTTCAATAATTAATACTTAAATAAAAGTTATTGTAATTTATAATGGCAATAGCTTAAAGTTTTGTAAATAACTTCTGTGAAGATTATGTTCAGTGTATTTTATTGTGATGAAAATCCAAGCACAGAAGTGAAATATTAACATCTTTTTGTTACATTTGTAATAAAGCTTGAAACATTGAGAGAACATATTTGAACCAGGTGTTGTTGAATGGTTGCACAGATTGAAGCTGTGGTGGCGCTGAGCGATGTTGTGATGGCGAACGAGTGATGCTGTGGCGTTCAGTGATGCTGTGGTAGCGCATAGTGATGTTGTGTTGCCCCTGACTGATGCTGTGGTGGTGCGGAGTGATGCTGTGTGCTATGCTATGTTTTGTTTTGCTATCCTATGTTTTGTTCTGTTATGCTATGCTATGCTATGCTATGTTTTACTATCCTATGATTTGAATTGTTATGCTATGCTATGCTGTGTTTTGTTATGCTATGCTATGTTTTGTTATGCTATGCTATGGTTTTCTATGCTATGCTTTGTTATGCTATGCTGTTTTGTTATGCTATGCTATGTTTTGTTGTGTTTTATTATGCTATGCTTTGTTTTGCTATGCTTTGTTTTGCTATGCTATGTTTTGTTATGCTATGTTTTGTTATGCTATGCTATGCTTTGTTATGCTATGTTGTGTTATGCTATGCTAAGCTTTGTTTTGTTATGCTATGCTATGTTGTGTTTTGTTATGCTATGCTACGTTTTGTTGTGTTTTGTTATGCTATGTTTTGCTATGCTTTGCAATGCTATGTTTTGTTATGTATGCTATGTTTTGTTGTGTTTTGTTATATTATGCCATGTTTTGTTGTGTTTTGCTATGTTTTGTTATGCTATGTTTTGTTTTGCTATGCTTTGTTTTATGTTATGTTATGCTATGTTTTGCTATGTTATGCTATGTTTTGTTATGCTATGTTTTGTTATGCTATGCTTTGTTATACTATGCTTTGTTTTAGATTATGTTATGCTATGTTTTGTTATGTTATGCTATGTTTTGTTCTGCTATGTTTTGTTGTGCTTTGTTATACTATGCTATGTTTTGTTATACTATGCTTTGTTTTGTTATGCTATGTTTTTAATATGCTATGCTATGTTTTGTTGTGTTTTGCTATGCTATGTTTTGTTTTGCTATGCTATGTTTTGTTTTGCTATCCTATGCTTTGTTTTGTTATGCTATGCTATGCTATGCTGGTGAAGGTGAGTGAGTGTGTGTGTGAGGATGAGTGAGGGTGAGTGGGGGTGAGGGGGTGTGAGGGCAAGGGTGTGTGAGGGTGTGTGAGGGTGAGAGGGTGTGTGAGGGTGAGAGGGTGTGAGGGTGAGGGTGGTTGAGTGAGGGTGTTTGAGGGTGAGGGTGAGGGGGGGTGAGGGTGAGGGTGTGAGAGGAGGGGTGTGAGGGTGAGGGTGTGAGGGTGAGTAAGGGTGTGTGAATGTGAGAGGGGGTGAGAGGGTGTGTGAGGGTAAGGGGGTGAGTGTGTGAGGGGGTGAGTGAGGGTGAGTGAGGGTGTGTGAGGGTGAGGGTGTGTGAGGGTGTGTGAGGGTGAGTGAGGGTGTGTGAGGGTGTGAGAGTGTGTGTGAGGGTGAGGGGGTGTGAGGGTGAGGGGGTATGAGAGGGAGGGGGAGTGAGGGTGTGTGAGGGTGTGAGGGTGAGGGTGTGTGAGGTGAGGGGGTGTGAGGGTGAGGGTGTGTGAAGGTGAGGGGGAGTGAGGCTGAGGGGATGTGAGAGTGAGGGTGAGGGGGTGTTAAGGTGAGGGATTGTGAGGGTGAGGGGGTGTGTGAGGGTGAGGGGTGCAAGGGTGTGGGGGTGTGAGGGTGAGGGGGTGTGAGGGTGTGTGAGGGGGCGGGTGTGGGGTTGTGAGGGTGAGGGTGTGAAAGTAAGGGTGTGAGGGTGAGGGTGTGAGGGTGAGGGTGTGGGAGGGTGAGGGTGAGGGTGACGGGGTGAGGGTGACAGGGGAGTGAGAGGGGTAGGGGTATGAGGGGGTGAGGGGGTGTGAGGGTGAGGGGTCTGAGGGTGAGGGGGTGTGAGGGTGTGAGGGTGAGAGGGTGTGTGAGGGTGAGGGTGTGAGGGTGAGGGGTGTGAGGGTGAGGGTGTGTGAGGGTGAGAGGATGTGTGAGGGTGAGAGGGTGAGTGAGGATGTGTGAGTGTGAGGGTATGTGAGGGTGAGGGGGTGGGTTGTGAGGGTGAGGGGGTGTGAGGGTGAGGGGGTGTGGGGTGTGAGGGGGTGTGTGAGAGGGTGTGGAGGTGTGAGGGGGTGTGGGGGTGAGGGTGAGAGGGTGAGTGAGGGTGTGTGAGGGAGGGTGAGGGGATGTGAGGGTGAGGGTGAGGGGATGTGAGGGGGTGTGAGGGTGAGAGGATGTGTGAGGGTGAGATGGTGTGTGAGGGTGAGAGGGTGAGGGTGGGTGAGGGTGTGTGAGGGTGAGGATGGGGGTGTGAGGGTGAGGGTGTGTGAGAGTGAGGGGTGTGAGAGTGAGGAGGTGTGTGAGGGTGAGGAGGTGTGTGAGGGTGAGGGGGTGTGAGGGTGAGGGGGTGTGAGGGTGAGGGTGCGTTGGGGTGAGGGTGAGAGGGTGTGTGAGGGTGAAAGGGTGTGTGAGGGTGAAAGGCTGTGTGAGGGTGAAAGGGTGGGTGAGAGGGTGTGTGAGGGTGGATGAGAGGGTGGGTGAGGGTGTGTGTGAGGGTGAGGGGGTGTGAAGGTGAGGGGATGTGAGGTAATTGGGTGATGGTTGTGGGAGGGTGAGGGTGACGGAGTGAGGGTGACAGGGGTGTGAGGGTGAGGGGGTGTGAGAGTGTGAGGGTGAGGGCTGAGAGGGGGTGTGAGGGTGAGGGGGGGTGAGGGGAGAGGTATGAGGGTGAGAGGTGTGAGGGTGAGGGGGTGTGAGAGTGAGAGCGTGTGTGAAGGGGTGTGTGAGAGTGAGGGTGTGAGGGGGTGTGAGGGTGAGGAGGTGTGAGGGTGAGGGTGTGTGAGGTTGAGAGGGTGTGTGAGGGTGATGGTGTGTGAGGGTGATGGTGTGTGAGGGTGTGGGGGTGTGAGGGTGAGGGTGTGTGTGAGGGTGAGAGGGTAAAGGAGGGTGAGAGGGTGTGTGAGGGTGAGGGGGTGTGAGGGAGAGGGTGTGAGAGGGTGTGTGAAGGGTGAGAGGGTGTGTGAGGGTGAGAGGGTAAATGAGGGTGAGAGGGTGTGTGAGGGTGAGGGGGTGTGAGGGTGTGAGAGGGTGTGTGAGGGTGAGAGGGGGTGAGAGGGTGTGTGAGGGTGAGAGGGTGAGTGAGGGTGTGTGAGGGTGAGGATAAGGGTGAGGGGGTGTGAGAGTAAGAGTGTGGGGGTGTGAGGGGGTGTGAAGGTGAGTGAGGGTGTGTGAGAGTGGGTGAGGGTATGAGAGGGTGTGAGAGGGTGTGTGAGGGTGCTGAAGGGACGTGAAATATTGTGTCCCATCTGTAATGTACTGGACGGATGGGAGAGAGGTCTTCTATGCATGCGGTTCGAAGACCTGCTCCAAACATTGTGGCGGGTGTTGGCAAAGCGAAAGAAACCTGGTTTGGGAAGAATCAGATCAGTAAATGAGGGAGGTGTGGCTCTAAACATGCTGCTTGCTTTATCGACTTCAGAAGGATGAAAGGCAGAGCCCACTCACAATTTTGAAGCAGGACTCCCTTAAAATGCATTTGGAAACTTGGTTTTCTCACTACAGTTCCCTTACTTCTTGGTTGGTTTGACTCTGTAGATTAGTCTGTCTCGCAATTGCGCTTTGGTAGCTTGGGTTTTAGTGCGCTTTATAAAACAATATCATTTCACGTCATTCCTGGGAATGATTTTGAAACCTGCAGCTTTAAAGAAGATCCCTTCAGGGGATTACTTTCTGGGGGAGCTGTCTGCATGGGCATGAAGTAGAGCAGATTTGCACATCATGTGTGAGTGGGGACGAGCTATAAGAACCCCAGCTTGGCGCATAAAGTGACTCGCCCAGAATCAAGCAGTGCTGAGTCCTGAAGAGACATGAAGGGGGCGGAGTGCAGCGCAGCAGTACTGAAAAGCTGTCACAGGAGTACACGTAATAGGCCTGCCTGCCTGTCACCCTATCAATACACAACCGCGCGCAATTAACATGGTGTAAACGGTCCGCATTCAAGGTAATGTGTGTGGGGGGGGGTGGATGGGGGATCCAGGCGCTAACCTCTCAAATATAACAAGGGCAGGAAAAAACGATTCTTCAAATAAAAGTGAGGTGCATTCATCAGTATAATCGGTTTCCGCTCTGTGGTCTCTGTTCCTCACAGGTAATGTGTAGCTTTTAGTTGCTGGAATACAGCAGAGAGTGGGTTAAATGGACTTGGGACTGCTCACCTACAGCAGCAAAGTCAGGGAGCAACAGGCTTTCTAAATATGCATCAACAGAGTCCAAACTGCTGCCCACAGACTCCCATAGCGCTTGTGGATACAAAACAACAGGAGGGATGGGCGACATCGCATGTCTGGCCCACGCTGTGCAGTGTAAAAAGTGGAACTACGAATTCCAGAATGCAAACTGCTTTAGACTTTTAAAAAAAAAAGACAGTGGCTCCAAGTGTCACTTGTGGTATACGGACATCTGTGCAAGGCCCTCGGAATTGTGTTACCGTAACCGGTAATGGCCTTTCAGGTGTAGGCAGAGAACACTGCCCAGGATTTGCCATTGACCTTATTGCTTGAGGGTCTATGCATCAAGCTATACATTGTTTAGGTGTACTGCTTGTGTTTTTAATTGGTATCATTCTGTCCCTTTAAGTGTTTGTGAAAGAGTTATGAATCTGTTGAAATCAGAGCTTCCGCCCCTAAGCAGAACAAAACGCACACTGGTCCTGCTCACTGCAAGTTCACATACTGCTCATTCAATTGGTGGCCTCTTTGCTGAGGCAGCGAGTGGAAACGCTATTTAGAAATAATTTGTATTAGCGCAGAAATTACAAGAGCACCGAATAGTGAGACCACCCAACCATGGTCACCGGTTGCCAAGTAGGGAAACTAGAACTTGCTTTCTTTATAGTCAGTTTCACAGATTCCAGATTAGGTACAATTGTCTGCTGGTTGAAAATGAGAACTCGACATCTCCATGTTTAAAAAGCTGTACTGGGCTTCGTAGAGCACTTGATAAAGCAGTTGATTAGTTTCATAGCGCTTTAATAAACTTTTGTTACTATTTTCTAACTCAGTATCAATATCACAGCACTCCTTAGTATGAAAAGTATAATTGGGCATGGTGGGATTCCAGACGGGAGCAGCTTGTTACATGCCTGTTTCTGCAGCAAGAACTTAACCCGCTGTGCTCTCTAGCCAGCACTCATCAGGAATGCCCGTCTACCCCGCTCGGCTATCGTGTTCCGTGCTGATACAATGTGTATTCTTTTTCAGGGATGGGCCCTTTGAAGACTAAACGCTCCAGGGACAAGGGTGCATTCAAGGTTGAAGGTTTGTTATGTTATTGGCACAAATGCACTTGCTGTGTCTAAACACGCAAAGACATTGCCGACTGTTGGGAACTAGACGTCATATAAATGATTAATCAGAGTACAACAAGGCAAGTCGCAGTGATGGTTAGCACACAGACTGCGCACTCCCTAAAGAAGGCACGGACGCCAATCTGATAACAAAAATAACACACAGAAGAAGAAAAACAAGCTCCAACAGGAAGAAATTGCCTTGCGCAAAACGCGAAACTGAAATGAGCAAGCAATGGCTGACTCACTTGAATGAAAGTAATGAAGGCGGGTCTTGTGTAGATGGAGGAGCAGGACTGCAACCAGAGAAGAGGCTGCGCCGTGTGTGGTGCAGAGGCGGGGGACAGATTAACAGAGAGCTGCCTCGAAATAAATAACGTAACTGGTGAGCTTTGAGTCTGGTTCACACTATAAAACAAGCATTTGAATGCACAAATAGGAAGGGGGCGGCGGGCGAGCGAGAAGGCATTGGACTGAGGGGGGAGTTTAGAGGAATGGGAAGAAATTGCCTCGCAAAACGCGGAACTGAAACGAGCAAGCAGCTGTGTCTCTAAGAGAGACAGAGGGAAGGGTCTGCTCGGGGAGAGAGACAGAGGGAAGGGGAAACAAGCACGCACATTAAAGCTTATTAGAACAAGCTCTTGGCATTGCTGTGGGGGGGTGGGGCGGGAGCGCATTGGTGGGGGAGCAGCAGCCTTTGATGTGCGAGCGAGTGGGAGGGGACGACCATATGGGGTGTGATTGAGAAGTGAGGCCAAGCGCGCGCTGGGGAAGCATCGCGCTTGAGTACCTCACATGCATTGGGGAGAATCCTCACTTGTTCAAGAGTTTGTTTCGCCTACTATAGATCTCGACATCTGCAATGCGCAAGCACATTGGCAGAGGTCGAGACCTAAAAATGAATGAATTACCAATTTCTTCTTCATCTTTGGGAGTAATTTAAGTGGGGTGATGCTCCACCGCTCCAACGGAAGAGCCACCCGTGCCGGCTAATCGCTGTGCTTGAGCTCATCTCACCAGTGCTGCAATGGAAATGTAGTCACGTTTCTTATGCTGGTGCGTACTGGTGCCCAAGAGTGTAAGATTGAACACAATAAAAGCCCATTAATGGCAAAATTCCAACACTTTTCTGGCATCTCTGTGGGATTTACAGCCAACGAATGTCTGTGAGGGCTATAGGTGGGACAATAACCATAGTAGCCACATTCCCATCGTAACCATAGAGTTGAGGCATGTGATGGTTTAGCGTTCAGTGTGCTGCTGCATAACATGGCATAAAGTTAGAAAAAAAAGTGCTATGACCGCAAGGAGCAGTAATCTTTTTTTAGTATCACATTATTCTCTGCTTTCACAAAAAAAGTTTCATTCTAGCTTACTTTGTATACACACAAGGGAATATTGGGTTGCCCTTTTTGTTTGTAATAGGTTTGCATCTTTGTAGCATCTTGAAACCCCTTGGAGTGAAATCTGGGTGCTTTATTTCTGGTGAGACAGAAGGGGGAAAGAAATGAAGGGGAGTGTGTGGACGGGGCAAGCAACAAAAGGGGAGGGGCGGACTGGACAAGCAACAATGGAGGAGGAGGGAGGGTATGTCAGGGCAAGTAACAATAAGGGAGAGAGGAGAGGGTGCAAGTAAATGGAAAAATAAGTAACCCTGAAAGCAGAAAGCTGTGGAAGAACACTGACACAGTCTTTACCACACAGGACTTTTACCACACAGAGTTTTACCACAAAGGTAAGTATTTGTACCTTTACCACATTACCAGGCAGGCAAGTCTTTTTTAAAATAACATGCTTTATTGTCATAAAAAAAAAAAAAAGTCCTGAGACCACGATCACAGCACGGGTCAGGACACTCTGCCCTTCCCTCTGAATCCGGGGGAGCGGGCAGTTTCTGCCATGGAGAATTGGATGGAGTGGAGGACTTACAATGACTTTATGAGACACTCTTGGACCTGATTGCTCCTGGTGGCCCGGGGGTCTGCTGCCTGATGCTCAGGAGCGACCTGGGCGAGAGGCGTTGGCTGTGAAAGTGGGGTAGAGTGACTTAGTCCTAGGTGGTAAGGAGAGTTAAATGGGAGGGTGGATGGGGCTGAGGACTTGCAACCACAGGGACTCTTGGGGCGCCACCGGGCCTATCAATCTGAACAAATTTGGTGGGGGGGAAGCCAGCTGTTATCTCTAACAGGGCGTACAACATTATGCAGCATATGCCTCAATAGAGATTGTTGTAGAGGCTGGGGAACGGGAATGGCTACGCTCCACGAACTCGATCTGGCAGGTGGGGTTCTCCTCTAGTAGGGGGACTCTCCACGCTCGATTTTATAGTTTGCCCTGGTTTGTTACGTAAGTTACATGTCATGGTACCTTTTTTATTTTGTTTAAACGCTGGGGTGAGAATGGAAATTTCTGCTAGACCACAATGTACACATGGCGGCTCTTCAGGAGACACACCTTAAAAAATTGGAGGAACAGCGCTTGCGCCATCAAGCCAATCCGCAAAAGTTTAGATCCTCTCAGGCTGCAAAACACAATGGGGTGGCACTACTTTTTCACGCGGGAGTCCCATTCCAAGCACAAGACACTAAAGCTGACAAGGCAGGGAGACACGTTATGGTTCGGGGGGAGTTAAGGGGCTGACAATGTACATTTGCAGTCATATATGCACCAAACACGGGACAGCAGGACTTTATTCTCTTATTCTTTATGGACTTGGAGTCCTTTGCTCAAAGAGACATAATACTCTTGGGAGATTTCAACCTGGTCTGGGAGCAAGAGCTGGATACGACTCATGCGCACAGGGCAGCGGGAGGAGTTTTCAGCAAGGCACCCAAATCACAACTCCAATTTATGGAGTTGGTAGACATATGGAGAGACGCTAATCCTACTGTTCGCGACTACTCCTTCTTCTCTCACTCCCACAGATCATACTCCCGCATCGATTATATATTCATTAGTCAATCCTTGCTCCCCTCGATGCTGCAAACACACTTCCATCTGATCTGCCTATCGGATCACGCCCCCCTGGAGCTGTCACTCAACTGGCTGAACCCACGTTCAAGACGGGTGAGCTGGTATTTGCCCAACTTTCTTTGCAGGGATAGACTGCTAAGAGATGACATCAGGAAGTCTATTAAGGACTTCCTCGAACACAACAACCCCGAAAGTACTTTGCACGCCACTACCTGGGATGCCCTCAAAGCTGTCATCCGGGGTAAATGCATCGAACTGGCCACCACACTGAAGTCACAGCAGCAGGAGGAACGCCTTATGCTTGAAAGGGAGCCTGCAGGTGGCAGAGCAGGCCCACAAGGCTAGCCCCACGGTCCAAGCGATGAGGAAGGTCTCAACTCTCAAAAGAAACCTGCAGGCTATATATACTAATAGGGTGGAAAAAAACTATTTACGCCTACAGACCAGGGAATATGAGAGGGGGGGACAAAGTGGGCTCCCCATTAGCACGGCAACTAAGGGCAAAACAGGAGAGGGAATACATAAAAATTATCGTAGATGACACGGGTGTCCCACAAAAAACAGAGGTAGGGAAGGCGCAAGCCTTAAAGCTATTTTATCATAATCTATACACCTCAGAACACTCCCACGGGTGCTGAATCAAGTGGAGTATTTAGATCACCTAGTTCTCGTGCAGGTCGCAGCTAGCACTAATGAAGAACTGGCGCAACCCATAACTGGTGAGGAAGTCCAGAAAGCAATTGATGCGTTGAAACTTCAAAAAGCACCGGGACCGGATGGCTTCACAACACACTTTTATCGGACTTTTGCGCCGGAGCTAGTCCCTTTTTTAACTACATTATTCAATGTTATTGCCTCTACACAGCAGGTCACCCCCACCATGGGTGAGTCGATCTTATTGGTGATCCCCAAACCCAGGAAGGACCCCGCAGCATGTTCCTCCTATCGTCCAATAGCCCTTTTAAACCGAAATGCCAAAATCTACTCCAAAATTCTAGCCACCCGTCTCGAATCAGTGCTCCCCGGCCTCATTGACCCAGATCATTCGGGCTCTATCAAGGGACTACAGACGCATGATAATTTACGGTGCATCATCCATATAATTGAAAAGACCCGAAAGAAGAATATCCCAGTGGCACTTTTATCGCTAGACGCGGAAAAAGCGTTTGACCGCATAGAGTGGTCCTTTCGGATTTCGGATTAACTTGGTCAAATCATACCTACTTAATCTGTCCTTTCCCAGGGAGGAGTGGAGGAGGGTGGAAGGGTTATCCCCCTTTGGATGTGCGACTAAAGAGATTACCTACCTGGGAGTTAAGCTCACCGCCATATATCAGACCTCTACAAGGCCAACTTTCCCTCCCTATTACGACAACTGAAAACTTATTTGGGTAAATGGAGAGGTGCATACATTTCCTGGCTGGGCAGGATTAATGCCATTAAGATTAATGTTCTTCCCAGATTACTCTAACTCTTCCAGGGCTTGCCCATTGCAGTGGAGGAGGTCTTATTTAGGGAACTACGACAAATGATTACTTAATTTATCTGGCTGGGGAAGAGGGCGCGCTTGCCTTACTGTCTGCTTACGAGACCTTGGAGGGAGGGGGGCTTGGCGCTGCCGGACTTTAGGGGGTATTACAGGGCGGTGCAACTGCGCGTGATTACAGAGTGGTCCCTGCAAGCCTCAGAGATGCATTGGCTACCCATAGACAGACAGATCACAGGCAGATCTATTTGGTCCTTACTATGGAAGCCAAAACAGGACAGCCCTCCTAACTCATACATTAGCACCCCCACCTGTACTACATTACGTGTATGGGATGCTCTTACTCGACAGCTGCAGCTCACTACTTCCCCTCTCCTATACACTATAATGCAGCTTTCCCCCCCGGCACTTCATATCGCACCTATTTGACAGAGGAGAGCTCCTCACCTTTCAGGAGTGTAACAAACAATTTGTGTTAACTGACAAGGAGGAATTCCATTATTTACAGCTCAAACACTGCGTTCAGCAACACCTGGTGCTGCTGGCTGCCACCTGGGACGTGTTCCCTATAGAGAAATGTGCCCAATCTGGATCCACCTCTAAGGGATGCATCTCCTTTTTGCATGCTCTCATACAAGCCTTGAGCCCTAGGTCGACTCCGCGACATAAACGATTTTGGGACGGCCTGTTGGATACCCCACTTGAGGGAAAACAGTGGGAGCACCTGTGTTGGGATGTAGTGAAGTATAACCGCTCGATGTACCTGAGGAAGGCACACTACAAGCTTATATACGATTGGTATCTTTATCCCCAGAAGTTGCACAGGATCTTTCCCAGCACTTCAGACAGGTGCTGGAGGGGCAGCGGCATGCTCGGCAATTTTCACCACATTTGGTGGGACTGTCCCCCAATACAATCGTTTTGGAAAGAAATCCTATCTCAAATTAAACTTATCCTGGACTACCCAATCCCTATGCCCATAGAACACACGTTGTTGGGGGCGAGAGACCCAGCTCTGAATCGTCAAACACAAGGCAATAGGTCGGTCATGTGGCTTTGTTTGGGGGCTGATAAAATGACAGTAGCAGCAGCGTGGAAAAAACAAGAGGCACCATCCCTAACTCAATGGCACGCGAGGTTGTGGAGGGCACTTGTGATGGAGCGCATGGCCGACATAGTGGACGACACCAGAAAAGGCTTTGACTATATATGGTCTCCACTGGTGAGCTACTTGTCAGAGGGGCTTCCTCAGACGGCCTGCGCCCCAAGACTCTGGGCCCTCAAGTTGTTTCTTATCTAATCACACAGCAAAGCAGATGACGATTTTATTTTGTTAGTTGCACCATGACATCTCAGTTTTGTTAGGTTTTATAGACATGTTAAGTTTCCTTTTAAGTTACCCTCATGGGAGGGGGGATTGACTAACATGTGCAGACAATGGAGGCAACAAGTTTGGATTGTCATACTCACCAGATGGCTATGCCATAGACCTTGTGAACAAACTGTAACCATCATATGCAATCTGTGACTCTTGGTTTGCTCGATTGTTTGTTGCCTGTGTACTGCATTTTGTATCAGTCTCAAACGAAAACTCAAATTAACAGATTTTGACATTAAAAAAAGTGATGTTAGTATGTAGGGATCGGTAGAGGTAAAGGGAAGTATGGGTGACTTTAGTGTTTAGTGGTGGGTAGAGAGAGCGGAGGGTGACTTCAGGGTTCAAAGGTGGGTAGAGGTAAAGGAAGGTGATGGTCATTTGAGGGTTTGGGTGGTGTAGAGGTAAAGGAAGACAAGGGCGACTTGAGGGGTTGGGTGTCGTTAGAGATAAAGGGAGGTGAAGGTGACCTGAGGGTTCTGCGTGGGTAGAGGTAAAGGGATTTGAGGGTCACTTGAATGTTCATCATGGCTAGAGGTAAAAGCAGGTGATTGTGACTTGAAGGTTCAAGGGTGGATACAGGTTAAGGGATGTGAGGGTGATATGAGGATTCAGGTGTCGGTAGTAGTAAAAGAAGGTGAGAGTCAATTCAGGGTTTGGGCATGGGTAGAGGTAAAGGGGGGTGAGGCTGACTTGAGAGCTCAGGAGTGGGCAGAGGTGAAGTAAAAGTGGGGGTTGGCGGATGGGTAGAGGTAAACGGAGGTCAGGGAGATGTCGGTTCTGGGGTGAGTAATGGAAGGTGAGGATAACTTGAGGGTACAGGGTGGGTAGAGGTAAAGGGAGCTGAGGGTGACTTGAGGGCTCAGGTGGTTAGAGGTAAAGGGGGTGAGGGTGACTTGATGGTTCAAGGGTGGAAGGAGGTAAAAGGAGGAAAGGGTGACGTGAGCTTGAGGTGTGTAGAGGTAAATTGAGATGAGGGTGACTTGAGGGCTCGTGGTGGTTAGAGGAAAATAGAAGTGAGGGTGATTTTTTGATGGTTCAAGGGTGGGTAGAAGTCAAGGGAGGTGAAAGTGACTTAAACGATCAGGGTGACTGGAGGGCTGAGGAATGAGTAGAGGTAAGGGGAGGTGAGGGTGATTTGAGGGTTGAGGGTTGAGTAGAGGTTGAAGGAGGTGAGGGTGATTTGAGGGTTTAGGGGTGGGTACAAGTAAAAGAAGGTGATGGTGGCCTGAAGGTTCAAGGATGGGTAGAGGTAAATTAGAGAGGGTGACTTGAGGGTTTAGGGTCTGAAGAGGTAAAGGGAGGTGAGGGTAACTTGAGGGTTCAAGGGTGGGCAGAAGTAAAGGGAGATGAGGATGGCGTGAGGGTTTCGGGTGGATAGAAGTAAAGTGAGGTGAGGGTAACTTGAGGGCTGTGTTGGTTAGGGGTAAAGGGGGTGAGGGTTACTTGAGTGTTTTGTGTGGGCAGAGGTAAGGGGAGGTGAGGGTGACTCGAGGATTCATGGGTGGGCAGAGGTAAAGGGAGGTGAGAGTGACTTGAGTGTTTAGGGGTGGGGAGAGTTAAGTGAAGGTGAGGGTGACTTGAAAGTTCACAGATGGGTAGAGGTAAACGGAGGCACAGTTGACAATGGTTCAGAGGTGATTAAAGGGAGCTGTGGGTGACTTGAGTGCTCAGATGGGTAGAGGTAATGGCGGGGGAGTTACTTGATGGTTCAAGGGTGGATAGAGGTAAAGGGTGGTGAGGATGACTTATGGGCTCATGGTGGGTAGAGGTAAAGGGAGGAGGGGTGACTTGTGAGCTTGGGGTGCGTAGAGGTTAAAGGAGATGAGGGCGAGTTGAGGGCTTGTGGTGGGTAGAGGTGAAGGGAGGTGTGGGTGAGTTGAGGGTTCAAGGGTGGGCAGAGGTAAAAGAGGCGAGGGTGACTTGAGGGTTCAGGGGTGGTAGAGGTAAAGGGGGATGGGGTGACATGAGGGCTTGGGGTGGGTAGAGGTGAAGGGAGGTGAGGGTCACTTGAGGGTTGAGGAATGGATAGAGATTAAAGGAGGTGATGTTGGCTTGAGGGTTCATACAATGGTTGAGGTAGGTTGGAGGTGAGGGTAACTGGAGGGTGCACAGCTGAATAAAGGGAGGTGAGGGTGACTTGAGGGTTTAGGGGTGGGTAGAAGTAAAAGGAGGGGATGAAGGCTTGAGGGTTCAAGAGAGGGTAGAGGTAAATTGGAGGTGAGGGTGACTTGAGGGTGCACAGCTGAGTAAAGGGAGGTGAGGGTGACTTGAGGGTTCAAGGGTAAGTAAAGGGATGTGAGGGTAACTTGAGGGTTCATGGGTGGGCAGAGGTAAAGGGAGGTAATGGTACCATGAGGGTTTAGGGGTGGGTAGAGGTAAAGGGAGGTAAGGGTAACAAGGGTTTTGGGGTGGGTAGAGGTAACATGAGGTGAGGGTGACTTGAGGTTCGGGTGTGGGTAGAGGTAAAAGGTGGTGGGGGAGATTTGAGGGCTAAGTGGTGAGTAGAGGTGAGTTGAGGGTGACTTGAGGGTGACTTGAGGGCTCAGGGATGGGTACAGTAAAAGGTGGCGAGGATTCTGGGGTGACTAATGGCAAAGGGAGCTGAGGGTGATATAAATGTTCTGGGGGGGTTTAGTTAAAGTGAGGCAAGATGACTTGAGGGCTTGGGGTGAGTAGAGGTAAGGGGGTGAGGGTGACTTGAGGGCTCAGGGTCGATAGAGGTAAAGGAGATGAGAGTGACTTGGAAGTTAAGTGGTGAGTAGAGGTGAGGGTGACAAATGGTTTCAGGGGTGGTAGAGGTAAATAGAGGTTAGGGTAACTTGAGGGTGGCTACCGGTAAAGGGAGATGAGGGTGACTTGAGGGTTCGATGGTAGAAGTAAAGGGAGGTGAAGATGGCTTGATGGCCCGAGGCAGGTTGAAGTAAAAGGAGATGAGGGTGACTTGAGGACTCAGGGTTGATGAAAGTAAAGGAGGTGAGGGTGACTTGAGGGTTCAGGGGGGTGGGTAGATGTAAAGTGAGTTGAGCGTAACTTGTTAGTTCAAGGGTGGGTAGAGGTAAATGGAGGTGAGGGTGGCTTAAGGGTTTGGGGTGGGTAGAGGTAAAGGGAGGGGTGATGATAATTTTAGGGTTCAGGTGTGAGTGGAGGTAGACTGAGGTATGGGTGAATTTAGGATTCAAGGGTAGGTAGAAGTAAATGGAGGCAAAGGTGATTTTGGAGGCTAGGGTTGGTTTGAGGTAAAGGTGAAACATAAACCTTTTGTAGCCACCACATGTTTAATGATGAATAAAACAGCTTCTAAATTACAAAAGAGGTAGCCAGAAAGTATATATGACACAGCAGCAAACGTGCCGCTCATAGAAATACCAGAAAGCACAAGCTTCAAATTTGATGGTTTCAAGTTGTTCTGCAAGCAAAAGCAGAAAATGATACCACAATCAAAAGGTAGAACCATCGAGGAACACTAATGTAAAAATCTATTAGAATTTGGTCCATGCTCCAGGGTAGTAAAGAAACACACAGATCTGAAGTGAATCAACACATACAAACAAAAGGGTCAAAAAGAGCACAATCCTAAGTGCAAATAAAACAAATGACTTATTAGTCACAAGTTTGTGTAGCAAGAAATAGCACAACGCTAGTTCATAGCATCATTGAATCTTCATTCTTGGACAGGATACAATAGCAAAAAATCCTTATATGTTTGTTATTCTGTTTATTCAAGAAGCATCATAGAAAATAGCCAAAGCATCAACAGAAATAGCCAACACGTGTTTTGTCGGTACAACAAATCCGTACCACGACTTTCTCAAGGTTAAATAGATGAATGAAAACAGGGCCTTGCTTGTAGAGCAGAATCCGAAGTATCATGACTTGAACCTATATTGCATGTATTGGTGATGAGCACTGGAAAGCTGTCTTCAAGATGATAATGAAAAATAGTACAACTATCTTGAAAGAAGCTGGTTCCAACCCATCCGAAGTAAAAGAACTAAGCTGTCTTTGGAGAATGAACCTGATCCACAGACATAATGAGTGACAAAATCTTAGTGAACGATATATGGTGAATAGCAAGAGGATGTATGTAGTATAAGCCCCGACAAGTAGGTAAGGCACCAATCACAGATAGTAGAATGACGTCGGTAAGAACAAGTCCTGGAGTCAATACTAGATGGCCGAGCCGCATGATAACGCGTTATCATGCGGACCGCCACGCTCGTTCCCAGCCCTTAGATATTCTGCGGCTCGGCCATCTAGTATTGACTCCAGGACTTGTTCTTACCGACGTCATTCTACAATCTGTGATTTGTGCCTTACCTACTTGTCGGGGCTTATACTACATACATCCTCTTGCCATTCACCATATATCGTTCACTAAGATTTTCTCACTCATTATGTCTGTGGATCACGTTCATTCGCCAAAGACAGCTTAGTTCTTTTACTTCGGATGGGTTGGAACCAGCTTCTTTCAAGATAGTTGTACTATTTTTCATTATCATCTTGAAGACAGCTTTCCAGTGCTCATCACCAATACATGCAATATAGGTTCAAGACAAGATACTTCGGATTCTGCTCTACAAGCGAGGCCCTGTTTTGTCACGGTTTCATTAATCTATTTAGCCTTGAGAAAGTCGTGGTACGGATTTGTTGTACCAACGAAACACGTGTTGGCTGTTTCTGTTGATGCTTTGGCTATTTTCTATGATGCTTCTTGAATAAACGGAATAACAAACTGTAACCTGCGGGGTAGGGATAGGCAGGAGACGTGTCTTTGTTTTAGAGGGTTTTATTTGGTGGAACAGTAAGTCTGTGCAAGTCTTTCGTGGTACACCCCTCCTTGGTGATCTACTCCTCTCTCTCCTTGTCTTCCATAGTAGTCCGTCCTCCCTTCTTCTAATCGGACTCCTCCTCCGGCTTCTCTCTTCGGGCTCCGTTGTGACCCAGGCTCCGCAGGTAAGGGGAAAACACAAGAGAGGGGTGTATCAGAACATGCTCTAACTGTACGGCAATCAGGGTAATGGGAGTGAGGGACACCCAAAGTGCTGAATACCACACAGGACGTGAGGGCGGTGGACACCGGGTGTCGGGAAGAGGCTCAGGGGATGCTTCTACCCTTCTTCCCAACCCAGCCCACGATACGATCACGCACCTCTGATAGCCACACCCCTCCTGGTGTGCAGCTGGGCGAAGCGTGGTGCCGGTGGCCTCCTGGCTTTCCCTTCTCCACCGGGTCCCGTCCGTCCTCGGCCTCGGCTGCTCCCCACTGCTCCTCCGCCTCTGATGACACCCGCGTTGTTCTCGTCTCCATCTTCGCCTGCTCCTCCTCCTTCGCTCAAGTTCCTCCGCTCTCACTTTCTTCACTGCTTCCCGCCGCTCCTCTCTCCCACTCTCTGTCCGCTCCTCCGGTGTAGTAACACACCTGAGTTCTCGCTCGGCAGTCGTTATATGCAGGTCTCGGCCCCTCCTCCTCCGCACTCACGCTAGTCCAGTTAAAGGGCCCGATGCAGTCTTCCTCATCACAACTATAGTGCTCGCCAACCATGTTCCAGGCCGGGGGCCTCGGGGAATGTGGAGACAAGAGGGGGGGTCAAAGGTTAACGGCTCTCCCCGGGTTTTGGGGTGCTGGGGCAGTCCTACGCCCTCCTGGTTACACACCATCCCCCCTGGACACTTCCGTTCGGGAAGTGGATTTCTGGAGAGATAATCTGCTCCTGTATTGTCACTTCCTTTTTTGTGACAAACGGTAAAGGCATATGGCTGCAGAGCTAAGAACCAGCGCATCACCCTTGCATTGTTCGATCTGTTGCGAGCCATCCATTGGAGTGGCACATGGTTGGTATAGAGGGTAAATGGTTGCCCCTCCAAGTAGTAGGCCAGTTTGTCCACCGCCCACCTTATTGCCAGACACTCCTTCTCTACCGTGGGGTACCTGAGCTCCCTGGGGAACAACTTCCTACTTATGTAGAGTATAGGCTGATCGAGCCCATCGGCCCCCGATTGTGACAAAACCGCTCCTATCCCATAATCGGAGGCGTCGGTATGCAGAGAAAAGGGACGTGTGAAGTCTGGGGAGGAAAGAATGGGGGCAGTCGTGATCATGCGTTTCAGGGCAGCGAAGGAGTCTTGCATTTCGGGGTTAGGGGACAATAGTTCCGTTTGTTTGACTCGGGTCTTTAGGGTCTCCGTGAGCGGGGCTGCTAGCTGTGCGAATTGGGGGATGAAGCGTCTGTAGTAGGCAATGAGGCCTAAGAACGCTCGCATCTCTCTTTTAGTTCTGGGGAACTGCGTTTCTGCTATGGCCCGTACCTTTTCGATTTGCGGCTCGATAAGGCCATGTCTGAGGACGTACCCCAGGTATTTTACCTTTTGAAACGCAATGCGGGACTTTTTGGCATTGATTGTCAGACCGGCCTTCTCAAGGGTGTCCAAGACTTTATGCAGATGGGATAAATGCGTCTTCCAGTCCGGGCTGAAGACGACGATATCGTCCAAATATGCGGATGTGAAGGTTGTCATCTCTTGCAGTGTGTTATTCATGAGTCTTTGGAATGTGGCCGGGGCTACGTGCAGCCCAAACGGCAACACTGTAAACTCGAAATGTCCGTCTTCCGTAGAAAAGGCGGTCTTGTGACGGTCTTCTTCCTTGAGGTGAACTTGCCAATATCCTTTTGTTAAGTCTATTGTGCTTATATATTTGGCTTCCCCTAGATTCTGGATTAATTCATCTATGCGGGGGATGGGATACGCGTCAAATGTGGAGATCTCGTTGAGGGCTCGGAAATCCATGCAGAACCTGCGGGTTCCGTCAGGCTTTGGAATCATTACGATGGGACTTGACCAGTTACTGCGTGAGGGTTGTATGACTCCGAGCTTCAGCATGTCATTTACTTACTGCCGGATTCCCTTCCTTCTGGCTTCCGGGATACGATAAGGTTGTATCTTGACGATCTTTCCAGGTATAGTCTGTATCTGGTTTTCAGCAAGAGAAGTTCTTCCTGGTTGGTCTGAGAACACGGTGGCGTGTTCGTTTAAAGTCATCATCAGCTCCTGCTTCTCCTGCTCTCTCAGGTCCTCGTTGATCATGAGCCGTCCTATGGTATCCGTTGTTTCTAGTGTTTCGGGGTATGCCAGATGTGCCCCTGCTGGCGGCGGACCCAGCCATTTTTTTAACATATTGATGTGATAGACTTGGGTCTTCCGTGGGTTGATTTGTAGCCTGTAACTTGTCGTACCTATCGTTGATATTATCCGATAGGGGCCTCCCCATTCCGCTTTGAATTTCTGAGTCGAGGAGGGCAGGAGAACCAATGCCCAGTCATCCTTCTGTAGTCGTCGCCATTTTTTTCCTTTATCGTATGTCATCTTTTGCTTCCCTTGGCTCTTCTCCAGATTTGTGTACGCCAGGTCTCTTAGCTTCCCTAGCTTAGAGCGAAGATTCCGGGCATACTCCAAGGTTTTCAGGGTTTCTTCTGGAGTCTCGTTCTCCCAGGCCTCTTTTGTCATATCCAGTAGTGTGCGAGGTTGTCGCCCATACAGTAGCTCAAATGATGAGAACCCCAGGCTACTTTGCTTTTGACCCCAGATGACATACAAGGCCAGGGGCAGGATTTGATCCCAGTCAGCTCCGTTCACCTCCAGCATTTTCCTGAGCGTGGTCTTGAGGGTCCTGTTATATCTCTCCACGAGACCGTCCGTCTGGGGGTGATATACGGCTGTTCTTATTTGATGGATGTTCAGGAGCTGACAGACCTCTCTCATCAGTCTTGACACGAAGGGGGTGCCCTGGTCCGTGAGAACCTCTTTGGGGAACCCCACCCTAGAAAACAGCTCCAACATCTTGTCTGCCACATGTTTGGTCGTTGTGGACGTCAGTGGAAAAGCCTCCGGAAACCTCGTGGAGTAGTCCACAATCACGAGGACATATTGGTGTCCCTTTCTTGTCTTCGGGAGAGGGCCGATAAGGTCCATGCCCACCCTCTCGAAGGGAACCCCGATGATGGGGACGGGTTGCAGGGGTACTGCCGGGGGCTTGGTCATGTTCCGCTTCTGGCATATCTCGCATTCCTGGCAGAATGACATGGTATCTTTATATATCCCAGGCCAATAAAAGCACCTCAGAATGTTCTGTGTCGTTTTTTTAGCTCCAGTGTGGCCGGCCACCAAGTGTGTGTGGGAATAGAAGAGAACCTGTTCCCTGAATGGTGCGGGGACGAGCAGCTGCTCCGGTTCGTCCTTTTGTCCCTGTCTGTACAGCAGGTCATTCTTTATGTAAAAACGTGGGTATCTCAGGGGCGTTTGTCCTTGAGTCTGAAGCGCGGCTTCCCACGCGTTGAACAGCGTCGCATCGTTCGCCTGTGCAAAACGAAAACTTCGGTCCAGTACCCAAGGCTCAGGGGACACTAACGCCGGTATGGGTCGGCTGTTCGCGGTAACCTTGTTGTATGGTTTAGGGTGTCCTAGACTCTGGTGGAACATGTCAAGAAACGCAGAATTATCTGTCCCTATTATCAGGTCCTCAGGGAGTGAAGCTAACACGCCCACGCTGATCGTATGGGGGTTGCCCTGCAAGGGGACTACAGGAAGCAAAGCCACCGGGTATGGCCTCACGTCCCCATGTACGCACCGAATGTTCACTCTTTCCTGGGGTAGAACCTGGTGGGGCCTCACGTGCTGGGACTGCACCACCGATTGGCGGCATCCTGAGTCTAAGAGGGCCTGGATGGGGTTACCATTTACCTCTATACTTACTCTGTACGCATGCCCCGTCTCTGCTGAATACAACACTGTCTTCGGAAGGTATCCGACCTCCATTGGCTTTTCGGCCGGTTTCCTTCGGGGACACATACGGGCTATGTGACCCCAGGTGCCGCATTCAAAGCATTGTGGTCCGCTGTGGGATGGGGGTTCTGGTCTCCACGACTTCGTTTTAACAGATTCTGGGACTTTCAGCGGTCTTTTCTCGATCTTACTGGCGGCCGTTTCTCTATCTTCCACAAGGGGGGGGGGGTCGTTGTACCCTAGAGAACGTGGTAGCCATTTCCACTGCTTGGGTGGTGGTAAGGTTGTGGTGTTGTTTCAACCACCTTTGGGTTGCAAACGGTAGGGCCTCTAAGAACTGTTCTAAATAGACCCGGTTGATTATTTCCTCTGCTGTGCAGACGTTGGGGGTTAGCCACTTGTCGGCGGCCATTTTTAGGTGTACGAACAGCATTTTGGGTGTTTCCCCCGGTACTCCTCGTTCTTTTCGGAATCGGAGGCGGTAGGCCTCCTGATCTAGACCTAAGTGGTCCAGTATTATTCGCTTGATGTCTGCATAGGGGGTGTCCCCAGTCGGGTTCGCCACCTCATACGGGGCTTGAGCTTCTCCTACGAGCAAAGGGGTGAGAAAAAACGGCCACTTCGCCCCGGGCCATCAGCATGCCCGGGCGGCCCTCTCAAAGTTCAGCAAAAAGGCGTCGGGGTCTTCCCCCGGCTGGTACTTCTGGAGGGAAACCCCGCTGATGCTCTGTGGAGTACCTCCCAACGTTACTGGTCTGCTGATCATGGGAGGGTCGAGGGCACGGGCCGCCATGGCCGCCTTCATGATCTCTCTGTCTGCATCCGCCGACCTGATCTGCTGTTCCGCGACCATTCCAGTCGTTCCTGACCCTTCACCAATGCCTGCACGACCTCGTCCATCTTCGTTATACAGATGGGTGTGCTGCCCGCATTCTCCACCACTGTAACCTGCGGGGTAGGGATAGGCAGGAGACGTGTCTTTGTTTTAGAGGGTTTTATTTGGTGGAACAGTAAGTCTGTGCAAGTCTTTCGTGGTACACCCCTCCTTGGTGATCTACTCCTCTCTCTCCTTGTCTTCCGTAGTAGTCCGTCCTCCCTTCTTCTAATCGGACTCCTCCTCCGGCTTCTCTCTTCGGGCTCCGTTGTGACCCAGGCTCCGCAGGTAAGGGGAAAACACAAGAGAGGGGTGTATCAGAACACGCTCTAACTGTACGGCAATCAGGGTAATGGGAGTGAGGGACACCCAAAGTGCTGGATACACACAGGACGTGAGGACGGTGGACACCGGGTGTCGGGGAGAGGCTCAGGGGATGCTTCTACCCTTCTTCCCAACCCAGCCCACGATACGATCACGCACCTTTGATAGCCACACCCCTCCTGGTGTGTGGCTGGGCGAAGCGTGGTGCCCTTGGCCTCCTGGCTTTCCCTTCTCCGCCGGGTCCCGTCCGTCCTCGGCCTCAGCTGCTCTCCACTGCTCCTCCGCCTCTGATGACACCCGCGTTGTTCTCGTCTCCGTCTTCGCCTGCTCCTCCTCCTTCGCTCAAGTTCCTCCGCTCTCACTTTCTTCACTGCTTCCCGCCGCTCCTCTCTCCCACTCTCTGTCCGCTCCTCCGGTGTAGTAACACACCTGAGTTATCTCTCGGCAGTCGTTATATGCAGGTCTCGGCCCCTCCTCCTCCGCACTCACGCTAGTCCAGTTAAAGGGCCGGATGCAGTCTTCCTCATCACAACTATAGTGCTCGTCAACCATGTTCCAGGCCGGGGGCCTCGGGGGCTGTGGAGACAAGAGGGGGGTCAAAGGTTAACGGCTCTCCCCGGGTTTCGGGGTGCTGTGGCAGTCCTACGCCCTCCTGGTTACACAAACATATAAGGATTTCTTGCTTCTGTATCCTGTCCAAGAATGAAGATTCAATGATGCTATGAACTGGACTTGTGCTATTTCTTGCTACACAAACTTTTGTGACTAATAAGGCATGTGTTTTATTTACACTTAGGATTGTGCTCCTTTTGACCCTTTTGTTTGTATGTGTAGATTTGCCAACCTTTAAGATTGGTAATAGTCACCCCTGGTAGTGAGTGACAGTGGTCTACGTAGCACTCCGTCTAAACTTGATTTGCCACATCATAATGTAAGCCCATGACAATTTCTTTGTAAGTCACAAGTGAAGGTGCGGTTATTCCCGTTCGGGAAACACCACTACCATGAAGTGAATCAAACTCAGGCGCTGACATGCACTCATCAATCAAAAAGAAGAAAATAAAAGTGACAAAGAAGTCAAGCAATGATAATTAATGGGTAGGCTAAAAGCCCCTTTTAGAGGTTTTTTTAAAAAGAAGCAATAGATTGTTGCAAACGACAGCGCATGTGCTCTGTCTCAGGCGAGACCAAAAAAAGGCATGTTGCAAGGGCAGACCTATCGAGCCCCTCTTTCCCTGTACAGTCCATCCATTAATCTACCATTGACTAATATCTTGGCTTTAGGACTAGATTATAATTGTTTAATAGCCTGGATAAAGTTGTGATCCATCCCAAAGAAATTAAATGCATACCAAAGATACTGTCCGTGTGCTAATGCTGTTATTCACCCCACTACAAGAAAGAGACACAATACTGGACCTGTTTACCACAAAGAGCATGTATTAGAAATACGGAATTCAGCAATTCATATGGGGGCAAACAATCATTCCGGGAACTGATAACTATAAAATCCAGAGTTCCTCAAATATTCGGTGAAGTTTTGAAAGGTCGCCTTTTATGGTGGACACAGAGGTGCGCTATTAGGTCTAATTTCAGGAGGGGTCCCTGCCAGGACAGAAGGTCCCAGGAGATATACAAATCAAACCTCCAAGCATGCTTGAAGTCAACTTGTCCACTCAAGTTTGGTTTTCTGGAGTTGTTCTGCAAGTTGTATCGAACATTCCCCTCTGAGCAGGGATGTTGATCCTTGGATTGCTGAACTCCTCAAATTATCTGTGGTCTTATATCTATAAATCATTCCTTTGGCGTTCAAGGTTCCGAGAAGCTGGCTTGGACTAAGCAACTGAGTGGATGGCAGGGCAAAACTGTGAAATGACACAGTGATGTGGGCAGCAGTCAGACAAGTGAGAGTAGGGCACATATTACTGAGCACAACCGTATTTAGTAGATTTCATAGGAGAATAAATACCATGACAAACAACTAGTATCAATGCTCTAGGTGTGCTGGAGAGAGTCGAGAAAGGCCTTCCTTATCTCTAAACACTAGAATACTCTTTCTGAAGTAATTGGATGGATTATCTGACCAACAATATTCTCTAGTGCAACTTGTCTAAAGTTTCCAAGTGAGTGATTGTCCTCTTGTAAGAAAGTGGCTCTATATATACTGGACCAAAGTAAGGTACAGTGTGTATAGAATCCACAGTCCCCAGAGGTTTGGCAGAGGCTAAAGTTAGATATAACCTTACTCTCTAAAGTGGTAGCTTGGTCGAGCAGTAAGGCAGTATCAGAGGACAGTGAAAAGCATTTGTTGTACACATTCAGTCAGCAAATGGTCTCACACACTCAAGAACTGAACTCTAGGCCAATTGTTTTGTATCAAAATATATAGTTGTTTTATTTTAGAACCATCAAGGTATCAAAATATACTTTCTCAGGATGAGTTACTTTAGTTAAATACATTTCAAATAGGCAATAGACTTTTTGATTACAATAGTTACAGTTGTTGCAATAGGCAACACAATTTCAAACACAATGCAACTTTGAGCTCAATTGGAATTTCTAGATAAATACAATTAGTTACTTTATGGATTACTTTTCTAACCACAGGACTGGATCCTGGATTCAGTCCTGGGACATCTCCTGTAAACAGTTACGTAAAAGCGTTTTGGTTACAGTAGTGATTTTTAAGGAATATTATTGTATTTTAAAAGTTGACACTGAAACTTTTTCTCATAGAATCACCAATGTTATCCTACAGGAGGAAATTCATTTAGCAGGTAAGTAGTGTTATTGTTACTTTTTCTAACTCAGGGTTGGATCCTGGATCCAGCCCTAGTGCATCTCCTGTAAACAATTGAAAGAATGCATTTAAGTCATACAGACGATTTTTAAGGAATATTTGTAGTTTTTGAAAATCAACACTTCGAAACTTTTCTGGTGAAAAACGTACAATGGATTCCTATGGAAGGGAATTCAAGTTAGTGGTAAGTACGGTTAGAATTACTTTTCAGGGTCAGTGCTGGGCTAAAAGATTTAGCACTGGGTTCTCTCCTGATAACAGGTGAGTAAATCGGAATTTGTTGACCGGCTGATATTAGATTAATATTTTAAAGTTTCAAAACTCCACACTTAGAAGAATTTTTTAAGAGAAACCAGTCAACGTTACCCTATGGAAGAAAAGTGAGTTATCAGCTTTTCGGTAAGTACTCGACTGGCAGAGTTAAGGTTCCGGGCATAGACTCAGGGGTCCCCGAGGGTCAGGTAGGTACAGTTGGTACACCCTCAGCGTCACAGGGGCAGCTGGTTGCAGAGGTAGTTAGGCCCAATGTTATCCAATGAGAGGAAGGGGGCCTTCGGTTGGTGGCTGCTGGCAAGCAGGCCACGCAGCTGGTCACTTGTTCAAGGCAAATGGGGAAGTAGGTTAGGACCAAGGTTGCACTGCTAGGGGCACTCGGGCGGCTGGTGCAGGGTGCAGGGTGCTTTTGAGCCGTCGGGCGCTCAATGTCATTCAATGGAGAACTTGGAAGAAGAAAAAGGACTGCAGGCTCGGGGACAGAGATTCTTCTGGAGCGACCAACACTTCAAGAGGTAAGTTGGGATCTTGGAGTATCGGTAGGCAAACTACACACATAGAACACCTGAAGTCTGGAACATGTGTATGTAAGCCAATGTTGAGTGCCTCTCTCAAACGTACTGCTACAAGCGTAAAATGGCTGGGGGAGACATCCCTTAAGGATAAGAACCCTCACTCACCCGAGGGTGACATGCTTCATCATATGGGTCCTCCTTACCAGTGTGGAAAGCCTAGTCACCACTGGGAGCTACTACTTCGGTGTTTAAAGAAGGAGCTCAGAGATGTTTTATCAGGTAACGGACAGGATGATAATCCCATATGTGAGATGATAGGTGTAGTGAGGTATGCAGCGCCGTGTGAAAGAGTGAATAGGTGAAATTAAAACTGCCTAAGTGGAATCACTGAATAACTTTATTAATGTGTTCAACTTGACAGGGTTAAAAAGAAACAGCACAGTGGTATGGATGTAGAACCACTGTCACTTGAAGGTTAACATGTTTCACCTGATGATCTAAACCATAGTATCAGCGGCTTTCTTCAGGACCAGATATACTACGTGCTAATGCTGCTGCAATTATGTGAAGAAAATATATATATACTAATAAAGAATTTTTTTATACAAAACCGGTATTCCTGCTTTTCATTTTCTCTGTCAGGTCATACCCAGGTATCTATGTATAAACATAAGTAGCAAGAAAAGGAGAGAGAGAGACACAAAAAAACATGTGCTAAGTTATCACATGTAACATGTTATATAATATATGCATTTGTCACTGTATTGCAAATATATTAATGCTAGTACTAGTCATAAGTTTCAAGGACTTACCCTCAACTGTAGGATAGTCCTGCCTCACCTCTACCTGGCTGGATGCTCTGGAAGGAGGCCCGCTCTGCGGGAAAAGAATACAGGTGTCTGAACAGATACACCATTTTAGCTTCTAAAAACTCTTTTGCTCTGTCAAACAGAAAGACCAAATTGCCCAAAGGTGCAACACAATGCTTCCCCTTGGAATTAGACAGGAAACAACTGAGGATAAACTTTGGCATACTTAAGTGAGAATGCTGAATGTAAACTGTTCCCACAGAGAAAGGCATTCATCACAGGGAAAAGTGATCCGTTTTAAAGCACCCAACTTAGTTTAAAACCAAGAGAATAAGGTAAATGCTGCTTGTCTTACCTGTCCGTCGGTACCTCGATACTCAGGAGAGCGCGACCCGGGAGGTACCGAACGGCAGGCAGACTCGCGTTTTAATGGAGGCCGTCTGATTGATTCCAGCCGTGCGCAACACGGGGGCCTGATGTTGTAGCTGGCTTGATGCATGCCTGTGTTTACACTGCGCATGCTTCGGGGACAGTGTTTCAACCCCGCGCATGCGTGTACGTGTTGCCTGTATCCGAAAGAGTGATACAACACCGCGCATGCGTGTTAGTATGAAAAAAGGATTCTACACTCGTGCATATGCGTAAAAATCATACGTGTAATGCGCCGATGCTGATTGTGCATCGGGTCTCTTGACATAGCCATAACAAAGGGAACTAAATTATATCACAGTTCATATAATGAGAGTAATAACACCACAATTATCGTTAGTAAAACGGAGCTAAGATAGCACTTCCTTTATGCATGCGCTTACATGTCATTAAAAAATGAAAAAAATGAACAATGAAAGGCATTGATATTCGGCAGTGATCAATTGTGTTATCTTGGGTAAATCAATAGATGGGTGACTTATCAAGGGTTTAAGACGGAGAGAGGAGGTACACCTTCTTCTCATTCTGCTACTCCTAAATCATATGGTGATAAGGATGGTAACACTATCACTCTTAATAGGAATAGCACTATCTGCGCTTGCGCTTGCGTTCTACTTAAGGAGGTGGGCACACGGGGCCGTGGGGCGCCGGGTGCAGGGGTGTCTTTTGATGTCGGGCAATCTTACCGTCAGCTGATCGCGGTTGGAGGGGTCCCTGGTTGTGGGGCTGCAGGCGTTGTCTGGTTCGTCGAGGAGGGTCCTTGGGCACTGGATTTCAGGTCACAATCGCCGGGGGGACGTCCTCAGGGTCTTTGTCTACTCGGGCACAGGTCGGGCTCAGGCCGGGCTCAGTGAGTGCAGAGTGGGCTGGATTCGCGGTTCCTGGCTGGCACCAGAGGTGTTGCTTTTTGAGCAGAACCACTGCTCGTGGGAGTCCCAGTCTCTATGAGGTTCGAGGCAGGCAGGTCCTCCGGGGTTTTCATGGTTGCTGTCCGCAGGAGATGCCTGGATTTAGCAGGAGCAGGATCAAGGATCACCAGGCTGGTAGGGTTGGGGCCAAGTCAGTTAGTGTCGTCCTTTTGTTAGCAGCTGCACGGCAGGTCGTCCTTCTTCTTGTTCTTCTTCTTGTTTCAAAATTGGGGTCTGAGGAAGGAAGGTTCAGGGTGCCCCTAAATACTAAATTTAAGGGTGTTACAGGTCGGGCAAGGGCAAGGACTAATAGGTCCCTGTCCTGGGGTGAGTACACACCCTATCCTGCTCCTCTCCTGTGGGAGGGAGACAGGGGCCTAGCTCTGATTGGGCAGGGCTCTCCATCTTCAAGGTGGCGGTAGCCCGGGGTCGTGCTTCATCTCGCCTCTCCCACATGAGGGGTGGAGTTAGCACAGGCTGGCACACCCCCCTTCCTCACTTACGGTTTTCCGCCAGTCTTCTCGCCAGAGTGGGTGGTTAGAACTGGTGGGGGCCAGTTGCTGAGTACAGCAAGTGGCCTGGAGAATCTCACAAAGGAGGCATGCCTTTGAAGCTTCCCCTGCCCATCCTGGGAGAGGAGACCTAGCACCTCCCCCAGGACGTGCATTGTTGCAGGCCCAGGAGACCGGATGGCTCTCTACCCAGGGGTCCAGCCACATGTCTGCTGGGTGGCAGCCTAGGCAGCCTCTCAGACCAGACGTGGATTGTAGGTTAGGTTCAGGGGGCAACTCTAAGTTGCCCTCTGTCATGCATTTGGCATTAAATCCCACACTGGCATCAGTGGGGATGTAATATGCTGAGAAGTTTGATACCAAACTTCTCAATCTTCAGTGTAGCCATCATGGTGCTGTGGAGTTCGTAATGACAACGTCCCAGCACAATATACTCTTTAACAGCATCACGTACTTACAGTGCCCAGGAATAGCCCTGGGTACTGTAAGGGCACAGGGCTCATGCACCTGTGCCCACACCACTGGCATAGTGCACCCAGCTAGAGGGATGACTGATGTATGCCAGGGCAGTGGGTTTGTGGGCATGGCACACAGGGATGTGTACCATGTCGACTCTTTGTTTAGTTCTGTACCAGTACACTCCGCCTGCAAAGGCAGTGTGTGTGTGTCAGGATACAGTGTGGCACAATCAATGCTACATCCCTTAGGGGTCTTCTCTGGTCACAATGCCCTGGGTACGTAGGGTGCCATTTACCAGGGACTGACATGTGGCCAGAGATGCCAATTGGGTTTTAGTTTCAACACAGTTTTAGGGAAGGAACACAGGCCCTGGACACCTGATTGGCAGGAGCCCACGGCACACTCAGTCAAAGCACATCAACAATTCAGCAAAAAGTGGGGGCATCCCATGCAAGAAAGATGGCACTTTCTCACACCTCTTTGTCCCTTAAATTCTGCCAATGCAGTGACTTTAACTTCCTAGCTGTCCCAGCTCCTAATTTTTCATTACAGTTTGTGCGTAGAACTAGCAAGTCTTGAAAAGGTAAAGTATCGCCTCCTAATAGGCCAACTTCAATACGGTTGGCTTCTGTCCTAAATATATCTTCAAGTTTCCTCCATTTCTTCTTTGCCTCTTTCCATCCCCTCCAGGAGATTTCAGTTAAGAAAGACCTTAATGTATCCAATATTAAATTTGGCTGTGATATATCTATATTAAGCATTTAAAAGATTCTTAGATCGTCTTCTAAGTACTTCTTAATCCTCTTCCTCAACAAAAACATTTTGATTATTAGTTCAATTCCTCTTGTACTCTAACATTGCTATCTGCAATACTAGCTCTAAGCCTGAAATCATTAACGTTGTCTTTTAAACTCTTTTCTGATAAGCATGGATCACTTCGGGAATTTTGACAGCTTTTACCGGAATAATATGAAAATCACCTAACCACTTTATGCCTAAACCTCCAAATACCGTTCAATGCTGTATTACACATGGTGTCTCTCAGTGCTAGCTGGGTTACCTATTTACTGGAGAGCACATATTTAGATCTTCGAGCCAGGTGTGGCTCTAACACAACTTTAAAGTAACCAAATATTAGGAAGGAGAAATTGAAAATGGCTATGGCTAGTTAGATTTAAGTGATGGAATCTAGGTCGTCTTCATAGGAACATACAAGATCGATAAAACTACTTGTACACCTTTGGTCTTAAGTGATGCCGATAGCCACCCACATTGGGTATCTGCCACCAGTAATGTCATTGAATCCCCAAGGGCACATCTAATAATTGTAGCTACGGAAATGTGCACCACTGATGATTCTATTTTTGAGATCCGCACGTGTGTCAACTCCGGTGAGCAACCCAGTGTTACAATTGCTTCAAGGCTCATATAGGTTTCATAAACAATCAAACATTTCACCATGCATGATGTGCTTCAAAGTAGAATTTGAGACGTGTCTTATAATTCTGAGCATCTGTGCATATGATTAAAAGGATGCACAGTTGTGCGTGAAAATTGTCATATGACTCCCCTTTTTCTGCTGTGATTGTCTCAATATGAACCTCTTATATTCTGGGTTAATTTAAAGATTAAAGTGAACAGTGCAGCCATAACCTATTTAAAATCGTTTTCATTCCACAGGTCAGGCAGATTTGGAGTGAGTTCACATTTTTTCTCTCTTCTGTGGTAGAGTTGTGAAAAGCAGCAAGTCTCCTAAGACCCCCAATGCTGCCCGGTGGCAGGGTCCCACCTCTGATTCACCTTGGGTTCGTTATCAAAATAATGAGGCAAGCGCTGGTAACTGGAAGACAAGAAAAAGGTTTATTATTCTCTAGAGGAGACCACGTCAACTGCAGACACCGGGATGTCTGAGGGAGGTGTTCTAACAACAGCTCTTCTGCAGGCCACTTTTATACAGTATCAGGACAAAGTAATCTTTATGATCAGTGTCATGTAAGCTTGGTATTCCCGCCCCGGACAGGATGCCATACAAGCCGGACAAGTTGGTTCATACCCTCCCATCCATAAACAATCGGACCAGTGATGATTATCTGCCAGCTGGTCCTTGCCTCAGGTTCGAGAAGATGTGAGATTGGTCAGGCTTCAGTGTCTTTTACTGTTGATAGAAAACAAGTTCCATTGTCCGTTGAAAGGCGGATTCTTTGAGGTGCAATAAACCATGTTTGCACGGGTCCTCTCGGTATCTGAAATCTTTGGTTTAGTATACAAGTGAGGGGAGGAGAGAAGAATGCAAAAGTTCATAAGTTTGTTAGTTATCGAGGACAGGAAGAGGTGGTGGTTTAGCCAAAGGGCGCTATGGTTTGTTGTGGCAATAGAATGTCTCTTTGAAGATACCATCAAAGGCAGGAATGCCTGTTAGTTATCGCCCCAGCACACATACCAGGTTTGGTCAGAAGGTCAGATGGGTGCTGGTGAGGGCAGGGTGAAACTAAGGGTGACATACAGAATACAAAATGGCTGCGGTCGGTCAGAATGACTGCAGTTTATATGTGCGGAGGAACTTCCAGCAGACAAGATGGTGCAGGTAGTGTTCACAATTGTCGTTTTGCTTTTAACAGTCGCCCCTTTGAACATAACTAGCCATCTTGTCAGTCTATTTCGATCTCCATAATGTCCTGTATTTCTTGCTCATATATTACTCTCATTTTTGTTAGCTGAGTGTCCATAGTGTTAGGGCGCAAGGCACTTATACAAAGAGAACACAAAGGTGGTATACAGTGTACACCCAAACAACAACCACATATTGCCAATACTGGGACCAAGAGAACCATTGATATTTTCCAACCCACTCCTTCAAGATGCCCCAAAGCCAACTTCCAATTGTCCAAGTCTCTGACCCTTGATGAATTTCTGAAGACAGTCTGTGGGGATGTTCGATTGCTTCATAGACAGAAGGGGAACTATCAGGGATGTAGATGCAACAACTGGCACCGATGATGCGACATGCTCCTCCACGGTCCGCTAGTACCACGTCCAGGACCATGCGGTTTTGTAGGGCCACCAGACGGACCGCTTGAAGCTCGGCAGTGTTGTTGGTGAGGATGCCAGCTGTGATGTTCAGGGCAGTTTCTACGGCTTGAGACAGATGTCTGATGGCTCGGCTGTTTGCCATCGGACCCGATAGCGGGACAAGACCTTTTTCTGCATCGAGGAACTGCGATGCAGCAGAGTCTGCTTGATCAGTGTCTTTAGAACGCTTTTCTCGATGATGCTCTGCAGGGGCTGTGAAGGTTGGTGGCAAAACAAAGGCGATGTAGCATGTGCCCCCCCCAGTTTCTTGGGAGCCAGGTGTAGGCTTTGGTTCCACAGACAAAGTACATATTGGATGATGCAACACATGCTGGAGGGTTGGCAGTGTTCAAAGTCCTTACAATGTTACAAGTTGTGTGACCCACATTCTTAATCCAACGGCCTTCAATGCATACAAGGCCGGAGACGTTCACCACAGGTAGGGCCACAGTCAGTGTTGCAGCAGTTCTTTTCTTCAGGTAGGAAAATGTGGGTCTGACAGAATTATTGAACACTTGTATTTTCACTCGTTCTTTGGAGGGGACATTTATTGGGAATGTCGCATTGGAGGTGTGAGGGCAAAAGTGAGCGGCTGTTCTTCCTGTTTTGTTTAACCAGAACTAGCTGTAGAACTGAGCGATTGTCCCATCAGAAGTGGCATTGTCCTTGTAACTTTCTTGTAGGAGCATCATCCAAGCAAGGCAAGATCCGTGAACAGAAAAGGGTGAAGGGATGAAAGGGATGGAGTGTTCAGTGGCATGTGGTAGCAGCCCACAGACCCAACAGTTGGTGGCATTTGCGGCGAGATTGTGCTGGTGCAGCATCTGCACGAAATAATTATTCCAGAATTCTTTGCACGTTCTCGGAGATGTGGCGACAGTGATACCAGATAGTGTTCTTTCTTGGTGGTTGGTAGCATGGTGGGTGACATTGTTTTGTATGCAGGAGCATTCTCTTCAATGATCCAGAAGGTGACCATTAGCAGGAGACAGGTGAGAAATGCTGCTACAAGTGCAATTGTCTTCGTGCTATGCAGGTCGGCAGTCTTGGTGTCTTTTCGGTTGCTCTTCAGGTGCTCAGTTTCTTCCATCATCTTCGAGGGGCTCAACGTTGGACAGGGCCACAGACTTTTTGTCTAGTGCTTTTCTTGGTAGCGTTGGTTGATTGTGCTACCGATCTGAGACCTTGACTCAGTTAGTGGCCTGGTCGTTAGAGCACCCTCCTTTCGTCGATCTTAGGTTGTACCCTTTCTTGGATGGCACCGTGGGGTCGGGAAACTCTGTCAGTTCAAGTGTTTCTCCTTGCGGGTAGCAACACAGGGCAGGTTGGTCTTTTGCCAGTACTTCCTCTTGCACATCCACTTCTTCACAGGTTGCCAGCGTTGGAGGACTCTTTTACAATGGTGTGCGTGCAGCCAATTTTGTTTTCCTTCCACTCGAAGGGCAGTTCGGGTGGTGATCAAGAATTGCCAGGGGCCCGTCCACCTGGGCTCCAGACTCTTCGTCCTCTGGAAATTTCTGACGAGGACGTAGTCACCAGGCCTTATTTCGTGTGGATGCGTCTGGTAAGGCTTGCTGCACCTGTTAGTGGATAATCGTTAGCTCATTTGTCAGATTTTACAAATAATCTGACATTACTATGTTTGGGACATTGTTAATGGAAGTTGGTTTTGGCGCCGCCCAAATGCTCATAGGCCTGCCGAATACCACGGAATACGGGGTTAGTCTGTGTTTAGTTGGGGTGGAGCGCATTGATAGCAAAGCTAATGGGGGGGCGTCGGGCCATTTCAACCCAGTCGTGGCAACTATTTTGGCCAGTTTTAACTTTAATGTTGCATTGTGTCTTTCTACCAGGCCCGCTGATTTGGGGTGGAAGACGGCATGGAACTTTTGTTTTACCCCCAACCCTTTCAGTATGTTCTGTATCACCTCAGCTACGAAGTGGGGGCCGTTGTCGCTCCATAAAATTCTACAAAGGCCGTACCGGGGGAAGAATTCTTTCAGCAATACTTTTGCAGTTGCTAAGGCAGTATTGTCGTGGGTGGGGTATGCCTCCACCCATTTGCTAAAAGCGCACACAACCACCAGAACATATTTTAGACCATGGCACCTCTCTAGTTGGATTTAATCCATTTGAAGGACTTCAAAGGGTGGTCAGGGACTCCAAACCCTCCCCGTGGTACTACTGTCCCCTTCCCTGGGTTGTGTTGTAGGCAGACTATACATTGTTGTACTAGGCGCTTTGCAGATTCTGTTATCTTGACATTATGCCATACTCTGGTGATTAGTTCAATCATGGGTGTGGAGACTATGTTTGCTGGTAAATGTGCCATGGTCAATATGGGGAATAGATAGGCATTGGGTAACAGCCATTTGTTCCCGTCTTTAGTTCTCCAGCAATTTTCTTCGCCTTTTAGTCCCACCCTTTCCCACTCGGTCAATTCATCTTGTGTGCCTGTCGTCTGTATGTCCCTTACAGTGGTCCTAGCGTCAGTCCATTGTTCAGCTTGTGACCTGGTCACATACATTCGTGTTGTAGTTCTGTCTTCTGCCGTGGCTTGGGCAGTAACGTCTGCCAGCGCATTTCCCTGTCCTGATCCTTCACTTTCCTATGTTCTTGGAATTTTATCACTGCTAGCTTTCTGGGGAGGAGGACTGCTTCCGTCAAGGCGGAGACTAAATCTCCATGCAGGATGGGTGTACCGTGTGAAGTCAGGAACCCTCTTTCTTTCCATAGAACCCCAAAATGGTGTACCACCCCGAATGCGTATTGGCTGTCAGTGTATATGTTAACTGTTGTGCCGGCTGCTAAAATACATGCTTGTGTGAGGACAATGAGTTCTGCTGCCTGGGCGGAACGTTGGGTAATACGGGCTGTTTCTAGAAGGGGTAACAGTGTGGCTGGATTGAGGGTGGTGCATCGCTTTAGGGTAATGTGTGGTGCTAGCAGGGTCAACTCATATCCTGTCAGTCAGACGCTAGTCAAGTGTTGGGTTTTGGTCTGGTTCAGTAGTGTGTCGACTGCATGGGGTGCTAAAACAGTGACTGGATTGGAGAGCACTATTCCTTCACTCTGGCGTATTGATACTGCTGCAGCTGCCACAGCGCGCAGGCACGCTGGCAGTGCTCTGGCTACTGGATCGAGGGTGGCAGAGAAATATGCACAAGGGCGTTGTTTGTGACCAAGTGATTGTGTTACGACAGACAATGCACATCCTTCCCTTTTGTGTGTGTAGAGGAAGAATGGTTGGGAGTAATCTGGGGTTCCTAGGACTGGCGCTGAGCAAAGGGCATTGCGTAGTTCTTTGAAGGCTGATTGGCATTCAGCGGTCCAGGGGAGAGGTGAGGGGATGTTCTTTAGCTAGGAGGGAGAGAAGGGGTTTCACAATGAGGCTAAAGTTCGGTAACCACTGTCTGCAAAACGAGGTGAGACCTATCAAAGAGCGGACTTGCTTCTGATTTTTGGGGACAGGGGTGTCTAGAATTGTCTGGATCCTGTCTGGTGTGAGTTTTCTCCCTTCTTTTGATAGAAGGTGACCCAAATAGGTCACTTGTGATTTACAGAATTGCAATTTCCTACGGGAGACTTTGTGACCATTCTCAGCAAGGAAATGAAGTAGTTTGATGGAGGCTTTGATGGCTATTGGTATGGTGTCTGCTGCTAGAAGGATGTTCTCTACATATTGTATTAGTGCCATTCCATCTGGCAATTGTATGGCGTCCAACTGTCTTTTAAGCGCCTGGCAATAGATGCTCGGGCTCTCTGTGTACCCCTGGGGTGCTTTACAAAATCTATACGAAGGAGAATTTAGGGTAAATCCAAAAAGATAGCGGCTGTCCTCTTGTATAGGTATAGAAAAGAAGGCGTTCTTGAGGTCGATTATGGTGAAGGTGGTGGCAGTGGAGGGTATTAATGTCAAAATTGTCGTGATGTCGGAAACTACTGGGGATTGTGGTACTACACTTTTGTTTACCTCCCGCAGGTCAATGATGAAGCGGTAGGCTTTCCCGTCTCCCTCTCCCTGTCTCTTTACAATCGGTAGTATGGGACTGTTACAAATGTTGCTCACTGCTTCCTCTACCACCCCTGCCTCTACCAAAGAGTGTATGATCTCTGTCAGTGCTTCCTCACCCTCTGGCGATATTTTGTACAGTGGTACCTTCGGTAGGGTTGCGTCCTGTCATATTGATACGTGTACTGGGTCAATCATCATTCGTCCTATGTCTGAATCAGCCCTAGCCCATAAGTGTGATGTCAAAGTGTCTAGTAGGGATGCGTCAGTCTCAGAGATGGAAAACATGTGCTGAAAAGGTTTCTCTCTATGGCGTTGGGGGGTTGTCATACAGGATGACACGCACTCCGTCCGGTGAGCATCTGATAGTCGCGTGGAATTGTTTCAAAAGGTGGAGACCCATAATGGCGTCTGGGGTGTTAGATGAGAGGAGGAATGTCGTTTCGACACCATTGCTATCAAGATTAAAAGGGAGGTCACATGTGAGCCTGACTAGGGTGCCCTTGGAATCAGTCGTTTAGATAGTGCACTACGTGTTGCTCCAGTGTCTACCAAAAATGGCTACTTTGTGCCCAGGACCTCAGCGGTAACATAAGGGCCTTGCTGATCAACGTAGAGCTCGACTGGATCCCTCCCTTGCCCTTGGCTGTCCTATGCAAACTCGTACGTGTTGTCGTAATCTGTCTGTTGGTAATGATTCTCTCTGGGATGGTCAAATGTGTTCACTCTTCCTGGCCTTTCCTCGCTTGCTTCACTCGCATACCCTCTCCCAAG